>NC_065444.1:226805012-227426558 GCF_917563875.1 Diabrotica virgifera virgifera
TTACTACAAAAACGTTATTACGTAGGTCAAAATTTTTGACGTAAGAGAACTGTCAAAACATTAGAATGTGACTTTTCATTATTGCCGTGTTTATAATAAACATAGCAATAATGAAAAGTCACATTCTAATGTTTTCACAGTTCTCTTACGTCAAAAATTTTGACCTACGTAATAACGTTTTTGTAGTAAAAATACTATATCTTCGTTTCGCCTTCCCTGGTATCAAGTTGATCGTATAGGTTTGAATACGCTTCTGCTTTGGCTTTTGCTACTGCTACCTTCGCTTCCTTTTTCGCCACCATATAGTTTTGAAGATCTGTGTCGGATCTTCAAAACTATATGGTGGCGAAAAAAGGAAGCGATATAGTATCATTATGTTTGCAATTTGTAAAAAAAATCTGCAACAAATGGTTTTATCAGAAATTTGTCATGTAAAAAAGTAGCTGGTGGTCATAATATCGTATCGAATTTTCATCGGGTTACAACGGCCTCCTATATTTAGATTGACTTGCCCACGTTTTAGTAAGTAAGTAAGTAAGGTATGCTTTATTGTCAAAAAATTTTAACAATTTGTGGACAAAGCTTATACAAAATAAAAAATACAATAAAAAACAAAAAATAGTAAAAAACTACAAACAAAACAAAAACAGAAACAGACACCAAGTAAATGGCGTGAGTTATACTACTTAATATAATTTACAGTTATTAAGTACACATTAAAAAATTAAAAATTTTGCAAACAATATGTATACAACGTCAGAGCAAAAAGAAGGCAAACGAGGAAAGGGGAAAGGGAAAGTAAATCAAAAGTTCTATGCCGCTGCTTTCTTTTTTTATGTATTTTCACCCGTAGAGTTAGAATTTTTGGGTAACAGTTGATCCGGATATAGATAAGATTGTTATAAACAAAAAACTTGCAAAATTATAAAAAATAAATTTTTCGCAAAACATTTTGCAAAACATTTCGCAAAACAATTTTTTTTTACAACGCATTTTTTTTTGTATTTTTTGAGTCATTTTAAGCAAAAAATTTTCCTACAGTTTTTTCGTAGGCTGTATAGTTTTCGAGATAAACGCGGCTGAACTTTCAAAAAATCGAAAAATTCCAATTTTTGAACCCGAATAACTTTTGATTAAAAAATAAAATAGCAATTCCGCTAACAGCATTTTAAAATCCAAGTCAAATTATACTGGTTTTGATTACTTGCATTGCTAAAACTTATTTTTTTATTGTTAAACAAAGCTATAAACCAATCGTGTTTGAGCGTTTTTACTCGTGCCGGCTATAATGCATGCTTCGAAAAAATTGTCTATTTGCAGGCGCCTTTTTATCGGAGAAAATACCAACGTCGAATATCAAACAAAATTTATGTTCTCTGACTGGTTCAAGTTTGTTTTTATTTATAATTTTGAGGTTAGATTAGAAATTCGTTTTTCCTATAGTATCCCAAAAGCGCCTGCAAATAGGCAATTTCTTCGTAGCGTGCATGGCGGGTCCGCGTGAAAACTCTCAAACACTATTTGTTTATAGCTTAGTGTAACAATAAGAAAATTATTTTTAGCAATGCAAATAATCAAAACCGGCATAATTTGACTTGAACTTTCAAATGCGGTAAGCAGAATTGCTATTTTAGTTTTTAATCAAAAGTTATTCGGGTTCAAAAATTGGAATTTTTCGATTTTTTGAAAGTTCAACCGCGCTTATCTCGAGAACTACGCACCCTACGAAAAAACTTATAAGAATATTTTTTGCTTAAAATGATCCAAAAAATATCAAAAAATTGTTTTGTTTTGAGAAAAATCGCTTTTTTGTAATTCGGCAAGTTTTTTTTTTATAACAATCTTATCGATATCCGGATCAACTATTACCCAAAAATACGTATTCTACGGGTTAGTCCATCTAAATAAAGGAGGCCGTTGTAGCCCCCTGGCGACAGCACTTGTTTATTATAAACAAATTGAATAAAATTTAAGGTAATTGACGAATCGTCTTGAATGTTTTTGTGCATGGATTATCACAGGCCTACAGTGTTTTGGTGCCAAAGTGTTTAGAGCTGATTTTAGGTATATTTGGGGTGTTGATTCCGAATATGGCTTTAGATTTGCCAAATCAGCTCTAGTTTTCAAGATAACGTAGGCCATGCCAGCTCTTATGCAATAAAATACGAATATGCTGATATGGATATACTAAATTGAAATAAAAACCACACAATTAGAAAATACGTATATTTTAAGCCATTTAACTAGATACAATAAAACTCTTTGTACAATGAAACAGATATACAATTAGTTTTGAGAAAAAAACTAACAAAATAGAAAAAAACTTGACGTAACGAAAGCTTCGCTTGTGTGATTTCCTGGAATGAGCCTTTAAACAGTCTCTTTTCAAAAATCTGCCATCATATGGATGTCACATCTTCCTTGGTAGCGGTCCTCCATGGTTTTTATGTCTTGGTGAAATCTCTCATCTTGTTTCTCACTTGTGTCACTTAAGTTTTCAGGGAAACGGTCAAGGTGGCTGTGAAGATATTGGACTTTGATGTTCATATTACATCCAAGAGATTGGAAGTTATTCAGCAAACGGTTTACCAGCTTAGCATAGTTTTACTTTTGAGATTTCCCAGAAAATTTTTCATAATGCCCACAAATGAAAGCCAAGCTTTTTTCTCTACCGCATTAATTGACCCCACAAAAGCCAGATCCTTTGTAAGAAGTCAGATCTTTGGTATATCAAAGATTCCAGCTTTGAGTTTTTCCGTACTTAACTGGGGCAGCTTCCTTCCTATGTAGGCAAAGCATTAGAATCAAATGCCTTAACGAATTGCTTCATTAGGCCTAGCTTAATACGGAGGAGTTTTAAAAGTTTAAAAATACTTTCCAAGCTGTTTTATTTCCTTATAAAATAGTAATATAACGACATTAAAGTATCATTTCTTGCATAAATAAGGCAGAATACAGTGAGAACAACAAACAAACCGAGGAAGAAGTTTAATTAACAATGTATATTCCTTTGAATAGCATATTCTTCATTATCTCTAATATTAAAACTACTAATTTCGGAATGTGACATATCCATAAAACTAGAGCTGATACAAAAAAACGGAATCCATATTTCCATTTATCTCTACTAATATAGTAAAAATCAGCTTAAAGATTCACGGCACCAAAACAAATTTTTTTTCTGTAGGCCTGTGTTATTTGACTTTACTTTTCGTGCAATAATAAAGTTTTAAGTTCATTTTCGCAAAAGTTATAGCAAATTTTTGATTTACGAAATTATATTTTTATTTTGAAATTTCCGAAGCAACAAATGATTGGACAAAAATTCAAAAACTGCCATTTTAAACCTTTGCTTATCTTCCAAAAGATGAATACTCTAAATAAGATATTTAACTACTATTTTTTTACATGTAGCGATACGAAAAACTGCCATTTTTGACTCTTTTAACTGACCCTTGATTTGTTAATAACTAAACTTCTCGTCCGAACTGTGAAGGAAATTTTTGTATCTCCAATGTAGCTAAGTGCTTTTCGATAGTACTTTCTAGTAGGTTCTTTCCGATAGTATCAAGAAACCCATTTGCAACCTGATTGGTCAAGAAATGTCCTGAAAAAAACCTTATTTCTCTGGACTATTATTATTATTTATCTGTATTTATATTTTGATGTCTCTTGATCTTCTGATGTCTGAAGAATTAATTTTTTGTAATAAATAATTAGTAATTTTAGGTAACGTGTAATAGGGGAGTGCAATTAGAACGAAAGCATGCATTGTCTCGGAAAAATTCAAACAAGCTTTTATTTTTCTAAAACTTTTTTTGTTAGTTTATATACTTATTAAAGTAAAAAGTTCTACTCGCAGATTTGGCCGCTAATTGTTTATTAATTGTTTAAACAATAACAATTGTTTTGTATAAATTATTTTAAAAATATCGTTAAATTAATCATTTAACTTCGATCAAATATGTTTCTATTTTGTTTTTCATTATGCTGAATCCGAATATGGCATTGCAATTTGAAAATTCTTATACAGAAGCTCTTAAACAGTTAGTATGTCTGCGTAGCTAGGAACCACATGGAAAACTTTTTTATTATCAATTTTACGAAAAAAGCTATTGTTCATAAAATGCTCTTGATAGTTAAAAATCTAAAACTCAACTATCAGATATCAAATTTTATCAATTTTATACGAGTTATGTCAAAAATATGAATTTCGTTAAAGAGTTAAGTACCTTTATATTCCAAAATATCAAAAAATGCTATTATGAAAAGTTGTTTGAAATTAAAAACTATGTTTAAATATACAATTACATCATTCTAATCGAAAATTTTTTTTTCAATTTTTACTCAAATTACGGATACTCATCATCATTTTATTACAATGATAACTATTTTATTATCACTTTTACGAAAAAAAGTTCTACATAAAATGATCTCCCTGGTCTAAAATCTAAGATACAACCATCAGATATCAATTTTTTAAATTTTATACGAGGTATGTAAAAAATATGAATTTTTCTTAAGAGTTAAGTGCTTTTATTATTCACAATATTTTAATTAGAATTATGTAATTGAACACTAAAACAAATTTTTTAATTCCAAACTACTTTTTTTTATAACAATTTTCGATATTGTGAAATGTAACCGTACTTTACTCTTGAGTGAAATTAATATTTTTTGATTACGTATTTTTTATGGGAAATAAGCCACAATTTTACTAAAAAATGAATTTATTAACGTTTCGAAGCCCAAATCGGGTTTCGTTATCAAAATACGAATATGTATTTTGACAACGAAACCCGATTTTGGCTTCGAAACGTTAATAAATTCATTTTTTAGTAAAATTGTGGCTTATTTCCCATAAAAAATACGTAATTATAAAAATGCCACAAGGAAATAGCTTCAGAACAATATTTTTTGACATACCTCGTATAAAATTAATTAAATTTGATATTTGATGATTGCATCTTAGATTATATAAGATGCAGAGTATTTTATAAAGAATAACTTTTTTAGTAAAACTGATAATAAAAAAGTTATCAATAAGTTCCAAATTACGCAGACATACTCTATAAATGCTAAAAAAAATTATTTTGCTGAACACTTATTATTGCTGAAGCTTATTATTAAATGTATTTTAGGTAAGTTTTATAAAAAAAAATGTTTTGATCACTTTGTATAAACATTTTTTTAGCTGGTAATTTTCGGTTTTTGTATTACATTTGTGTTATCTTTCTTAATTTTCTCAAAACGAAATAGTCTATTTCATTTCTAAAATAAAATATTTTAGTGCATTTTAAAGATTGCATCCTAATCTTTAAAAAAGCACTTATAAAACTGTAATAGATCTGTTCAAGCTTGAGTAATACCGTCTTAAACTGGTGGTAATTCTATAAAACTACGAAGATTTCAAAAATTACATTTTATGAGACGTCATTTCATTTGAATTAAATTTTTGAGAATTTTTTTTTAATAAAACATCATTTAGTAAGATGCTTTAAAGGTAAGTTGTGCAAAATTGAGGGTTTTATAAAAAAAATTGTATTAGTTACACATTTTTAAATAATTTTTAAACAAAATTCATGTAAGGCTCAATTTCCGCCCCCACCGTACTTATGCCCAAACACTTTATTTCTTTTCTATTATAACCATAAGATAGCTTAATTATTCTTCTTTTATGTACACTTTGTAAAATTTCATTTGATCCATTAGTTAAAGAATTACGTTAAAATAACTCAACGGTGCACTTCGGCGTACGCTAGTTTACAGTGCGCCAATGTTTGTGAGAAGGGTGTCTTTAGCGTTATAAATAAAAAATTATAGAAGATACAGATTTAATTTTACAAAATTCTTTTAAAAGATTTTTTTTTTAATTTTCTGAATTTTTCAATGGTCAAGTCAGTTTTTTTCTAAAATTTATATTTTCGGAGTTATTTAAAGAAACATCTAATTTCGTAGTTCATTTGTTTAATAAAAAATGAAGCACCCACTTCTCGAGTAGAACTTTTTGATGTGTTGTTTATTAAACATTTTTCAATGAAATTACAAAAAGTTCTATCTTGTTTGATTTTTTCCGAAGTGAAAATCTATATGCACTCTCCTATAAATAAAGGTTTACGTACAATAGTCGTAAAAATATTAATAGTTTAAAATAAAATGCAGTAATTTTTAATAAAAAATCTTATTATAAAATATCCATAGGCCATTAAAGGGAATATCAAAAAAGCCATATCCAAGGGAATCATTAAATCCTTATATGATAGAGCCAAAATTACTTGTTCTAACGAAAATTCATTTTTAGAAGAAAAACAATTGTTAACATCTGTTTTATTAAAAAATGATTATCCTTTATCGTTTATAAATAAGGAATTGACAAGATTAGATCGAATGGAACAGAACAACTTAGAACGGGATCCTACAACATTCACAAGAAATAATACGAGGAAAATAACAATACCATATATAAAAGGACTATCCGAGAAACTTAAAACGATAGGAAATAAATTCAACATTTCAACAACATTCACAACAACAAACACATTGAGATCTATTCTATCTAAAACTAAACCTAACAATGAACAAGAAAGAACAAAGAATTGCATTTATAGAATACCTTGTGAATGCGAACAATTTTATTTAGGTGAAACATCAAGACCATTAAACGTTAGAATAAGTGAACATCAGTCTTATATTAAAAACAGAGAATTTGATAGATCTCAGATATGTCAACATGCATGGGATAATGAACATAGAGTCCAGTGGAGAGATTCAAGTATAGTCCTGAAAGAATCAGATAGTAAAAAGAGAAAAATTAAAGAAGCGGCTCTAATTATGCTAAATGAAACCAATTGTGTCGCAAATTCCTCGGTAGAATGCAGTAGGATGTGGTTACCCATACTGAAAGAGGAAGTCAATAGAAAGAAAATACCACGATTAGTAAATCAATAACATATCGAGTTAGTACAAGTTTTATTTAGTATTACTTATTGTATATCTATGTAATATTATTATTATTTATAATTTAAACATATTAAAGTCAGAATTTGGTATTAGTTTTTTGAAGGTAGATTAAATGTAAGACCAAATACTTACGATGTCGGGATAGTATCACGAGGTTTTTTCCTGGTTTTCCCTCGTGATTTACTATGGAATCTCTAACGCGAGAATTTTACTGTCATCGTTGCATTTGGTTGTCTTTTTAAAGACAGATCACATGCTATGATTTTTTGCAACGGATATTCTTGAGTTGGGATTCATTTCATGTAATCGAATGAACTATCTTTTAGTAAAGTCGTCCCAGGAACGCAACTCATAAATATTGGCGATATCATTTTAAAGTCTTCTACTTTAAAATGTATAATATACGTCTGAATTGCCAATATAAATGAGTCAGATTAAATAAATTATTAGAAAAATTTTTTTACTTAGCAACAACATGTTTGTTTTATTTTAATAGTATTTTGTATTTTGACAACGAAACCCGATTTGGGCTTCGAAACGTTAATAAATTCATTTTTTAGTAAAGTTGTGGCTTATTTCCCATAAAAAATACGTAATCCATAGGCCAATACTATACCGGGTGTCCACTTATATTTTTCCCCATTTTAACTTCCTATAACTACTAAACGGCTTAAGATAGAAATATGCGGTTTTCGATGAAATTTTTTATTTTAGTAAAAGTTTTGTCTGAATGGATTGAATTTCTTATATCGCTGTCAAATACGAAAAGAAAAATGACGGGATTTTTGAAAAAAACGTTGTTGACTTTTTTTTAATGGAACACCCAGTATATTTTTCTGTAAATTGAAAGGAAGGTCATTCACCTATCCAGCGATATAAAGATTTTCAAAATCGGTTGTCAAATCACTGAGTAATTAAATTTTAAAATGAGCGGTGCAACGTGGATATCACATACCTACGAGTAAATAACATGTTATGTGACTAAACAAAATGTTATGTGATTTCCACATTGCTCTTTCATTTTAAAAATTATTTGCTCAGTCATTTGACAACCGATTTTAAAAGATATAATATCGCTGGATAGGTAAATGATCGTTTTTTCAAGCTACAAAAAAATATACTGGGTGTTTCAATAAAAAAAGTCAACAACGTTTTTTTTCCAAAAATCCGCCATTGTTTATTTAAAAGCGACATAAAAAATGGTAATTAACCTAAAAACTTGAAAAAACGGTCATTTCCCTATCCAACGATATATATATTTTTTTAAATCAGAGGTCAAATGACTGAGGAATTAATTTTTAAAATGAGAGTTGCAATGTGGAAATCACATAACATAATATCACTTTGCTTAATTAAGTTATTTAGGTATGTGATATCCACGTTGCACCTCTCATTTTAAAAATTAATTACTCAATGATTTGACAACCGATTTTAAAAAACTTTATATCGCTGGATAGGTGAATGACCTTTCTTGCTGACAAAAAAAATATACTGGGTGTTCCATTAAAAAAAAGTCAACAAAGTTTTTTTCAAAAATCCGTCATTTTTCTTTTCGTATTTGAAAGCGATATAATAAATTCAGTCCATTCAGACAAAACTTTTACTAAAACAAAACATTTCAGCGCAAACCGCATATTTCTATCTTGAGCCGTTTAGAAGTTATAGGCAGTTAAAATGGGGGAAAATATAAGTGGACACCCGGTATTTAATATTCATTCAGTATTGGTGTGTTGTTAATTTAGTTAATACAATAATAATTTAGATTTTGGAAGCCCTGTGTAATATTATAATATAATCTATGCAAACATAATAGAATGTGCCATATTATTGATTATAATTATTAAATATTTATTAAAATCAGAATAAATTGTAAATGTTCGGTTTGTTTATTATTCAATGTTAGTGTATTTTAACATTAGTTTTTGTCCTTATTGAATATGCATTTACGTAGACTATGGAATAATAAACGTTAAATTTGTTCATTAATTAGTCAAACTGATTTATTAATATTAAAATTGAAAGAGACTATTTCCATATGTACAAACTGAACACATGGAAATATGTTTAATCTTTAAATACTCTCATTAATTTATATACATATAGTCGGTCCGCTATAACTTTTCCCATGCAGTACGATTCATTTTCAATCAAATTAAATCAAAACATAAATTGAAACGAACGTCGATGTGTATATACATTTTTTCCACGGCCGTGCTTAAACAGCCACTTTCTAGCACGCATTTCGTTTCCGAAAATTTCACGCACGCACGGCGTGCGTGAAAGTAAATTTTCCCGCACGGCGTGCGGGAAAGTAGAATACCTTCTAGTATGGCATTATAATATACTATAATACATGCAATAAACTAATATTTAGATGTTATTTACTAATTTATTTCAAATTGTATCTTATTGTGTTTATGTTTTAATGAAATTAACGCAATAATTCGATGAAATAAAATTATTTTGATATAACATTTAAAAGTCAAATCAGTAGACAATTACAATGGTTTTAAATCGTCGTCATGGAAACCAGTATCGTCGTAGTGGTAACCCATTATATTGAAATTTTGGTTTTGACAACCTTTTCAAACAATTAATTTGTGTATTTTCACTTCTAAATGAAAATTGATATGACTCTATTCTTTGTGACTTTTTTCCAAACGTACGGCCCTAGAAAAATATTGTTCCTAGCTCATGCGGAAAGTGTCTTCCCCGCACTCGACTCCTTGCCCAAACTCCGCTATCTCGTCGTTCGGGTCAACGGCAGTCTCGTGTGTGAAAGTATCACTTTCCGCACTAGTTAGGAAAATAACTATTGTATACTGTATGTATACTATATACTACACCCATCGGCGTACTTTCATTGGTTTCACTTTCTGTTTTGACTTAATTTGATTGAAAATGAATCGTACCGCATGGGAAAAGTTATAGCTGAAGGACTATAAGTGGTCGCATAGCACCTCACAGGCACAAATGTTTAATATTATGACATTTCAATGCATTGGTTTATTTTGTTTTTTACAGTAAACAATGCTCTTTGTACGAAAAATTAAATTTTATTTTTCAAAACACGGTAAACAAGAAACAAAAAAGCGAAAAAATAAGTAATAAATAGAGAGCGGAATATATGCAACAGAACATTACCAAAATATGCGCATATATATGCATTACTTTTACTACAAATATGCAGGTATTTTTTCTAAATTTTTCTAAATATGCAAATGCATATTAAAAATACTCAAATATATAAATATATATTAAGTCGTAAGATCTTCAGAAAAGTTGCCTTCAAAAATACGTACAACTTTCCTCAAATAATCGAAGCCCTCATTTTTTTCTAAAATATTTTTTAATTTATTTCTAATTGTAATCCCTGTATTTCCGGGAATTTTTTGACAATGAGCAGAAAAAGTGTTAACAAGATTAACCGAATCACTTAATTGTAAATTCCTTTGTTCTAATGACTTTATTAGATCTGGTAAAAAACTAAAATTAACTTTTATGAACATAAGTTCTTTAGCAATTTGTACGTTACTTAAAGAACAAAGTACGTTACTTAAGCTGAAGAACAAAAGCGGAATTGTCTACAATTTGATGGATTTTTGTATTTTGATGCTTGTCTCTATGTCCGTCTTTATAGAAGTAAGAGCGAATTTGTCGAATAAAAACACTCTTTCCAGAAAAATTTCTTTTGTGGGATATGATGCTTTTGTTTGTCAGTTGTAACTTACGATTTTGGAACAGGCCTTGCAAAATACTTTGTCTCCACTTAGCTTTAACTCGGAAAAACACTTTATCCAAGCACTTTTTTGAATGGTAGACATATTTAAATTTAATATATACCAATCACTTCAAAAATACTAAATACGATACAACGTTTACTTTAAACAAATGTTGGCCGGAAACTGACAAAATAATTATTAGACCCTTAAAAGCAGGTAGGTACCTACGACTTGCTACGCTAATAAAATAATATTTTTCTGGGAACACCCATAATTGTTAAATTCAGGTAGTAATGGGAAAGTCCAGATGAGCGATAGATAGATAAATAACGAGCTCGTTCATATCGAAGTTATAAAATTCCAACTAAGAGAGGAAAATTTTCAACTTTTATATAATTTATTTTTAAAATATGCAAAATAAATCGTGTTTAGCTTAAATATGCAATGTTGTGTTTGTTGTCTGAAAATATGCAATATATGCATCTATACGCACTTTGCATATATTCCGCTCTCTACTAATAAATAACTGGATTAAAATTTAAGTTAGCTATTGGTGTTTAATATTAACAGCTAACGGGGTTCTAAAACTGTTGACTTGCGGCATGTTTAAGTTAAATGTTATGTTTATATATGGGATAAGCTACAGTTAAGTTATAATGGCAATTACATAATACTGCGAGGCATAAGTTAGGGACAAAGAAAATTATGCTGATTTTCATAGTTGAATTTTTCGAGAACTGATTAACGGAAGCCGCGAATTGTTTTATTATTTTAGATTTTTCTTTAGTATTTACACAGTTATGCAAATGTTTACTCAAACTTCTTTTTTGTACTTACACCGGGTGGAAGAAAAGAAATGTTTCCTTATGTTAACTTTGAGAAATGTCAGTATACATCGGAATCATATTGTAGTCTTATGATTTGTAAACATTTTGTTTTTGAATGTCCCTGATTTAGAAACAAATAGACAGTTTTGTAGTTTAACATGTGTTTTAACCAAAACAAAAGTTTGAGACACCCTGTAGGAAGGGAAAGGTACGAATGTGGGTGTATATCGATATTATGTTGTAGTCTCATATTTTGTGAACATTTCTTTTAATTTATTTAATAGTTTTAACAACAAAGAAACTAGACGGTTTTACTCTTTAATGTGTGTTTTAACTGACGACTTGCGATACGTGACGAGGCCATGTCTTATCATACCACAAGATTAAATTATTTCCTATATATATTCCGAAATGAAAAGGGTGTTCAAAGAAAAGGAATCTGTATAATGTACCTCTTGCTATTTAAACAGCCTCCACGTAGACACCAAATTCGTACTTACTTTCAAGGAAATACCACCCCTAAACACCACAGAATCTCTATTAAACAATCTCGTCCTCTTATGTTGCGCTGTGCATACCGCTTACCTGGTCGACCAATAACTCTTTTAGGTGTCGATAAGAACTGTTTACGTTATGTGCCTTTCTGTTTTTAAAGTTTTGTTAACTGATATTTTTTACTGTTAATTTAGTTTTGTTTCAGTTAAAACACATGTTAAAGAGTAAAATCACCTATTTTCTTTGTTTCTAAAGATATGAGGGACATTCAAAAAACAAAATGTTCACAAGACTACAATACGATTACGATGTATACTCACATTTGTACTCAAACTTAACATAAGAAAAACATTTCTTATCTTCCCCCCGGTATAAGTACAGAAAAGAAGTTTGAGTAGACCTTTGCACAACTGTGTAAATACTTTGGCGCTTAGTGTATGTATGTTATTTTAAATTATAAATAATAGTAATTAAGATATATAAATAACACTAAGATAAATAAATAATTAAAACTAAATATTGATAAAACCAAAGCTGTTATTTTTACTACTAAATATAAGTATAGTTTAATAAATTTAAATCTGATTAATTTACACATTAACAATGAAGAGATCAAAATTGTAAAAACGGCAAAATATTTAGGTTTTCAGCTTGATAACGTGCTGTAATTTGATGGACATTTTGAGTATAGAGGTAAAAAAATTTCAAAAAAATTGTACTTTTTCACCAGAATTGCTCAAAATCTGTTGACTGAGACTAAAGTAACTGTATATAATACAATAATGCAGCCACACTCTGATTACTGTGCATCGATTGTATATTTATTCAGTCTTAATAAAATTAGTCAGTTACAAAAACTTCAAAATAGAGGGATGCACATCATATTGAGAACTAGTAGAATAACGTCAATATTGATTATGTTAAAATCACTTGAATGGTCGTCAGTTCGTTAAAGTTTGCATTACCTAACCATGGTTTTTGTGTATAAATATTGAACTCGTTGTCTCCATCTTGCTTTCAAAAATATGTTTCTTTTCAGAGAGATGTATAAATTATGTACTATCCTCGATATGTTATTGACTTACTAATCGTGGTAGTTTCTTTCTATTGACTTCCTCTTTTAATACAGGTAACCACATCCTACTGCATTCTACCGAGGAAGTTGCGACACAATTGGTTTTATTTAGAATAATTAGAACCGCTTCTTTGATTTTTTTTCTTTTTATTATCTGTTTCTTTTAGAACTATACTTGATTCTTTCCACTGAAGTCTATATTCATAGTCCCATTCATGTTGACGTATTCGAGATCTATAAAATTATCTATTTTTAATATAAGACTGATGTTCACTTATTCTAACCTTTAATGGTCTTGATGATTCACTTTTTTGTGTATTGACACTAGCAGGTTATTTTACCAGTCTTTTGGGATTTGTTGCTTTTCCAGGCCCCTTTGTATATTTTCCATAGACAGTTTATCCCTTCTTCTCCCAACTTATCAAATTCAAAACATCAAAAATCATCTCGGCCTGTGTATTTGATCACTTTTCACCATGTTTTGAATATGCGTTGTAACTGTTTAATGTACACAGCTTCTCCTAAACACGGTCAGGTCAACCCCGATCTGTTTTCATTATCGAAGTTTGTTACACAAAGGACTTCATCAATCCCAAGTGAAGTTGGTTCAATTGAGATAGGAATGTCGGTAACTAAGAGTAAACTCACATTTTATATAGGGTAGCTTAGAGAACAGAAAGTTTAGTTAAATAAATTTAGTATAGAATTTGTTTTTTGCTCTCTGGTTTATGACCGAGGATTTACCCATTAATCGAATTGGTGTTTCGTATAGTAATGTTTTTCCTTGTGTTCCAATTTTATTGCTTGTGCTAGAATATTACGGTTTTACAGTGTATTTTTCCTTGAATATACATAGGTTATTACCGCGCTCATCACTGTATTTTTGTATTATTAGAGGTATACACTGAAATGATCCAAAAACTTTTTAATTTGTTTTTAATTCGATTTAGTTCAAAACAAAATAACTTTTATGCGACCCTGTGTATCATAAAATGTTTATAGTTGCCAGAAGCACTTGACGTTTTGCGTCTTAAAATTTATTGCAACGAAAGTTTTTAAATATCTAAACATCTTAAAATCTTCAGAGTACGTCACTTTAAGGTACCTATAATGTTTATATGAGGAGCCGTGAGAAGAAATATAAGAAATATCCAATGTCTTGATCTCAGATCAAGCTACAGCGTTGAGTCTCTTAGCCGGTGGTGAAATTTTTACCGGAGAAAGGGTTATCCTTGCGTAAGAATTGAATTCATTCTTAGATTGATGATGTAGGGAATAGGTGGGACTCGCCTTTTTCGCTTATACGGTGATGTTTAAGAATTTTTTGAGATCATGAGTATCTTTGGCAGTAGTGTGTTAGGCTATAGTGTGCAGTCAATGAAATAATACAATGTAATTAATTATTTGCCTTCAGACGTTTTTCAGTGTATGATATTTTTTGTTTTTGCTGAAAGCAGGACAACTGAAAGTTTTTTTAGTTTTTTGATTATACAGTATGTCCCTGTAAGTTGTATCAATATGGAAAACTTTTTTATTATTAATTTTACGAAAAAAAGTTATTCTTTGTAAAGAGGTCTGCATGGTCCAAAACCCAAGATTCAAACATCAAATATCAAATTTTATGAATGTTATACGAGGTAAGTCAAAAAGTTTGAATTTCACTCAAGAGTAAAGTAGCTTTATTTTTCACAATATTGAAAATTGCTATTATGAAAAGTTGTTTGGAATTATTTGGATATATTCTAATATGCAATTACATCCTTCTAATTGAAAAAAATTTTTTTTGAAAAATTATGGATAATTAACTAACATTATTTCAGTTATTTCAATTCTGATAACACTTCTATTATTAATTTTACGAAAAAAGTGATTCTTAATAAAAAGTTATGGAAGGTCTAAAACCTAAAATATAACCATCTTATATCAAATTTTATCAATTTTATGAGAGGTATGTCACAAAAGATAAATTTATATCAAAAGTAAAGTACCTTTTTGCACGATTGATCATTTTTGACTGTTTACCGTGACAGACTTTACGTCAGTAGGTGACATTTACTAGCAACTTGACGGTAAGTAATCCAACTCGACGGTAAGTACTCCAACTCGACGGTAAGTAATTCACTTACCGTCGAGTTAAAAAATCTCTTAATTTTAATTTATTTTTTGAAAGAATAAAGAAAACTAACGAATTATTTATTAATATTGAAACTTATGGTAAAATTTGTTAAATTATTTAATGAAATCCCACTTGTTTGGGCTGTGGTTTCACTTCTAACAGAAACTCCTGCAGAATCGCATACATTAGTAGTATTACTAGTATTGCACAGTATTTTTTTGGTAAAATCTATTTTATTTTGAATAGAATCTTCTACCTAGCTTTCTGCCACTGTCAATGAACGCCAACCTCCATGACGCTTTAATCCAAGGACATCAACACCTTTATTAGCCAAAAGCGTTGCTGATGTCCTCCTGAACGAATGGCCAGTATAGTTCTCGGGATTAGGCAAATTTAAGAATTTGGCAATTTGAGAAGGCCAGCCCCCGATTGTCCCTTTCCCTATTACTTGAGCACAACATTTTCCTTTGGCGTATCTTAAGAACAAATGATTTGATTTTACTTGTAATGGACGAAGTTTTATATACTTTTGGAGAATTTCTTAATATGGAATTTTATCGTCTGTTTTATTAACGACTGTAAAAGTAGGCTGGATGTTCGTTTTTGTATTGGGTACTTTTACAATCATTAAACCATCGGTTTGTTGGATGTCATTCATAGTAATATTATATAATTCTTCTCTTCTACAGGCACCAGATCTTCCCAATATCATTGCGACCTAAAAATTATGAAAAAATCTTCATTAGAGTATTTCTTTTACCTAAACTAGCTTATATTACCTTGTGAACTGGAAATTCTTCATCCGGTGCTTCCATCAGAAATTTTTCAAATTGCTCCCGTGTAAAAATGCTCGCTTTCTTAGGCCTATAGCCAACATTTTTTCTCTTCAAATACGCGATCAAAGTTGAAAACTTGGAAATATCAATGCCATTATAAAGAAAAACGGTGGATTTAATCATTGAATATTCTGCCCAGAGGCTTCCAGGAGCTTTCAACTGCATATGTCTTTTAACGAAATATGCCAATAGAGTCTTTTCTTCGATTCTTAGATTCTTGCCTTCGCACCATTTTTTAAAACTTTGGTAGGTATTTTGATAACGGATTTTGGATTTATCGGGAATAATTGCGGAACACCCTTCTTCCCAAGCCCGTTCAATTTCTTCAAATTCACTTTCGCTCATATTTTAATTTATAATAATCAAAATTGTACTTAAAATTATTGACAACTAAATAAAAACTCAATTCTCCATTGTTGTTATGCACCCTAGTTACTACCTAACAACCAAAGTCTTGATAAAATGAATGAAACTAGTCAATATGAAGAAAATTTTTAATTTTATAATTTATAATGGTATCAATCGTGCAAAAAACGTTATAAGCATGTCGAACGTTAAGGGTAACCGATCTCTACCGTTCTCCATACTTAATATACTAAGTTCAGAATATTTCAATTAGGAGGATGTAATTACATACTGAATCATAGTTTTAAATTCTAAATAACTTTTCATAATAACAATTTTCCATATTGTGAAAAATAAACGTATTTTACTCTTGAGCGAAATTCATATTTTTTGACATACCTCGATGGCTGTATTTTAGGTTTTCGACCATGCACAACTTTTTTTAAGAATCACTTTTGTTCGTAAAATTAATAATAAAAGAGTTATCTGAATTGAAATAACTGGAAATAATATTAGTTATCCATAATTTGTCAAAAAAAATTCAATTAGAAGGATGAATTACATACTAGAATATAGTTTTCAATTCCAAACAACTTTTCATAATAGCAATTTTCAATATTGTGCCATTCCAAACAACTTTTCATAATAATTTTCATAATAGCAATTTTCGATATTGTGAAAAATAAAGCTACCTTTCTCTTGAGTGAAATTCAAGCTTTTTAAAAGCCTCGTATAATATTCAAAAAATTTGATAGTAGATGGTTAAATCTTAGGTTTTGGACCATGCCTTCATTTCTTGGACCTTAATTTTTATGAAGAATAACTTTTTTTCGTAAAATTAATATTAAAAATTTTTCCATACGGATACAACTTACAGTGACATACCTGTATATCCTGCAACAACAGACCTAATAACTATGTTAAATGGTTAATAAGAAATGCGAAAAAGACATGCGCCCTGAGCAATTTAACTTGAGAAGTTGAAAGACTGATAGATTTCGTACCCACTTAAATGAATAAAGGAAGTGAAAAAAATTCGTATAATAAAGTGTGTAAAGCTATTTTATTTTCAAAAGACTAAGTTTTCAATCTAATAGCATATAAAACAACATAATGTTACTTTACATCCCACCAGACTGAAAACAATGGGAACCTTCTCTGGTTACACCTCCGAGGCTTCTACAATTTGCAAACCATAACGGATGCTGAGACTAAGGTCAAAATAAGTTTCGAAACCGGTAGAGGTGCTTGCTGCACTTTCTGATTGGACTAGAATATGGTGCGGCTGTATTTTCGTTTTGCAACGAAATTGAAAATGGTTATTCATTGTTGTATTTTATTTTCCTTTGCTAAGCGCCTTCGACAAAATTGCCATCTTCGGAGCTAATGATCAATGTATATAAAAAAAAGTACCACTACTTGTATAATGTATATAAAAAAAGTACCAAAAGTTGTTTGTGCGCATCGTATTGAATAGTGGATATTGGATATTAAAAATGCATTGCAATATGTATATTCTAATGTTGCAGTTGTCTACTCTGCAACTCCGGAAGATGAAAAAATAAATACATAGGTATAAAACAGCCACTCGAACATTACAAATACATAAAATTTTTGTTCATGGTATAGGTGTTTTTTCACCCAACCATTACAGTTGAAGAGAAGTAGTCTACTTCTCTTCAACTGTAATGGTAAAATTTAATGTCTCTGTAATGTTTGAGTGGCTGTTTCACATTTATTTATTTTTTCATCCTCCGAAGTTGCGCGGTAAACAACTGCAACATTAGATCTACATATTGTAATGCATTTTTAACATCCAATATCCAATATTCAATACGATGTGCACACACACAACTCTAAGTAGGTAGTGGTACTTCTGTTTTATACATTGACCATTAGCTCCGAAGATGAAAATTTTGTCGAAAGCGCTTAGCTAAGGAAAATAAAATACCTTTACACACTTTAATATATGATTTTTTTTTTCACTTCCTTTACGAGTATAATTTAACTTGACGTCACAACATTCTGTACTGGAATCAATACGCCTTTATTAGAATAAAGGCTGACGACAATAATAATTCTGTCCTTCTGTGTTTTAATTTACATTCAGAAAAATATTTACAAAAGCCTTACATAACTTGACATACAGAAATATATAAAATTCAATGAGAGAATCATGAACACTATCCGACATGCCGACGATATATCAATGATTGACACTGGACAAGATCTACAAACATTAATAGCTTAGAATTCTGCATGATACAGTAACATGTGGAACAGAGTAAAAAAAGGGAAACAAAAACACTTCTAAAACATATACAGGGTGTCCCGAAAAGATTTGTCATAAATTATACCACAGATTCTGGTGTCAAAAATAGGTTGACTGAACCTTACATACCTTTATACAATAAGTGCACACAAAAAAAGTTACAGCCATTTGAAGTTACAAAATGAAAATCGAATTTTTTCAATATCGAAAATTCTTATAGATTTTTTATTGAAAATGGACATGTGACATTCTTATGGCAACAACATCTTAAAAAAAAAATTTAAGTGAAATTTGTGCACCCCATAAAAATTTGATGGGGGTTTTGTTCCTTTAAACCCGCCCAAACTTTTGTGTATGTTCCAATTAAATTTAATATTGTGTTACCATTAGTCAAACACGATATTTTTAAAACTTTTTTTACCTCTTAGTACTTTTTCGATAAGCCAGTGTTTATCGAGATATTTTGAATATGTGTCGAATCCACACATATTTGTATATGGTTAAGTACGATTATAGAGACCTGTTAATAATCTGAAAATTTATTTATAATTAATTTACATTTTTAGGTATATTTTGAAAAAGAAGCCACATCTCGATAAAAGGTGACTTATCAAAAAAAGACTAGGAAACAAAAAAGTTTTAAAAACACTGTGTTTAACTAATGGTACCACAGTATTAATTTAATAGGAACGTACATAAACATTTGGGGGGTTTAAAGGAGCAAAACCCACAGAAAATTTTTATGTAAATATATTAAAAAAGAAGCCGCATCTCGATAAAAACTGGCTTATCGAAAAAATACTAAGAGACAAAAAAGTTTTAAAAACAAACGTTGTGTTTAACTAATGGTACCACAATAATGAATTAATTGGAACGTACACAAGAGTTTGGGGGGTTTAAGGGAACAAAACCCCCATAAAATTTTTATGGGGTGGACAAATTTCACTATAATTTTGTTTTAAGATGACTCTGACATAAGAATGATACATGTCCGTTTTCGATACAAAAATCGATTTTCATTTTGTCACTTCAAAGGGCTATAACTTTTTTTATGAGCACATTTATACTAAGGTAAGTTAGGTTCAATCGAACTATTTTTGACCCCAGAAAGGGCGGTATAATTTATGACCAATCTTTTCGGGACACCCTGTATAATGATTAACGGGCATTTATTGAGCAGGTGAAATTTAAATACCCTCGCTATCCAATTAGGTATACCGTAGACCAAGAGATGAAAAGTAGGAAAGACTAGATCAGAAACGATATTACAAAAATAAGAACGTTCTTTATTGCAAATCATTTTAAACTTACGCTCACGTTTAATCTGGGTATCTGGATATACTGGTAGTAAAGGGAACAAAAGAGCTCACTTGCTTGCCAGACTAGAGTAAAAGAAATATTCATAGGCTCAGAACCTATCGTTAATATAGCAAGAAGCACAACTAAAAGAACAATATCGGACTGGGTGGAACTGATGAAATGTAACTACTGGTACGAGCAAATGGGTCTCAAACATTCGAAAGCTTTTATACATGAACCTTCGAAAAACAGATCCAAAGATCTTCTAGGTATTAATACGAATGATCTGCAAATCATCGTAGATCTCCTAACACGGTCGCCTCAAGGGGCACATAACCAAATTCGGACTGGCAGACAGTGCCAATTGCAGATGAAAAGATATAAATGCTTACAGTCTATAATGGATAAAAATATTAAAGTCACTAGCGGCGTTTATAGAGATAGATAACGTGTCTAAGAAACAGTCAGTAATGGGAAAGGTTCAAGATAGGCAAGTATTTACAAAAAGCATCATAAGCGTAAGAAGTACAAGAGGGCCAGATAGCAACACAGACCATTTTCTCGTAAAGGACAAGCTCAGAACAAGAATTTCAACACAAACAATAGATGAACACACACAGATCGAAAGATGGAATGTGGCAAAGCTGAAAGAAGAAAATAATCAAAGACAGTACAAAGTAGAATTAAGAAATAGGTTTCAGGTTTTGGAAATGAATGAAAATGAAAGTGAAGATATAGATCAGCGATGGAACTCCATAAAAACAACTATTAGAGAAGCAGCAGAGAAATCTATCGGAAGAACGAAAAAAACAAAAAAGATGAAATGGTTCGACGAGGAATGTGAAAGAACACTAAAAGAAACAAACAAAAGAAGAATCGATTTTTTGTCGAACCCATCAGAAGAAAAACGTATACGATTCCACAGAGAGAGAGAGCCGCAGGTAGAAGAACACTTAGACAAAAAAAAAAAGAGACAATATCTGCAACAACAAATTGAAAAAGTAGAAGGAGAACACAGACGCAATCAAAGTAAAAATTTCTACAGAGAGGTAAAACAACATAAGAGAGGCTCGTATATAAGGACACCCAACTTCGTAAGAAATAAAAATGGGGAAATGGTGGCTGCCGAAAACAAAATAATAGAAAGATGGGCTGATTATTTTGAAGAGCTCCTGAATATCCAAAATTTCAGTGATGAAAACAATGAAAATGGTGGAAACATGGAGAACATGAGTATCAAACGGCTGAATTAGAAATACCCCCTCCAAGCATGGAAGAAATTACGCATTACGAAAAACGCTTAAAAACGATAAATCCCCTGGTCTGGACAATATTGATGCAGAGCTAATTAAAACAGGCGGTCATGAACTCCTAAGTAAAATCCTTCAATTAATAGAAAAGGCCTGGCAACAAGAAATAATGCCGAAAGAATGGTGTGGTAGTATTATTGTACCAATACACAAGAAAGGAAAAAAGAAATCATGCATGAATTACAGAAGAATCTCACTAATCAACACTACGTATACAATATTGGCTTCGATATTATTAAAAAGATTAATACCATATGACGAAGAAATAGATGGTGACTACCAGTGTGGTTTCAGGCCTGGCAGATCGACTATTGATCAAATATTTACGATAAGACAAATGCTTAAAAAGTATTGGGAATATAATCAGGACGTTCATCAGATCTTTATAGACTTCAAACAGGCTTATAATTCAATTAATCGTGCAACATTATGGAAGGCAATGATCGAGCTCGGCGTACCCAAGAAACTAGCTGCGGTAACACAAATGTGAGTAAGTAACTCGTTTGCACAAGTTAGAATAGGAGGGAAAATATCAAATGCTTTCTGCGTAAATTCTGGACTGAGACAGGGAGATCCGTTGTCCCCATTGTTGTTTAACCCGGCCCTAGAATATGTCAAATTACACACTGTCAAATTACATACTAACAGTAATCGCATAAAAATAGAACGGGGGGTTAGACAAGGAGACCCAATGTCACCTAAACTTTTTAATACGGTCTTAGAACATGCTTTCAAGAGTTTGGATTGGATGACAAAGGGAATAAAAATAGATGGAGAATACCTAAACAACTTACGTTTCGCCGATGATATAGTCATAGTAGCTGAGGATCTAGGTATGGCAAGAGAGATGGTACAAGAACTCGTTGTAGCTACAGAAAATGTTGGTTTAAATATAAACATCTCAAAAACAAAAATAATGACAAATTTGGTACCCAACCAGAACATCAGTATTGGTGGGAAGGAAATAGAACTCGTAGATAGATATAAATACCTGGGACATGAAATTACGATTGGCAGGGATAACCAGACTCATGAGCTGAAGAGAAGAATCGGTCTTGGGTGGGCAGCATTTGGAAAACTGAGAGAAACTTTTAAAAGTGAGTTACCCACATGTCTAAAGAGAAAGGTATTCGATCAGTGCGTCCTCCCAGTCTTGACGTACGGATCAGAAACACTTACCTTAACTAAAGCCTCGGCTACCAAACTAAGAGTCACGCAGAGAAGAATGGAGCGGTCAATGTTAGGAATAACTCTGCGAGACAAAATCAGAAACGAAGAAATCAGGAGAAGAACAAAGGTGACTGACGTCATCGAGAGGATAGCCAGGTTGAAGTGGAGATGGGCAGGACACGTAGCCAGAATGACAGATGGGCGATGGACGAAGAGGTTATTGGAATGGAGGCCAAGAGAAGACAAGAGAAGCGTCGGTCGACCGCCTACAAGATGGACTGACGACTTAAGAAAGGTAAATAAAAACTGGATGAGGGCGGCGCAGGATAGATGGGGTTGGAAACGAGGGGAGGAGGCCTATGTTCAGCAGTGGACTTTTGAGGCTGGATGATGATGATGATGAGAATATGTCATGCGAAAAATGTATCCAAAAATCACACCAGACATAACTGCTCGGGGAAATAAAATCCTACTCACCTTTGCAGATGACGTAGACGCAGTAGCACAATCAACATTAGAAGTCAAGGATATTTTCTCGAGCTTTGAAGAAGCTGCATTAAACATAGGTCTAAAAATAAATGAAGACAAAACAAAATACATGATCGTCTCAAAACAAGAATGACGGCGAATAAGGCAAAACATTACTATAAACGATCACAACTTCGAAGTGGTTAAAGAATTTAAATACCTAGGAGCAACAATCACAAATGACAACAAATTAGAGCGAGAAGTTGCATCGAGAATAATGGCAGGAAATAGATCTTTCTTTGCAATCCAACATCTAATGAAGTCAAAACTTCTTTCACGAGGTGCAAAAATCCAGATATATAAGACCATAATATGACCAGCCATCGCGTATGGAAGCGAAACATGGACGCTAACAAAAAGAGAAGTAAACAAATTGCTGGTGTGGGAACGTAAAATCCTTCGAATGATATATGGCCCTTGCAGAGACAGCGTTGCAAACGAATGGAGGCGCAGATACAATAACGAGCTAGAGTCTCTATTCGGAAAAGAAAATTTAGTCAGATATATAAAGGCCAATATACTCAGACGGACAGGGCATGTGATACGCAGTAACAACAATCGCCTTATAAACAATGTGTTCTGTGAAAGGGCAGGTGGAAGATGGTCCGTTGGGCGGCCTAGGAAAAGGTAAAAAGATGCAGTCAAAGAAGAACTAGAGAAAATGGGAGTGCGACAATGGGAATTAGTGGCACGGGACCCACACACATGGAAGGCAATAGTAAACGCGGCAAAGACTCACGAAGAGTTGTAGCGCCATTCGCCATTGATGATAAAGAATTTACAAAAGTCATCGTCAATCTTCGTTACTAGAAGTCACCTGAATAAGAAGAATAATATCCATAAGACCGAAAAACAATGGTTGTTAATGCGAATTCTAGTGTTCTACTAATAAGGAATAAGGAAATTAATGAATTCTTATCAGGCATTATGGTCTCCTTTCGATTATCTAGGATATCTGTAAATAAATTTGGAATTGCTATATTGATTTCAATTAAGATAGCAGAAGGAACTTTAAGCAGACGAAACATCTATTGCTAAATATAGTGTAACTTTAAATTAGAACCAAAGTTTGAACACCCTCTATAACGATGTTGAGAACATGAGCAGTCACCTATACAGGATAGTCGTTGTCCCGACTACGATTAACAAAAGTTGCTCAAGTTTACTTTAACTTTCCTCAGAGGTAATATCCTGGGTCGCATCCTGCGGTGGGGTCTATGAACTTGCCGGAACTTGTTTCTAAAGAAGAGGTTAGACAAATTCACCGCTTCTGTTACATATTTATTATCTTGGGTTAATAAATGAAGCCAACCTAAGGAAAGTGTTCGTTGTAACTAAAGTTGCATGTTGTATGAGACTAATCACAGTTAGGTTGTAATTCAAATGAAATATTTTACCTCAGAATATTTAATGTTTCGATTTCCACATCGAAAATCGTTATCAAAAGAAATTTAGGAGCAATTTGTTGATAAGGTGTAGGCAACCCGCAATTGTTGTTATTAGTGAGATTATGTCATATCTCACTCAACACATATTGTACTTTACTTTGATGGTTGTAGGCAACAGCCAGTTTTGGCTGGAAAAATATGAGGCTGCATGGTTTAATGCTTTGTGATCCACTAAGTTCTGATATGCTGTTTATTTGTACAGTAATTCTGTGTGTTATGTGATTCTATGTTTTGGAACGTCCTTAATAGTTAGTTTTTTTTAACGTAAACAAGTTGTAGCTAAGTTTTATGAATTATATATTGCATACCTGTAATATACGAGATATATATATCTTCTTCTCGTCTCAATACATGCCCTAGCCATTTCAACCCTTGACCCTTTATAGGTACCGGGTGGACGAAAAGTCAGTCAACGATATCACAAAAAGTCACGCGCGAGTTTGCGGCGTCTCCAAGAAAATATATCATGCTCTGTGAAGGGCCTTGCAAATAATCCACAGTTACAAGGTATTCGATATTTTCAGCAAGACGGTGCACCGGCTCATTACGGAATGCAAGTTGGTGAGTTTCTAAATGACCAGTTTAGTGTTTGAATAGGGAGAAGAGACACGATTGAATGGCCCGCACGTTCGCCAGATTTGACGCCCTGTGATTTTGCCTTGTGGGGAGTACTTAAAGATAAAGTTTTTGCCAATTTGAAGTTCTCCGTGCCAACTTGGAAGTCTGTAGAAAGACTTGTTTCACTGTGTATATACGTTGCCAAAAACCTATTGATGAAGGTGGTTTACATTTTGAACATAAAATGTAAAGCATCCACTTCTTTGTACCTACTTATTTACAATAAACAATAAACAATAAACAATAAACAATAAACAATAAACAATAAACAATAAACAATAAACAATAAACAATAAACAATAAACAATAAACAATAAACAATAAACAATAAACAATAAACAATAAACAATAAACAATAAACAATAAACAATAAACAATAAACAATAAACAATAAACAATAAACAATAAACAATAAACAATAAACAATAAACAATAAACAATAAACAATAAACAATAAACAATAAACAATAAACAATAAACAATAAACAATAAACAATAAACAATAAACAATAAACAATAAACAATAAACAATAAACAATAAACAATAAACAATAAACAATAAACAATAAACAATAAACAATAAACAATAAACAATAAACAATAAACAATAAACAATAAACAATAAACAATAAACAATAAACAATAAACAATAAACAATAAACAATAAACAATAAACAATAAACAATAAACAATAAACAATAAACAATAAACAATAAACGTTTTTTTACTTCAGTTATTTTGGCTTTTACTAATATACAGGGTGTCCAGAAACTCTACCGACAAACGAAGACAGGATATTCCTCAGATAACCAAATTCATCTAGTCCGAAAATGCTTCGTAAGGGAGCTAGAGCTCTTTGAAGATGGCGTCTTGTAATTAGTTTTTCTTAAATACCTCCAGAACGCTTCTAGTAAGAAAAACGAAAATTGGTACACATATTTATCTTCCAGAGATAAATCGATTTCATATATTGTGAATTTCTAGTACCAGTCATAGGCGTCTCTTTTGGGTGGGGCAACGGTTATTTTGTCGCATAACTATTTTGTGTTTATCTTTAAAGCGTTTTTGATACTGGATTATCAAATCGTGAGGTATTCTAGTACTAAAAGGTACTCTTGCTTTAAGTCGGTAGAACACACCGTTTTCTAGAAAAATCGATTTGAAAATTTTACGCTTCATGAATTTGAAAAAAAATTGAAATATAAAAAAAAACGGTGTATTTTCCAACTTAAAGCAAGAGTAACTTTTAATACTAGAATACCACATAATTTCTTAATCTGGTGTCAAAAAGTCTTAAAAATTAAAGACAAAAAAGTTATGCGATAATATAACCGTTGACCTACCCAAAACGGACGCAAATGACAGGTAGCTACTAGAAATTCGAAATTAATGAAATCGATTCATTTCTGGAATATGAATAAACGTACCAGTTTTCGTTTTTCTAAATAGTTTTTTTTTGAAATCTGTTTTTGGTATTCAAAAAACGAAAATTTTTCAAATCGATTTTTCTAGAAAACGGTGTATCCTATCGACTTAAAGTAAGAGTACCTTTTAGTACTATAATACTTTATGTTTTATTAATCCAAACTCAAAAATACTTACAAATTAAAAACAAAAAAGTTATGCGATAATATAACTGTTGCCCTACCCAAAACGGACACCTATGACCGGTACTAGAAATTTGTAATGGATGAAATCAATTTATATTTTGAAGATAAATATGTGGCCTCTTTTTCAAAATATACCAAAAATGTAAATTTGAAATAAATTTTCAGGTGTCTATAATCGTACTTAACCATTTAGGTTAAGAAAACAAAAGTTTTTAGGCAAAAAAGTTTTAAAAACATTGTGTTTAACTAAGGGTGCCACAATAATAATTTAATTGGAACGTACACAAAAGTTTGGGGGGGGGGGTTTAAGGGAACAAAACCCCCTTAAAATTTTTATGGGGTGCACAAATTTCACTTTAATTTTTCACAATATATGAAAAAAAATCGATTTTCATTTAGTAACTTCAAAGGGCTGTAACTTTTTTTGTGTGCACTATTGTATATGTATAGGTAAGTGAGGTTCAATCAACCTATTTTTGACCCCAGAATCTGTGGTATAATTTATGACCGATCTTTTCCTTTCCTAAAGCTTTCGGTCCGGTAAAAACAGTATTATTTGAGGTTGTGATACGGAGGTGCTCTAGTTTCCGGTGAAAAACTTAATAAAATAGGCATTAATTCAAAAAGCGACCATATAACACCTACGTTTTTAACTTTTCTTTCGGGAAAAGGTGTCGCAAATCAAAATTTTGGAGGATAAATATTACGTGTTTCGAAAAAAATGTCGTTTTTTTATTCTTTATTTCAATCTTATAAATTAATATTAATCAGATATCCAAATAGACAGAGATAGATAACCAATTAGACAGAGGTCCCAGTGTACTGAAGTCAGAAGTCATAAAAGCAATACAACAAGCCAAAAACAATAAAGCACCTGGACCAGATCAAATCCCTGTTAAGCTACTTAAACTTTTGGATGAGGAAAACATTACCTACTTGACTACTTTCTTTAACAAAATTTACAACGAAGGAAAAATACCAGATGATTGGTTGGAGTCACTGTTTATAACATTACCAAAGAAAAGCAGGCCCACCAAATGCAGCGATTTTAGACTAATCAGTTTGATGAGTCACACACTTAAGATACTTTTACGTATTATACAAAACCGAGTATTCCTTCTGTGCGAAATTAGAATGGGTAATAAGCAATTTGGATTTAGAAATGGTCTAGGAACTAGAGAAGCACTATTTTGTATGCGCGTTCTATTACAAAAAAGCTGTGAATTCCGAAAGAACGTTTATGTTTGTTTCATCGACTTCGAGAAGGCATTCGACCGAGTACAACATGATACACTTTTCGATTGCCTGCAGGCAGGAGGACTTGACCACTACGATATAAGACTGCTGAAATACTTATATTACAATCAAGTAGCCTCTATCCAAATTGGAGACAGTCGTACTGAAAAACTGCCGATAAAACGTGGAGTACGACAAGGTTGTGTTTTATCACCCACCCTTTTTAATCTGTACTCTGAAGAAATCTTTAGGGAGGCTTTGGATGACAGACAAGAGGGAGTAAGGCTAGGCGGAGAAGTAATCAACAATATTAGATACGCTGACGATACAGCCATACTTGCTGAAAATTTACAAGATCTTCAGACACTACTAAATCTAGTCAGTGAAGCAAGCTATCGGAGAGTCCTTAAAATCAACATTTCAAAAACAAAAGTGGATGGCAGTTGGAAAGATTAATATAGATCAAGGTCAGCTTTCTCTTGATGGAGAGGAGTTAGAACGGGTAAATCATTTCAAGTACCTTGGCAGCTGGTTAAATGTAAATTGTGACTCTGATGAAGAGATAATAACTAGGATCGAAATATCACGGAAGGCTTTTATGACCTGGAAACCAGTTTTATGTAATACAAACCTGTCGATGAATATTCGAAAGAAGGTGCTGAAATGTTATGTGTGGTCTATCCTATTGTATGGTTGTGAGACATGGACGTTAAAAAACACAATGCTAAACAAAATAGAAGCATTCGAATTGTGGTGCTATCGACGAATCCTAAAGATATCGTGGGTTTCGCACACTTCCAATGAAGATGTTCTTCAAATGATGAATTCGGAACGTCTGCTCATAAGCATCATAAAGAGGAGAAAAACAGAATACTTCGGCCATATAATTAGAGGACCTAAATACCATCTGCTTCGCCTTATAATACAAGGAAAAGTGGAGGGAAAGAGATGGATTTGTCGAAAGAAACTTTCATGGCTGCGTAATATTAGACAATGGTGTGGCTGCACAGTAGAAGAATTATTTCGTGCAGCAGCCGATAGAGAGAGATTTCAGTAAATTATAAACATGGGTAAACGTGGGTTTGTCTATCAGAACTTAAAAATCTAGCTATACATACCCCAATTTTATTTGATTGATGAGTTTCCGAATATCATTCTTATCTTGCTTACCTGGAATAGAGAAAAAATATGTTAAAAACAGTGAAAATTATTTGAGGATTTTAAAGTTCTCAAGGATATATTTTACTAGAAAACATATTAAAGCCATACATTTTCTTGGGATTTTAAAGTTCTCAAGGAAATTTAACTAGAAAACATATAAAAGCCATATAATACATTGTCTTTATTTGCTATTAGTATTATTTTTTTTATTTTCTACATAATTTTATTTGTTTTAGCCAGAACGGCGATTAAAAGTTAACACAGAAAGAAATATTTAGTATTAGTCTGGGCAGATTATCGGCGAATAGGCGAGTTTTGGGAAAAGTTATTTACTAGCAATTTTATTGCTGGAATAGAATCTTATGACCCTATTTAATAATAATATAGGTATGCACAGTCCGCAGATACTGTGCTATTTTTTTTTTATAAACAAAATGGCGCCTGAAAATAATGTGTTTTTTAATTTTTGCTCTATAATTCCAAAGATTTTAACTTTACAGCAAAAAGACTCAAATAAAAAAAATAAAAATTCACCGTACTTAAATTTTGCATAGAGATATGTTTTTCCCGATTTACTTAGACAAAAATTTTCCTCGGAAAATGCTTGTTTTTCCAACAATATCTTTAATTTTCATCTAAAATTTTAGGTAAATAATTATTTATCAATAATTAAATAGTTTGGTGATATAAAAGGTCCTTTGGTATGTATTATATTTCCAGAAGACGATCAAAATTGAGTGAATAGTTTAGCAACAATTAAATTGTTAATTAAAAATTTACGGTCGCTATAATAACCATAATAATAACGATGCATAAGAATAACCATGATTTTTGTATAAAAATGCATTACATTTTTTTGCTTAATCAAGTATATTGAAATGGGAAATAAGCCACAATTTTACCTAAAAATGATTTTATTAACGTTTCGACGCCCAAGTCGGGTGTCGTTGTCAAAATACAAAATAATACTAAATAAACAAAAATGTTGTTGCTTAGTAAAAATTCTTCTAATAATTTATTTAATCTGACTCATTTATATCGGCAATTCAGACACGTATTATACATTTTAAAGTAGACGACTTTAAAATGATATTGCCAATATTGATGAGTTGCGTTCCTGGGACGACTTTACTAAAAGATAGTTGAAAAGACTTGGGCGTCGAAACGTTAATAAAATCATTTTTAGGTAAAATTGTGGCTTATTTCCCATTTGAATATACTTGATTATAAAAATGCCACAAGAAAATAGCTTCAGAACAACATTTTTTTGCTTATAAACAAATAGAATATCTCGGGAAACATTAAATTTAAGTAAATTATTAAGACAGTATTTGAAAGAACGCAGCTTCTTTTAAAAGAAAAAAAGGTTTAATTGCGATGAGTGGTTCCTGAGTTACAACCGGTCAAAGTTGACCGGCATGTACGGCAAAGATATAAACAATAGGATGGTAATTTTCAAACCATCACCTTTTTATTTCGGTCCTCTTTTCCATACAAAATTTCATATCTATAAAAGAATCGTAACATATATAGACCGGTCTGGTTAGCCTCAAAAATAGGAGTGAGGCTACAATAATTACCATCAAGCTGAAAATTGGCAGGATTGTTCAAAATACCATCATAAATGAAATCTAAAAATCCTCATAAATCCGACCCCTGCTAAAAAATTTACGCGGGGTCAAAAGTCACCAAATATGGTTTTTAGCGATTTTCAGCGAAACGGTAAGTTTTATCGTAAAATTATTTCTAACAAAAAATGTAGATTAGATAATTATCTATAAAAAATATCTTAATAATTTTTTTCCGAAAAGGCACCGTTTTTGAGATACAACGATTCAAAGAGTTGAAAGACCTCTAATCGTCATAATATATGTATTAGTACACCAGGTATATACATCACTGAAGCTGTAATGCAAGTAATAGCTATTTGTATAACAAGGGAGGAAAGTGCTACTTTTCCTCCCGAGAATGAAGTTTACTGCCCGACGCGTAGCGGAGGGCAGTAATCATTCAAGGGAGGAAAAGGCACTTTACTCCCATGTTATACATATGATTTTTCCACCTTCCTCAAATAACAAGTCATTTTTTCATTTTTACTTAATTTATTTATGTAACTAACCAACAAAATTTATTAGAACTAATAATAACAAGTAAGTACAATATAACTGTCAACTGTCAAATATAAGTCAAATTATTAATGTAAACATTGTTAAATCAAAATAACAATTTACTGTTTTTACCGTTCTGCAAAATACAGGGTGTATTATAAATAAACGTTAAAATGTATAGATACTTACGTAATAGAAAATAGATATTGTACAGGGCGTCAATAAGTTATATTTCATGAATGAAATACCATGACGTCACTTTTACTTTTCCTCCCTAGGGAGGAAAAATATTTTCCTCCCTAGGGAGGAAAAGTACAACTTTGCTCCCTACAATCAGGTCCGGAAAAGTATACTTTCGCTAGAGGTAGGTGGAAAACATAATATTCTACAGTCAACTTAACTTATATTACACATAATAATATAAGATTATAAATATGATAATATTTCTAGTATACAGCTTGCGGTCTACCGAGGGATGCAATCCATAAGCTGTATTATATTACAGTGCCAACAAAAAAATCTTTACAAAGTGAATGTAACGCGAAAATAATAAGAATTATTTGAATTTTACGGCTTAATCGCAACAAAATACACAACAACATACAACAAATGACAAAGTATTATCTTATAATAATTCTTTTTATTTATGGGCCTTAGTTCAGTTTGCAAAGATGGGTTTTGTCGGAATAAACACGTTCGTCAGCTAATCTAATCACCCTACCTATTCTCTTCTCCGAAGGGTTTGAACATAATAATGAAAGACAACTTTCTAGGCAAAATGTTTATTGCTAAGTACTAATAAATACTTATGCAAATTACACCGTAATTTTCCTGGGTGGCGAAATCCTTCAGGTAGATGACACCCTCGAGGTATTAATTAGTCTTGAGTACTACTCCGGAGTGAAAATACGTGTTAAACCTATATTTTTTTATCGTGTATTTGGTGTTATTTTCATTGTTATAACAAAAATGTCAGAATATTGTTTTATTTGCGCGTATTTGCGCGTATTATTTGACGTAATGATAATTGAAACAACCATAGAGCAATTCAATTTAACAAATACAACACCTACAAGTTGTAGGTGAAGATGTAGACTTGCTCGTATTACTCACTGGTAGAACTCCAATCGAAAAAACTATCTTTTTTTTTAAAACCTGGAGAAGCTCAACACCAATCGGAAATATATTCATCGAAAAGTTTATCTACTTTTGCAAAATGTCAAAATCATATACTATTTTTACACGCAATAACTGGCTGTGATATGACATCTGCATTTTTCAGGAGGGGTAAAACGACTGTTTTTAAAATGTTTGAAAAACAAGATTTACTTGAATGTGCTGAAGTTTAAAAAAAAACTAATTCAACTCCACAAGAAGTTATTTTCAACGGAACTAGCTTTCTTCTCTCTATGTATGGAGCGCCTAAGAAAACTACGTGCTTAGATAAGTTTCGATATGCATGTTTTTTTAAAAGTACTCGAAACAAAAAACAAGTGCAGTTATCTTGTCTTCCTCCAACCTCAGCGGCTGCTCATCAACATCTTTTTCGGGTATATTACCAAGTTCAAGCGTGGCTTGGATATCAGCTAGATCCAAAAGACGGGGATGGAAATTAGTCGACAGTTCATTAGAACCAATTCAAACTTTACTCCCCCCTGTGCCGGAAAAACTCCTGAACACAATTTTTTGCAACTGTAAAAAGGGACGTAGCGCTAAATGTGGTTGCAAAAAAGTTGGACTGTTTTGTTCGGTAGCATGCACTAATTGTCAAAACCGGTCGTGCTGCAATGTTGAATCACCAACAATTGAGGATTCATTTGATTCTATCGAGGAGCCATGCGATGTGTCATTATTGGGACAATTTACTTGCACCCTGGATCAAGAAGAAGAAGAAGAAGAAGAACTAGAAGATGAAGAAGAGGAAGAAGAACAATGAGAAGAAGAACAAGGGAAGCAGAAGTATTAGAAAATTATGAACCAGTTTGATAAATTTCCCTTTTTTTTAATTTATACCGCTTTATATAACTTTTATCATTTTTAACCCTTGCCAGTATCAAATATTAAATAGCTTTAAATTAAACAGAATCATACAGATCCGTGGAATAGGCATACTGGGGAAACCACGTTAAAAAAACGCGCTAAGTACACTACCTCAAAGGTGGTGTGGAAACGTGTGCGCATATTATGACGATTACTACTTTTTGAATCGTTATATCTCAAAAACGGTGGCTCCCATGAAAAAAAGTAATAAGACAGTTTTTATAGATAATTATCTAGTCTACATTTTTTGTTAGCACTCATTTTACCATAAAACTTACCGTTTCGCTGAAAATCGCTGAAAACCATATTTGGTGACCTTTGACCCCGCGTAAAGTTTTTAGCAATGGTCGGATTTATGAGGACTTTTTAGATTTCATTTATTAACAATCCTGCCAATTTTCAGCTTGATGGTAATTTTTGTAGCCTCGGATGCGTAAGTTGACCGGAGTAATATTATTATAATAAAAACTATCGACATTACGAGTAGAAAAATGCCAAAAATACCAAAATTCCGATCAAAAATTAGGTTGGAAAAAATGGAATCTCAAAGTTCATGATCGGTATACGTCAAAAAAATGCATTTTCTCGGCTTCCCATGGAGCACTTTTTTTCATTCTTTTTTTGTTCCCAAGTAACTCGAGTTGAGCCATCTAACTAACACACTGTTAAATGTCAATGTTGCTTTTGTTTTGTTATAAAAAATTAATTTATTTATTATAACAAAAATTTTTAATTTGTTTAAACAAAGATTGTTTGAATAATTATACAGCTTTCAAATGAGAATACTTCTATTTTAAACGTTAAAAGGTACACTTGAGGTAATTTTATCTAAAAAAAGTTTACAAGTGGAAAAACTAAGTGTATAATCTTTTCTTTCTTGTATGTAAGTCTTCTCTTCAACACATGGTCCAATCGCTAAAGTTGATTATTTGATAATAATAATTTATAATATTACTAATTAGAATAACCAAATTATGTATTAAAAAAGTTTTATTTATCGATCATTGAAATATTTTTCATACAATTTCTATGTTTAGATATTCAACAGAATACTTATTTATTATATGTATAATGTTGACGATAATAATTCCAGTGTTCACATTTAGATTGCAGGTGTAGACAGTTGTGAATTATTCAAATCTGATGAATCCTGTTGACGTCAGTTTTAGAACATTAAAGGATTATACAACAGACAAACATTCAGCACTATCGACACACATATATTCGTACAACATATTAACATACAGGGTTGTGATAAAAATGCGAAACCAACTAAATATAGGCCTTAATTATTGTGATCATATAATAATTCTACTTCAGAACAAAATTATCTTTTTATGATTAATTTTATTAATATGGTCCATAACCATCAGTTTTCATTTTTGAAAATGTAAATAATATTTTATTTATGAAAAATCAACTATTTTATCCAATAGCATGACCAAAATTTATTTAGATATTAGCTTACTGTTGTCTGTAGGCGTGCATGTCCAATTTCAACAGTAATATTAAATATATTAAATAATTAATATATTAAATACTGTTTTTTTAGTTTATTATCCTTTTTACTCTTTTACTTGGGAAATAAGCCAAAATTTAAGTTGGAAAATAGATTTATTTGACGTTTCTACTTCAGAAATCGTTTTCAAAATACAAAATATTAATAAATTAAACAAACTTTGTTTGATTTTTGTTCTGGTATAATGTTCTTGGTAAAATTTTCCAAGTAAAATAGTAAATTGCATAAGATGCTACAAAGAAATAGCTTCAGATTAAAATTATTTTTTTATGATTAATTTTATTGACTGTAATTTCTTTGCATTTTATACATAGATAATAGTTTGGCTTATGTAATGATTTGATATATTTTGTAACGATCTTTATAAATTTGTGGTTAAGATTTATTTGCTCCCATTTGTCTTTGCTGTTTCGTAGTATTCAATATTATCGTGGTTTTTGGTCAAACTGTTATCTATCTGGACCCCGATTTTAGACTCTTCGCTCCGTTATCGATCATTCGCTATCTGTACACTCTACTGATACACAGCGAATGATCGATAACGAAGCGAAGGGTCAAAAATCGGGGTCCTGTGATTTATATTTAACATACCCACCTCGGTGGTACTCCCGATATTGAGCAACGAGGTCTTCGTGTTTTTATTTGTTACGACCGATTTTGCTTCACTTTGTCCACGTTGGGCTATTTCTCCTTAAAATGACAAGTCTCACGAATAGTGTCTTTTTAGTTTTAAAGTTATTTAGTTGGTCTCATTCTTTATTTCAGCCCTGTATATGTGATTCATATCTATTTCTTTAACTATCGATAAAGAGTTTATATCCGCATAGTAAAAATTTAAATCGAAAATATAAATATAACTTTACATTTTTCCTTCTAAAAAAAATTAAATAAAGTTTTCTAATATATCTGTATGAAATATTATATGCACATACATCTATAAATGATACCATAAAGTGTAGGTACTTACTTATTTTAGTACGAAGTTTTAATGTTCGCAGACCACTAAAGTTTTAATGTTTCTGAATTAATTTATTTTAGCAAGTTACTGAAATAATTTATATTCATAATATTCTGGGTTGTTAAATTAGCTTTTTACACTTATAAGTTATACGGAAAGCCGCAAAGAAATTATTGAGAGTATGTCTAATAATAAAGATGTATAAGTAATAATATATACAGTCTTTGGAGATAAGATAAAATAAATGGTAGTAAGGAAAAATTAGAGTCACAAAAAATTAAAGAAAGTCAGAAAAATTATATAATAGAACTCGTTAAATACGGGGTGTTGATTAACTGGAGGTGAGGGTTGATTTGGTAAAACACTATTTACTCATACCATATTTATTGATCACTACTAAATACACTTCTCAACAATTGAAGTGAATATTATGAAAATGTGTATTCTATTTTTTGTTCATAAGGTCAAATAGAAAAATGGAGTGATATAAATAAAGATTTATTTTTACTTCGTATTTTCATACAGATGAACCGAAAGAAAAAAAAATTGCAAATAAACAAAATTTGTAAAATTAACAACCTAAAATTTCTATTCCTGCTCAATTTAGATCCTTATATTTGCTTCCGGTCCTTTCTCCACGTCCTTAGTCGTGGGAAGGTTTGTTCCAAAAAGACAATATGGATAGTTATGCGCTTTAAAAAAAATCTTCTACATTTTGCATCTCTAAATTCCTGTCTGATGCGAACTGCTCATTCTTGATGAGTCGGTTAGCTTCAAAACACGAAATGAGCATGCTAAAATCTTCTGATGTTCGTTTTGTACCTTTTTCTTGACAAGAGTTGGTTTTTTATTGTTTACATTTTTAATTAACTTTGCCTCTAATATATTTAAAAAATCATTTGTCTCCTTTATTCATCATAAAATATTAAACAATCATATTTATATTAAAATTCAACCGATATTAAAAACTTGAAATCAAAAATCTTATTATCGTTGTGAAAACTTCAACATTCAATAAAAATACGAAAGAAGGTGTTAATAAAGATATACTACAGTCCGTCTAATTTACTTACCGTTGCACGTCATTATCTACGTTAGAGATCTAAGTTGACATTGTTGCCCAATTACAAAAAATTATTGAATTCATTTTAAATCAAATACATCACACAATGTTTGCGGAAGTGAATTATACAGCAAAACAAATTAATATTTAATGTAAACAAATAAAAACTTTAGAAATAGAAAACAATAATTAAGTTATAATCTTACGTTAAAGTACATAACAAAAACAGCAAATATAATGAAAAAATATTTATAGTAAAGAATATAAACAAATATGAAATGTCATCACCGCAACTGTCAAATAAATGTTACCAATTTATGCCAAACTATCCCCTTCGTTCTATTATAGTTACAGTGTATTCCGAACAAAAGTGCTTCATAAAAACGTTATATAATCCATTTATAGAATTAAATGAAACATATTACTGTGTATTTCTGTAAGTTAACATTAATAGAAATCTTTAAATATTATTTCTACGCGTATATAATAAAATATGTCTAGTGGCTGTAATGCCAATGTACTCGGCAAAGTGATTCCAAAAAAGAACACACCTACCGCATAAATATTTCGTGTTGGTATCATGTGACGTCGCGGGCTATGACGCGGATGACGTGCAACGGTAAGTAAATTAGATGGAGTATATATTTTATTAAAAAAAAATCACGAAATATCTATTTACCTATCATTATTATATCTAGCTAGGACTATTATTTTTCGATCCTATCTATCTATCTAACATCTATCTATCTAACATCTATCTATTAACATCTATCTGGGGTTATTTTTCTTATCTAGGCTTATTTTTCTTATCTACGGTTATTTTTCTTATCTAGGGTTATTTTTCTTATCTAGGGTTATTTTTCTTATCTAGGAATATCTATCTAGGGTTATTTTCTTAGCTAGGGCCATATATTATGTGCACGTACTAACTATAAAATTTACCTACAAATTAAGAACGAGAAAAACTTATAAATAAACGCTAAATAAATAATGTGAGTTTTTGCTATCTACTAAATAATAGTTTTCCTCACTTAGTTCGCGCAATTAGTCACTTTACATAACGTCACAATGAAAAAGTCTATATTTCTCTGATTAAAATACAGTCTTACATGACTTTTCTTATATATACAAAAAGTACTGTCAAAGTATAAAGACGTATTTAAAAAGTTCTTTCCAAAACTTTAAATATTTCGAAGTTCTAAACCTTTTGAAGGATCAGACAGGCTGCCGACGAGTTTGTACAACATCGAATATCTCAAAAATAGGTATACATTTCGTGGGGCAGAAAAGTAAGTTAAAAAAAAAACAATTATAAAGAGGACCGATGGAGGTAAGTCCAAATATTTACTCAAATCTTCCGCTGTTTGATAATTCTGATATTGATATTGATCAAAATAATGAAAATTTAACGTGCAATGCCTTAAACGGCGTTTCTAAAACACCTAAGGCCATAGCGGAAAAGAAAAAACAGAACAACATGGAACCAGAACATGAATCAGAAATAGTAGAGAAAAATAAAACTAAAAACAAAAATAAGAAGGCAGCAAAACGTCAAAGGCCGAATGAGTGCCAGGAAGATGAAGATTCAGTGGCTGAAATGAAAAAGCAACTAAAAGAAAAGGACGAAGAAATTAAAAATCTCAGAAACCAAATCCATCAATTGAATGAAAAAATCAATGGACTACAAAATACAATAATAAACTCTCAAGAAAAAGTAATCGAAACTATAGATAAAAGATTCGACGAACTTAAAAACGAAAACCAGACAACCGATATACAAATAAATGAAAAAAAAATTGATGACAGCAATCCCAAAGAAAAAAATTGAAGATACTAATAATAACATCGCAAATACAAAAAATTTACCCATAACACCCACAACAAAAACAAATGAAGATTTCCCTTCCCTGCCAAAAAAGGTCGGAAAAGACAACAGCGTGCCATCAACATCTAAGGTACAAGAACTATTTCCTTCCCTACCGAATAAGGGCAGGGAAGAGACAATGGAAACAAGCGAAATTGATAATATCCTTATCACCGAACAAAACAATCAAGAAAGCACTATAAACAGGTCCAAACCAAAACCACCCGTCATAAAACTACAAACAGTAAACGAAACAGGAACAATATTGAAAATTGCTGAAACTCAAAAGATATACACAGACAATAAAATCTCCAAAAACGGAAGAGAAACACTCATTCAAACAAAATGCCCTGAAGATTATAGAAAATTTACCCATATCTTGGAAGATTATAACAAAGAAATCAAAATTCAGTGGATCGCCTTCCCATTAGACGAAGATATCAAGCCTAAAATGGTTATTAGAGGACTTCCCTCAAATACAAAACCTATAGATATACAAACGGAACTATTAAATAAACATGAAATAAATACAATTAACGTAACAAACATGAAGTCTAGGAAGGCAGACAAAAAATCTCTGCCAATGTTTATAATTACAGTGGAAAAAGAAGACGTACCCAAAGCCAAGAAAATTACCAACCTTATGTACATGAGAGTAGTAATAGAAGATCTAAGAAAGAGCAACGGACCAACTCAATGTTTTAATTGCCAGGGCTTCCACCACGCCCAAAATGCATGCTTCAAAGACACTAGGTGCGTAAAGTGCGGAGAAAATCACAAGAGTAAATTCTGCCAAATTCCAGCAGAACAAAAAGCAAAATGTGCTAATTGCCAAGGGCAACACCCGGCAAGTTATAGAGGATGCCCAAAGATACCTGCCTGGGGAAGACCCAGACAAATAACAATAGAAAACAGAACACAACAACCTAAAAGAAACAATGGGCAATCGTACGCCCAAATCACCAAACCAACACAAAACCCAACAACAGATTCGACCATATTAATTTCAAAAGAACAACAAAAAGGACTGGCCACGATGATAGAAGAGCTAGTCATAAAAACGGTAAGTGAAGCGATTAAAAATGTAAAAATAGCACTGAACTAAGGCACGAAACTAGGGGATACCTGAAGATAGGCTCCTGGAATTCAGGCGGCGTAAGAACTAATACAAACGTGCTGGACGAATTAATAAATAGATATGAAATGGATGTCGTAGCATTGCAAGAAACTAAACTAACTCATACCATCAATATCAAGTTTCCAGGATACGACATCTACAGGAACGACCACAGAGCAAATTCAGGAGGAACTGCTATCCTAGTGAGAAAAGGAATAAATCATACATTACAACATACGCCACCACTAAACACTATGGAAGCAACAACAATAAAAGTCCAGATGAGACAAGGTGAAATAAGGATCACTTCAGCATATGTAAGGCCAACAGATCCTCTAAACGACGACGACCTGAATACGTTCCTGAACGCCGAAGAACCGTCCATAATAATAGGAGACCTAAACGCCCGATCCCCTAACTGGAACGATAGAGCTACAAACAGAAACGGTAGAATACTGAATAATTATCTAGTGAACAACGAAGACACCATGGTGATTGGGCCCATCGAACCAACATACTTTCCTGGAAATGCTCTACCAACCCATTTAGATATAGTAGTGGCCAAAAGCCTAGGACTACAAACAGACATCCGAACCTTAAACGAAGGATCAGCAGACCACAACCCCATACTCATAGAAATAGGTACATGTGAAGAAGATAACAGAACAACAAAGAAAAGAAAGAAAACCAAGTGGTCTAACTTCAAACGCCTAGTAAGCATAGGAATTGGAAACATTCCTACAATTGACAATCCACAAGAAATAGAGGAAAAAGTCCTAGAGCTCGAAAACATCATAAAAGAAGCACTAAGAAATAGCACTACTGAAGAAGAATATGACATTCATATGGGAAGATTTAGAGACATAAATCAGGAAATAAAAGAAATGATAAGGGAAAAGAACAGAGCCAAAAAGAGAGCCAGAAGAACAAGAAACCAGGAAGATAAAAATAGGGCAAATCGACTGAATCGACAAGTCAAACAAGCACTAATAGACCATAGAAGCCAAAAGTGGGAAAACTACATAAAAGAAATGGAGGAAAGGAGCCAAAATATGCAAGAAATATGGAGGCTCCAAAGAACTTTAAGAAACGATAGAAAACCCATTCCCCCACTACATGGAGAAAATGGGATCGTCTACACAGAAGAAGATAAAGCCGAGGTGATGAGAAGGACACTTGAAAGAGAGTGTACACTGAATTATCACCAAGACGAAGATATAGACTTTATCGAAGAAGTCGAAGAAACAGAACTAGAAACGCCCGAAGAACAAGAAGAAATAATAAATCCCACATCACCAAGAGAAATAAGTGAACTGATTCGAAAAAGTTCACCAAAGAAAGCACCTGGTCCAGACGAAATCACTAACAGAGCTCTGAAGTATCTTCCCTCGAAAGCAGTTGTGTATTTGACAAATATAACAAACGCAATACTAAGATACAGGCTCTTCCCAAATCGATGGAAGGAAGCCCATGTAATTATGATACCCAAGCCAGGAAAGAACCACATATTTCCTCAAAATTACAGGCCGATTAGCTTACTTCCAGCAGTCAGTAAGATAGTGGAACGGGTCATCCAAACCAGGCTCCAATCAGAGACAGACAGGCTAGGCATAATCCCAGAATCACAGTTTGGATTCAGAGCTCAACATTCCAGCGAACTTCAAATATTAAGACTTACCGAATATATAGTAGCTGGATTCAATGACCAACAATATACGGGAGCAGCCTTTCTGGATGTAAGCAAAGCCTTTGATAGAGTGTGGCATGAAGGACTGACATACAAAATGAGAGATTATGGATACAGCGGGGCCATGACGAAACTCATCTCCTCGTACCTAAGCGACCGGAAGTTCAGGGTCCGGATAGGACCAGTTCTATCAGAACACGGAATGCCGGAAGCTGGAGTACCACAGGGGGCAGTTTTATCACCCCTTCTGTATACCATATATACAGCAGATGTTCCAAGAACACCCGGAACATTGATCAGCCTTTATGCAGATGACACTGCAATTGCTGCAAAACACATGAACCTAGATATAGCTGTAAGAAATCTACAGACGGCATTGGATACAATAGAAGAATGGAGTATCCAATGGAAAATAGCAATAAATCCAGATAAGACCCAAGCGGTTATCTTCAAAAAGAGAAGAGATAACCCAGAAGAACAGCTAACATTGCAAGACAGACCCATCGAATGGCAAAACGAAGTTAAATATTTAGGAGTCACAATGGACCAAGGTCTTACATTCACATCACATGTCAACGCAACAGTCCAGAAAACAGCAGCGGCCAGATCAGCAATAAGAGGACTCACAGGAAGAAGAAGCAAATTAGCTATGAAAACAAAATTAAGACTGATAAATAGCATTATACTGCCAATAATTACATACGCATCTCTTGCATGGGGTCACATAAGTCAAAGTAACAAAAAGAAGATACAAGCGGCACACAACAACTGCCTCAGAGAAGCTGCAAACGTGCCCAGATACGTCGCCGAACGGTTCTTATTTAGAGACCTAAAACAAATAAGAGTACTGGATATTATGGAGGAAAAAGCCAGAACAAAATTTGCTGAGCTAGAAGACCACCCAAACCGAATCTTTCAAGAGATATTAAGGTATGATGTGTACCATAGATGGAAACATAGGAGACCCAAACAACAAATATTAGTAAATATATAATAAAGGCTAGATAATCGTAGCTCTATCAAAAGAAGACAACTTGCTCACCTTTGGCATCTCATTATATTTATTAATGTTGATTTTTATAATTTTCAGACATCCCTCAAAAAAATATACAAAAAACTTCAAATCGGCTTCAGCCACTAAAAAAATCAATAAAATATTAACAATAGGCGAAAGCCACAAAAAAAAAATATTAGTAACAAAACCCAAAAAAGGGCATGAGGGGCCCACATCCTCGAGCGCCGAGTCGCCGAACTGGACAGAGCCCAGAGCGGGGACTCGGCGCCCGAGCAAGCAAAACAGATCGAAGATAAGTCACTAGAGATAGCGGGAATAGAGCGCCTCACGCTGGCCTGCATTGATCGGGGTAGGATTTCATATGGGAGTCCGTGTACCCAAGACTCCCATATGATAAGCACTTTGCTGATTGAGAGCCTCTATAGCGCATCAGAGTGCTATCGGGGGGTAAGTGGATGGTCTGGAGCATTGAAGCGGGGTGGAGTGATTCCTGCTTACGGGAGTTAATCCTCCTCGCCCCAATGAATTGTATCACCCGAATGTCATTCTCTAGGGGTGAGCAAGTCTCTCAGGCTGGGTTAAATCACTATGCTTGCTTGCTTGCTTGACTTTTCTTATGTAGTTATCCAAAGTATATCAACAGTATAGAAATTTAAAGTTAGTTTACATTATAAAAATTTAAGGTAAATTTATATTATACTAATTGTCTATATGTCACCTGAAGAAATACAAAGTATTCTTCTTAAATAGTACTTTTTACTGTACAAAATTCTCTTAAATTATCGGTCTTCCATATCTTTTGTCATTAAATCTTTTTTAAATTATCCTTAATAACTTGTCTTTCATTATGATACCTTCAAACTCTTATTTTTTTCGATATTCTTTTGTCTTTTTCCCTCAAATGGGATTTTCTTGTCATATATAAAACTTCCTTACATCATTATAACTTATATGTCTTTATTAAAAATTCTTGTATATCCTTGTACATAAATAATTAATTTCCTTTCCATAGTCATATTTTTAATTTTCGTCTTTAATATTTTTTTGTCTTGTCATTGGTAAAAAAAATTCTCTAAATCTTGATTCATCGGTCCCATATATTGGAACTCATATTTTCCGTGAAACTTATTCTTGTCCATCATGTTTTTATTTTCCTTTCTTCTTCTTAAAAACGTTTATTTCTTTGCTGTTTTTTATATATTTTCAATAATATTATTTTAATATCGTAATTCCCTTAAAGGTATTTCTAATTCACCTATCCTAGTGTATAATTTCAGTATTTCTTTTATATCTTATGTAATGCGTAAAACTCTACTCAGCAAATTTCTGATGTATGTATTTCTGACTCGTAATTTCAGAGTCAGGTAACAACAATATAATATATTTTACGCCAAATAAAAGCCTGATATAGCGTTTCCTTCAATTAAAAATATTATGTAATTGTAGACTGCAAATAATGCTTTCATATTCTCTCTATTAGAATTATAAACAAAATTCATTTGTTTTAATTAAAAAATAAACTTAGTATCAATAATTATCTGTATGTGCAATGAAAAATATAAACTAGATTATTGAATATACCACTAAAACTTAAAAAATGAAAACTTGTCCTAATTTATCAATATTCAATAAAAATTATTTCTAATAATTTCCAAAATATTTATATTTTATGCATTTAAGTTATATTAATAAACAATTTTCGTGTATGTGAGACTGTATGCAATGAAAGTCACTCACGTTTACACTATTGTCCACTATTGTCCATTTGCTCTCCAAGTCCTCTTGAAGCTGAGCGTGGTCCCAAGACTCCGAACTTTATTCCTGCCGACATCTACCATTTCTACCCTGCGGCTAAGTCTCTCCAAATCCATCTCATACTCCATCTACCAATTTTTTCCTTCTCTGCCAATTATAGAAGCTCGTCATATTTCCTGTTACCTCAGAAGTCCAGTTCGTCTCTACAGGTCGCCATATAAAAGAACTCGTTAAATACTCAGTTGATTAACTGAAGGTGAGGGTTGATTTGGTAAAACACTATTTTCTAAGAGCGTGCAAAAATGTGTACTTTCGCGCACGTATTTTAGTTTAGAAAGTTTCACTTTTACGCACGCGTTTTACTTTTCCGCACGCATGTAGATATTTTAATATGGCCTTAAAATAATTATAATACATGCAATAAACTAATATTTAGATATTATTTACTATTTTATTTCAAATGTATCTTATTGTGTTCCTGTTTTAATGAAATTAACGCGAAAATTCGATGAAATAAAATTATTTTGACATAATATTCGAAAGTCAAATCGGTAGACAAAACAGTCGTTTTGAATCATCGTCATGGAAACCAAGATCGTCGTCATGCTAACTAGTTATATTGAAAGTGTGGATTTGACAACCTTGTCAAAGAAGTAATTTGTGTATGTATTTTCATATTAATTAACTTAATTGATTAAGATTTGGTCATTTCTTAAAGACTCATAGAAAAAATATTGTTCCTAACTCTTGCAGAAAGTATCTTTTCCGCACTCGACTGCTTGCCGAACTCCCGCTTCGCGTCGTTAGGCAAACTGCAGTCGCGTGCAGAAAAGTATGACTTGTTAGGAAAATAACTATTTACTCATACTATATTTATTGATCACTACTAAATAATTAGTAACAAGTTGGTGAGTTTACAGTATAACCATCTGATGATGTACTTGCTTTACGAATGATAATTGATAACCGATCGAATTGGAATGAATCACGCTTCTTTTGCTGGATGTATAAATAAAGTGTAAGGTGTTGTTGTTTTGAATGCTGATAGAGCGTTATTGCCGATTAGTGTACTTGTGTTGTGAAATCTGTATCACCTACTTAATTAAAAACAAACGTGACATTTAAAAATTAAATGAATATGTCTTGTTCTCATTTTGGATGTTGATAATCCTTTACAATTAGAACGAGTCAGAAAAAATTAGGAAAGATGTGTGAGAGACATGATATCATAGGAGGGAGTTAGGAAAACAGAAACAGTCAGGAAAAATAAGAGGATGGTACGATTACATATGAGGGTCTCAATTGGAAACAGAAGCGCAGTATGCATTTCGATCTCATTAGACCTCGCCAGCTATGTCTGAATTCAACCAATTTAAAACACAAATCGGGCTCCTACAATACATACAGTCAATATAACGCTGTTAGTTCTAGCTAAAAGATATAAACTTACTGTGTAAATTTACTCAACGACTTCGGTAGTACAATAGGCAGAAAACGATTTTTAATAAATTGTTTCGTCCCAGCCATAACAGTAGATGGCGCCATTGTACGATTACTACTTGAGTAAGAAAAACTTTCAGGAGACGTGTTTGCTTTTGAGTTTTGGTTACCTTCATATATCCGCAGCTGACAAGATCGAAATGCATACTACGTCTGTTTCCAATATAAAGCATAAAGGCTGACAAATCGTGCTTTTTCTTTTCAGATCAATTCTACAGACAAATAAATGGTTACCTTATGGGCTTACCACTCTCTTCAGTAATTGCTAAAATCTTTATGGAAGGTTTCGAGACCCGAGCACTATCCACACCTATGCTAAATGTTGCCTACGATATGTTCAACGGTACATTCGTCATTTGATCCCACGGCAGGGATGCTCTAGTGTCTTCTCAAACCAATCTGAATGGTACTCATCTCAGTATCCAGTTCACGATAAAGATGGAGATTATTTTATCCTCACCATTTCTCGACGTTCTCATAAATAAGAACCAATTCAAAGGTTTTCATCATTCTGTTTATCTAAAACCCATTCCTAGCAACACTACTTGCATGCCAACTCTTATCACCCACCTTCACAAATTAATTCAGTCATTAATACTCTTGTCTTCAGATCAATACGCCTTTCCGATAATGCAAGTAGATCTACTGAACTCTTTTCTTAAAAAAAAAGTCCTCATCCAAAACGGTTACCGCAAAAATCACATCGATAGGAGCTTCCACAAACTTCAATCTCCCGCTCAATCCTAAGCAAATAACTCAGACCCTGATCATGCGAAAGCTCTTCTTCCTTAGATCAAAGGTGTTACTGACAAAATCGACAAAATTCTCAAACCACGAGGTATAAAAACAATATTTAGCCCCCAAAAAAACTTTCATCTCTTGTCGTACAGGTCACAAAATTGACTTTGAACACTCCAGTACCATGGCCCCCATCCGCTTCTATAAACCAAGAATTATCCGGAAAGCCCAAAACGGCCAAATTGTCTCAACAAAAGAGATGACAGCATCAGGTTGCCTTCGACTTGGAAATCCCTCATAAAGGAAACATTTTCCGCTCCATCTACCAATCTAAATCCCGCCACCAAAAATTTTCACGCCAACTCCCACCCAAGCGCCAATCCAAATTCCGCTGTGAATAATCTTCGCGCCAACCCACACCCAAGCTCCACGTCAGTGAACCATGGTATAAATGAACATTCCCACATCGAGCACAACAGTATTGTAGTGAGTATGATAGAGAGTAGTGTCTGGTCCTAGGAGACTGTGACCCTGAAAGCCCTTAAGATGACGTCAAAGAGGATGTCGAAAGCTCGATCTGGAGCCAATGACGCAGTTCAATCGGCAAGCCGGAAGTTTATTAAAAAAAAACATGTTCTAATTATTTGAAATAATATATTTACATTCAGAATATCTATTTTAGTGTAACAAATGTCAAATATCAACTTTGAAATAATAATGAACGCTTCGTGCAACTTCGTATCAAAACAGTAGACGATAATAAAGAGAATCATGTTTGTGACACTTTATAAACAATTAGCTGGGTCTAATATTTATATTATACGTCATTGGTTGTAGCACAAAAAAGCTAGAACTTGCTGTCGCTGAGTTATAGGATTTTATTTATGTACAGGGTGTTTGGTAACGAATGGGCCATAACTTAATCTTAGATTCCTGACGTTAAAATAGATCGATTCAAGCTAACTTACTTTAATACGAAAGAAAATAATAATCCAAATACAACGTGTCCAAATTAATCTTATATTTTATTTTAAGAATAAATTTTATTCTTGAATATTTCCAGACAGGCATGGGATAATAACACGAAATTTGGTAAGCGGTGGTTTTTTGGGACGAGAAATCTGAATTCGCCACCAAAAATTATATGTATTACCCAGAGGGCGCCACATGCGTCTTTCAAACGCTCATTTAATACGTTCAATTTTTTTATTACCCACTCTACTTAGTTTTTGAATCAACACTTTTATTCCCCTATTATTTTTACTTACATTCATCTCGCTATACTCAACCGTTTTAGAGATAAACGCATTTTAAATCAGCGATGCAAGATAATTTTTGCATAATATCATTGTAGCTACACCCGAAAAATACACTTTAAACCATAATATTCAAAAATGTATCGCAAATTCCTTCAAATGGAATTTGAGATGCAATGACATAAATATGAGAACTTGCACAATTATTATGGTTTTAAGTTTATTTTTCGGGTGTAACTACAATATTATGTAAAAAATGATGTTGCATCGCAGACTTAAATGCGTTTATTTCGAAGACGGTCGAGTTTAGCGAGATAAATATTTTCTTTTTTAATAGTCAATGTGGTGAGACTGCTCTCGTCTGAAAAAGATTTCTAATTCGTTTTCTCTGCGGATTCATATTCAAAAATGTCCCCTTTAAACAAATCTGAAGGGTGCCGGACGGAATTTTTGGGCAGTAATTGTTTAAACAATTTTTTAAAACAATTACATAAGATCACCTTTCATTGCTCTAAAAAATATATTTTTAGGTTTTTTGGGTCATTCTAAACAAGAAAGGCATCTTGTGATTTTTCTCAAAAATTGACAGTTTTCGAGTTTAGGCGATTTAATATCTAAAAAATGCGATAATACGCATTTTCGAGGCGTAAAAACTCATATTTATATTACTATTTTTAAGCATACCAATAACTTGCATTAAAGTATAAACATTCCTTTTCAAGATTCCTAAGAGTGATCGGGTCTAACTTCAATTTAGATCGTAGTTTTTTAATTGTTAATTATGCGTGTCCATCCGGTTTTTTTACCGGTGCGCCGCGCACTATTTTCAAAAATCTATTTTCCTCCGAAAAATATTTTTTCTATATTCTTTGGGACATTCTTCATAAAATAAGTTTCTTGACATTTTTCTCAAAACTTAATAGTTTTAAAGTTATAAGCGATTTTAAAGTTATAATGCAGAAGGCAACGGGAAACCACTGCATTAAAGACTCGTGGAGTATCCCTAGAAATCGGCATGGCTAGAAATGACAATCAACAACCTACTAATCATGGTTCTCGGATGCCAAGATTCGGCAGGGGAAGAAACAACAGTAACGACAGGGCTTCCCAGGCCGTTAGTCAGCGAAATCCCTGTTCACTAAATATATACAAATCCACCTACAAAATCGCTACATGGAATGTAAGAAGTATGTATGAACCTGGGAAACTGAAGAATATACAGCAAGAGATGATGCGACTAGATATCGATATATTAGGAATAAGCGATACAAGATGGGTCAGCTCTGGCGAACTCAATACAGACAATGGACGAATATATTACTCTGGAAGCAGCGACACCCAACACAGATATGGAGTTGCTATGATCCTCAGCGAAAAAGTAACGAGATCAGTAACAGGCTTCGTTCCGATGTCCGAAAGAATAATAATGTTGCAGTTATTGACAACCCATGGAAAAATGAACCTAATCCAGATTTATGCGCCAACTGCTGACAAAAATGCAGAAGAAATAGAAAACTTTTATAGCGAACTCCAGAAAACATTACATCTCACAGCATCTAGAGACATAACAGTGATCATGGGTGATTTCAACGCAAAAATTGGCGAAGGAAAATGCTACCCTAATGTAGGATCATATGGGCTTGGCGAACGAAACGACAGAGGAGATCGCCTAATAGAATTTTGCCAGGAGCATAATGTTATAGCCGCAAATACATTTTTTAAATTACCTAAGCGACGCCTGTATACATGGAAATCACCAGCTGACAAAGAGCACAAAATTGTCAGAAATCAAATTGACTACATCCTAATAAAGCACAGATATCGAAACTCAATTCAGGCAGTAAAGGCATATCCAGGAACAGACGTATACTCTGATCACAGTCTTCTTATTGCTAGGTTTCAACTTCAACTAAAAAAGACGCAAAAAAGCCGCAACAACAATAAACTTAACATACAGAAACTAAAGTCAGAAGAAACAAAAGAAAATCTGAAACACGAAATCAACACAAATCTAGACAGAAACCCAGGAAATTATTGCAACGTAGAACAGCAGTGGCAATTCTTCAAAACCTCTATATTAGAACCAAGTAAGAAAGTACTTACTACAACCAAATGTAAGAAAGAAGAATGGATGACGGAGGAAATTCTAGAGTTGATGAATGAAAGAAGAAAAAACAAAACCATTAATAAGACCCGCTATAAACAGCTTCAAAACCAAATAAGAAGAAAAATTAGGGAGGCTAAAGAAACCTACTTCTCTGAAAAATGTAAAGAAATAGAAGAACTGCAAAACACATATGACAACTTCAACCTACATAAAAAAGTCAAAGAACTAGCCGGAATAGGAAATAGAAGAACCTCAAATATATTGCTCGACAAAAATGGAAATATTATAATGGAGACAAAACGAAAACTACGACGATGGAAAGAGTATATCGAGGAACTATTTCATGACCAGAGAGAAGCTAGTACATTCGTAGATAGCCAAACGGGAGATGTAGGCCCAGAGATAACCAAATCAGAGGTTAGTCAGGCAATAAACTCTATGAAAACCAATAAATCTGCTGGTCCAGATGAATTGCCTAGCGAGCTGATAAAGTTGGTCAACGAGAAAAACCTGGACATAATAGTAGAACTGTTCAACGCTATCTATACTACAGGAATCATCCCCAGAGAAATGTTGACATCAGCCTTTGTGTGTTTGCCAAAGAAGGTGAATGCAAAAGAATGCAGTGACTACCGAACCATAAGCTTAATGTCACATACCTTGAAAATTCTATTGAAAATTATCCACGCCAGAATACACTCTAAACTGGAGCTGGATATTAGTGACACTCAATATGGGTTCCGCAATGGTATGGGTACCAGAGAGGCATTATTCTCCTTCAACGTGCTGACACAGAGATGTTTGGATGTTAACCATCCTCTTTACGTCTGTTTTATAGACTACAATAAGGCGTTTGATAAAGTAAAACATGATCGACTCATGGAAATCTTAAAAAATAAAAACCTAGATGAAAGAGATTTAAGACTAATAACACACCTCTATTACAATCAGCGAGCAATAGTAAGAATTGAAAAAAAACATCTGAAGAAATGGAAATAAAGAGAGGAGTCAGGCAAGGCTGCATACTATCACCTCTATTATTTAACGCTTATTCTGAAGAGGTAATGCGAGAAACTCTGGAAGATGAAACAGTCGGCATAAGAGTAAATGGAGTCTTAGTTAACAACATCAGATATGCAGATGATACAGTAATAATAGCCGATAGTTTACAAGACCTGCAAAGACTCATGAGTAAAATAGTAAAGTGTAGTAGGGAGTACGGACTCTCTCTCAATATCAAAAAGAAGAAAGTTTATGAAAATTAGTAAAAACAACCATAATACTAACGAAATCTTGATAGTAGAGGGCCAGCAGATCGAAAGAGTAAAAAGGTACACTTACCTAGGAACACTTATAACAGAAAATAATGACTACACTGCAGAAATAAAAGTCAGAATCGAAAAAGCACGTTCTAATTTTATAAAAATGAAAAAGGTCCTATGTAGCAAAGATTTAACATTAGCTCTTAAAGTACGCCTAACAAAATGTTACGTCTACAGTGTTCTATACTATGGAGTGGAATCATGGACGTTAAATGTAGAGACAATGAGACGACTTAACGCCTTTAAAATGTGGACCTATAGAAAAATTATGAGGGTTTCCTGGGTAGATAGAGTTACAAACAATGAAGTACTGAGAAGAATAGGTAAAGAAAAGGAAGTTGAACTTACAATTAAAGAAAAGAAGCTACAGTATCTCGGACATGTGATGCGGGGCGAGAAGTATGGCATCCTACGACTCATAATGCAGGGAAAGATAGATGGCAGAAGAAGCATCGGAAGAAGACGAATTTCATGGTTGAAGAACCTGAGAGAGTGGTTTGGATGCAGCTCGAAACAACTATTTAGAGCTACTGCCTCAAAAATTAAAATAGCTATGATGATTGCCAACCTCCGTAGCGGAGATGGCACCTGAAGAAGAAGAAGAAGAAGCGATTTAAAATCCGAAAAATGACAAAAAACATATTTTCGCATTTTAAATCGCATATAACTTTAAAACTAGTAACTTTTGAGAAAAATGTCAAGAAACTTATTTTATTTAGAATATCCCAAAGACTCTAGAACAAATAATTTTCGGAGGAGAATAGGAGATTTTTTAAAATAGTGCGCGCCGCATCGGCAAAAAAAACCGGATGGGCACGAATAATTAACAATTAAAAAACTACGGTCTAAATTGAAGTTAGACCCGATCACTCTCCGGAATCTTGAAAAGGAATGTTTAAACTTTATTTTTGTCCATTGTGCTCTATTTTGAGCACTTTGCATCCAATTTCTAGACATTTTCTTTAGATCGTCAGTCCAACGAGTAGGTGGTCTTCCTCTACTTCTTTTGTCTAATATCGGCCTCCACTCAAGTAATCTCTTCGTCCATCTCCCATCACTGATTCGGGCGACGTGTCCGGCCCAGTTCCATTTCAGGGTAGCAATTCGGGAAATTACATCGGCAACTCCTGTTCTTCGTCTTAAGTCTTCATTTCTAACTCGGTCACAAAGGGATATACTCAGCATTGACCTTTCCATTATCCTCTAGGCTATTTGCAGCATTTTAGAAGTTGTAGCTGTCAATGTCAAAGTTTCGGCACCATAAGTCATCACAGGCAACACACATTGGTCAAATGTTTTACGTTTTAAAGAAATTGGTATATCGCTTTTAAATATGTCTTTGAGTTTTACATAGGCTGCTCATGCTAGGTTTATTCTTTCTCGTAGTTCGCATGTTTGGTTGTCTCTTGTAATCTTTATTTCGTGTCCAAGGTATATGCATTTTTCCACTGGCTCTACTTCGTCGTCTCCAATATTGATATTTCCGCTAGGTACTAGGTTTGTCATGAATTTTGTTTTGGAGATGTTTATTTTAAGACCTACATTGGCACACACTAACTGAAGTTCATGTAGCGTTGTACATATCTCCTTAAGTTTGTTAGAGAATAAAACTATGTCGTCTGCGAATTTCAAATTTGTTAATCTTCTACCGTCAATATTCAGGCCTCGCTCTTCCCAGTTAAGTTTTTTACAAGAATATTCTAGTACAGCGGTAAACAGTTTAGGCGATAAGGTATCGCCCTGTCGGACTCCTCTGCCGATTGGGATATGTATGTGTTTTAATGTAGTTTCACCGACATAGTTGCGTTCTTGTGTGTATTGTAAATTAGCCTTGTGTATGGGTAGTCAATGCGGCATGCTTGTAGTGCTTTCAGAATTTTGTCAAATTCTACCGTGTCAAAGGCTTTATGGAAATCTACAAAAGCCAAAACGAGTGGTCGATTGTATTCGATAGTCTTTTCTATTACCGTTATAATGCTCTGTAGGTGATCATTTGTTCCAAATCCGGTACGAACTCCCGCTTGCTCCATTGGCTGGTAGAAATCAAATTTTTTCTCAAGACGAATCGTTACTATTCTTGTAAGGAGTTTGTATAAGTGACTAAGAAGGCTTATAGGTCTGTAATTTTCTAATTCATGGGGATCTCCTTTTTTTGTACAATAGAATTACTTCAGCATTGTGCCATTTGTCGGGTATATTACTATCTAAAAGACACATGTTAAAGGTTTTTTTATTTTCTTAAGAAGACAAGTGCCTCCGATTTTGTTTGCATTAATAACTTCACAATCCTCGCCTGGAGATTTGTTATTCTTAGCTTTTCTTAGGGCTAGTATTATTTCGTCTATTGTGATTTCCGGTAGCAGTTCTGATCCTTGGTTGACAATGCCCTTTTTCCTTGTGTATATTCTACTCAGGTAGAGGTTTTTCCTGGTTTTCCTCGTGATTTACTATGGAATCTCTAACGCGAGAATTTCAGTACCACCGTTGCATTTGGTTGTCTTTTTAAAGACAGATCACATGCTATGATTTTTTGTGGCGGATATTCTTGAGTTGGGATTGATTTCATGTAATCGAATGAACTATCTTTTAGTAAAGTCGTCCCAGGAACGCAACTCATCAATATTGGCAATATCATTTTAAAGTCGTCTACTTTAAAATGTATAATACGTGTCTGAATTGCCGATACAAAAAAAAAGATAGTGTATGTCACTTCAAGCACCCAAACTGAAGGCCCTCAACATTTCCAAACCTGTCCAGAAAGAAAGTCAAAAGTTTCAGAAGATAAGTGTCATTTTGTTGTTATCAGTAACTTAACCGCAGCATACACCCCTATACAAATAGTACACTACATTAAAGAGAGGCTAGGTATCAAGGATTATATTAGATGTTACGCTCTCCCTAAAGACGCCAACACAGCAACTGGTTCCTCATTCAAAATAGGCATAAAATCCAAACCATCTATCGACTTATTATTTAATAAGGAAATTTGGCCACCTGGTGTCAACATTAAATGTTCTATAGAATCACCACACTCTGAACCAAAGACTTCATCTGAAGAAAATATGAATCCGAAGTACATCAGAAGCCAGGTTAGCTTGGAAAACCCAATTACCATTCCAAGCAACAACAAAAATGAAGTTGAAGACACCAATATATTTACAGACAAGCAGGCCATCACAATTTGCAAATCTCAGCTAAAAAAGGCTATTATCAAAATCGTCTGGGAAGCTCTAAAAGTGTTGCAAAAGAAACTTGGTCTATCATAAACGATCTTCGAAATAAAACTCACACAGCTCAATCATTTTCCCTTCCAAATCCTGAAAGTCTAAACGACTACTTCGTTAATGTGAGTAAAAATATAACATCAACAATTTTGCCGCAACAAGATCCCATTTCCTATCTTCCTAATTCACGACAGGTCTCGAATTCATTCTTTTTACGACCAGTCGATAACTCTGAACTTATCCAAACAATCAATTGTATCAAAAGCAAATCATCCTGTAGTACTCATGGACTATCTATAAAAATTTTCTCTAATCTCACAGAAAATGTGTAGGAAATCCTCCTCTCACTAATTAATGATTCCTTCGAAAAAGGTAAATTTCCAGAGTGCATAAAGACAGCCATTATTATTCCTCTTCATAAGGGTGGCGAAAAATCTGATGCCTGCAACTATAGATCCATTGCCTTACTACCGGTACTCTCCAAAATTATTGAGAGACTCATTAAAACTCGACTTATGTCCTTTATCGTTGATAACAACATTTTATCACAAAATCAGTTCGGCTTTTTAACAAATAAATGTACCACTGATGCCATGTTTTCTGTACTACATGAGGTTTACCAAGCACTAAACAATAATCTTTATACTGCCACTGTTTTCTGCGACTATGCCAAAGCTTTTGATTGTGTAAATCACGACATCTTGATTACAAAACTAAATTTCTATGGAATTCGAGGTATTGCTTTGAATTGGTTCCAATCCTACTTGAATAATCGGAAACAACTAGTTAGAGCAAATGATACTGACTCTAGTCTCAAAAACATCGTATGTGGAGTACCACAAGGTTCAGTATTGGGTCCTATACTGTTCCTTATCTTTATAAATGACATCACTAATTTAAAAATCAATGGGAAAATTTTTCTTTTTGCTGATGATACCAGTATCACTTGGAGCAACTCAACTATTGCATCTCTTCATGAAACTATAACTTCGGATCTACTGACGATAAAGACCTGGTCTGACTCTAATTTACTCTCTTTTAACGTAAATAAAACAGTAGCATTATCCTATAAAGGAGCTCTTCAACCTTTGACACTTCATAACAGCCAGATGAGTACCGTTGATTCTGTAAAATTTCTTGGTATTTTTTTAGACAGCAACCTAAAATGGTCCCTTCATATCGATTCGTTAAGTAAGAAACTCGCCTCAGCTTGCTATGCAATACGATCTGTCTCAAGGGAACTCAATTTAGCATCTTCTAAAATAACATATTTTTCGTACTTCCGGGCCTAAAGTGACAACTTCACTCCCTTGTGACAGGTACTAAAGTGTCACATTTAATCCCTCCAGGATTAAATATTGACGAAACTCCCGGAACGATTAAATCACAAACAAACGAATTTAAGGGATATTTTATTGAAAAATATAATTAATTAGAATGGTAATTAACGTTAATATTCAAATTAATATTGTGACAGTTCGTCATATTGACCAGTCTTTCCTGGGTTAATGCAGCAGGTAACTGACGAGTAACAGATAGGTCCTTTTCATATTGAACTGGTGTTTGTTTCGAAGATCCTGCGGAAACAGGAAGCGAGAATGAGGACTGTGGCATAACTATAGTGGACGAATCGGCGACTTGACCAAATATTTTATCTGAAATTTTTTGTTTATTTTTAATAGACGATTCAATATATCCCTCGGCCACGTTGGAGGATTTCCATCCTCCATGTCTCTTCAGCACGTCTATTGTCGCTCCCGAATCAGCTAACAAAGACGCAGATGTGCGTCTAAAACAATGTCCCGTATAAGACGTCGCATTTTCTAATTTCAAGAAAGCTGCTATTTGCCGTGGAATTGTACCAAACATGTTTTTTCCTACTACTCGCGTAGTACATTCTTTGTTGATGTATTGAACAAAAAATTTTGAATGAGTTGTCCCTGTCTTTCGCAATGCCACATATTTCCGAAATATCGCCACAAAACTGATGGCACTGTTTTCTGAATTTTTGATCACAAAATTTCGGTCAATTTTATTTTTGGTGTTTCTAATCGCAATTAGGAAGGAATCGCCCAAATCTCTCACATCGTCGATTTCTAAATCAACCAACTCTTTTCCACGACAAGCTCCCGCAACGCCCAAAATAAGTGCAACCTACAAAAAAATTGATTTCTTAAAATTTCTGAATATAAACAAATTTCCAAATTTACCTTAAGCATTAAATATTTATCATCCGGAGCCTCCCGTAAGAACTGATCTACCTGCTCAGACGTGAGAATTCTTGACTTCTTTGGCTTAAATCCCTCATTTCTTCTCTTCAAAAAAGCTAATAATTTTGGAAATTTACTTATATCAATATCTTCTCTAATGTTAATAACCGATTTCAGCATTGAGTAATGTGCCCAGAGAGTTGAGGCACAAACCGCTTTTGATTTATCATCGAAGTAGACTAACAGCGCATTTTCAGTAGGTTGTCTCACATTTTTTAAGCGGCACCACTTTTTAAAAGCATCGTACTGCTGCTCGTATAGTTTTCTAGATTTCGGTGGTAACAATTCTTCACCTACTTCGGCTGCTCTTTTATCAATATCAGATACACCTTCTTCACTCATGATACCAATAATTATCAATAACAATGTTTCTTTACAATGACACTAGTAATGACAATGTTTCTAAATTATAACTGTCACAACGCAATGTTACTATGGTAACTTATTTTAAAGACAGTTTATTAAATGAGTTGAAGAGAGAAAAAACTGATTGAAATTATTGAAATAATTAATAAAATCATACCGGAAGTACGAAAAGTATCGTATATACCTTGCGACTGAAGTACATTTAATCCTTCAGGTAAATTATGGCCCTCCCTGCGGTCGGGCCATAAACTTTACCTTCAGGATTAAATGTACTACTTCAGTCCCGCGGTATATAATGTACTATTTCGTTGTTCGAGTCTCATCTTCGATATGGTCTTCCTTTTTGGGGTTCCAGTACAGCTGCTCAATTTGATGTCATTTTTAGGTTGCAAAAAAGAGCAATAAGATATTTGTTTGGCCTCAGAAGATCTACACATTGCAGAAGTTACTTCAGAGATCACGAAATTTTAACACTTCCATCTTTATATATTCTAGAAACGGTTTGTTTAATTCGTAAACACCTTCATGTCTTTCCATCAAGGCCCAATCATCTTTACTCCACCAGAAATTCAATCTTTGATATTTATTTACCGATTCCATCCACTGAGTTAGTAAAGAAATCTATATTATATTCCGCAAAGAAACTGTACAATCATCTTCCGTTACAACTTAAATCTGCAACATCTTTCCCTAAGTTCCGAAAAATGACAAAAGCCTATCTATCCAAAAGATCATATTATTCAATAGAAGAATTTCTTAATGAATAACTAAGAAAATTGGGTTCCATGCGCAGTAGCATAAACTTGTCAGTTCCTTATGTTGTACCTATTTTATTTTATTTGTTGTATGTTCAATTTGCAATTTATATATATTTTGCAATAAATTGTTTTGTCTTGGCTTTTATATCTTATACTGTACATTATTGACGATTTATCTAATTTTAGTAAATTGTAGTTGTTATTTGTTATTTATATTATGTTCTTCTTTTGACTGTATGTAAGCTTTGTCCATAAAATTGTAAAAATTTTCAGTGACAATAAAGCATATTTCTATTCTATTCTATTCTAATGAGTCAGATTAAATAAATTATTAGAAGAATTTTTTACTAAGCAACAACATTTTTGTTTATTTAGTATTATTTTGTATTTTGACAACGACACCCCACTTGGGCGTCGAAACGTTAATAAAATCATTTTTAGGTAAAATTGTTGCTTATTTCCCATTTGAATATACTTGATTATAAAAATGCCACAAGAAAATAGCTTCAGAACAACCTTAAAAATACTAACTAAAATATGAGTTTTTAAGGCTCTAAAATGCGTATTTTCGCATTTTTTAGATTTTAAATCGCCTAACATTCAAAAACTGTCAATTTTTTATAAAAATCACAAGATACCTTTCTTGTTTATAATGACCCAAAACACCTAAAAATATATTTTTTGGAGCAATAAAAGGTGATTTTATGTATTTGTTTAAAAAAATTGTTTAAACAATTTCTGCCCAAAAATTCCGTCCGGCACACTTCAGATTTGTTTAAAGGGGACATTTTTAATATGAATCCGCAGAGAAACCGAATTAAAAATGTTTTTCAGACGGGAGCGGTCTCACCACATGGACTATAAGTAAAATTATTAAGAGAATAAAAGCTTTAACTCAAAAAGTATGTAGAGAGGGATAAAAAAATTTAACGTATTGGGGCCAGACGTGAAGATGTTGCACATTATATTTTGTATTCTTTGGATAACCATATACAGGGTGTAACGAAAATACAGGTCATAAATTAAATCACATATTCGGAGACCAAAAATAGTTCGATTGAACCTAATCTACCTTAGTACAAATATGCACATAAAAAAAGTTACAGCTCTTTGAAGTTACAAAATGAAAATCGATTTTTTCGAATATATCGAAAACTATTAGAGATTTTTTATTGAAAATGGACATATGGCATTCTTATGGCAGAAACATCTTAAAAAAGAATTATAGTGAAATTTGTGCACCCCATAAAAGTTTTATGGGGGTTTTCTTCCCTTAAACCCCCCCAAACTTTTGTGTACGTTCCAATTAAATTATTATTGTGGTACCGTTAGTTAAATTCAATATTTCTAAAACTTTTTTGCCTCTTAGCATTTTTTCGATAAGGCAGTTTTTATCGAGTTGCGACTTCTTTTTTAATATGTTTACATAAAAATGTTATGGGGGTTTTCTTCCTTTAAACCCCCCAAATGTTTGTGTATGTTCCAATTAAACTTTTACTGCAGTACCATTGGTTAAACACAGTGTTTTTAAAACTTTTTTGCCTCTTTGTATTTTTGAAGTTATACTTCTTTACGGGCGTAATGACGGTGAAATTTTATATGGGAAAACCTAGCGACCGGGCGCATGCGCATTATAACTTTGTTCTGATTGGATGTTCAAATGACATGACAAAAATTATCCAATATGGCAGCTGTGGCACAGCTGTGGGACTGTGTTTGGTTATAATGTATGCTTGTTGCGTTTTAAAATTTGTAGGAAGAGAAACAACAAACAAAAAGTTAGTTAATGGTTATACTGCCTTTTTAAATAGTTTTCATATTATATTTTTGGACTTATTTACATAGAAGAGATGATTGTTGCATGCCAATGTGAAAGCTCATCAAACTGTGCCTAGTATGAGTGCCGCAGATCTCGCTTATTCAAAGCTAAAGAATCTTTCACTGGTAAGTGTTTTATAAATAGTTGATCAAATTTTGTTATGATATTTGAACATAGCCACTTTGCACGACGCAAGTGATTGCGAAATGTATTAGTCGTTATACGGGCTCCGATACCTACCTTGAACCTACCAAAATACATAAGTAGTATGTAATACTTTTTTTTACATAATTTGATTACCATCAAAATTTATATCAATATTCACCTAATATATTGTCTTCTTACCCTATGTTTTGTTGTATTTTTTCAATTCTAAATCATTTCAATTCAAAATCAAAATAATTTGATTTACATAAGTTAAAAATGTCAAAAGGTTAATCTGTTTAGTTAGACGATCTTCGCACATAATGACAAGCTGCCTCTGTGGTGCAGTTTTAATGCGGGTGAATCCCAATACAACGCAAATACCAGCCGCGTGGTAAGTTGGTTCGAATCCCAATAGAAACTTTTATTTTTTTATTTTTTTTTATACATTTTATGATTGTAAGTATATTTATTATATAATTTTATTTTCAGAAAATACGTATTTAGTTAAAATTTTTTCCGACAATTAATGTTCAGAAAATATTTGTGGCATTTTTAATGTGTTTGTGTGTGTTTTATTTTTTTATTATTTTAATTTTTGGCACTGTTTTAATAAAAATGTTTGAGAAGTATTAAGTATAAATTAATTTAATATTTAAATAAAATATAAATAAAAAGTATATTAATTTCGTTTATAATCATATAATCATATAATCATATAATAGAAGTATAACTTCTTACGTGCGTACAAAGTACACACACATTCTTTTTTTCGAGAAGGCACTTTTTATCGAGATATTACTTCTTTTTTAATATGGTTCAAAATGTACCTAAAAATGGAAATCATAAATAAATTTTCACATTATGTATTACCAAGTCTCCATAATCGTACTTATAGTCCAGAGAAATAAGATTTTTCTCGTGACACATCCCCCTCCAGGCGGAAACCAAATTTTGTGAGTAGTATGGACACCTATATTATTAAGCTATATGTTTCCTGCAGCCGATTTTGATGATATACATAGTTATAAACAAATGAAGATCAAAACCGGTAAATTTTCGCTTTTTGCGTCTATTACCAAAAAGTTAAGCACTTTAAACAAATTTGAGTGTAAGAAACTCATAAATCGTATAAAAAACTTCACTATGGCGTTCGCTGAATGTGTCCATCCTTATTGGTTGCTTAGAAAATTGCAAAATAAATCATAAATTTTGAGTTTATAAAAATATTCATAACTTATGTAAAAATTAACTTAGAACCTTCTTATTTCACGGAATGCTGATACTTCTTGTACTTAAATTATATTTTAAATTTCAAAGCAATTGGTTAAATAGTTTAGAAGTTATTTAATTTGTTTGTCCCAAATTCATTTTTTTTGCAACACTACAAGTCAGAAAATTATGAGGCTACAATCATACTTCGGACAGTTTATGAAAGAAGAACATTTATACTATTACCATTATTAAAAATAAATAACAAAAATGGTTTTAAACAGTGTAAAATTATTTTGAAAAAACATGTCGATTTTTTGCTTACTTATAAACAATTAGAATAACTTTTTAACCGATACTTGGAGAAAAATTATTTTTTCATATTTAGAAAGACTGAATTTTTATACACATTTAGAAAGAAAAACAACTGTCCTAGGACAATTAGGGACAAAGTTAGCCCCCCCATTTATTTAATTCACATGTTTTTGCAAAATAATTTTGCAATATTTATAATAATTTTTTGTAATTTTTTTTTAATTAAATTAATACTGTAAATTTCCTTCTTCCATAAACTATCCAAAGTATTACTGTAGCTTCATCATTTTCTGACTTACAGTGTTGCAAAAAAATAAATTTGGGAAAAACAAATTAAATAACTTTTAAACTATTTGACCAATTTCTTCAAAATTTAGGGTATGAATTAAGCACCATAAGTCTCAGCATTCCGTATAATAAGAAGTTTCTAAGTTAATTTTTACATAAGTTATAAATATTTACAAAAAGTCAAAATTTATGATTTATTTTGCAATTTTCTAAGCAACCAATAAGGATAGACATATTTAGCAAACGCCATATTGAATTTTTTTATACCGTTTATGAGTTTCTTACTCTCAAATTTGTTTAAAATGACTATTTTCTTAGTAATAGACGAAAAAAGCGAAAATTTACCGTTTTTTGATCTTCATTTGTTTATAACTATGTATATCATCAAAATCGGCTGCAGGAAATATATAGGTTATTATTATAGATGTTCATATTACTAAAAAAATTTGGTTTCGGCCTGGAGGGGGTTGTGTCACCAACAGGCTATTTTTTTCCTTATTTCTCTGAACTATTAGCCATATACAAATATGTGGTGGATTTGACAAATATTCAAAATATCTCGATAAAAACTGACTTTTCGAAAAAGTACTGAGAGGCAAAAAAGTTTTTAAAATATTGTGTTTAACTAATGGTACTACAATAATAATTAAATTGGAACGTACACAAAAGTTTGGGGGGGTTTAAAGGAACAAAACCCCCATAAAATATTTATGGGGTGTCCAAATTTCACTATAATTTTTTTTTAAGATACTACTACCATGAGAATGCCACATGTCTATTTTCAATAAAAGATCTCTAATAGTTTTCGATATATTGGAAAAAATCGATTTTCATTTTGTAACTTCAAAGGGCTGTAACTTTTTTTATGTGCACATTGTACTAAGGTAAGTTAGGTTCAGTTAGGTTCAGTTAGGTATACGTCAGAGTTTAAAACAAGAAATAAATGATAACTTAAAGAAAATCAAACAAGACGTGATAAAGACAACAGATGTTAATGACAAATGGAACATGATACGAGAAACGTTAGTAGATGCAGGAAAGAAAATATTACAGACAAAAATATGAAAAAAACAGAGATGGATGACTTCAGAAATCCTAGAGTTAATGGAGGAAAGAAGAAAACATAAAGGCAGGAATAAGGCAAAATACAAAGAAATACAGAGGTCAATAATAAAGAAAATTAAAGAGGCCAAATCCACCTGGCTGACAAATCAATGCAGTGAAATAGAGGAATATTCTAAAAAACATGATAGCTTTAATATGCATAAGAAAATAAAGGAAATCACAAATACACAGCGAAAAAAGAAAGATGGCCTTCTTAAAGACATAAATGGAAAAATTATTATAGAAGTCAAAGAGAAATTAAAAAAGTGGAAGGCGTACATAACAGATCTGTTTGAGGACAATAGACAAGAACTGGAAGAAATGGATAGCGAAACGGGACCAGAGCTCATAATGGAGGAAATCAAACAAGCAATACGAAACGCAAAAAACGGAAAAACTGTAGGTCCAGACGAAATACCTGCAGAATTACTGAAATGTCTAGACGATGAAACTCTACCTGTACTACTGGATCTGTTTAATGAAGTATATAAAACCGGAAAAATACCTCAGGAATGGTTGGTGTCCACCTTTGTACCAATACCTAAAACAATATATGCCAAAGATTGTTCAGACTATAGGACAATATCACTAATAAGCCATATCCTCAAAATATTTCTAAAGGTGATTCATGGAAGATTATACAGAAAGCTAGAAAATGATATGGATGATACCCAATTTGGGTTCCGCAAAGGACTTGGAACAAGAGAGGCATTGTTTGCATTTAATGTCCTCTCTCAAAGATGCTTAGATATGAACCTGGATATTTATTCCTGTTTCATCGACTTCGAAAAAGCGTTCGACAGAGTCCGACATGAAAAACTAATAGAATTATTGAAAAACAGAGATATAGACAGACGAGACTTACGAATTATCATCAATCTGTATTGGAGTCAAAAGGCCAATATAAAGATAGACGAACAAGAGTCCGAGCATATTGATATAAAGAGAGGGGTAAGACAGGGTTGTGTACTGTCGCCGCTACTGTTTAACGTGTACAGTGAAGCCATATTTCAGGAAGCGATAGCGGAACTAAGTGATGGAATCTCTATAAACGGAAGAACAGTAAATAACATAAGATTCGCTGATGACACCGTTATAATGGCAGACACCCTTGAGTCGCTACAAGAATTGTTAAATAGAATTAACGATTATTGCATTCGATATGGACTCAAAATAAACAAGAAAAAAACTAAATTTATGATTGTCTCAAAAACACAACATGGAAATGGAAGGTTAATACTAGAGCAAACCCAAACAGAAAAAGTAAAGACATACAAATATCTGGGAACCTGGGTTGATAACAAAAATGACCAAAGCAAAGAAATTAGAGTCCGAATTGAAACTGCAAGGCAAGCATTTATAAAAATGAAGACACTGCTTACAAACAAAGATCTTCAGTTGCCTCTCAGATTGAGGGCTCTAAGATGCTACATATTTTCTATATTACTATACGGAATGGAAGCTTGGACATTGAAAAGGCAACATATAAGAAAAATAGTAGCGTTCGAAATGTGGTGTTACAGAAGAATGTTGAAAATTCAGTGGGTTCAAAAGATTACCAACGTTGAAGTGCTACGACGTTTAAATAAGGAGTTAGAAATTATGAACACTATAAAAACAAGAAAACTAGAATATTTGGGTCACATTACCAGAGGAGAGAAATATGAGCTACTGAGAGTTATTATGCAAGGAAGGATCCAAGGAAAAAGAAGCATAGGAAGAAGACGCATCTCCTGGCTGAGGAACCTTAGAGAATGGTTTAACTGTAGTTCATTACAACTGTTCAGAGCAGCAGCCAACAAAGTGACCATAGCCATTATGATATCCAACCTCCTCTAGGAGATGGAACTTTAAGAAGAAGAAGTTAGGTTCAACCGAACTATTTTTGGTCCCAAAATATGTGATTAAATTTATGACCTGTATTTGTTTTTGTTACACCCTGTATAGTTTACAGCAACCGAAAAGCTAGGGGGGGGGGGAGAGGGCACGGCGGATAGGCGTATGTGGCGTCCTCTGGGGGTAATACATCATTTTTGGTAGCGAATTTAGATTTCTTGTCCCAAAAAACACCCGCTTATCAAATTTCGTGTTGTTATCCCATGTGGTAGGGGAGCAAAGTATGCTAAATGTGCAGGCACTCGAGCGCTTTGGGGACCTATTGGTTTGTGAAGAGTAGGTCCTAAAACCAAAAAAAGTTAAGTAAAGTTTTCCATTTTAGTGGGCGCTTGCCATTTTTTAATTTAATTTTCCATTTCCAACAATCATTTTTTCCGATTATAACGCCATCTATCCATAATTCGAAAAAATATTTCGAATAAAAGTTACTTATTTTTACGTAAGAAATCCAAATCTGTAATAAAAAATGACGGTTCCAATTTAAGATTTTAAAGTAACCCCCCACCCCACCTCCGTGGGGGGTCGTGTTTGGTGCCATTCGATAGATTTTTTAAAAATATTGAATAAGTATATTTTACAGTTTTTCGATCTGATGTTCATTTCGCGAAATATCGTGGGATTCGTATTTAAAATATTAAATTTACCCCCCACCCCTCTCCGTGGGAAGTCGTGTTTGAAATAATTCGATAGATTTTTAAAAAATATTGAGCACACACTTTTTAGTTTTTCGATCTGTCATTCATTTCGCGAAATATTCGCTTTTTTCTTGTGAAATTTTGGGACTCGCCCATTTCCTTACGCCCGGCTCAAATCGTCAGATTTTTGAAATATACACTCTTTTGCATGTACTTAACTCACCTTATCTTAATCTGACAATTTCGAGTTTTTTTAAGGATAGATTTTTTTTTCGGGCCCCCCTTAACGAACTCCCCTGTGTTAAGAGCCAATATATGATAGAGGTACATCTACAGGGTACCAGGTTTCTCCCCATATGATAATCTGACGCGCTCGAGTAACTGCAAAAATCCCCGCTTGGGCTCCCCTACCAATGCCTGTCAGGAAATATTCAAGATTAAATAAAATAAAAGTTTAACTTTGACACCCTGTATTTCGTTTATTATCAATTTTCGTACTAAAGTAATTAGCTTAAATCGACCAATTTTAAGGTCAAGAATCTAAGGTTGAGTCATGGCCCATTCGTTACCAAACACCCTGTATTTACTTAAATATTCGTCAAATTTTTGCTTAATATTTAGTACGTTCTTTAACGGTAAAATATTGCACAACCTCTAAATTCTAAAGAACCGCTTGTATTGACATGAAATTTGGCACACACATAGCTAACAAGTCAAAGAAAAAAAGTGATATTGTGCCGATGTGCTTTTGCCCCGGGGGTGGTTTTCACCCCCTCTTGGAGGTGAAAAAATATTAGTCCAAAGTAAGTCCGGAAATGGATAAACTGACTAATTTTAAGTAACTTTTGTTCTATAGAGTTTTTTCACTAGTCAATACTTTTCGAGTTATTTTCTAGTGAATATGTTCATTTTTTCAACAAAATAACCACGATTTTAGACGGTTTTTTGCAAATAACTCAAATAGTAAGTATTTTGTCGAAAAAACATTCTTAGCAAAAATATAGCCTGTAAAAATTTTTTAAAAAGGATGTAAGTATATATCACCTGTAAAAGATTTAAAAAATGGTGTACATATCACGTCTCTATACCTAGTAAAAGCAGAGTTATAGCTAATTAAACATAGATTTATATTCGTCAAATTCCAAATGGAATATTTTAACGTGAAATAACCAAAAATAAAGCACATTTCGGGGAAAACTCATTACAACTTATTTAAAATTTTTAACAAAAGCTTCATTTTTGTTTTATAAAAAAAATTTCTAGCATCAAAAGTAAACAAGTTATGGTCAAAATAAAGTTAGTCCCTTTTTTTGGTAAAAAAATCGGAAAAATCACCTAATTAAAAAATTAATTGTTACGACTTTACAAGTTTCTTGACTCGTGTATGTATTGCTTATATGATCTGTAAGTTTCATCGGTTTAAAGTCCGTATTTTTGAAAGGGCTGTAGTTAAAAGGGGTTGAACGAGTCAATGATCACAAATGTATGCAAATTTAGAAACGCCAAATCTTAATCAATTTTTGTCTAATAGAAAAACAAAAAAAATTATGATATTCAGAAAAGCAATGCTGACTTTTTTTGTTTTTCGTGATTTTTTGTATCTCTAATAATTTTTAAATTATTTTGAAAAAAAAGGATATTTTTCAAAATTAAAATTTTTAAAAATTTTACTTTAAAACCAAATTTTTTCAAAAATAAGCACTTTGAATCGATGAATCCTACAGATCATATAAACACAACATAAAGAAAATAATTTGTGGAGCGGTAAATATTAATTTCATTTTAGTTGCTAATTAGGGGGTGTTCTTCCCGATTTTTTTTTTTTGCCAAAACAAAAGGGACCAACTTTATTTTGAGCGTAATTTGCTTAAATTTAATGCTTGAAACTTTTTATAAAAACAGAAATAAAGCCTTTTTTCAACACATTAAAAAAGTTATAATAGGTTTTCCCCAAAAAGTGCTTAATTTTTCGAAATATTCTATTTGAAATTTGGTAAATATGAATCTACTTTTCATTGGCTATAACTCTGGTTCTACGAGGTCCAGAGACCTAACGCGTACACCATTTTTTTATTTTTTACAGGCTATATTTTTGCTAAGAACGTTTTTTCGACAAACTACTTACTTTTTGAGTTATTTGCGAAAAACCGTATAAAAATATAGGGAATTTTTGTTAAAAAATGATTATATTCACTCGCAAATAACTCGAAAAGTGTTGACTTGGCGAAAAAGCTCTATAGAACAAAAGTTACTTAAAATTAGTCAGTTTATCAATTTCCGGACTTATTTTGGACATATATTTTTTCACCCCCAAGAGGGGCTGAATGACACCTCCAGGGCAAAAGCACATATCGGCACAATATCACTTTTTTTCTTTGACTTGTTAGCTACGTGTATGCCAAATTTCATGTCAATTCAAGCGGTTCTTTAAAATTTAGAGCAAAAACTGTGAAAGAATGTACTAATTCCCGTTTTTCAATTTGATTTAAAAGTGCCCGTGAACGGTGCTTGGTCTTCTGAAATATCTCTATATAATTAAGTTACCCTTCATAATGACTCCCAATCGGCCATGTAATAGCTCATAAATTCGTGTGTTGGAAAATGCTGATACTACACTTCCAAATTAGTTTTTGATGCATTTCCAAGAATTATGTTGACCATTATTCTGCAATTGCCGCAAAGAGGAAATAAATTTGCCATTAATTAACAGCTAGGAAAGCCAGGGGATTATGATGCATAATTACAATTTTTGGTTGAAATGGGTAGTTACAGTTAAACTTCTTAAAATAATGCGATCGCAATCGTTGATCAAGTAATTAAACTTCGTTATTTACTGTACTTAGATAAACCGCAAGAAATGATTCTTTATAGTTGAAAATTAATAGTTTTTCAATACGGCTAGAAGATTTTGCTTCAAGTACTACATTATTTGGACGTTAACCTTTACACAATAAAAACACTATATTATATCATTAATAAAAAAAATACAATATCCAGATATAGCCCAAGTAATGAAGCTTAAAATAGGACAAAACCTCGCAATTTTTACAGAATAGCTTGATCTGCTTGAAAATTTGAGAATAAGTAGGTAGTGGGTAGTCCAAGGATCAAAATATATATGATTGAAATCACATAGATTGAAATCTATGTGAAAGGCGCTTTTACAATGGGGGTGGTTGTCACCCCATCTCGGGGTGGAATTTTTTACTATATTTTGACCGCAAAAATTGGTAAAAACATTCATTCCAAGCCAAAAACGTTTTATACATTTTTTTGATTAAATTAAACGTTTTCGATTTATTCGCTATCGAAAGCGTTTTATATCGACAAAATCAATGTTTTTAATAAGTTTTCTGCTAATAACTCCAAAAGTTTTCGTTTTATCAAAAAAACTTTACTTAACAAAAATGTACCTTTTAAAAAACGAAACAAAACCGTTTTATTAAATTTTCTTTAAGACCAATAGTAATCGAGCTACACTTTATTATATGTTCGCTCTTCTTCGTCTTCTTCGAATTTTTGTAGTTTGGAAAAAATGGGTTTTTTCCAAACAGAACAGAAAGATTAGCAGCATTAGAGTACGAAAAAATATTTAAATATGGAATTGTAGCCCATTTAATTCCCAAGAATATGGTTTGCAAACATTTTTTCTACGGAAAATATTGGGTGAGCTATTGACAATTAAAACTTGTAGTAACATGCAAAAACCACCTTTACCAACCCGTTCAAAGTCACCTCTTTTTGCGACTGAGGATTTTAAAAATATGTAATATTAATAGGGCTATACCTCTTGTAAAAACCTACAAAATTATTTTTTACCAAACTTTCTAAAATAAAAAATAAAAAAGTTAGGGTTAAAAAATCAACATATTTTTTTAAAAAAAAAAGAAGAAAATTCCAATTGAAAGCATAATAATGTAAGTTAGCGATGTTTTTAGTCATTGGCCTTATACATTCTTCTTTATTTTTGTATTATTAATAGATTCTAGAAGATTTACTGGCTTATAGTGATTAGTTTTAAAAAAACTGAATTAAAATTGGAATATTTAAGCGGCCTCAGGAATAATTTAAAATTATAAACAATTCTTTGGCTTATGAACAAATAGAATATTTCGGGAAATATTAAACCAAATTAAATTATGAAAACGGCATTCGAAAACCAGTGGCAGGACGCTTCTTTTAAAAGAAAAAACGTTTAATTATTACGAGTGGTTCCTGAGATAAAACCGGTCAAAGTTGAACTGAATTTACGGCAAAGATATAAACAATAGGATCATAATTTTCAAACCATCACCTTTTTGTTTTTGTCCTCTTTATCGACACCAATTTTCATATCTTTAAAATACTTATAACATATATTATTACAATAAAAACTATCGATAATACGTGTGAAAATTGCCAAAAATAGCAAAATTCCAATCAAAAATTAGGTTGGAGAAAATGTAACCCTCAAAGTTCAAAATCGGTATACGTTACAAAAATGCATTTTCTCGGGTCTTCATGGAGCAATTTCCTTCATTCTTTTTTTGTTCCCTAATAACTCGAGTAGAGCCATCGAACTAACGCATTATTAAATGTCAAACTTGCTTTTGTTTTGTTATAATATATTAATTTATTTATAAGAACAGAAAACTACATATTTTTTCTAGTTGTAGGCTTTGTTTTAGATAAACTTACTACAAGTGTACCTTTTAAAGTTACAACATAAATATTCTCATTTGAAAGCTGTATAATTATTTAAACAATTTTTATTTAAACAAATTAAAATTTTGTGTTATAATAAATAAATTAATTTATTATAACAAAACAAAAGCAAGTTTGACATTTAATAATGCGTTAGTTCGATGGCTCTACTCGAGTTCCTTGGGAACCAAAAAAGAATGAAGGAAATTGCTCCATGGGAAGCAGAGAAAATGCATTTTTTTAACTTATACCAATTTTGAACTTTGAGTCTTACATTTTCTCCAACCTAATTTTTGATTGAAATTTTGCTATTTTTGGCAATTTTCACACGTATTATCGATAGTTTTTATTATAATAATGTATGTTATGAGTATTTTAAGGATATGAAAAATGGTGTGGAGAAAGAGTACAAAAATAAAAAGGTGATGGTTTAAAAATTATCGTTCTATTTTTTATATCTTTGTCGTAAATTCCGGTCAAATTTGACCGGTTGTATCTCAGGAAATACTCATCATAATTAAACGTTTTTTCTTTTAAAAGAAGCGTCCTGCTGCTGCTTTTCGAATACCGTCTCTAAATTTAATTTAGTTTAATATTTCCCGAGACATTCTATTTGTTTATAAGCCAAAAAATTCTTTATAAATTTAAAATATTCCTGAGGCCGCTTAAATAGTCCAATTTCTATTCTGTAAAGTAAATTAGATAGGTATAGTCCCTTTTTATGAAAAAATCATAGTTATTCTTATGCACCATAATTATTGTCGTTATTATAGCGACCGTAAATTTTTAATTAACAATTCAATTGTTGCTAAACGGTTCATTTAATTTCCATTGACTTCTGGAATTATAATCTGTACAAAATGGGCTTTTATACTACCCAGTTATGTAACTATTGATTAACAATTACTTATCTAAAATTTTAGTTGAAAATTAAAGATTTTGTTGGAAAAACCCGCTTTTTCCGGGGAAAGTTTTCGTCGAAGTGAATCGGGAAAAACATGTCTCTATGCAAAATTTAATTACGGTGAATTTTTATTTGGGTGTTTTTGGTGTAAAATTAAAATCTTTAGAGTTATAGAGCAAAAATTGAAAAAAACACGATTTTCGGGCGCATTTTGTTTATAAAAAAGTAGCACACTATCTGCGGACTTTGCATACCTATATTATTAAGATATACCATCATAAGATTCTATTCCAGCAATAAAATTGCTGGTAAATAACTTTTCCCAAAAATGGCCTATTCTCCGATAATCAGCCCAGAATATCTTAGATTTTCCTGACTCCCACTAATTTTCCCAGACTCAGGCTAAATTTTCCTTAATACCTCCTATTTTATCTCGTTTCTATTATCGTGTTTATTAGATAAGTTTTTTTGACCTGGGCCCGGATTACGTACACTCGATACGCATCGTATCCGCCATGTTTTCCCGTAAGGCGCTACAGTAAAACATGGCGGATACGATGCGTATCGAGTGTACGTAATCCGGGCCCAGATCTAGAAATACGCAGGTAAATTGAAACTACTATTTTTTGACATAATTTTTGAAATAAGTATTTTAATAGTTATCTATGCACCAAGTCAGTAAAAGTTACTCTTTATGGAACGAGTCTGATATTATGAGCAGAGCGAGCATAGCGAGCGAGGCGAATAACAGGCGAGTTCGATAAAGAGTCTTTACTGACGTGGTGCATACAAAATTTTATCGCCAACAATTTGATATTGGTTTTAACACTTTCTTACAATTTACATTTTAAAAACTTTTTAAATTTAAGACGTCATAATAATTTCATGACAGTAATGACAGATAACTTTTGCAAGATGGCCGCTTTCGATTTTTAATCGATAGTTAAATCGGTAAAGTTTTAATTAATTTTATATGAATATAATTACAAAATACTACAGAATTTTCCTTTTTGGCATATTCTTAATTGATAATATCGCCAATTGTGTATAATATTTTTAGTAATTAAAGTAAATAAATTTTAAGCCAGCAAGCAAGCAATTTGATTCAACCCGACCTGTGGGAATGTCCACCATCTCGAAAGAGTACATTCGGGTGTAACAATTCATTGGGGCGAGGTGTTTTGTCCCGAGTGTAAACAGGGATCACCCCACCTCGCTCCAATGCCCCAGGCCATCCCTTTCCCCCCCATAGCACGCTGATGCTCGATGAGGGCACAATTATCGTAGCCAAATGCTCTTCACAATGGAATCCTGGGTAATAAGATTCCATGTGGTACCCTAATCGAATGCAAAAATCTTAGGCTCAGCGTGATGCGCTCTATGCCTTTATCGTCTTACTTACTTAACCGCGGTACTAAAAATTTCTTGCTTGGGCCCCAAGTCATTGTGCTGAGCCCTATTGGGCTCTGCCCAATGACTTGTTGCTCGAGTTTTTTATGTGTTTTTTTGTTTTATTATATTTTTTTGGGGGCTTACGCCATTTTATTTTTTATATATATTTTTTTGGGGGCTTGCGCCCTTCTATAATTTTCTATAATTGTCTCACCTTGAAGGTGATCGTGGTGTTGGATCTTCGTGTGTAACGCTATCTTCGGCACTTGTTTTCGAGCTACGAACTGACTACTATCACTTTCCACTTTTGTTCACTTTATTCCACTATTTGCTGTTTCGGTCTTTTGTGCTTCCATCGGTGGAACTTATCATACCTTAGCATCTCTCGCAGTATGTGACTTGGGTGGTGCTCCAGTTCCGCGAATTTGACCCTTGCCTTGTCTGTCATGATTTCGGTGACTCTCACCTGTTGGAGTTCTCTGAACAGGAATCTTTCTGCTACGTATCTTGGGACTCTGGCGGCTTCTCTCAAGCTGCTGTTGTGGACCGCTTGAATCTTCTTTTTGTGGGTGTTACATACTTGTCCCCATGCGAGAGATGCGTATGTTAATACCGGTAGTATTATGCTGTTTATCAATTTTAACCTTGTTTTTAGTCTTAATTTACTTTTTCTGCCTGTAAGTCCTCTTAGTGTTGCTTTCGCTATGTTGGCCTTCTGGACTGTGGCTTCTACGTGTTTTTGGAAGGTTAGTCCTTTGTCCATGATGACTCCTAGGTATTTAGCTTCGTTTTTCCACTCGATGGGGCTGTTCTGTACCGTCAGCTGTTCCTCTGGCTGTTGTCTTCCTTTCTTGTATAGAACCGCTTGTGTCTTTTCCGAGTTGATGGCTATTTTGCATTTTATACTCCATTCCTCTACTTCTTGTAGCGCTGTTTGCAGGTTGGTCACTGCTATATCTACGTTTCTATGTTTGGCCGCTATTGCTGTGTCGTCGGCGTAGAGGATAAATATTAAGTTCACTCAAATACTCACCATTCGATTACTGCCATCGACCACTTACATTCAATCTCGGTTAATTTGATTAATCGCGGCAGGTAAAGTAAAATTCTTCTTTCAGTACAATAAAGTGACACTTTACTGCCGCAAATGAGGGTAAATGAGTAGAATAATGAATGACTTTAATGACGGTTGGCGATAAAATATTTTATCTGAGGGATCACAATTAGGTACTTTCTCATTTACAAAAATCAAAATTATGACTGTCACCTGAAGAGGGATTACGTACAGTTCGAAACATTGATGCTATAATATACTATGATTATTTCAAAAATCGATCTGTCCGATCATTTTGCTTATGTACTAAAAGTAAATAAAGTTAATAGGGGGGAGGAACGCTTATTTCAGCACATTGTATTATGTTACGGTAAAAGTAGGTAATCTGGTAATTGTACAAAATTACCGGTAATTGTATACAATTATTAGAGTCGACGGTTAATATAGGAAACGTTTTAAAAACCCTTTATTTCCTACTTTTACCGGTAATTTTATACATTTCCCAGAGGATCTTGGTAAAAGTAAGCAATTAAAATTATAATGATCAACACCCAAGCGAAATGCCACAATACATAACTGTTGAAATTATAACGTTATAACTTGGATCTTTGTGAAACTTGCCAGAAAAAATCTAAAGCTCCCAAAAAGGGTTTAGTATTGAAACCTAAACTAGAGGTCGAATAGATTTGATAGATATGCCCAAGCAGATAAATAATGCAAGTTCATTTTTGTCTATAATACCAAGATCACTTAAGAAAACTTGTACAATTACGACCGTTGATAACGAAACTTACAGAAGAAGTTGCGTTAGTTCTTCTTGATATATTTTGTGTCTTTGGAGCTCCTAACTTTTTACAAAGCGACAACGGACAATAATTCTTCAACATAATTATAGAAGACGTGTGCTCCATGTGAAAAGATTTAAAGATAGTGCACGGTAAGCCAAGACACAGTCAGTCACAAGGATCTATTTGCGAATAAATACATTGAAAAAATACTGAGTTTCTAGTTGGAAACCAAACAAAAAAACAACTTGTCAGAGGGTCTTCGAACTGTACAATTCGACAAGAAACGAGCTAAAGTTTATGGCATCAAGTGCAGTACGTATGAAGCTATGTTTGGGGTTCCTGCCAAAGTTGGTTTCAAAACTTCATTCATCACGACCAGAAGATCCTTTAGAAAATATTTCGACTGAAGAAAATTCGGAAATAGAAGAGTAAGTAGAAGAAACCTAGTCAGGTCCTGATTCTGAAGACGAAGAAGTGACTGAAACAAATGAGCTTCTAATAGAGCAAGAACCAGAAAAACCTGAGCAATCATCAGTGAATAAATCTAATGCGATTCTAGAAAAACTATTTTCTAATCAAATTTCAGAGAGGCGAGATTCTGTTGCAATTAAACGGACATATGCAAAGGACGACCTTGAAAAATATCAAAAACATTTGGCTGTTTTTATGACTGTTTAAAATTAATTATTCGAATTAAGTACTAAAGAACAGCGATTGCTACAGTTGTATAGCAAAAATCAATTTACCATCTGCAAAGAATCATTTATTTTTTTAGACATAGCTCCAAAACGAAACATTTTTCATTGCGCTAGTATGTTAGAAAATAGTAATTTATGAAACAGTTCGTGAAGTATGCTTTTTGCGAACGCACGCGATGTTTAGAGCACGAGCGACAACGGAGCGAGTGCTATACATCGCGTAAGTTCGCAAAAAGTACTTCACGCACAGTCTCATACAATATTTTTATCTATGATGAACAAATAGAAAAACTGTAACTCTTCGTCACTGGAAATTATTTCTATTCTACAATTTTTAGAACTTTGACATTTAAAAATTCTAACTTCTTTCAAACCACAAAACTGTCAAAATTTTTATTGTAATTTATTGCTCATTATGTCATTACCATGACAACGCGAAAGTTAAGGATATTTGATTATATGAAAGTGTGTCAAAAAGAGTGCGAAAAAGTAAATCCCATTTAAAATACATTGTTATTTCACGCACACTTTAAACCCTTCACGCACTGCTATCTATAATGACAGTTTTCACAAACTAAAAACTTATACAAAACATGACATATAGTCTGGGGTGATTATCGGAGAATAGGCCATTTTTGGGAAAAGTTATTTACCAGCAATTTTATTGCTGGAATCGAATCTTATGATTGTATATATTAATAATATAGATATGCAAAGTCCGCAGATAGTGTGCTACTTTTTTTATAAACAAAATGGCGCCCGAAAATCGTGTTTTTTTCAATTTTTGCTCTATAACTCCAAAGATTTTAACTTTAGACCAAAAACACCCAAATAAAAATTCACCGCAATTAAATTCTGCATAGAGACGTGTTTTCCGGTTTACTTCGACGAAAACTTTCCCCGGAAAAAGCGGTTTTTTCCAACAAAATCTTTAATTTTCAACTAAACTTTTAGATAAGTAGTTGTCAATCAATAATTAAATAACTTGGTAACGTAAAAGCCCTTTCTGTATATATTATAATTCCAGAAGCCAATGTAAATTTAATGAACAGTTTAGCAACAATTGAAATGTTAATTAAAAATTTACGGTCACTATAATAACGACAATAATTATGATGTATAAGAATAGCTATGATTTTTTCATAAAAAGACACTATACCTATCTAATTTACTATGCAGAATTGAAATTGGACTATTTAAGCGGCCTCAGGAATATTTTAAAATTATAAACAATTTTTTGGTTTATAAACAAATAGAATATCTCGGGAAATATTAAACTAAATTAAATTGTGAAAACGGCACTCGAAAGTCAGTTGCAGGACGCTTCTTTTAAAAGAAAAAACGTTTAATTATGACGAGTAGTTCCTGAGACACAACCGGTCAAAGTTGACCGAAATTTACGGCAAAGATATAAACAACAAGATCATAATTTTCAAACCATCACCTTTTTATTTTTGTCCTCTTTCTTCACACCAATTTTCATATCTTTAAAATCCTCATAACATATATTATTATAATAAAAACTATCGATAATACGTGTGAAAATTACCAAAAATAGCAAAATTCCAATAAAAAATTAGGTTGGAGAAAATGTAACTCCCAAAGTTCAAAATCGGTATACGTTAAAAAAATGCATTTTCTCGGCTTTCCATGGAGCAATTTCCTTCATTTTTTTTTGTTCCCAAGTAACTCGAGTAGAGCCATCGAACTAACGCATTATTAAATGTCAAACTTGCTTTTCTTTTGTTATAATAAATTAATTTATTTATTATAACACAATATTTTAATTTGTTTAAATAAAAATTGTTTAAATAATTATACAGCTTTCAAATGAGAATATTTATGTTTTTAAATTTAAAAGGTACACTTGTAGTAAGTTTATCTAAAAAAAAAAGCCTACAACTGGAAAAAGTATGTAATTTTCTGTTCTTATAAATAAATTAATCTATTATAACAAAACAAAAGCAAGTTTGACATTTAATAATGCGTTATTTCGATGGCTCTACTCGAGTTATTAGGGAACAAAAAAAGAATGAAGGAAATTGCTCCATGGGAAGCCGAGAAAATGCATTTTGTTAACGTATACCGATTTTGAACTTTGAGGGTTACATTTTCTTCAACCTAATTTTTGATTGAAATTTTGCTATTTTTGGCAATTTTCACACGTATAATCAATAGTTTTTATTATAATAATATATATTATGAGGATTTTAAAGATATGAAAATTGGTGTGGAGAAAGAGGACAAAAATAAAAAGGTAATAGTTTGAAATTTATGATCCTATTGTTTATATCTTTGCCGTAAATTCCGGTCAAATTTGACTGGTTGTATCTCACGAACCACTCGTCATAACTAAACGTTTTTTCTTTTCTAAGAAGCGTCCTGGCGCTGTCTTTTGAATACCGTTTTCACAATTTAATTTAGTTTAATATTTCCCGAGATATTCTATTTGTTTATAAACCAAAAAATTGTTTACAATTTTAAAATATTCCTGAGGCCGCCTAAAAAGTCCAATTTCAATTCTGTAAAGTACGTTAGATAGGTATAGTATCTTTTTATGAAAAAATCATAGTTATTCTTATGCATCTTAATTATTGTTGTTATTATAGCGACCGTAAATTTTTAATTTACATTTTAATTGTTGCTAAACTGTTCATTCAATTTCCATAGACTTCTGGAATTATAATACATACGGAATGAGCTTTTACGTTACCAAGTTATTTAATTATTGATTAACAACTACTTATCTAAAAGTTTAGTTGAAAATTAAAGATTTTGTTGGAAAAACCCGCTTTTTCCGGGGAAAGTTTTCGTCGAAGTAAATCGGAAAAAACACATCTCTATGCAGAATTTAATTTCGGTGAATTTTTATTTGGGTGTTTTTGGTCTAAAGTTAAAAGTTTTGGAGTTATAGAGCAAAAATTGAAAAAAACATGATTTTCGGGCGCCATTTTGTTTTTAAAAAAAGTAGCACACTATCTGCGGACTTTGCATATCTATATTATTAATACATACAATAATAAGATTCGATTCCAGCAATAAAATTGCTGGTAAATAACTTTTCCTTGTATTTTTCTAATTAGCCCAGAGTAATAGAGTAGATAAACGTCTTTGTCGAGTTGGCAACGCTATCAGCGATGTTCTTGCGAAAGTAAATTTATAAAGGATAAGTGTAAATCTCAAAAAATGGAAAGTTGTGTTTGCCATGTCACAACTTTCCAAACATAGAGAATTTGCCATGTCACAACAAATAGTAAGTAAATATAGTATTAGTATTATCATCATCATCAGTGGCGTTACAGCTCTTTATGAGCCAAAGTCTTCTTCAGAACAATCCTCCATTCGCCGCTGTCTCTGACAACTCTTCTCCATGGTCTAATTCCAATAGATTTCAAATCATTTTCTAGGTTGTCTTGGTCTCGATCTTCCTCTTGTTCGTTGTCCTATCGGCTCTCTTCGGTCAAGAACTTTTCTGACTATGGCATCTTCCTCTCGTCTGATTACATGACCTATCCATCTAAGACGTGCTACCTTAATGAATTTTACAACGTCAGGTTCTCCAAAACTTCTATACAACTCAAAGTTGTAACGCCTGCGCCACAAACCTTGTTCTTTTATGCCTCCATATTATATTAGTATTAGCAATAATTCAAGCAAAAAAGCTCAATTCAGGTTAAACAAAATGTCTTGTTTTTAATTCAGTTCAATAAAAATCACACTTCTTGAATAGCTGTTAAAATTTATTGTTTTTATTAATCATTTTGCTTACATTTACCAGTGGTCATTGATAATTGTATAAAATTGCCGGTAAAAGTAGATAATTCAAAATAATTTCCTACATTTACCGTCGGCTCTGGTAATTGTATACAATTACCGGTAATTGTATACAATTACCAATTATCTACTTTCACCGTAACATATTATATACTTCAAAAGCGATTTATTGCAATATCTATAATTCAGAAGAATGATGAAAACACCGCATTCTTGCTCCGCAACATTTTTTACATAACTTGCTCTTAACACCCTTTTTGCACCCATCGTCTTAAATATTTTATCGTATTCTTGCGAACGGCGCTCGAAGGTAAAATCTGTGTGAGAACGGTATACCAATAATAAGCACGGTTATGAATATTAATGTAAATAATACCAACCAAGAAAACCAGATGATTTACTACGAACTTTTTACTTAAAACAAACGCGATTAAAATATAATTAGTTACGTATTAGCTTTGATAAGTTCGTATTTTATAATTTATTATCCAAGAATGAATTATGAAAATTTTTAGCATCATAAATATAAAAGTTTAGATAATGTGAGTTTTTCAATACAGCTTTCTTACAGTTAGACCTGCCTAAACTGGTTTATGTATATAAGCCAAAATATTTTAAACTTTAATCGCAGATAAATGTGTTTAATTTAAGATTAATAAAATTAATTATTTTAGGAAGTTTCTTCGAATCACGACGTATACTGGTAGGGAGCTGAAAAAAAAAATAAAAATCAAATGAAAATAGATTTGAAAAAGACCAATAAACGATATAGACGACACACGGAGAGCAACGGACTACATAGAATCTACTATCTCTTATCCTGCCTCCATTACTGAGGATTGTGATTTCCTCAAATGTTCCTAACAAATTCTCCCCATTGGTCTCTATCTTCAGCTGGTCTAAGAGTTTCGCAGAGTAAGAGAAAGCTATCAGAAAAAAGTAATGCAATACTAATGAAGAATATAATATTAATACTGAAGACATTGAATACGACAAACTGTCGTATCAAAACGATAGAAGGTTTTCTAGTCCTGTCGCCAGTGGTGGTACAACGGCCTCCTTAATTCAGATGGAGTTACCCAAGTTTTTTTATGTATTTAGACCCGTAGTACACGAATTTTTTGGGTAACAGTCGATCCGGATGTCGATAAGATTGTTATAAACAAAGAACTTGAGGAATCACATAACAGCGATTTTTCGCAAAACAAAATATTTTTTTTTGTATTTTTTGGGTCATTCTAAGCAAAAAATGTTTTTACAATGTTGTTCTGAAGCTATTTCCTTGTGGCATTTTTATAATTACGTATTTTTTATGGGAAATAAGCCACAATTTTACTAAGAAATGAATTTATTAACGTTTCGATATTTTATATTATTACAAATTTTATTATTTCAATAGTATCTTGTATTTTGACAACGAAACCCGATTTGGGCTTCGAAACGTTAATAAATTCATTTTTTAGTAAAATTGTGGCTTATTTCCCATAAAAAATACGTAATGTTTTTACAAGTTATTTCGTAGGATGCATAGTTTTCGACATAAACGCGGTTGAACTTTCAAAAAATCTAAAAACTGCAATTTTTGAACCCGAATAACTTTTGATTGAAAAATAAAAGAGCAATTCTGCTTACCGCATTTGAAATTTTAAGTCAAATTCTATCGGTTTTGATTACTTTCATTGCTAAAAATTAATTTTTTTCTTGTTAAACAAAGCTATAAACACATAGTGATTTAATGATGTTTTCAATGCATTTCTCATTTGAAATCGAACGAGTAGGCGCGCATACATACAATTTCTACGTAGCTTATGTACATTAAAACGCATGCATTGGGTATGGGAAACACTATGTGTTTATGGATTTGTTTAACAAATAAAAACTTAATTTTTAGCAATGCAAATAATCAAAGCCGATAGAATTTAACTTGAATTTTCAAATGCAGTATGCAGAATTGCTGCTTTATTTTTAAATCAAAAGTTATTTGGGTTCAACAATTGCACTTTTTTGATTTTTTGAAAGTTCAACCGCGTTTATCTCGAAAACTATGCATCATAGGAAAAATGTTGTAGGACCACTTTTTGCTGAGAATCACCCAAACAATACAAAAAAATATTTCGTTTTGCGAAAAATCCCAGTTATGTAATTCGTCAAGTTCTTTGTTTATAACAATCTTATCGACATACGGATCGACTGTTACCCAAAAAATTCGAGGGTCAAAATACATAAAAAAAACTTGGGTAAGTCCATCTGAATTAAGGAGGCCGTTGTACCCCCCTTGCGACAGGACTGTTTAGTATACATGTAAAAAGAAATGTACTGAGATTGTTGATTTATGTTGTCTGTTAACTAAATTCTAAACAACCGATGATGTACCAACAATGTTAACTCTAAATGAGAAAATACCCGTAGGGATTACTGTGGCAATATCTTACTTTATCTTTTCTTCTTCGTAAGAATGTAGTGGCGTCATGTAATTTGTTTGACTATTTCAGTCCAATTATCTCTCTTGTGCGTGTTGTTTTGCTTAGGCAGCGTTTAGACACCGCGATAAATCCGAGAAATTTATCGATATCAATCGAGTTGTTTCAATTTATCATTATGTGTAAACGGTACATCGCAGCGATTTATCGGAATTGAATTTGGATTGGTGTTGTTATGGAAGTGCATCAATTCATTGTAACGATAGAGTTGTTTCAGTTTATAATCAATCGCGACAATATATAGCAGCGTCTAAACAGCTTTAAAAATATCAATAAGTCGTAGCAATTTATCGTCACAATAAATTCCTCGCATTTATCGCGGCGTCTAAACGCCACTTTATGGAAGAATGAGTATTCAGTAATTTCCTTTATTTGTTCCGACCATCGTATTGGAGATCTTCCTCTGGATTTTTGCCCTCTATGTTACCATCAACTATCATTCGTTCTATGCCGTCTCTTCTTATAGCTTTATATCCAAAATGTGTCAGAATATTTTGGTTAAAATATCTTGGTATATTTTGGTTGATAGTTGTGGTGAGTCTAGTTTTTATGTTAAGTCCTGCTAGTATTGAATTATTTGTGCGATGTGCGGTCCATGATATGCGCAACATTATACGGTAGACCCACATTTCAAATGCCATTATACGCTTTGATTCTGATTTTTTGATGGTCCAAGTCTCTGAAGCGTAGGTGGCGATAGGATATATTAATGCTTGAACCAGGCATACTTTTTTATTTTTTTAATGTCAGTGTTCTTCCATATTTTTGCTGAGTTTAGCTGTTGCCAATCTGGCCATTATGATGCGTCTACGTATCTCGTATTCTCATCCTCCATCCTCCATGGTCTACATCTTAGTAATAACGGAGCCTAAATATAAAATTAAATTATTATCTCTGTTAGGTTGTTTCTCATTCTATCCATGATAATTACTTTGGTTTTTTGTAAATTTATTTTCAAATCATAGCCCACACTCATAGTGCCTAGCCTATCCATCAATCCTTCCAGTTCTTCTGGCGAAGACGCCAATATAACAGTGACCTCAGCATAACGTAGGTTTTTGATTTTTCTTCATCCTATAGTTGTTCATGAAATCAAAGTTTTAAAGAGTGAGTCTTTCTTAAACTGTATGAAACTACACACCTTAAAGATATGGAGCAGAATCAGTAGTTATACAACGGGTAAACCACTATCCAAAGACAAAATAAAGATCTCAAAGAAATATTAAAGCTAGTACCGCAATATCTAAAACGATTTTATAATTTTTTGACTATTGATGATATTGATGGTTTTGGAGTAGAAAATAAGGACTTCATTCATTGATTAAACATTGATGAAGACGATTAAAATTATTTGAAATACTTTTAAATAATATTTATCTAACATTTTATTTCCAAACTAACTCCAAATTTTACCGATATAATGACATATCATAAGTCATAGGTATAATATACCGGGTGGTCAATTGGAAAACGGGCCATAGGAAATTCAACGTAAAATTTTAAACTGTTGAATTCCTGCTTCCCTAATTATTTCACATCAAAACACATTAAAAATTATTTGTAGAGGATTGAAATCTGTATTGAAAACAACTACTGTTAAAATTGTTCTACGAATTAAACATAATTCAAAATTTTGTAAAAAATAATAATTTTTCACAGAATCACGCCAAAGTTAGGCCACACAGAGTGCCATAATGTATATCGGTTGCTTTCGGTCCTAATGAAGTTATTATAAATATTAACAATATTTAAAATGTCAAAATTTTTATTTTATCATTTCTCGATTAATAAATAATAAAATTGATAAGATACCCTTAGCTGAGGAGAAAATATTATTAATAAAGATGTTTTACTCAGTCAATAGTGTGCGCAGAGTCAGTTAAATAATAACGTGGACCTAATTTTTACACACATACCGACTGTTCCAAATTAGGTATTTTTAAAAATTTTGGAATGTGTTTAAATCGCAGAACAATTTTAACTTTTGTTTTTAGTACAGATTTTAATTCTCTGCAAATAACTTCTGATGACTTTTAATGTAAAATAATTAGGGAAGCAGGAATTTAACAGTTTAGAATTTTACTTTGAGTTTCCTATGGCTCGTTTTACGATTCACTACACTTTTTTGGCAAATACCATCCACATATTTCCGACGTTTCTTAAGTTTGGATTCAACCAGTAAGTTTTATGTTTACTTTTTTACTTTCGTTCAACTTTGGTATCCTTGGAAACAATTTACGTCGTTCGATATTGTCAAAGTATACTATTTTGAATATTTTACGTTTCGCCATATTTAAGTTACTTATTTTAATATCGTTAAATCATTTTGTATCCATTCACTTTGCTTACCTAAAGGCATATACCCAAGTTTTGAAACTCTTTTAATTCTTTACTCGTGGCAAGAAACCCCTGATAAAGTTAACGTGAAAGTCAAGTTTTCCTTCCAATAAAAATAAATAAAACACTACCGTGCCCCTTTAATGCTTCGTTCTTTGTTCTGTGAACAGAAAATTTACTTGACGAAGTTGAAGTTTGAAAGAGACGTAATTGTTTGTCAAGTATGTGCTCTGCACGTTTTACGAGACTACACTTTGTAGGTTGCTTTCAATCATATTACAAACAATCTTCGTTAAAAAGTTTTTCAGTCATTTAAAATTACAAAGTATATTTAACTTTTCATATATTTTAGTCAGATTTTTAAAAGTTGACTTTGTTCTTTCGTTAGAATTTTCCGCGATTTCAAAAAAATGCAGCCAATTGTATGATTAAGTATATAAATATATATCAACACCTTAGTTCCATAGAGAAAAAAGACAAAATTTAGATATTGAAGAGAAAGTCCCAGTAGTTGGTTGGTTGTATACCATATGTAGTTATAAAAACCTACAGAGAAGTAAAATAGTATATTATTCAACGAGCATGTAATGATGGCTATTACTCACGATGATAAAGTTTGCGACACGAGCCGTTGGCGAGTGTCGTAATTCATCAGAGTGAGTAATAGCCATTACATGCAAGTAGAACACTATACTTTTTCTACGACTTTTTTTTATTTGGATTAGTAGAAAATAGTATATTGTACAACAAGAGAGAAAAAAGACATATTTCTCACGAGCGCAGAAGTTTGTTGGCACGAGCCGAGGCACGAGGCGAGGGCCGCAAATCAAGCGAGGGAGAAATATGTCGTTTTCTCACGTGTTGTACACTGTACTTTTTCTATGGATGCGTTTTTGTCAAGAGTTCAAACTTCAAAATTAAATAATTTAGGTGCTTTTATGTAGATTATATGCCAAAATGGAAATAAAATACATATTATACACATTAGTAGGTATTTAATATTCTTAATATTTATATACTTTTATTTATTAAAAATTACAGCTACCAGTTATATTTGAACAGTTTTGAAAGGTAATTTTTGGTAAGTTTTTATTTGACACATTTTATTTGACATAATATTTGTGTTTGTATTGGACGGTTACCATGGAAACCGCGATTCTACGTATGGAACCCGTGAGAAAAAATATTTCTCACTGCAATGGCCGACTTTTCTCACAGCCTGACAAATTGTTCGTTTTGAATGTATGTAAGTAGTAAGAGAAGTTGCACATTGTATAGCATCCATAGAAAAATATAATTATCAACTACTAACATTATTTAAAACGAAATATTTTATTTTTCATAAGAAAATATATTTTATGTAACTATGGCAACACTGTTAGAATTACACTCGTTGAGCTTATGAAACAATCAAGCAGTTGTCATTATGTCATGGAATGGCGGTGGCGTTACTTTAATACTATGAAACCAAAATTAGAAATGAAACAATATATGATAGAAATGAAACATATCAAGATAACTAGAACAAAGAATTGGAGCAAATAAGTAGAGAATAAGTAATACAGGAAGTATCAAACGTAAAAATAGGTAAAGCTGGAGGGGATGATGACATAGACCTGGTAGACCTAGATAAACTGGTTGTCGAAAATATACAAAGAGGCATGGGAAAAGCAGCAAATCCCAAAAGACTGGCAAAGTAACCTTATAGTGCCAATATACAAAAAGGGAGAACACGTCAACTGCGAAAATTATAGAGCAATATGTTTATCATGGGTATGTTTTAAAATATATACAAAAATAGTAGAGAAGAGGCTAAGACAAGAGGTAGAAAAAGAACTGGGAGAAGAACAAGCAGCGTTTAGACCAGAAAGGCAGACAAACGATAACATTTACATCATTAGAAATATAATAGAAAGAAGTATTGACTCGGGGGGAAAGCTCATTCTAGCATTCATAGATCTAAGGATAGCATTCAACTCTAGAGAAAGAAAAATTATATGGAAATGCTTGCAGAACATGAAAGTACCAATTACACTGATAAAAATAATTGAAATTATATACAGAGTAGTAAAAGGACGTGTACAGATAGAAGGAGAAAGATCTGAAGAATTCAATTGGGAAAGAGGTATCAAACAAGGAGACAGTCTTAGTCCGCTACTATTATGAATAGTCATAAATGAATTGACTGGAAATACTGGAGAAAGAACGAACCAAATACAGACAACAATAGGATACCAAAGATTACAGCCAATAAAAATAGAAGCCTTATTGTATGCGGATGGCATAGTCCTTATAGCAGATTCCGTGACAAAAATGCAAATCTTATAAACATATTGACAGAAGAAATAGAGAAATTATCAATGCAAATAAACATCTAGAAAAGTAAAATAATGGTCATCGGCGAAAAGGAAGAAAATGAAGTAAATATAAAATGCAAATATACTCAACTGGAAATAGTTACCGCGTATGATTATCTTGAAAGTATAATAACCAACGATGGGAAAATAGACCTCGAAATAACAAACAGAACTAAAAAATCAAACAAACTGTACTACGCACTAGCGCCAGTTCTGAGGAAAAAAGAATTGTCCCACGAAACAAAAATTAAAATATATAATACTATTGTGATACCGACGATACTGTAAACGATCGAAAATTGGACAATACAGAAAAAGCATAATAGTAGGATAAGCAATTGAGATGACACATCTACGAGCTATAGCTGGAACGACCAAATGGGATAGAATAAGAAATGAGGCAATACAGGAACCAATAATGAATAAAATAATAAAGAGACAATTAAGCTGGTATGGACATCTGATGAGAATGAAACCTAGTAGACTATCAAGGAAAATTCACGAAACAAGGAATATTACAAAAAAGAAAAAGGCAAACCGAGGAAAAAATGGATACAGCAAATAGTAGAAGCAGGAAAAATTAAACGGAAAACGCTAGAAGAAATGAAACTAATAGCACAAGACAGAAAAAAATGGAAGAGATGGGTGAATATGTAGCTAAACTAAATCCAAATCCGACACCTAAAAGGGTATAAGGAAGGGGAGAAAGAAAGAAATAAATAAAATGGTATAATATCTTAAACAAAATTTAGAGTTTGTATAAAATCGCAATCAAAGGTTTCGTAAGTGTTGTAATGAAATCTTGAAGAGCTCCATCACACTTTTGTATTCAATTTTTAATCTGCGACTGGTAGACGTGCTCCAAGTGTTCGTGACAATATCGCATGTTTAGTCTCTTCTTAAGCTGTTCAAAATCATCTGTCTCCTCTATAGCTATGTTTTGAAGCACATCAAATATCTCCTCGAAAAGCAATAGTCAGGTTTACAGCCTTTTCTTTTTCAGAACATTCATTTGCTCTTGCAGCTGATTCGAACTGTTTCATATATAGTCTAGGCGCCAAATAGAGGTCACCGTGTCCTTTTCAATTCTGATGGACAAACTCAACGGTTTCTTATGGATTTTTGGCAGCTGATTACGAATTTCGAGGGTGGATTTTGATCCGAGGGGTCAAAAAATTGTTACAAACGATTTTATTGTTTATAAGGCTCTGTTATTTACTAGACTTAAATCCAACAATTATAACTCAAGATATTGTAAAATTAGTGCACAATGCAAATTGCAAAATAAGTATTTTTCGAAGCTTTATCGACCGTAACTCGGTTTCTACGCATGAAAATGGGCCTTAGAAGGTCTCATTTTTAAACTAATTAATAGGCGTCCAAACAAAGTTTGTTTAATTACTTTATCTAATTTCTTTGAGTTATACCCGTTTAAAGATATAATTTTCTTATAAAAATTGTACATTAATTTGATTATAAAGGTTTCAAGCAAAGAGCTATAAACATTTATACTTTAATTAACAGTAATGATAGAAGAAATCAAAAGAAACAATTTGAGCTTATGAAAATATTCGCAAGTATATTTTTGGCCAAGATATCGATATTTTGGCTACGAATTTTGTCACTTACTTGACTGTTAGCCGATCTGGCGCCTCATAGCGCGCCAATAAAATATGGATATCTTGGCCAAAAATAAACTTACGAACATTTTCGTAAGCTCACATTGTTCCTTTTGAGTTTTTCTATCATTATTGTTAATTAAAGTATAAATATTTATAGCTCACATTTGCTTGAAACCCTTATAAACAAATTAATGTACAATTTTTTAAAGAAAATTATAAATTCAAACGGATATAACTTTAAAACAAATAAAGGTATAGTAATTTAACAAACTTTGTTTGAAAGCCAATTCATTAAGCATGAAAATAAGATCTTCTATGGCTCATTTCCATGCGTTGAAGCTAAGTTACGATCGATAAAGCTTCGAAAAATACTTATTTTGCAATGTGCAGTTTGCATTGTGCACTAATTATACAATATCTTGAGTTCTAATTGATAAATTTAATTTTAGTAAACGTTTTTTTCTTCGTTTTTTATTAAGGAACAAATTTTATTTGAAACATTTTTTGACCACTCGGATCGAAATTCACCCTCGAAATTCGTAATCAGCAGTCAAAAATCCATATAGTCCATGTGGTGAGGCTGCTCCCGTTTGGAAAAATTTCTGATTCGGTTTCTTTGTGGATTCCAATTCAAAAATGTCCCCATTAAACAAATCTGAAGGGTGCCGGACGGAATTTTTGGGCACAAATTGTTTAAACAATTTTTTTAAACAAACAAAAGATCACGTTTGTTTGATCCGAAACATATTTTGAGTTTTGTCGGTGATTCTGAACAAGAAAGGTATCTTGTAAATTTTCTCAAAAATTGATAGTTTTCGAGTTATAGGTGATTGAAAATCTGAAAAATGCGAAAATACGCATTTTCGAGACTTAAAATCTCGTATTCAAATTAGTATTTTTGAGGTTTCCAAATACTTAAATTAAAGACAGCTTCCAGATTCTGAAGAGTGATCCCGTCTAACTTTAATTTATACCGTTGTTTTTTAATTGTTAACTATGCGTATTTATCCGATTTTTTTGCCGGTGCGGCGCGTTCCGTTTCAAAAATCTCCAATTATCCTCCGAAAAATGTCTTTTCTAGATTCTTTGGGACAGTCTAAATAAAATAAGTTTCTTGAAATTTTTCTCAAAAGTTAATAGTTTTAAAGTTATTAGCGATTTAAAATCCGAAAATGCGTTTTTTGTCATTTTTCGGATTTTCAATCGCTATTAACTTAAAAACTATCAACTTTTGGGAAAAATGTCAAGAAACTTATTTTATTTAGAATGTCCCAAAGAATTTAGAAAAAATATTTTTCGGATGAAAATAGGAGATTTTTGAAATGGAGCGCGCCGCACCGGCAAAAAAATCGGATAAACACGCATATTTAACAATTAAAAAACAACGGTATAAATTAAAGTTAGACGCGATCACTGTTCAGAATCTTGAAGCTGAATGTTCAGTGTTCAATCTAATTATCTGGCAACCTCAAAAATTCTAATTTAAATATGAGTTTTTAAGCCTCGAATATGCGTATTTTCGCATTTTTTAGATTTTAAATCGCCTATAACTCCAAAAATATCAATTTCTGAGAAAAATTACAAGATACCTTTCTTGTTTAGATTGACACAAAAAATCTAAAAATATATGTTACAGAGCAAGAAAACATGATCTTTTGTATTTGTTTAAAAAAATTGTTTAAACAATTTCTGCCCAAAAATTCCGCCCGGCACCCTTCAGATTTGGTTAAAGGGGACATTTTTTAATAGGAATCCACAAAGAAACCGAATCATAAATTTTTTTCAGACGGGAGCGGTCTCACCACATGGACTATTAAGAGACCGTTGAGTTTGTCCATCAAAATTGAAAAGGACACAGTGAGCCCTCTGGCGTCTAGACTAATAGTTTTTCAAGGAAGATTTTCCTTCTAAAGTTGGAACTTTAACTCGAACAGAACCTCCACTGTCGGCCGTGGTGCCGAATTTGCTCCAATTTGGACTCCTTGTCTTTTATGAAGTGGATTCAATTCCTCTGTCTTCTTTCCCCCTGTTTCCTCCATCTTCCTTTCCATCTCTTTCGTGGTTTCTCCGAAAGCCAAAATAATAGACGATATCTTATCGAAATCAGAGGCGACCTTAGTTATATTAACAGAGACTTTGCGTTCCAGAGAAGAAATCTCATTAGAGATTTTACTTTCCAGAGATGCAATATCACCTAAAACTTTGACAATATCGAAAGAAACTTTTGATTCGATTTTGATTTGATGAAAAGTTTGATTTCTAAATATGTAATGTCACCAGAAACTTTGCTATATGAAGTAGTAATGTCTTTCGAAATTGGCGAAATCAATGCAGTGTGCTAATCCTCAAACACATAATACGTTTGGAACTTTACTTCATCTAACCGCACATATTTCGGTAACTTCTTTGAGGGATTAGTTTCTGTAATTTTAAACAAACACCAAAGGCAATTTAATAAATTCGATAGAACCTCTGTAGTCAATACAATGGGATATGATTAGAGTTAGTACAGATGAACCTAAAGGTACGAGTCAAAGTAGATAACTGGTATTTCATTCCGGCGTTATCGAAATGCCTCCCACTTTTTCAGGTAAATTGTTTCATACATGAAATGCCTCCCAGGTACAATCGAAATGCCTCCGGTTTGTTAAACATTTAGGCTGATATTTTGTCTACTTAATCTGTGTATAATGAGACAATGTTGCCAAATCATAATTTAAATAGGTACTAAAATGTACATAAAATATGGTAACATAAATATTTCACAGTATGGCATATTTCTCTTTAGAAAAGAAACTTGTTCCGACAATCTAATAGCCAGCTTTTCTGGGTAATTCCAATTCCGATTCTTATCTCTTCTTAACGATTCCATGAATAGGTACTTTTACCTTAATCTTTTTGTTTGTTTATAATGTACTAAATATGTACTAATGTACTAAAAAACCTTCAAAGCATTTGTGAAAACACAGGGATATGAAAATACGATAATTGAATCAATATTAGATCATAACCACGAGAAGTTGTCTGCCGAAGTTTACAATAGAAAAGCCGTAAGCAAACCAATAAAAAAAGAGCAACCGTGGAAGATTTCAGCGAAAAACCAATGAAGCTCATCTGTAAAGAACTTAGGAAGACAAATATAGAGACATCTACTATCAATGATATCAATAAGGTGAGACAAAATTTATATTATGCTAGGCTAGAACCACTAATTCTTTAATTAATGTATGTATTACACCGTTCTTAGGCGTCAACGCCCTTCGGTAGGGATCTATGGAGGAGTATCACCGAGCCGTAAGCCCTTATCCCTTGTCGTACTGCTCCCTCATAGGTCGATCAGATGCCCGCATATTCCAGTCTAAGCGCCAGATTCATATTTAGAATTTTATACTGGCGCGTTAGTCTTTTTGTTTTTCCGATGGCCTGGGCTGGGCTTGAACTCACATACCTCAAGGCGAAGTGAAGTGTGGGTCAGCCGCTAGTCGCACTGAGCTATCCGATCGACTATCTTCACTAATTCTTTAATTAAACTTCCCAAAAATATAACTGAATTTCATCAAGCTCTTGATTTATCTTCTATTATTACAAATAGAAATGAAAATTTTATAATTAAAAATGACAAACATAATCATATTGTTATATTAACATGATTTTCAAATCTTCGTTTTTTTTTCGACTGTTTCCAATTGGTATGTTGACGGAAATACTGTCCTCGTTCTTTCACTCAATTGTTTAGTATACATGGCTTGAAAAATGGACATTATATTCCTCTTGTCTTTTGTTTACTTCAAGATAAAAAGACGTCTTCATATTATCTCGCTTTTAAATATATCATAGAAGAATGTTTTACAATTAAGTCTATCCTCTGAAGTAAGAACTTCAGACTTTGAAATTTCCATTCATAATGGTATTCGTATGGCATTTCCTGAAGCAGATCTTCATGGATGTCGTTTTCATTTGGGATGGGCATGGTATAGAAAGGTTCAAGCACTGGGATTAGCTTCAGAATACCAGAAAAAAGGTGTTAACTCAACCGAAATTAAGCATTTTCTTATTTATATTTTTAGTCTTTCATTCTTATATCCTGAAGTTCTTAGCGATTTTTTTGCTATAAATTTGGCAGAAATTAAACCAGTCGATGAAAGAGTCACCCACTTTTGTGATTATCTTGTTGATAATTACATATCTAAAAATTCAACATTTCCTCCACATCTTTGGGCTGAGCACTCTTCATCCTTACAAAGAACCACAAACCCATGCGAAAGTGTTCATTCCAAGTATAATTCTTCATTCTACTGCCCTCATCCCAACATTAATAATTTTATTGATATAATTTTACAATTTCAAATAAATACCTATATTAAAATGAATTCTGTTTCGACACCAAAAAAAAATGTTGCCGAAAGTAAAGCAAAAATAAATTTTCTAAATGAAAAAATTTTAGAATTAAGAAAATGTAAAATAAATAGATTAGAATTTGTCAAAGTAGTATCATATAAATTTAGGAAAAATTTTTGTAATTTCATATTTCTATACACATTTTGTAATATTTTCCAAATAAGTTTTTTGTGATGTTATTTTTAATAAATCCATAAAATATGTACTTATTATTTTTTTGTATTTTCTATTATAGTTATTAAGGCACTAAGGGTATTATAAGGATAATAATGCTTGAGGTCAATGGCGTATATACCGAGGGCCTTTGGTCCGAGGGATATACGTTGACCGAAAGAGTTATTATCTATAATACCCGCGGTGCCTTCAACGTTTAATGTCCGACTAAATTATTTTTTATATGCAAAAAATTTGAGTGAATTTTGAATTAATTAGTTTTAAAATAAGTACATATACATACCAGCAATAGCCGTAACGTAATTGTGGTAACCATAGTTTTACTTAGGTTGTTATTTGTCAACTTGACAGTATTTAACTGCCATTTAAATTTAATGCCCTAGGGCGTTAGGGCGTTGTTTTTAAAAATAACGCCCTAGAGCAGCGGTTCTCAACCTTTTTGAGTGATGTACCACCTACAGTTATTTTTATTATTTTTGGTACCATCTATTTTTTTAAATTGTATTATCAATACTTACTAAGTACTACTATTTTAATTTTTTCTGTGTTTTGTGTAACACCGCCAATAATGATATGTACCACCAGTGGTACATGTACCTACCACAGATTGAGAACCTCTGCCCTAGAGCATGACTTCGAAATCACGTCGGGCATTAAATTATTAATGCCCGACTGGTTTATTATTTGACAAATAATGACATTATTGCGAAGTCTATTAAGTACGATATAACGCCCAAGGGTGTGTTATTGAAAAATAACGCCCTAGGGCCTATTAAATTTAAATAACGAATTAAATACTGTCGGGTTGACAAATAAAACTTTAAGTAAAACTATGGTTACCACAATTACGTTACGACTATTTCTGGTAAATGTACTTATTTGAAAACTAATTTTTTGCATATAAAGAATAATTTAGTCGGACATTAAACGTTGAAGGAACCACGGGAATTATAATAATAACGCTTTAGGTAAACGTATATACCTCGGGCTGAAGGCCCTCGGTCTATACACCATTGACCTCAAGCGTTATTATCCTTATAATACCCTTGGTACTTTAATAACTATAATAACAAAAAATAATGGTTGTTATAAAATATATTATAATGGTTATAAAACTAATTGATAAGTAGTTAGTTGAAATGTATAAATACCGCCTAGTGTGAATAATGTTTAATACATAAAGGTTGAAAATTAAATAACAAAATATGTACCAATTTTGCCAAAAATTTACAAAGGGACGAAGATGTGGCAACGTTTCACCTTCACATAAAGATTAGAAGCATGTAATTTATTTAAAGCTTGGGAGGCAATTCATATGTGACCATTTTAGCGACAGGTAAGATACCCTTTTTCGGGAGGCATTTCATATGCGGCCTTTCATTCACTATTGTTTCTGTGTTTTTTATGTACACTGTATACCTATATTCCTTCTATACCTTTTAAGTTTAATTATTATATAAAACAATATTGATCCGTCGCTACATGGGTTTATTTGGTTGACGCAATATTCATGTTGTTATTACATTTTGTCTTTTATTAAAATTTTAAATCGGTTTTTACGTTACGTTTAACAGTAATAATAACAATTTTGTACCAACAAATTCAGTTTAGGTCACAATGCATACATCCGATAGAAATATTTCATAATATTGTTATAAAATCAGAGATCCGGTGGCCGTTATGAAAATGAAAATACATTTTGTGTAGTTATCGAGGAAACAGAATCGGAAAGTAAAATTGATAACTTCGTTTGTGACCCAGTGACACGGTCGAGGGGGGAAGTGATATTAATTTTGAAATCTGGATAGCACGTTAAGCATTCTCAGCACAATTATTTAAGAGGATGGGTACGTATTTACGGCTGCAATGCTATTCAAATGGGGATCCATTTTTTTCGGATCCTGTGAAAACTAATAAGTATTTTTGAAAAATTTAAACGCATAATGAAAGAATACGTTCTTACCGAGGGACGAAAGTCCCTGAAAACTTCTCTAATTTCTTCTATAATTTCTATAACTTCTATATTTTAATAAATTACAAGGGTGAAAAACTAAGAGAAAATGTAGTGTGATTTTTAATTGCAAATATCTCATTCAAAATAATTTTTTTATTTATTCTAAGGGACTTTATATCCTCGATAATTATTTAGTTTTTCATTCTGCGTTTAAATTTTTTAAAAATATTTATTAGTTTTTTCAGGATTCAAAAGAAATAGACACCATGTCCGTGGTGATATTTTCCAAATCGAACATTTGCTATCTTTGTCATACAACGCACTTAGTCAAATAGAATATAATGACAAGACAGTGACAGTTTTAGATATTTGACCTGGCATCGGGAATATTTTGAGTTGTTGATTAAATAATATTGATAGTGTATTTGATAAATAATTGATTTAAGACGAGAATTTAATAAACAGTTATCAATTGTTTATTATTTTATGGAAGATCCAAGCAGAGAATACATCAGGATATATTCTGTGTTACAAGTACTTTTTTGTTAAAGATATTCAAAATTGTAAGCGTTCCATAATAACAATATATTACTAAAAAATCACTTTAACATTTTTTCTCTTTTCTCGATTGAGTATTAGTTTTTGTTGTACATAAAAATTATTACAATCACTGAATACATAGTCAGTGAAAAAATTATCAGTAGTAATTGCACAAGAGCTCTAAAATTATCGAATTTTTTGCCGAGTGACATTCTGACAGTTTTAATTTCACCACCCGAACGGGAGTGAAATTATGTCAAAGCGTCACGAGGGCAAACATTCGATACTAATTTTAGAGATCTAGTGCAATTTGCTGCGATTCTTTCATGAATAAAACTGTTCAAAACCAAAATTTTATTGTAATTTATTTATGTAAATATAAATTAGTACAATTAAGTCATCACTTTTATAATTTAACTGGAGAAGTTTTATCGTCCAGTATATTACTGACGTAATATACTTGACGACGGGATATAATCAAAAATTATCGGGTATAATATCACAAGAGAGTGAGAATAAATTGAAAATAATGCGACAGTTTTTCGAAAATTTGTTGTCTGGCAATAGACACGAGAGCCCGCAGGGCTCGAGTGGCTATTGCCCAATGACAACAAATTTGAGTAAAAATGAAGCATTATTTTCTTATTCTTATGATTATTTTTTGATTTTATTATTTTATTATTCGTATGATTATTTTTTATTACGTATATTATGGATATTTTCTTAAATGTGACAGTTGTCAAAACTAGGAAACTGGTTGCCATTAAACAGAAACAATCTACTTAAAAAAATTCTATCGGTAATTTTCTACAATAGATAATTATTCTCAGTATAGTTTTAATCTGATTGGACAGAATTAAACACGTGATCAAATATCTTACTATACGATTGGAAGTTAAAATCATTAAAAAGTAATCACTTTAGTTTTTATATCTGTAGCTTTCTATTGGTCAGAATCTCCTATGAATGAAATAATCACATTTATTAACTGAATTAATAATTTGCAATTATACAAATAACAGGTATCCAAGAACATTCAAAAGCAATCTCTTTAAAGTTAATGATGACATTTTTAAGTAGAATGACATTCTAGTAATGTTTAAATATCCATACCAGTGTGAATTTTACTACACGTAATTTGCCGTGTAAAGACAGAAAAAGTAATATTGTCGTAAAATATTTGCGAATTATATAGCCTTATATTAGATGGCCTTAATAGTAAATTTGATAATAATTATTATTGTTTATGTAACAAGATGCAAACGTTGGTTGGTGACTAATGTATGTATAAATTCAATTAGCATTGCATCTAGTTTTCTATTAAGTTCTGTAATTATTAAGTGCTATGATTGCAATTGACGATAGATCTGTCTACACAAATACGATATATTTTATGAAGCTTGTTGAGGTAAAATCAATTTTTGGACCAGAAAAAAATGATTGGTAAATATCTCCTTCTTTTTTGAGAACCATGTCCAAATTTTACGCGTTTGTAGCTTCCACGATAATTATTGGTGGATATCGTTCTCGATCTTGCGCGGCCTGTAGCAATTCATCTGCTGTTAAGTCAATCCATTGACAGAGGTTTCAGAGGCACGATTTTCTTTTTTCTACCAATTTCATTTTTTCCTCGATCTTTCCGTTGAGTATTAACTGCAGTATCCAGTATTTGCTACCTCTCATTATATGCCCCATATATTTAAGTTTTCTTTTTTCTCTTTTTCGTCTTTTACAGATGAGGTTGATCAACTGCTTAATATTCCCAATACTGACCTACGGATGTGAATCTTGGACCCTGACAAATTCGGAAAGAAGAAAGATAGACGCCACTAAAATGTTCTGTTGGAGACGAATGCTACGAATTCCTCGGACCGTCCATAGAACAAATAATTCAATTTTAAGAGACCTAAAAGTTAGCCAACGACTCTCCAGTAAAGTCCATCTTCAACAATTATAATTAGGACATGTTATGAGAACAAACACAGAAAACATGGAACGACTCATTATACAAGGAAAGGTGGATAAGGCTGAAGATCGCGAGGAAGATCCCCAACAGGATGGATCGATCAAATTACGGGAATATGCAAAAGACCTCTGCATGAGTTAAAAGAAATGACCAGAGACAGAGATCTTTGGAGACGGACAATACACGACATCGTGTCGACCATTACACTCCCTCCGGGAGGTCAGGATTGAAGAGAGAGATCTTTTTCGTCACCTTCGCCTTGAATTATTCTGTTTATGACTTCTATGTCTGAAATGTGTTTTAAGCGATAAACTACCACAGATAATTGAAATACTATTGAAAAATAATATTTCAATCAACTATAATAGCTATCGTTTATCCTAGACCAGCTCAATCTCCCAAGTTGTGAGTCCACCTTCTCTTAATAAAAAATATGAACACTGAAGATCTAAAATGGAGCAAATAAAACAATAATTTAAATAATCATGTTTATTTTTCATAAAAGATATAACTAAGAAATGTATTAAAATATATACAAGACCTTGCCAAAAGCTAACAGATCAGACTACACTTATATGGTGACACTTCTGGTATCTGTCTGTCCAATCTTGGTGTATTGCTTTTGGGTCGTAGATGTTCGGGCGACCAGGTCTACTAAAGGTGTTAGTTGGTTGTTAGATGTTTCTCATGTAGAGTCCTCCCACGCACGTGGTGAAGGGTTGTTTGGTTGTTTTATTATTTGTCCAGAAAACTGGAATACACACAAGTATATGACACACCAAGAATAGTTGAAAGCAGAGGGGCTTTATCAGTCTTCAAAACATAATCGAAATGTTGCAGAAAGGTAAGGTTAAATAAAATTGAATAAATTAATAGTTAAATTTTTGTATGATTACTACATGCACATGAATATATGATATATAATAAGATAATGAAATATCGACCATGTGCTATGAAGAGTAAGGTTAGATAGGAAGAAATGAACATAAACAAATTAATACAGGCTTAGAAAAATTTGTACAGTGATATTCAAAGACTTACCCTAATTTAAGAACGTCTCTGTGAAAATGTAGCTACTAGACCAAACATTGCCTTAAGTAGTTTCCAAAATAAAAAAAAGAGGATCCATTTTGAGGGAAGAAAGGATTTAACCTGACAGAGTTAGTGTGGGCTTGATACTGACAGAAACGGTAAACCGTAGTTGGATGTCATTGACATAAACCACACAACGATGCAATAAGAATGTTGCGAATGTTTTATACAGAGATATGCCTATAAATAACAAAATAGGTCGCCAAGTAAGTTTTTACCGGGAGAACAGGTTAAAACAAATACCGAAGATTATTATTAATGAATTATTAAAGAAGATAGGATAAAATTATTACTTGGAAATACAATAACAAGTTGAAACTATGGTATTTTCAATAATTTGAAGAACAAAAAAATATTAGCATTCATTTTATAATACTACAATACATAATATAATAATACTTTTATATCATCCTGGGGAAATAAATTTTCATAAAATGATATTTGAAAGTTTGTAAAATACTTTATAATTACAAGTAAACAGGTATCACCTTATGCACTTAAGCTATTTAAATGAATCTAATTACAACCAAGAAGTTTTTGTTAAGCTGTTTAGTGAAGTATTCTAAATAATTCCATACCATTTTCCGTTATGCAACTTCCGTATACAAGTTTATTAAAAGTTCCACAACTATTCCGGCTTGTTACCTGCAGTAACTTCATTTATAAATGTGAAAAGTTAAATTGTAAAGTTTATTAGGAAATGCAAATTCTCGGCAATCTTGAAGTTCTCTTTAAAGGAGCTAAGATTGAATTGTGACTAAAATGCTTTTCTCCGAAATCAGAAGAATTCAGTTTGCTGTAGGTATACTTACATCTTAATTTGATTTGTGTGCTTTTGCTGATAAAAATCTTAATTAAATAATTAACTACAATTTTTTTATTGAAAACAACACTTTATTGTTTGAAATTTGAATTGTAGAATTTATACTTCTTTAGGCGCGATTAAGAGTTATTTTTTTTATTTTGCCACGCGCATGCACACAGATAGTATGGAGTTAGTTGCTAAAATGTTTCAAGTTATGTATGTATCAGCGCAAATGGGGTGTGAAAAAAATATATTAGTGTTTTTAATAAATACAGGGTGTCCCGGAAAATAGTGCGTTCCTTCAAGGTATGAGCTAAGTGCACCATTTAGAGCAAAAAAGTCTGAAAAATTTTTTTTGTAAAGTCTACCGTTTTCAAAAAAATAATTTATTAATTTTAATGCATTTGATTAATGTCTTTGATAATTTGATAAATCCCCGGTCAAACCCGGGGATTTTAATCAGGAAAAGGTAAAATGTGAAAATTGATGGAAAAACGCTACAACTTATATGTAAAATATTTATCTCCGTTACTTACGTGTATAATAGCCAAGTGTACCTAATAGCTACTGGCTTTCACCCAGACGACTCGGGTTCAATTCCTGGCCCTGAAAATCTTTTTTCTTTTTAAAATTGACCTTTTGATTTGAAAAATAATTATTTTTTGATATATACCACGTTTTTATTATTTATACGACTTTTAAGTCGGTATGACTTTTATAGAATCGTAAACTATGCATTTGATCATAATAATATGATAATATCATAATATTATTATGATTGACCTCCTTAATAAACAAAGTTGTTGTACATAATCCCCTAAAGCTTCCTTAGTTAGTACGACCAATCTAAGTAAAGAAGTGGGTTACCCCCTCCCCCCCGACTTTCTTTGGACCCTAAATAACTTTAATAACTTTTCTATCATCAGCCCCTTATTATTCGAAATATTTCCTTGATCTTTATAATATATAAAAATAAATGTTTGTCTGTATGCCCCTTATCGAATCGTAAACTATGCATTTGATCATATGATGACCTCAAGCAAAGTTGTCGTATGTACATTAACCCGGGAAGGTTTCTGAGTTAATACGACCAATCTAAGTAATCATTATTTACGCAGACACCACAAAAACAATATTGTTTCTTAGAAAAAAAAGTACACGCAATATTTTTGAGTATTTTATGGCTTTCTGGTAATTTTTAGGTATTTAACTTTTAAACATTATTTGGAAAAAAACTAAGTTTTCAATCTAATAGCACATAAAACAACATCCAAAAATACTATCCTACATCCTACCAAACTGAAGACAATGGGAACATTCTCTGGTAACACCTCCAAGGCTTCTACAATTTGCAAGCCATAACGGACGCTGAGACTAAGGAAGATGAGGGAATTTTACAATTTATAATTCACGCCCCATCTGCTCAGCGCGGTAAAGTTCCAACGAGAGTCGCTGAGCAGATGGGACGTGAATTATAAATTGTAAAATTCCCTCATCTTCCTTAGTCTCAGCATCCGTTACGGCTTGCAAATTGTAGAAGCCTCGGAGGTGTTACAGAGAAGGTTTCCATTGTTTTCAGTCTGGTAGGATGTAGGATAGCATTTTTGGATGTTATTTTATGTGCTATTAGATTGAAAACTTGTTTTTTGATAGCAGTTGCCGCTAGGGCATCCGTGCCATTTCGTTCGTTGCAATCCGTGACTGCACGCCGGGGTTTGTCCTAGTTGGGAGAGAGAGGAGCATATGTGCCCCCTGATGAGAGACTAATAAGTTTCGAAACCGGTAGAGGTGCTTGCTGCACTCTCTGATTAAACTGGAATAATGATGGGGCTGTAGTTTCATGTTGCAACGAAATTGAAAGTGGTTATTCATTTTTTTTTTCATTATTTTTTAGTTCTAAGGCGGTATGAAGTTTGCCAGGTCAGCTAGTTAATAATAAAAAAATATTTTTGAACTATGTAGTTTGGCAAAGATTAAAAAGTACAAATTAATTTATGAATTTTAGATCGTAAGAAAAAAGCGTCAGCTGAATATGTAATAGGTATATATTCATATTATGGTCAAAGACATACAGACTTTTTTATATTGTGTCGTATAAATAATAAAAACGTGGTATTATCAAAAAATACTTATTTTTCAAATCAAAATGTCAATTTTAAAAACAAAAAAGATTTTTAGGGCCAGGAATTGAACCCGAGTCGTCTGGGTGAAAGCCAGTAGCTAGGTATTCTTAGCTATTATACCCGTAAGTCACGGGGATAAATATTTGACATATAAGTTGTAGCGTTCTTCCAACAAGTTTCACATTTTACTTTTCTTGGCTTAAATCACCGGTTTTGGGCCAGCTGACACATAATTTGTTAATAAGCTTTGGAACACCTAACTAAATAAAAAAAAAATAGCCGTGCTAAAATGCTCCGGTTAAATTTGACTCTACCTCCCGGGCTATTGCTGTAAATTTTGCACTAATTGTACACTATATACGTAATTATTAACATAATATCATGAAACTCGCGATATAAATCATGACAATATAGCAACAATACGATGTACCTATTTTGGGGTTACAGGTGATTATGACTGTTTGTGTTTACAATTATTGTATATTTTTATCTTAGCTGTGTCAAAATAAATAAAACTCTGGTGTTGCCAAATGTAAATTTTAGTAAAAGACATTATTTTAATTTGGGGCAACAGATGACTTTAGAAAAAAAATTGTAAGAAAGTTTTCTTTTAAATGGTGCATTCTACCCAAACCTTTAAGGAACGCACTATATTCCGGGACACCCTGTATATTTATTAAAAATTTTATGTCTTTGGATTTGTATTCCTCGGGAGTAAGATACCTAATATGTATTAATAAAACATTTTTATATTTATACTTCAATCAGAGAAAACATGTAAATAGAGCGATTATGCGTCATTGGTAGAGCATTTGACTATAGATGGACAGGTCCTGGGTTCAAATCCGGACGATCCTCCTTTTTTGGTGTTATTTTAATAAAAAAATTTTGAAATTGATAAGTAGTTCAATTAGTTTAATATTTAAATAAAATACAAATAAACTGTTTAAGGTATATTTATTTCGTTGAAATCATATATAATAGAAGTATAACTTCTTACGTGCGTGCCAAGTACACGCACATTCTTTTTTTTTTAAATATTGTTACGTTCCAAAAAACAAAGTTATTACAAGACACCTTTCTTGTCTAGAATGACCCAAAAAACCTAAAAATATAGTTTTTTGAGCAAAAAAGATGATCTGTATTTGTTTAAAAAAATTGTTTAAACAATTTCTGCACAAAAATTTCGCCTGGCACCCTTCAGATTTGTTTAAAGGGGACATTTTTGAATAGGAATCCGCAAAAAAACCGAATCAGAAATTTTTTTCAGAAGGGAGCGGTCTCGCCCCATTGACTAACAGAATAATTAATAATTCTCTGTGATTGAGTAATGATTAAACAAACAAAATAGTAAACACTTTTATAACCATTAATAGACCGCAGTCCTTTACTGAAAACTATTAAAAAGAAGTAAATTATTTTCAGACCGAATTAAAATCATTTTATTTCTCTTTTTAGTGCTCTTATCGATTTTATTTATTAAGTTTCGGTTAAAGAACCGGGAAAACATCGTCGAAAGTATTATCTTAGAAAACATTTTCAAGAAATTGTAGAAATATCCAATTCAGGATAGTTGTACCAACAAAGAAAACTACATCAACTTTATCTTTATTGGATGGAATTTAGGAAATGGCTGTGTTTTATTAAGGGGAATAAAGTAAAGTGTGTCTCCGAAAATAGCTATTCTTGGTAATTGTTAGAATATCAACTTACGTTTAAATTAAAATAATAGATATTATTTATTAATGGGAATATAATATTAGGTATTATACAGTTGAAAGATTGATAAATTTTGTACAAACTTTACTGAATCAATGAAGTGAAAAAGAATGTATCTATATCAAAGTGTGTAAAGTATTTTATTTCCTTAGCTAAGCGCTTTCGTCAAAATTGTCATCATCGGAGCTAATGGTCAATTTAAAAAGAAGTAAGACGAAGCAAGTTTTCAATCCTAATAGTAAATTAATAATATTGAAAAATATTAAAAATCACTAAAAGATTTTTAAATTGAAAATTTATTGGTACATTTTCATGGTAACACCTCCAAGACTTCTATAATTTGCAAGTCATACGGATGCTGCAGTGCAGACGAAAGGGAAGGAATTCTACACCTTGCAATTCAAATCCCCCGTCTGCAGCCGGCAAAGTTCCAACTGAAAAATGCACCTGGTTACTCTACGGAGTAATACGAAAAATAAAATAAAAATGTGTACCATTTTTATTCGGTTGCAATGCGAAGGCAAACCAATCTTACTTTTTAATTAGAATACGGAGTGCAGTCCAGTTCCTTTAACCGCGATTTTCTGCTCTTATTGGAGCTTCATCAGAAGGAACGTAGGCACTGTTCTCCATACTCCAACTAAATTGCATCGAGAGGTTTTCCCACACATCGCAACCAAAGTGATGATAATAGGTGGCAAGCGCCATCTGGCAATTGAAAGACGAAGCAAGTTTTAAATCCTAATAGTAAATTAATAATATTGAAAAATATTAAAAATCACTAAAAGATTTTTAAATTGAAAACTTATTGGTACATTTTCATGGTAACACCTCCAAGACTTCTATAATTTGCAAGTCATATGGATGCTGCAGTGAACACGAAAGGGAAGGAATTCTACACCTTGCAATTCAAATCCCCCGTCTGCAGCCGGCAAAATTCCAACTGAAAAATGCACCTGGTTACTCTACGGAGTAATACGAAAAATAAAATAAAAATGTGTACCATTTTTATTCGGTTGCAATGCGAAGGCAAACCAATCTTACTTTTTAATTAGAATACGGAGTGCAGTCCAGTTCCTTTAACCGCTATTTTCTGCTCTTATTGGAGCTTCATCAGACGGAACGTAGGCACTGTTCTCCATACTCCAACTAAATTGCATCGAGAGGCTATTATCATCACTTTGGTTGCGATGTGTGGGAAAACCTCTCGATGCAATTTAGTTGGAGTATGGAGAACAGTGCCTACGTTCCTTCTGATGAAGCTCCAATAAGAGCAGAAAATCGCGGTTAAAGGAACTGGACTGCACTCCGTATTCTAATTAAAAAGTAAAATTGGTTTGCCTTCGCATGGCAACCGAATAAAAATGGTACACATTTTTATTTTATTTTTCGTATTACTCCGTAGAGTAACCAGGTGCATTTTTCAGTTGGAACTTTGCCGGCTGCAGACGGGGGATTTGAATTGCAAGGTGTAGAATTCCTTCCCTTTCGTCTTCACTGCAGCATCCATATGACTTGCAAATTATAGAAGTCTTGGAGGTGTTACCATGAAAATGTACCAATAAGTTTTCAATTTAAAAATCTTTTAGTGATTTTTAATATTTTTCAATATTATTAATTTACTATTAGGATTGAAAACTTGCTTCGTCTTTCAATTGCCAGATGGCGCTTGCCACCTATTATCATCACTTTGGTTGCGATGTGTGGGAAAACCTCTCGATGCAATTTAGTTGGAGTATGGAGAACAGTGCCTACGTTCCCTCTGATGAAGCTCCAAAGGAGCAGAAAATCGCGGTTAAAGGAACTGGACTGCACTCCGTATTCTAATTAAAAAGTAAGATTGGTTTGCCTTCGCATTGTAACCGAATAAAAATGGTACATATTTTTATTTTATAAAAAGAAGTATGTACCACTACTTAGGTTCGTATGCGTGAGCATCCTAACATTAGATATCTAACTGCATTACAATTAGAGATTGCCATTGCTGGATCCAGCATCCAGCAATCCAGCTAGATCCAGAACTTTTTTACATCCTGCATCCAGCAAACCGTGCTGCATCCAGCAGCGCGAATCCGAAAACGTGTCAAATTCGAAATAAGTTACTGAATGTCTTCATTAGCCCCTTTATTCAAAGCCGTGAGTCAGCAACTTGTCATTCTATCGTGCTAGCAGTAACTTAGTATGCTGGAAAGTTTCTACATCCTAAAAGTTTGCATCGATAAATTGTTGATAGACATTGATTCTGCGATAAAATTCTCTGCTGGCGAGTGGTCAATAATCAATGGGTTTATTGAATAAAATAAAGTATTTGCTTTTACTTACAAATATTTAAGTATTTACTTAATACTAATTGAATAAAGTCATTTCTTTAATGAAAAATAAAACGGGATAATACCCGAAGGTTGGCTGTATACCATCTAGTTAAATAAAATTCTTCTTCTTCTTCAAGTGCCGTCTCCTAATCGGAGGTTGGATATCATCATCACTATCTTTACTCTATCGACCGCTGCTCTAAAGAGTTCTATAGAACTGCATCTAAACCAGTCCCTTAAATTCTTTAACCATGACACTCTCCTTCTTCCTATACTCCTTCCGCCTCTTATCTTTCCCTGTATTATCAGTCTTAGCATTTCATATCGCGGTCCCCTCATTACGTGTCCCCGATATTGTAACTTTCTTATTTTTATTGTGTTTATTATTTCGCATTCTTTACCCATTTCTCGCAGTACTTCCGTGTTCGTTTTCCTCTGTGTCCATGCTATTCTAAGCATTCTTCTGTAACACCACATTTCAAATGACTGTAGCTTATTTATGTATTAAATAAAATTAACATGAAGTAAAACTCCCTATAGTATGGTATAGTAGGACCCAAACCCAGACATCCAAAGTGAAAGTTATCCTCCAACACCAAATTGTTCTATATGGTCCACATAACGTTCAGAAAAAAGTCACACCATTTTGAGCGTCGGGTTTGGGGGGGAGAGGGGGGAGAATTCTGCAAATTCGTAGTTTTTTACGTTCTTCGTCAATATTTCTAAAACTAAGCGGTTTAGCATGAACAACCTTCTAAACAAAATTGTTCTACATTAAATTTGAAATAAAAAAGTCCTATGCATAACCCTTCTAAAATGAACGGTTCCAAAGTTACGGAGGTAGTATAGTATAATTGGTCCAAAAAAAGGCCTAACTCAGACATCCAAAGTAAAAGTTTTCCTTAAACACCAAATGGTTCTATATGGTCCACATATTGTTCAGTAAAAAGTTACACCATTTTGAGCGTCCGGTTTGGGGGGGGGGGGGGAGATGAGATAGAAGTCGGTAAATTAGTAGTTTTTTTTACGTTTTTCGTCAATATTTCTAAAACTATGCTTTAGCGTAAGGAATGTTCTATAGAAAAATGTTCTACATAAACTTTAAAACAAAAAAAGGTTCTATACATAATTGTTATAAAATCAACGGTTCCAGAGTTACGGAGGGTGAAAAGTGGAGGTTTTCGATACTTTTTATATTTAACGATTTCTCCCCCCTCTCCCCCCCCCCCAAACCCGACGCTCAAAATGGTGTGACTTTTTTCTGAACATTATGTGGACCATATAGAACAATTTGGTGTTGGAGGATAACTTTCACTTTGGATGTCTGGGTTTTTGGTATAGTTATATCATAAATATTGCCCAAAAAATATAAAAAGTATCGAAAACCTCGACTTTTCACCCTCCGTAACTCTGGAACCGTTGATTTTATAACAATTATGTATAGAACGTTTTTTGTTTTGAATTTCATGTAGAACATTCTTGTATATAAAATTGTTTACGCTAAAGCATAGTTTAAGAAATATTGACGAAAAACTTAAAAAAACTACTAATTTACCGGCTTCTCTCCCATCTCCCTCCCAAACCGGACGCTCAAAATGGTGTAACTTTTTACTGAACAATATGTGGACCATATAGAACATTTTGGTGTTGGAGGAAAACTTTTACTTTGGATGTTTGAGTTAGGCCTTTTTTTGGACCAGTTATACTATACTACCTCCGTAACTTTGGAACCATTCATTTTAGAAAGATTATGCATATAACCTTTTTTATTTTAAATTTAATGTAGAACAATTTTGTATAGAGGGTTGTTTATTCTAAACCGCATAGTTTTAGAAATATTGGCGAAAAACTTAAAAACTTACGAATTTACCGATTTCTCCCGCCTCTCCCTCCCAAACCCGACGCTCAAAATGGTGTGACTTTTTTCTGGACATTGTGTGGACCATATAGAACAATTTGGTGTTGAAGGATAACTTTCACTTTGGATGTCTGGGTTATGCCATCTTTTGGATCAACTATACTATACTACTAGTGTAGTTGGTATATTTAATAAAAATTCTAAATTTTTTTTTAAATCCAAACGGATTACGTTCAAAACGTTTTCGGACTTATCAGTCCATCATCAGTGAACTCTTTGTCCTTGCTAAATAGCCACAATGCCAAACGCTGGTCAAGATGTATGTTCTAACTACATGGTGAAATTTGTTAAATAATTTGGCTTACATTGGATGCCAACGGATTATTACTAGGTACATGATGCTCTACTCCATTAATTAAGAGATTTTTTTTATTATGAATAGGTCTACATTGACAGACTAAACGTAGTTCAATGTAGACCTATTCATAATAAAAAAAATCTCTTAATTAATGGAATAGAGCATCATGTACCTAGTAATAATCCGTTGGCATCCAATGTAAGCCAAATTATTTAACAAATTTCACCATGTAGTTAGAACATACATCTTGACCAGTGTTTGGCATTGTGGCTATTTAGCAAGGACAGAGAGTTCACTGATGATGGACTGATAAGTCCGAAAACGTTTTGAACGTAATCCGTTTGGAATTTTAAAAATTTTTTTAGAACTTTTATTAAATATACCAACTACACTAGGGAGATTTACTTCATGTTAATTTTATTTCTTTAATGTTTTATTCAATTACTATTAAGTAAATACTTAAATATGAGGAAGTAAAAGCAAATACTTCTTTTTATTCAATAGACACAATGAGTTGATCGCCACTATTTAACCGGTGAAACTGGCTGTAGAATCTCTTTACAGAAGAGAACCCACTTTGATAACGGCCGACACAACCATGAAATTTGTCTTAGACAAAATAAATAGCCAGGACTTTAGCCTTAGTGCCGATCTATAGGAAGCATTACTCAACAGAATCGCCAAACGGCGCATCTCTGAAATTACAGGTACATTAGTGTGCTTACAAAATCTAAAAAAGTATGATGAAGGACTAAACAATCCTGGTTATTTCTCATGTAGAAAAAAATGCAATGCGACAAGAGATGAAAGATTTGGTGAGTAGTATAAATAAACAAGTGACTGTGGAACCAGTGCAAGAGGACATAATGGAAGAAGATAGGTCAACTAATCCGAACCCCTTACATTTTACTTTGGAACAAGAACTTGAGATTGAACTGAAACAAGAAAGAAAAAACTTTTATAAACGAATAAAAAACTAGTTCTCAAAAAGATTACGAAAAGATTTTGGAAACGGAAATGGCCGTTTATGAGACCGAAGGAGTAAAAGCGGATCATTTTGTCCATGGCATATGACTATTTGATGATCTTAAAACCGACCAGCATAGAGGCCGAAAGGGCTTTCTCCGGAACCGGCTATACGGGCAGTTCTGTGCGAAGTAGGTTAGGCGATAAGAAGATAGATCAAATATGTTTTTTACCGTCTCACTTCCAAAAAACTAAATAATTCATGTTTATGTTGTTTAGAAATTTAGAATACAGACAAAAAACATTAAAATCGTATTTTTATTTTGATTCCACATATTGCTGGATCCGCGCTGGATCCAGCTGGATTTGGGACAATCTTGCAAAAATCCAGCTGTATTGAAAATGCTGTTGGATCGCAATCCCTAATTACAATATATTATATTATAGTTATGTATGCTCCAGTCCTCTACCGTACTACCCCCAATCAGAAAAAAAAACATGAAAACACTGCTACACAAACGTTACAAACGTATTAAAACTTTGTTCATGGCGTGAGCTTTTCACCCAATCATCTTGGCTGATGAGGAATAATTGAGTGACTAGTCAGCTGGTCAAATATAATACCTGACGATAATAAGCTCAAAACTTTGAACAAATTTTATTTTGTGCTTTTTTAAGTTTTTTTGGTCATTTCAAGGAAATTAAAATAAAAAATCAAATATTTCTAAAATATAAGCACTTCAGCATGTTACTAGTATGTCAATTTATTTTGTGCTATATTTAGCAATGTTTAGCTTTAAATGTGGTTTGATTACTCTGCACAATCTGTACATTGGTCAGTTCTTAGCTCTAAGTTTTATAGAGTAGATCATAAGACCTTTATGCTCGGTAGTGGTCGCCAATTTTTTGGGGTAAGCACGAGTAGAAGCTACACCGAGAGAACAATTTCTTTTCTCCTTAAACACTGATTTCTTTGAGCCATCTTTCTTAAAAGTTAACATATCATATTAACTTAAACATACCTGTTCACATATTATAAAGAAACGAGTTTTTTAAGCAAAACTCAATAATTTCTTACAGATAATTTCTTTAATACTAAGAAATACATTAATGGTTACATTTAATTTTCTTATCCTAAACTTTTTGTTTCTTAAGTTGAAAACTACAAATATTTTGCAGTATAAGAAATATAATGTTAATTTTATCCACATTATTTGTGAACAAGAAATTTTCTTGCAATCAAATAAATATTTTAAACCGCAAGAAATAATTCTTCAGAAATACCCTCTGTAGTAACTGTGGTTATAAAATAAACGACGTTCTCTGAACACATCACAAATAACATGTCATTAAATGCCCAGGCTCTTTGTCATTCTATGGTTCAACGTAGACATGTCATGTTTTGCCAGGATGTGGAAATGAACCACATCTATTCAGGGAACGCATAACCTCCAATTGTGATTTTAGGACATGTCAGCTGATGGCTTTCACCCACAGATTTGTGAACAAGAAATTTTCTTGCAATCAAATAAATATTTTAAACCGCAAGAAATAATTCTTCAGAAATACCCTCTATAGTAACTGTGATTATAAAATAAAAACTTTATCATTAATGTCGAAATGTTACTTGCAAAGAGATTTTCTTCCACAAAAGAATTGCGCAGATTAACTATTTATGATTTAATCGTCAGTGTTTGTCAAGATGGCGTGATATTAGTTCGTGTTCATATATATATATATATATATATATATATATATATATATATATATATATATATATATATATATATATATAAGGAGAGGTTAACGCGAGTTAATAGATATTATTAATATCGCGTTAACCTCTCCTTGTTTGATTTTAAAACGTTTTAAACGTTTGGCATTGCTGTACTCAGGTAGCTGTAGCTTCCTCCGTGGATGTGTTAGTTGTTGCTCTCGAATCCTGAGGGTCTTCTAACATTACAGCCACAAATTGGTTTTGTTGCTCCTGTTTGGCTATACCATACTGATGACGACTAATAAGTCAGAAACACGTGTCTGTGGTTGCATTCCATCTTATGCATATTTTGTATATATATATATATATATATATATATATATATATATATATATATATATATATATATATATATATATATATATATATAAAGTAATTAGGTAATATTGACTGATATTATGTAGATTATAGTTTTGTTTTGGGGTTGCAGTCATTTATTTTTTAGGGGCAGGATAAGTAAAACTCTGTGTTATTACCTAGCTTTCGCAAAATATATTTGCTTCTTCAGGGTAAGCTGAAATGAGTATATTATAAATACAATGAAATTAAGTTAATTATTCGAGTGTCTTTCTGGCATTAATCAAAATTAAAAACTAAATTATTAAATCGAATTTTTGAAAATTAAAACATTGCTATTTGGATAACATTAGAATAAGAATTATATATATACTATGTTTTGTGAAAATGTTTAGGAATAACCTCAAGTTGTAAGTCTTTTTTGTTATTTTTTATACAATGTATTTTAACTTAATTTCATTGTATTTATAATATACTCATTTCAGCTTACCCTGAAGAAGCAAATATATTTTGCGAAAGCTAGGTAATAACACAGAGTTTTACTTATCCTGCCCCTAAAAAATAAATGACTGCAACCCCAAAACAAAACTATAATCTATATATATATATATATATATATATATATATATATATATATATATATATGGATTTTGGATTTGCTGGTGTTATTTAAAAATTAACCGATACTTTGAAGGTACGTACATCAGGTATTAAATAAAAGTAAATTTAGTAATTTAAGATGTAATAATAATATTGTTGCGTATCCGAATGGTTATAAAAGAAATATTTATATGCTTTTTAGGTATAATGATGGACAACTCTGAAATAAAGAAGCTTATTATTCTAACTGAGAAATAAGCGACAATTTAAAGTTGGGACAGAACGATATAATATATAACTTCATAACAATATTAAGAAAGAAGCTATTAACCAACTGCTGTGCCTTCCAGAAATGGTAGAACTTTATACATGTATATAAGGAGGGCTTAACACCAGGTGATAGCTGGGTCTATGTATCTCTATTCTAGTATAGAGAACTCTACCAGAGGTGACCGTTTTTCTTAGTTTTCTAAATACCAGAATACATTAGGACAAACAGCAATCAAGCAAGCAAAAATGCAGCAAACGATATAGAAAAATAGAATCTTCTCGTTTTTAAAACGAACGGACAAAATGAAAAGCTTAAACTACTACTATCGGTTTATATCTTAAACAAAGAACATAAAAAAGAGGAGATGGGCCCAACTAAGACCAAAGACAAACTATTATCGTTAGTTGAGGATTTCTGCATAGACATGTGTAGATTTAGTCTAGGCGCCGTGTCCTTTTCAATTCTGATGGACAAACTCAACGGTTTCTTATGGATTTTTGGCTGCTGATTACGAATTTCGAGAGTGGATTTCGATCCAAGGGGTCAAAAAATTATTATAAAAAATTTAATTGTTTATAAAGCTCTGGCTCATAAACTAAAAGAGATAAAAAAAAATGTTTCAATTAAAATTTGTTTCTTAATGAAATCGAAAAAAAACGTTTACTTAACTTAAATCCAACAATTAGAACTCAAGATATTGTAAAATTAGTGCACAATGCAAATTGAAAATTGCAAAATAAGTATTTTTCTAAGCTTTATCGATCGGAACTCGGGTTATACGCATCCAAATGAGCCTCTGAAGATCTCATTTTAAAGCTTGACTAATAGGCTTTCAAACAAAGTTTATTAGATTACTTTATGTTCATTATTGTTAAAGTTATATCCGTTTGAATTTATAATTTTCTTAAAAAAATTGTACTTTAATCTGTTTATCAGGGTTTCAAGCAAATTTTAGCTATAAACATTTATACTCTAATTAACAATAATGATAGAAGAACTCAAAAGAAACAATTTGAGCTTATGAAAATGTTCGTAAGTTTATTTTTGGCCAAGATGTCGATATTTTAATGGCGCGCTTTGAGGCGCAAGATCGGCTCACAGTCAAGAAAGTATTTTTCGACGCTTTATCGATCGTAACTCGGCTTCTACGCATTGAAATGAGCTTTTAATGGTCTCATTTTAAAGCTTAATTAGTATACTTCCAAACAAAGTTTGCAAGATATGCCACCAACATCAAACTCAATCCAATTGCATACGTGCCTCCTAGATACTGCAAAAGAAATTGATCCACTTGTATATGGATATCATATAGAATATAGATCACGAAACTCTGAAGCCCCAAAATGTTTTAAATTTAAATGCCTTCAAGATCAGATTTAGTACCACCATGTGTCTGTAAAAATTGCTCTAAGAATTTATGCAGATGTAAAAAAGCTAAAATTCCCTGTATATCTCGATGCAGATGTATGAAAGAAAATGTCTGTAAAAAGAGTAATAATAAAAATATCAACGTACTTTTAGTTGTATTTCTGAAATATTAGTTTTTATTGTTTTTTTCTTCTCATTTAGTACAAAAAATAGAAGACAAATTAAATAGAATGAAAGGTGATACGAGGTACAGTATGATGATTTAATTATAAAGCTAATATGATAAAATTTGATTAGGATCTTCAAAAATGAAAAATGAAGATAACTATTATGATATATTTGATCCACAAGATGGCATAACCCAGACATCCAAAGTGAAAGTTATCCTTCAACACCAAATTGTTCTATATGGTCCACATAATGTTCAGAAAAAAAGTCACACCATGCGTCGGGTTTGAGAGGGACCATTAAAAACCCTGTCTTACATATTTATATGTAAGACAGGTTTTTTTATCGTCAATATTATTTTAACTGGCTAATAGTAATCGTGCTCTGAAGTGATTAAGGGCCAAAACAGACGGACCACTATGCAGCGCTACTCTGTGGATCCACGGAGTGGCTGAAACAGGCAATTTTCTAGCGCCGGTGACTACGCTGCGAAGTGGATCATTTGGAAGGGTGCGGCGTTTAATGTAATCAGTGAGAAAAAAAAGTAAGTTTGTTTAAATGATTAAAATTAATGAGTGAAACATGTAGAATATGTCATATGGCAGGAATTATGACAGGTGATAAATTAATAGCAGTCTGATTTTTGCGTGAGAGTTTAATCTCTGTTCGGAGAGTTTAAGTCTGTTCTCTCGGACAAAATAAATGTACCGTTTTTGTGGTATGACCATTCCAAATTTTTAACCTGTTCCACAATTAAAACTGCCCTTGTTACAGTGTTCCCATATATCAAAATTTATCCGACTAGTCACCCTTAAGCCATTAACAAATTTTCAGCTTGCTATTTATCAACTTTTTTTCATACGCGGGATCCAGACCTATAATATGTTTCGTTTAATTTGTATAAATGTATTATAAAGCTTTTTTACGAAGCACATTTGTTCGGATAACACTGTAACCTTAATCGAACGAAGGTGACATTTTGGCATAAATTGGTAACATTTATTTGACAGTTGCGATATTGACACTTTAGATTTGTTTTTATTCTTTACTCTAAGTATTTGTTTTATTATATTTATGGTTTCTATTATTTACTTTAAGGTAAGATTATAACTTAATTCTAGTTTTCTATTTCTAATGTTATTAGTTATTTACATTGAATATTAATTTTTTTTTGTTGTATGTATAATCCAAGTTTGCAATAAATATGTGATCTATTTGATTTAAAATGGATTCAGGATTTTTTTATACTTTGGCAGCAATGTCAATTTAGATCTCTGACATAGATAATGACGAGAAAACGGTAATAGTCTAAGAGCTGGGAGCGGATTTTGTGCGTGATAAGTAATATGGAAAAACTATACGGGGATATGTTGAATTAGTTGTGTACATGAGTTTCACCAACGGCCGGAAACCAGAGTTGGGGCCGAGGGTAGTTATAAGGGGTCAAACTCGCGGATTTTATTATTTTTTTTATGACGCTCTGATCGAGATAGTGCACCAAAGTTTGGGAATAAGTAGGTCATGACGTACCTAAGTAAAATCTCTAGGGGCTCAACACTGCGTGGCCGACAAAGGGGTGGGGGTAGGGGTGAATATAAAAAATATAACGGGTTTTTTGCGACGTTCGTGATTGAGATAGTGCTCCAAAATTTGGGAATAAGTAGACCATGACATAAATAAATAAAATCCCCAGAGCCGGAAACCAGAGTGGGAAGGAAGGTAATTATAAGGGGTCAAAGTTCCGTTTTTTATTATTTTTTTTGTGACGCTCATGATCGAGATAGCGCGCCAAAATTTGGGAATAAGTAGATAATGACGTAACTAAGTAAAATCTCCAGGAGTGGAACGCTGCGTGGTCGACAAAGGGGTGGGGCAGGGGTAAATATAAAAAATTTAAGGGGTTTTTTGCGACATTCGTGATTGAGATAGTGCACCAAAATTTGGAAATAAGTAGGCCATGACATAACTAAGTAATATCCTCAGAGGCGGAAACCAGAGTGGCGGACGAGGGTAGTTATAAGGGGTAAAATCGCGGTTTTTATTATTTTTTTTTGTGGCGTTCATGATGGAGATAGTGCACCAAAATTTGGGAGTAAGTAGGTTATGACGTAACTAAGTAAAATCTTCAGCGGCGGGACGCTGCTTGGGGTACAAAGGGGTGGTAGGCAGGGGTGAGTATAAAAATATATGTAGGTTTTTTTGCCGTTCGTGATCGAGATAGTGCACCAAAATTTGGGAATAAGTAGATCATGACATTACTAAGTAAAATCTCCAGGGGCGGAATGCTGCGTGGGGGACAAATGTTGTGCCGGGTCACAAAGAAATAATACACACTGCGACTTTGACTCCTTAAAACTACCCTCATCACCAACTCTGGTTTCCGGCTCTGGGCATTTTACTTAGCTAAGTCATGGTCTACCTATTCCCAAATTTTGGTGCACTATCTCAATCTAGCACGTCGCAAAAAACCCCTTATATTTTTTATATTCACACCAACCCCCATCCCTTTATCGGCCACGCAGCGTTTTACCCCCTGGAGATTGTACACTTCGCGTCAAAAAAAACTGGTACAACTCTTATAACCGAAAATCGTGTTTTTCAAGTTGTGTAAGTCGATCTTGTCACAAGTGTCATTCTAATTTCTAGGGCAACGTTGCCAGTTCAACGAAAATATTATATCAAACTAGGTAAAAACGGGGCTGTGTGACAGACCGCATTTTTTAATATACTAAAAACTAAAACAATTTTGTAATTTTCCGTCATCTCAATTAAGTATCCATACATTGATTCGTGTTTTATTATAATTTATGAAAATATTTCAATTCAAAAATAATGATAGATAATAAATCTTGACATTGACATGACTTTATATTATTATGTTTAATGTCAAATCGAGAGGTGTGATTGATTTTTCGTAAATTGTAGGACAAAACTGCAGAATAAATAAAACACATTGGAAAAATTAAAAATTTAATTTGAAATTAATACAAAATGAATAACTTTTACAGTGAACAAGTGTGGAATTTAAATATATGTATTACAATTCTAAATATACATTTTAAACGTTATTTTTTTGTATTTAGATTTAGTGCAATTCCGTTATCTGTGATGGCAACAACGAAGTGATTCACGAACAATAATTGTCAGTCTGAACACAGGTTTACATTGGGAAAAAAAAGTGTACCAGTTTTATATGACGCGAAGTGTACTTAGTTACGCCATGACCTACTTATTCCCAAATTTTGGTGCACCATCTCGATCATGAGCGTCACAAAAAAAATAATAAAAACGGCGAGTTTGACCCCTTATAACTACCCTCATGCCCGACTCTGATTTCCGGCTCTGAGGATTTTACTTAGTTATGTCATGGTCTACTTATACCCAAATTTTTGGTGCACTCTGTCAATCACGAACGTCGCAAAAAACGCAGAGTGCCACCCCTGGAGATTTTACTTAGTTACGTCATGACCTACTTATTCCCAAATTTTGGTGCACTCTCTCGATCATGAGCGTCACAAAAAAAATAATAAAAACGTCGATTTTGACCCCTTACAACTACCCTCATTCCCAACTCTGGTTTCCGGCTCTGGGGATTTTACTTAGTAATGTCATGATCTACTTATTCCCAAATTTTGGTCCACTATCTCAATCACAAACGTCGCAAAAAACCCTTTATATTTTTTATATTCACCCCTACCCCCATCCCTTTGTCGGCCACCCAGCGTTCCGCCCCTAGAGATTTTACTTAGTTACGTCATGACCTACTTATTCCCAAATTTTGGTGCACTATCTCCATCATGAGCGTCATAAAAAAAATAATAAAATCCGCGACTTTGACCCCTTATAACTACCCTCGGCCCCAACTCTGGTTTCCGGCCGTTGGTGAAAGTCATGTACACAACTAATTCAACATATCCCCGTACAGTTTTTTCATATTACTTATCACGCACAAAATCCGCTTCTATCTCTCCGACTCTTTGTACAGAATGTCAGAAGGTTGGTGACTTAAATCATACTTTCTTTGAGTGCCCAAAATATATTCCATGCACATACAATTTAATCCAAGATTTAATAAAATGTAATGTTTTTCCACCTTTCAATGTATCCTATCTATTGTCTCTGAACAGCAAGAATATAATATATTCATAATACATTATTATACAATTATTATTATATATATATACATTACGTTTATAATACATTAAACAATCATATATTATATGATTGTTTAATGAAATTTATCTGTGAAACTAAAATTAATCTCTAAACTTGTTAATCCTGATAATTTGGTATATTATGTACATATGAAAAAAGAAGAAGAAGAAGATACATAATGGAAAATGTGGTGAGCAACTTGGACAGTCCATAGCGGCCAGCTTTTGAACTGAGTAGAGAGCTGTAGAAGAGTTTGCTATGGAACTCTAAGGACCTCATTGCCTTCCTTATGTATGAACAGAAAACAAAAAAAAAAGTTGTGACTGGCTAAATGACACCCAAGTCAATGCCATAAAAAACAAAAAAAAAAAGACTATAAGTTAATTAAACTGTAGGTATATGTGAAGATAAGTTATGCATTTATTACACATGGTAACTAACGTAATTAACAAGTTCAAAATATTTCCTAAAAAATATTTTTACGCTCTTTTCAATGCCGGTATTACCTGTTTGAAAAATTTATATAAGTTTACAGGGTGGAAGATTTGAAAAAAAAACAACATATTTTTACATAAAAAATCAGGAAAAATACAACTTTTGTTAAACCGATTCTTCCGGTTCAGGAGCTCGATCTTATACATTAAAAAAAGAACCCATGTACCAAATTTGGTTGATGTCGGACTTTTCGTTTAAAAGTTATCGTGCTATTAGTCACATATGTATCGTCGCCATTTTGAATTCCTTCCATTTTTGTAAAATGCATATATAATTGCAAATATATTCGTGCAAATAATATTTGCACGAATCAGCCTAGTGCGGGGGGGGGGGCATAACCCCTCAACCCCCCTGGTTGAGCCTATGATTTATTTACTCTTATATTAAATCTGTGGCCTAATAATCTTCGCAGACTATTTTTATCTTGTGCTGTCAATATTGCGTGGCCGCGTAACAGAATATCTTTAATATAACAAAAAGGTAGAGGAAACGTTCACTGAAATATTGGTTATAATACCCCATTCCACGAATATACGTCTGTTTTGGATTATCGCGACAACGGATATTTTACTGTGCAAAATATGAAGAACGAAAGTAAATGGCAAATTATATTGTTGTTTATTGGAGTAATTAGGATTAGAGAAAAATACTTTCGTACTTCTTATGTTGCACACTAAAATATTCGTTGTCGCGATAATCCAAAATAGACGTATATTCGTGGAATACACCATAAAAAAGAATTGATAAGATAAAAAAAATCTGTGATTTTTATGATTTATTATACACAATATAATGCAACCATACAACTAAAACCTAGGCAATATACTAGCAAGTAAAATTAATATGCCTATTTTATTAAGTGGTGGATTCGACCGTTAGGTACCTGATGGTAGGGATGGGAAAAACCTACCAATTATAACCTGAAACCGGTTTGAAACCTAGGTAATAATCGGTTTTCCTGTTGTTTTTTTGACCCGGTTATAACCGGTTTTTTCTTTTTAAAATACTGAAAGTGGAAAAAATACTGAATTCAGAGAAAAACTGGAAAATTTTTCACTCCCCGCGCGTAAATGAGAAATTTTCAGCAGACTGAAACCGATTTTACAACACTGATGACTGATTTCTATACTGATATAGAATGATATCGATTCGAATGGAGTATCGCCTTAGATTAACGAAACCGGCTTCGTTAATCTAAGAGTATCGCAAACTAAAACGCAATGTAAATGTAACCTATCGGGTATTGCTATGAATAAAAAAACCGAACAACGGTTTATGGAATAACCGGTTGTTTTGACCGGTTATAACCGCCAGGTTAAACTGTATGTAGAAAAAACCGGTATAACCGAAAACCAGTGTTTTGTCAATAACCGCCATCCCTACTTGATGGAAATTCATTGTAGCAATACAACACTAAGAACTAGTGAAAACTTTTGTTTTCAGTACTACTACTACTTAAATACTAAATACTACTTAATCCTATTTTTATTAATTGGAAAAATCTGTGTCGCAAAAGTACGTAAATCTTCCATAACAAACTATTTTCAAAGGTAAACTAGAGCTGATCTTCTCTAAATACTCTGTTGACGAGCAGCACCCAGATAAATAATATAATCCCAAGTAATCGCGGCATTGGAAAGGATGTAGGGAGAAGGGCGCAAGGATAAAGAGAAACACTAGATAGAAATCCTTCGGGAGCCCTTGTCGGCACAGCTAATGATAACGGCTCAACGTGCAAATGAACGGCGAAATTGGACAGCTCGAGACAGTGAAATACTCAACTTCCAGCAAGAAATTTCTAACTTACACCTCGCTTGACGCGGATGGTTTACAGGAAGGTTTTTTTAATAAAACCCAGCAATATTGGCTATAAGAAAATATTTTCTAAACATTTACAAAAAGAATACGGGTTGAAGTAAAAAGAAAGTTAAATAAAGTTGAGTTAATCAACACTTAAATAAAAAATAAGAAAATACTATACAGGGTGATTGATTAGTGGGGTAAAGCGCAATAGGTCCGCTAGAGTAATAGATAGCAATAAAAGTTAATTATAAAAATTTTAGCCACCTTTGAGCTTCACATTACAAAATTAGTTAGAATGTTACATGGTGTTCAATAACACAGTGGCCGACCAAACTTATGTTTTGTTTAATGGAACACCCTATATTTTATTTTATATTCGAAATACTGTTAACTTCTCCATCACAAAAATATAAAGATTTGTTATTTTATACAGGGTATTTACAAAGTTATAACCAATTTTATATGAAAATCGTAACAAGTTCAACTCCATGTATAAATAAAAATAAGCAAAACAGCAATGGTTTATTAATGCCATATTATTTTAAGCAGTGCTGTTTTTGTGACGGTACGCGCCGGTACGCCGTACCGGCACCTTTTGGGACAAAAAATAAAAAAAAAACAACCAAATTATAGACGAATTCCTGAATTTTTTCCTTGCTCCCAAATAGCTTTAAAACGCCCTTATTGAGGCTAAATATAAAAAGATTTTCCGGGGACAGACCCCCCTTATGAACGCTCCCCAGACCCCCGGAACATACCGTACCGGAACCTCTATTGTTACAAAAACAGCACTGATTTTAAGTATTGTCAAAATTTTCAAGAATGATTGATATTGCTAATTTTCTTTATATCAAATACAGGGTAAGTCAAAATGCAAGGACATTATTTTCTCACTAATTTTAAATCGAACACCCTGTATTTTATATCACTATTGAAAAGTACCATTACCGTACTTTAATTTTTAGATAACATTCCCTATGTCTAAATTTTTTAGTTTTCGAGATATTTTCATTTTTCAATGGACCAGTAGCGTGGCCACCCAAATCACCAGAATTTAATAAACTGGACTGATTTTTTTGGGGTTACGTTAATAATGAAATTTATAAAATACCTCCAACAACAAGCGATGAGATGAAAAAGAAAATACAAAGTGTATGCCGATGTGTTAATTTACAAATGCTTTGTAGAGTAAGTAGTTCATTCATGATCGTTTATAGGCGTGCATAAATGTGTTAAGAGGTAATTTTGAACACCTTATTTAATTAATATTATAAGTATTTTATTAAAAGTAGCTTCTAATTTTTTCAAACATTTTTTTTTTGCAAAATGTATTACTGATAAATTATGTTTCGCTCTATATTTGTTACATTGTTACATTTACATACAAAAGTAGTGTTTAATTGTCTTCACAAAATGTTGTATTTTGTGTTTGTCTGTTTTTTTTGTAAAATTTATTACTAATTTTCTTGCTTTATTGGTTACATTTACATAAAAAAGTAGTTTTTAATTGTTTCAAAAATGTTGCATGATGTGGTATGTTCTTTTTGTAAAATGTATTACTAATAAATTATTTTTATTTCTTTATTTGCTACATTGTTACATTGCTTACCGGATTGATAACAGTAATCGTCAATTGTCAATTCAGTCATGGCTTACTTAAAATTTAGATAAATTTAGACACCTAAAATAATTTGCTCTGAAAAATAAAAATATCTGGAAAACTAATAAATTTGGACATAGGGAATGTTATACAGGGTGTAACAAAAATACAGGTCATAAATTTAATCACATATTCTGGGACCAAAAATAGTTTGATTGAACCTAACTTACCTTAGTACAAATGTGCACGGAAAAAAAGTTACAGCCCTTTGAAGTTACAAAATGAAAATTGATTTTTTTCAATATATCGAGAACTATTAGATATTTTTTATTGAAAATGGACATGTGGTATTCTTATGGCAGTAGTATTTTAAGAAAAAATTATAGTGAAATTTGGACACCCCATAAAAATTTAATGGGGGTTTGGTTCATTTAAACCCCCCCAACTTTTGTGTACGCTCCAATTTAATTATAATTGTAGAGCCATTAGTTAAACACAAGTTTTTAAAAATTTTTTTGTCTCTTAGTAATTTTTTCAAAAGTCAGTTTTTATCGAGATATTTGAATATTTGTCAAATCCACCACATATTTGTATATGGTAAAGTACTAGTCTAAGAGCTAGTGAACCCTCCGACTAACGGTCGTCCTGTAAGGCTAAAAATTTTTCTGTCTGATAATTCATAGCACACCAAGGCTAAAAACCATGACCTGGCAGGCCTCAGCGGTGCACGTGTATCTACCAGGTGAATCGAAAAGTGCAAATTTAGGGGGTAAAATAAACTTTCTCCTGTAAGGTTTAAATTTAAGTATGTGTTTGAGTAAGTCATTTAGAAGAAATGTGTCCAATGACAGGCGATTTTGAAGAGCATAAAACCTTGCTAGGCGAGGGGAAAAATTAGGGGTTTTTCCTAAAATTATTCTTTTTGCATCGAACAAATTTTTTTTAGGTTTTTTGAATCATTTGAAACAGAAAACGTCTTTAGTGATTTTTCTCTTAAGTTAATAGTTTTTGTTATATGAGCGATTGAAAATTTTGAAAATTGAGAAATCGCCCATTTTTAACCCTAAATCGGACATTTATCTAAAAATTTCAATGTTGCTAAGATACGTAGATATTCTTTAAACATTGATTGATAAAATCCCGAAGAGTTTTTTGCAATAAAATATCGAAAATTCCTTTGTTTTTTTATTTGCTAATCAAGCGTGTGCGACACTGTAGTATAAGTGAGGACGTTTGAGTTTGCATAAATTCATTATCTCGAGAATGGGCAAATTTCAAGAGAAATCCTCAGACAGGTCGTTTTTTATTTTTAAATTATAATTTTTTGGCATATATATAATACTAGTGACGTCATCCATCTGGGCATGATGACGTAATAGATGATTTTTTTAAATAAGAGTAGGGGTTGTGTGATAGCTCATTTGAAAGGTTATTTAATTCTCTATTCAGTAATATAAACATTAACATAATTATTTATACAGGGTGTACAAAAAAAAATTTTTTTCCTTCTATTTGTCAAACTTAATCAAAGTTAATTTAATAAAAAAAAAATTTTTGTACACCCTGTATAAATAATTATGTTAATGTTTATATTAGTGAATATAAAATTCAATAACCTTTCAAATGAGCTATCACGCAACCCCTACTCTCATTTAAAAAAATCATCAATTACGTCATCACGCTCAGATGGATGACGTCACTAGTATTATATATATGCCAAACAGTCCTAATTTAAAAATAAAAATCGACCTGTCTGAGGATTTCTCTTGAAATTTGCCCATTCTCGAGATAATGAATTTATGCAAACTCAAACGTCCTCACTTATAATACAGTGTCGCACCTGCTTGATTAGCAATTAAAAAATTGGGGGGATTTCGATATTTTATTGCAAAAAACTCTTCGAGATTTCATCAATCAATGTTTAAATAATATCTACGTATCTTAGCAACATTGAAATTTTTAGATAAATGTCCGATTTAGGGTTAAAAATGGCCGATTTCGCAATTTTCAAAATTTTCAATCGCTTATATAACAAAAACTATTAACTTAAGAGAAAAATTACTAAAGACGTTTTCTGTTTGGAATGATTCAAGAAAGCTAAAAAAAATTTGTTTGATGCAAAAAGAATAATTTTATGAAAAACCCCTAATCTTTCCCCTCGCCTGGCAAGGTCTTATGCTCTTCAGAATCGCCTGTCATTGTACACATTTCTTCTGAATGACTTACTCAAACACATACTTAAATTTAAACCTTACAGGAGAAAGTTCATTTTACCCCCTAAATTTGCACTTTTCGATTCACCTGGTAGATACACGTGCACCACTGAGGCCTGCCAGGTCATGGTTTTTAGCCTTGGTGTGCTATGAATTATCACTAGAAAAATTGCTAGCCTTACAGGACGACCGTTAGTCGGAGGGTTCACTAGCTCTTAGACTATACGGTTATGGAGACTTGGTAATAATATGAAAATTTATTTATGATTTACATTTTTAAGTATATTTTGAACCATATTAAAAAAGAAGCCACATTTCGATAAAAGATGCTTTACCAAAAAAATACAAAGAGGCAAAAAAGTTTTAAAAACACTGTGTTTAACTAATGGTACCGCAGTAATAGTTTAATTGGAACGTACACAAACATTTGGGGGTTTAAAGGAACAAAACCCTCATAAAATTTTTATGTAAACATATTAAAAAAAGAAGCCGCAACTCGATAAAAACTGCCTTATCGAAAAAATACTAAGAGGCAAAAAAGTTTTAAAAATATTGAGTTTAACTAATGGCACCACAATAATAATTTATTTGGAACGGACACAAAAGTTTGGGGGGTTTAAGGGAACAAAACCCTCATAAAATTTTTATGGGGTGCACAAATTTCACTATAATTTTTCTTTACGATTTTCTTTCCATAAGAATGCTACATGTCCATTTTCAACAAAAAACCTCTAATAGTTTTCGATATATTCAAAAAAATCGAGTTTCATTTTGTAACTTCAAAGGGCTGTAACTTCTTTTGTGTCCATATTTGTACTAAGGTAAGTTAGGTTAATTCGAACTATTTTTGGTCCCAGAAAATGTGGTTTAATTTATGACCTGTATTTTTGTTACACCCTGTATAAAAATTAAAGTACGGTAATGTTACTTTTCAATAGTGATATAACCATTTAACGTAAGTTCCATTTAACATTACTGAGAAAAAAATGTACTTGCATTTTGACTCACCATGTATTTGATATGAAGAAATTTAGCAAGGTCAATAACTCTTGAAAATTTTGACAATAGACAAAAAACTATGGCAGTAATAAACCATTGCTGTTGTGCTCATTTTTATTTATACAGGGAGTTGAACTTGTTACGATTTTCATAAAAAATTGGTTATAACTTTGTAAATACCCTGCATAACATAATAAACCTTTATATTTTTGTGATGGAGAAGTTAAGAGTATTTCGAATATAAAATAAAACACAGGGTGTTCCATTTAAAAAAACATAAGTTTGGTCTGCCACTGTGTTATCGAACACCCTGTAACATTCTAACTAATTTTGTAATGTGAAGCTCAAAGTTGTCTACAATTTTTGTTATTAACTTTTATTGCTATCTATTACTATAGCGGATCTATTGAGCTTTACCCCACTAATCAATCACCCTGTAGAGTGTAGTCATTATGTTAGAATTTGTAAGTCATGCTTATTTATATTGTTATTTGCAAAAAATGCTACAATTTACTTCATTTAATTTCATTCGTTTACGTTAAAATACTTGATTAAAGGCCCAATTCACTAAATTGTACTTCTTTGTATACGTTGTAAAAATTTTATACGTTTTAGCCTCAGTTTATGTTGCAATATTAGGCCAGAAAAGAAAAAGATCTACTAAAAAAATCTTATATAGGTTTTTGAAGGATCTAAAAGGTATATGGAGGATAGCTGATGACAATAATAAAAAGTGAAAAAATCATTTTTTGCCTATAAAACGTTTCTTATACATTTTAGAGAAAAATGGGTCAAATAAAAGTTATAGGTATTAACAAGTTTTTTGATATGCGAGTTTCTGAATTAAGACACATAAACAATTAGCCAATTAGTCAATTGTAAAAAATTCTTATTTCTGCAATAATTTAGTAATTTTAATAGATATCATTTTTTGCAAAATAATATGTAATTTAAAGCTTGAAACGATGACAATTAAAGCGGGTTTTTATAAACAAAAAAACATTTAAAATTTAAATAAATACAAAATCCACGAGTAAAATTAAATTCCTGTAGCTGGCTGTATACCATAAATCACAAAATTACGAGATTTTTTTGTAATGGTATATTTAAAATATCCCAAATTAGGGTTATATTAAATAACAAAACGTTTTCGGATTAAAAAATCCATCATCAGTGTTACTAAAAGCCAACAAATTATAGCATGCCTGAGCCACCAAAACGTTTTGGTAAAAACCATTTAAATGTTTAGAGTTGTGTTATATTACATATTAATAAAAATACTCAATGATGTTGCAGATATACCTGGATATTACCCAGGGAAATACAGGTCTCTTCCCACGTGGTGGTACTTGAGGATTAAAACCTCAAATATTGAAGTTCAGTGGCCAACTGTAATATAACACAACTGTAAACATTTAAAGGGTTTTTACCCAAAACGTATTAGTGGCTCAGGCATGCAATTATGTTTTGGCTTTTAGTAACACTGATGATGGATTTATTAATCCTAAAACGTTTTGTGATTTAATGTACTTCTTATTTAGGGTATTTTAAATATACCTTTTACAAAAAATTTGAACATATTTTTAACTGTTCACGAGTTTGCTCACGTTCGCGAAAAAGTAAATACAACTTCGTAAATATCCAACCGGGTCCATCATCCTCCAAATCTACGAAATCTCGAATGTGTACATAAATAATCAATTTTCTCAAATAACAGTAGTCAGAAGACCGCTTTAAGTGTCAAGTTTTGTTACACAATTCCTAAATAAACTAACCTTTACCCGTCCATGAGTTTGCGAAACCTGAAATAATAAATGTCCTACGTTCCATCTTGCAGTCCATATTGAACTGTTACATGAGGATTCTCATAAATTTTCTATCGTTTTTTGCCTGTCCTGCTAGATGAAATGTCCGGATATATTTTTTCACTTGATTTATCGTTACGAAAATTGATGGAAAAGTTGTTATTCAATATTTGTCGTCAAATAAATAAAAGAAAGGTCGAAGCAGATTAATGAGAAATTTATGAGGAACTTAGCCATTTAGGTAAGGGTCGTCTTCATTTTTCAGTGATTATTTGCTTGAGAAAATACATAAATTTATCCAAGCAGAAATTGAATAACATGGTATTTATGATACATAATATATTATATTGATGGTTTAAAGCGATATAAGGTCAACTGCTATTAGGCAAGCGGGAGATACCTCTAAAATGACCAGGTACTGACCACGGAGAGGTGAATGGCTAATTTTATTCATAATTTATATTTTTGAAATTTCTGAAAACGAAAATGAGGTTTATATTGAATTTTATGTGGGGGAACATTGTCAAAATCGCAATTTTCAAATAAAAATAAAAAAAAAGAAATCACGTTTTTTTTGCGTTTAACTCGCTACAACTCTGTTCAATTTTAATATATTTTTTCTGAAATTTTTACACTATATAGCTCTAACATTTAAGAAGAAAACGGTACCTGCCTTAAGCTTAATTCTTATTCTGATAAAGGCTATGAATTTTTTAAAGGAAAAGGTGCGGATTTGTGAATTGTAAAGTTTAATCCCAAAAGTTGAGTGACGAAATTTAAAATTTAGCCTTTTAATGACGTTTATGTTAAAATAAAGAGTACAAAGAAGTTTTCTGGAAAATTTTAGATCAAACTGATTTATAGAAAAAAAATAGTGCAGCTTTTATTATCGACATTAGAAATCCCCAATATAACGGATATTTTTCGAGATACGGACCATGGGTGGTGAATGGCTAATTTTGGTCTTAGATTATGCTTTTGACGGTGCTGAAAAATTTTAGGTGGGGGAATATTGTCAAAATTTCAATTTTACCATAAAAATAAAAAAAAGTGAAATCACGTTTTTGGTTTGTACACTATATTTATGTTGCTCACTTTTTTGAAGACAACGGTATCTGTTTTAAGATTTTAGTCTTATTCAAGTAAAAGATATGAATTTTTTAAGTACAAGGTGCAGATTCGTGAAATGTATAGTTTAGTCGCAAAAGTTAAGCGGCAAAATTTAAAATTTATCTTATTAATCACGTTTATGTTAAAACATAGAGTACAAAGAAGTTTTCTGGAAAGTTTTAGTTACAAATGTTTAATAGAAAAAAAAAATGGCACAACTTTTAATATAGACGTTATACATCCCCAAAATGGCGCTTATTTTTCGAGATACTGGCCATGGGAGGTGAATGGCTAATTTTGGTCTTATTTTATGTTTACGATGGTGCTGACAATGAAAAAAGGTTTATTTTGAATTTTATGTGACGGAACATTGTCAAAATCGCAATTTTAACCTAAAAATGAAAAAAAGTTAAGTCACGAATTTTTACGTTTAACTCACTACAACTCTGTTCCATTTCAATATTTTTTTCTAAAATTTCTACGGCATATATTTCTTACCTTTGTGAAGACTAGGAAAGTAACTGTAGTCTTTCTGTCCTCTTTTTATAAAAGTTATGAATTTTTAAAAATAAAAGGTGCTTCGTGAATTGCAGAGTTAGATCGCAAAAATAAGTGACAAAATTTAAAATTTATCTATTTGATTACGTTTTTGTTAAACCATATAGTTCAAGGAAGTTTTGTGGGGAGTTTTAGGTCTAGATGTGTTATATAAAAATATGGTGCAACTTTTAATTTTAAGAAAAACGTTGTTTAACTTTTTTTTATTTTTAGGGCAAAATTGCGATTTTGACAATTTTCTCCCAACTAAAATTCAAAATATACTTGATTTTCGTTTTCAGCACCATTAAAAACATAAATTAAGACCAATATTAGCTATTCACCACCAATGATCAGAATCTCGAAAAATTAGCGTTATTTTGGGGATTTATAACGTAGATGTTAAACGTTGCACCATGTGTTTTCTATAAAACATTTTATCCAAAACTTTCCAGAAAACTTCTTTGTACTCATGTTTTATTTTTGAATTTGATTTAAAATCTATATTTCAAATTTTGTCAGTCAAATTTTGCGCTTAAACTTTGCAATTCACGAATCTGCACCTCGTACTTTAAAAGATTCATAACTTTTACTAGAATTAGGCTAAAAACTTAAAGCAGAAACCGTTGTCTTTAAAAAAGTGAGCGATATATAGTGTACAAACTTTAGAAAAAAATATTAAAACGGACCAGAGTTGTAGCGAGCTAAACCCAAAAAACGTGATTTATTATTTTTTATTTTTAGGGTTCAATTGCAATTTTGACAATATTTCCCCACCTAAAATTTAAAATAAATTTCATTTTCGTTTTCTTCACGGTCAAAAATATAATGGTAGGGGAGCCCAAGCGGGGATTTTTGCAGTTACTCGAGCGCGTCAGATTAGCATATGGGAGAAACTTGGTACCCTGCAGATGTACCTCTACCATATATTGGCTCTTAACACAGGGGAGTTCGTTAAGGGGGGCCCGAAAAAAAAAATCTATCCTTAAAAAAACTTGAAATTGTCAGATTAAGATAAGGTAAGTTAAGTACATGCAAAAGAGTGTATATTTCAAAAATCTGACCATTTGAGCCGGGCCTAAGGAAATGGGCGAGTCCCAAAGTTTCACAAGAAAAAAGCGAATATTGCGTGAAATGAATGACAGATCGAAAAACTAAAAAATATGTGCCCAATATTTTTTAAAAATCTATCGAATGATACCAAACACGACTTCCCACGGAGAGGGGTGGGGGGTAAATTTAATATTTTAAATACGAATCCCGCGATATTTCGTGAAATGAACATCAGATCGAAAAACTGTAAAATACACTTATTCAATATTTTTGAAAACTCTATCGAATGGTACCAAACACGACCCCCCATGGTTGTGGGGTGGGGGGTTACTTTAAAATCTTAAATAGGAGCCCTCATTTTTTATTGCAGATTTGGATTCCTTACGTAAAAATAAGTAACTTTTATTCGAAATATTTTTTCGAATTATGGATAGATGGCGTTATAATCGGAAAAAAGGATTGTTGGAAATGGAAAATTAAATTAAAAAATGGCAAGCGCCCACTAAAATGGAAAACTTTACTTAACTTTCTTTCGTTTTAGGACCTACTCTTCACAACCCAATAGGTCCCCAAAGCGCTCGAGTGACTGCACATTTAGCATACTTTGCTCCCCTACCATAATCTAAGACTAAAATTAGCCATTCTCCATCCATGGTCAGTATCTCGAAAAATAAGCGTTTTACTGGGGATTTCTAATGTCGACATTAAAAGTTGCACTATTTTTTTTTTCTATAAAACATTTTGATATAACACCAGAAAACTTTTTTGTACTCTGTACTTTAACATAAACGTGATTAAGAAGCTAAATTTTAAACTTCGTCACACAACTTTTGCGATTAAACTTTGCAATGCACAAATCCCTGTTACTGACGTCTAAAGGTGGGAAAGTAAGTATAGTATTGTAAATTTATACGTTTACATCGATAATTTCCACCTCTACAAGTTTCAATTCTTTTTACTTTACAATGTATTATGTTTTCCATATTTTGCGTTATTTTGCCGGTTATTAGCGCGCTCATTGTATACTTACTTATAATATACTTGAAGCAGATCTAAAGCACTCTTGTGTAAAACTATTTTACGGCATATAAAAAAGGTAAATCACACTAATTTTTTTTTTAATACAGGTATATAATAATATATCATCATCATGGCCTATTACTCATGCTTCCTTGAATGCCTAGTTGTTTCATATCATTAATTAGCTCCTCCCTAATCACACCGTCAAACGCTTGCTTGTAGTTAATAAACAGTATACCTATGTTTACGTTTGCGAAACCTGAAATACTAAATGACCTACGGTCCATCTTGCAATCTATATTGAATTGTTACATGATTATTCTCATAAATTTTCAATCGTTTTTTGGCTGTCCTGTTAGATGAAATGTCCGGATATATTTTTTCACTGGATTTATCGTTACGAAAATTGATGGAAAAGTTGTTATTCAATATTTGTCCTCAAATAAATAAAAGAAAGGTCGGAGCAGATTAATGAGCAATTTATGAGCCGTTTCAAGGATCGTCTTCATTTTTTAGTGATTATTTGCTTGAGAAAATACATAAATTTATCCAAGCAGAAATTAAATATTATGGTAGTTATGATAACATATCGCCGGTCCGGAATAAGAATGACGTAACTGCAAGTTTTGTCAATTCCTGTTTATTGTGTAATAACAGATGTGTATACAGATGATACAAAAGCGACAGAGTTCGGCCTGCATGGAGATAAGTAATGTTTGTTCCTAACACGGCTCCATAAAATTGTTATTTTTAAGTGGTAAAACAAAGTTATAAATTGTGAATTTGTGCCTAATTATAGTCGATAGCTCTAAGTGTACAAGATTTAATTAATTTCTTTGTAAAAACGTTATAAATTTATTATATTTGTACAGTTTGTTAATTCTATTATAAACAATTTCTTGTTGTCAGTGGTTTCACGTTAATTACACACCCATATACCTGTTTTTGCAGGTGGTCAGGGTCGGATCCTTTTTATTGACAAAGAGTGTTTATTGAAATTAATCAACAATGGAAAATAATGTTACCACAATGCAATTCAATATCCAATATCAACAAAATGTCTCACAAACATATTCTTTAGCAACTTCAAAAGTTCAGTTTCCTTCTAAAGAGAACGCGATCATTTTTAATTCACTAGACAATACCAAACTCCAAGAATACCTTATCCCCTTAAGAAATATAATCCAACCCAAAAATATTATATTCTGCTCTCGACTGTCTAACAATCGCATCTGTATGTACCTATCTAGCAAACAACTGGTAGAAGATTGCATGACCAACAGAGGACACATTGAAATTCAAGGCGAAATTGTTAGAGCTAGGAAATTAATAACACCAGCAGAGAGGATTGTCCTCTCCAACGTATGTTCCTCCATACCTCATGAAATACTAATCAACGAATTACAAAATATCGGTTTAGTACCGGCTTCACCTATGACATTTCTTAAAATTAGTGCCACCTTACCTGAATATAACCATATTCTCAGCTTTAGGAGACAAATATACATCAGTACTCACAATTTAACACTTCCGGAATCATTTCGACTTGAGTTTAATAATACCTTTCATAGGATTTTCATATCACAAGATAGTTTGGTCTGCTACAATTGCAAGAAGCCTGGCCACAAAGCATCTCAGTGTCCCGTATCAACGTTCAAGAAGATCAACATTCAAATGATGAAAAATCTTTACCCAGCCTAGGTAATGCAGCTTCGCAACAAACACATACACCGTCTGAAGAAATGTTAATCTCCCACGTTTCCATCAATGCAGATTCCCAACATGTACATCAGGTATTAGAAGAACCAACGTTAGCATCCCACGATTCAAACACAACAACCCCGATAACAAACATTGTTCAAGAATCTTACTCTCAGAAGCGCACCGTTGATGATATAACTTCACCTGAAATTGAGTTTTCTTCAGCAGAATGCAAGTCGTTTCCTGAGCCTAAAATTCTTCCAAAAATCAAGAAATCTAAAACTGTTTCAACGGAAAGTAATAGTAACTCTATATCACTGCTACTAGAACCGTCAAAAACGTACATTGAAAGTTCTCCATCTTTCGTTCTTGATTACAACCAACTGGATATTAACATTACGGGCTCTGCTGACCCCTTGAGTATCATTCAAGAATACACAAAAGATTACACCGGTCTAATTGATATGTTCACAAAAGTATATTACTTAAAAGGCAGAAGTATAAAGCGAAAATTAACGTCAATTAAGAAGAAAATTTATGCCTACATTGGTAAAGAAATTTCTGATTCTGACAGTGACACTTCTCAATTATGTCAAAAATAACATTCGCATCATTACTTCAATGGAATATTGATGGATTTTTCCATCACCTCGCTTTTCTCCAACTACTTATTACTGAGCAATCACCTGATATAATATGCTTTCAGATTCCACCATACACTCATCAGAACTTTTTGCTTTATTCAAAGCCCCACAATACATTAACAGCAAAAACATCTCCTACAGTGTCATTATTTCCGATTGCCTCTCCGCAATTAAAGCTATGCAAATTCTCTAGCCAAAACATCCCATAGAGAAGTTGATAAAATTGGAACTTCAGAAAGCTCAAGAAAATCTCAGAACAGTAATCTTCGTGTGGATACCTTCGCACATTAGTATCGAAGCTAATGAACTGGCAGATATAAGTGCTCGCGATGCTATTGGTAGTGACGAATCGGAGGTCGAATATCAAAGTGCGGCAAATGATTTAAAAGCCATTTTCAAAAATAAAGTGTTAAGTGCGTGGAACCGGAAGTGGCAAAATTCTGTTTCGAAACTAAAACTGGTTAAAAGTGACATTTCTCCGTGGCAACCGACAGCAACAAGCAGAAAATCCCAAATAATCTTAACACGTCTGAGACTGGGCCATAGTATGTACAGTATTTCTCATGATCATCTTTCAGTGCGTCACAGTTTTTCGATTCCTTTCTAACGCATTAAATTGTATGTGACAGAAAAAAAGGCACGTCGGTGATTACATTTCGTCGGTGACATTTTTATAACATTTATTCTAGTTATTCTAGTTGTCGATAGATGTCGCCATAATAAAAAAATAATTTTTTTTTTAGATAATAATATTACATATACAGTATGTCCCTGTAAGTTGTATCCATATGGAAAACTTTTTTATTATTAATTTTACGAAAAAAAGTTATTCTTTATAAAAAGCTCTGCATTGTCCAAAACCTAAGATTTAACTATCAAATATCAAATTTTTTGAATATTATACGAGGTATGTCAAAAAGTTTGAATTTCACTCAAGGGTAAAGTAGCTTTATTTTTCGTAATATTGGAAATTGCTATTATGAAAAGTTGTTTGGAATTAAAAACTATATTCTAATATGCAATTATATCCTTCTAATTGAAAAAACATTTTTTTTGAAAAATTATGGATCTCATTATTTTTTCAGTTATTTCAATTCTGATAACTCTTATATTATTAATTTTACGAAAAAAAGTGATTCTTAATAAAAAGTTCTGGATGGTCTAAAACTTAAAATACAACCATCTTATATCAAATTTTATCAATTTTATACGAGGTATGTCAAAAAAATAAATTTAGATCAAAAGTAAAGTACCTTTATAGTTCAGAATATTTCAATTAGAAGGATGTAATTACATACTGAAACATAGTTTTTAATTCTAAATAACTTTTCATTATAACAATTTTCGATATTGTGAAAAATAAACGTATTTTACTCTTGAGCGAAATTCATATTTTTTGACATACCTCGTATAAAATTGATAAAATTTGACAAAAGATGGTTGTATTTTAGATTTTCGACCATGCAGAACTTTTTATTAAGAACCACTTTTTTTCGTAAAATTAATAATAAAAGAGGTATTTGAATTAAAATAACTGAAAATAATGTTAGTTATCCATAATTTAAAAAAAAAAAATTTTTCAATTAGAAGGATGTAATTGCATACTAGAATACAGTTTTTAATTCCAAACAACTTTTCATAATAGCAATTTTCAATATTGTGAAAAATAAAGCTACTTTACTCTTGAGTGAAATTCAAACTTTTTGACATACCTCGTATAATATTCAAAAAATTTGATATTTGATGGTTAAATCTCAGGTTTTGGATCATGCAGAGCTTTTTATAAAGAATAACTTTTTTTCGTAAAATTAATAATAAAAAAGTTTTCCATATGGATACAACTTACAGGGACATACTGTATAATCTGTATAATTTATAAGACTATACAAATCAAAGAAAATACCATTTTATAAATGCAAGAAACACATTTGATTTGTTTTTATTCCAAATTGAAAATAAAATGTGACAACTTTCAGATTTAACTAAAATGTCATGTTAGAATAAATGTCATAAATGTGTATTATCACGGACTTACCCTTTTTCCTATCATTTGTTACGCACTTAAAAATGATCATGAAACGGACAATATACACACGCACACCTATTCACAAACAGCGAAGCTTCAAAATGTTCCGTTGGTAACGTAGTAGACAGTATAGATAATTTCTTAATTGATTGTCCTAAATATACTATTAAAAGAGGTCTATATGGAATTCCGAACAGCTTGCAAACGTTACTGGGAAAGAACTTTGATTACAGATAACTAATAAGGAAGGGTATTTATCTCGTATCAATATTTTGTACAAAATTTAATCATGTAAGTATAGTCCGTTCGCTAAACTCGGACACAACTGGCTAGAGATTTTATTAAGTAATTTTTCCAATTTGGTAAAATTGTCAAAAAAATAATTACTAAATAGTTAATAATTACAAAATAGTTAGTAATTTTGCCAATTTTCGCAAAATTGGCGAAAAACAAAAAAATTATACACTAAAATCACTACCCTGTTGTAAATAAAAGCGACAGAGCTGTAACTATGTGCTGAGCCACCACAGATTAGTTGCGTCGTTATTGAAATACGCACCTTTTTAGACCTTGTTTCAGATGAATAATGACGAAACTGTAAATATGGTTGAAAATGGGGGTACTAAATTAAGATAATTATATTCGGACCAATAGGGATGAAAATAAGAGCCATCTCTATAAGAATAAACGGCATAATAATTATTTAATAATTGTTTTTTGTACAGAAAAATTTTCACATCAAGAATGACGCAACTGTAGATAGTATTGAAAATGGTGAAATGACGAACAAAATGTATATGATGAAGCCGACTATGATACAGGTATTAAAATTGTACTAGTGTGAGATTAGAGAAAAAATTTTTTTAGATCATTAAAACAAATGATGTAGTGAGATAATACATTATTAAAACTGATAACAAATATTAAAAAAATATTCTCCTTTGGTTTAACTATAGTTACGTTTAGTAGGTAATTCATTTTCTAGAACTGGACTGTAGGTGACTTGATTGGGTGCGTGTAAATTCGTACTCCATGTAAATTATATAATTAATTATAAATGATTCTTTCATTAATATAAAGTGTGGGTTAGCAATTATGGCAATTTAATTGTTCAACTCAGAGAAACCGAAACAACCAAAGGTAGACTAAACGCATCGAGATTTAAAACAGACATCGGAGGACCTGAGTCGTCCTGAGGTCAAAGATTGATTCCTTTTGATTATTCCAATCAATCAACTTCTATAATAAATAACAATCTATTTACACAAAATTTAGCATTACCCAAAATACAATTATTAACGCAATTAATTCATCATCGTACAAAATCACTACATATTATTCGTTTCGTAATTATGTATAAATATTGGTTAATTGATTTATTACAGACCAATCATATGCTGTAATTACTCGCTTGATGAGCTTTCTTTTGACAAATACAGTCGTACAATATAGATACCGTTGCACGTCGTTAGCTACTTCAGTGATCTAAGTTGACATTGTTGCTAAAGTATAAAAAAATCGTGAACCCATTTTAAATTCAATATAGCACATATTTTTTGCAGAAGTGATATACCTACACCAAAACAAATTAATAATCAATGTAAATAACTAAAAAATAAGAAATGTAGAAAACAAGGATTAATAATACTCTTACTTTAACATAATTCGCAAATATTTTACGGCTATCCCTACTTTTTCTGTCTTTACACGGCAAATTACGTGTAGTAAAATTCACACTGGTATGGATATGTAAACATTACTAGAATGTCATTCTACTTGAAAATGTCATCATTAACTTAAAGAGATTGCTTTTAAATGTTCTTGGATAACTGTATATATTTGTATAATTGCAAATTATTAATTCAGTTATAGGTATGAAAAAAAAATGATTAATAGCAAGCTGAAAATTAACAGCTGTTAATAGCTTAAGGGTGTCTAGTTGGATAAACTTTGATATATGGGAACACTGGAACAGGGGCAGTTTTAATTGTGGAAAAGGTTAAAAGTTTGAAATGGTCACTCCACGAAAACGGCACATGTATTTTGTCCGACAGAACAGACTTAAACTCTCCGAACAGAGATTAAACTCTCATGCAAAAATCAGACTGCTATTTATCACCTGTAATCATTCCTGGCATTTGCCATATTCTACATGTTCCACTCATTAAAACGCCCATTTGGTGATAAATAGCAGTCTGATTTTTGCATGAGAGTTTAATCTCTGTTCGAAGAGTTTAAGTCTGGTCTGTCGGACAAAATACATGTGCCGTTTTCGTGGTCTGACCGTTCCAAATTTTTAACCTGTTTCACAATTAAAACTTCCCCTGTTCCAGTGTTCCCGTATATCAAAGTTTGTCCGACTAGACACCCTTAAGCTATTAACAAATTTTCAGCTTGCTATTAATCAACTTTTTTTCATACGGGGGTCCAGACCTATTAATAAATGTGATAATTTTTTCACTAACTATGTATTCAGTGATTGTAATAATTTATATGTACAACAAAAACTATTACTCAATCGAGAAAAGAGGAAAAGTGTTAAAGTGATTTTTTAATAATATTATATTGTTACTATGGAACGCTCACAATTTTGAAAATGTTCAACAACAAAATACTTGGATCACAGAATATATTATGCTGATGTATTCTCTGCTTGGATCTTCCACAAATTAATAATACACAATAAATTACTTTTTATTAAGTTCACGTCTTAAGTCAATTATTTATCAAATACACTATATATTAATATTAATTGATCAACAAATCAAAATATCCCCGATGACATGTCAAATATTTAAAATTGTCACTGATTGTCACTGTCTGACTGACAATATGCTGACAATATTCTATTCGACTGAGTGCGTTGTAAGACAAAGATAGATTTGGAAAATATTACCACAGATGTTGTGTTAATTTTTTTCTAATCCTGAAAAAAAAACAATAAATATTTTTGAAAAATTTAAACGCAGAATGAAAACTAAATTATTACCGTGGGCCGAAAGTCCCTTAGAATAAATAAAAAGTTTATTTTGAATCAGATATTTGAAATTAAAAATCACACTAAATTTTCTCTTAGTTTTTCACCCCTGTAACTTATTAAAATAAAGATTATAGAAGTTCTGAGGTACTTTCAGCCCTCGCTAATAACGTAATCTTTCATTCTGCGTTAAAAATTTTTTAAATACTTATTAGTTTTATCAGGATTCGAAAAAAATGAATCCCCATTTGAATTTCATTGCAGCCGAAAATACGTACCCATCACCTTAAAAACAAATTGAGCCACTTGTTTGTGTAGTATAAAGAGGTATGAATATTCCTGAATAAACAAAAACAACACTTCTTTCATTACTTATTTACTTTGAAATGTTTTGTTACAACTCAATTTTCAATTGTTAGTCAATCTTTTTTCTTCTGCTTTATTTAAGTTTCAATTTTCTGATCAAAAGCGATCAGATGCAGATCGATTTCGTTTCCAAACATTTCCAATTTAGTAATTCCTGCGGTTTGTCCCATAAGCAGTTAAAAATATTGGTGTTTTAAATTGTTTGAAGAGTAAATAAAGACTTTTGGTTATGAATATTATTTGTTATTTGTGAATTTGTATTGTGAGAATATAAAAATATTTTCTTTTTAAATAAAACCAGAACATTTTATTTACTCTCAATGTTCATGGTTTATGGTTATGTTTTTTTATGGCACCGACATTAGTCATTCAGCCAGTTGCAATAGATTTTTCTGTCAGACAAATACACAATTCCATCCCTAATACGAAATCAACGGATAACTAATAAAAGAAAATACGACTAGGAAAATACAGGGTCACTTGCTTCTCTTCTAGGAGCCCATCAAGACATTTTTAGTAGACAAACAATACTGGACATCTAAAAAGATGTTAATAACATTTAGGATAAACAAAGGATGCAAATCTAAATTTCTACACGAGTATGAAATATTCCATACCCGGGTACAAATCTTATAGAACCGTGCATGTGTCTGACAAGAAATTTATAATGGTGTTGTATAGTTGTTGCGAGCCTGTAGCCAGCAGATATTGGATACTGAATGGTGGATACATATTAATCTTGATTAAATTTTGATAGAAAGAGTTTGAATACTGATGAAACTTAGTACATTCAAAAAAGATATATGATCAAGATCACCCACTTTTCCGCAATGTTTGCAATTATCGTCTTTAATCACATTTATTTTAAATAAATGACTTGGATAGCACGCATGTCCAAAGCGTAGTCGATTGATGGTGGTAATATATTTACGGGGAGACTTAAAAAACTTAAATCAAGTAGTTTGTGGAATAAATTATTGTTTTATATTGGTGTATCTAGTATTGTTTGTGAAGCAGTAAAGATTCCATTGATCTTGCCATATCGATTGCCGGTTTCTTTTAAAAATTGTAATGGCATCTGATACACATAAATCGTAAGACAATAAAAAACATGATGTTACACTGGTCTTAGCTAAATAGTCTACATATTCATTGTCTTTGAGTCCAATATGAGCCTTAACCCAAATAAATGTTATATTGAATCCAGAATCAGCTAATTGCTTTAACTGGTCTTTTATTAAACATATCTAAGCATTACTAAAAGTTTTGGGCAAAAAAGTATTTTTTATGTTGTGTAGAAAGGCAGTCTGAAAGGATTACTGTTTTTTTAATATCAGAGTTTCTGACATATTTCAACGCTTCGAGAATGGCCAATGACTCCGCTGAGAAAACTGAAAACTCATTGGGAAGCTTGTACTTTCATTCGGAACCTCCTGAGGGTAAGGTTATGTTAAGTACTGTTTGGTTAAAACTTTATTTTTTACTGTATTTTTGTTCCCTGCTGAACTTTCAGAGAGACAGTCGTTAAATCTTATAAGGTAAAATTATTCACTAAAACGTTCCCAGTAAAACATATGTTAAAGACGACACGATAAAATCTTTAATTCTAGTCCGCAATTCCTGAATGTGAGACAGCTAATCGGCTGCCTCCTTCAGCGTTCCCCATATCTGCAAGTGGAGTTAGGTCTGGTGAGTGGCAATCTCCCAAAATGATCGCGCAATATTCGAAGAGAGTCCCTGGCCATGTGACAGGTTGCTCGTCTTGCTAAAACCGTTGTTGATTTTAAGCTTGGGCAGTTTTCGCTACCTTTTCCGTATGATCGAAAATAGTACTCTACGATAAAAATTCTTTCTGCAAAACTGAGAACTATCCTGAAGCGTCTAATATTAACACGACATTCACATACGTTATAACGACGTTCGGAGACCACTCATAGGCATAATAGTCCTGTCGCCAGGGGGGGTACAACGGCCTCCATAATTCAGATGGACTTACCCAAGTTTTTTTTATGTATTTTGACCCGTAGAATATGAATTTTTTGGGTAACAGTCGATCCAGATGTCGATAAGATTGTTATAAACAAAGCACTTGAGGAATCACATAACAGAGATTTTTCGCAAAACAAAACATTTTTTTTATTTTTTGGGCCATTCTAAGCAAAAAATGATTTTACAAGTTTTTTCGTAGGATGCATAGTTTTCTTCATAAACACGGTTGAACTTTCAGAAAATCGAAAAATTGCAATTTTTGAACCCGAATAGCTTTTGATTAAAAAATGAAATAGCAATTCTGCTTACTGCATTTGAAAGTTCAAGTCAAATTCTATCGGTTTTGATTATTTGCATTGCTAAAAATTAAGTTTTTATTTGTTAAACAAAGCCATAAACACATAGTGTTTCCCGTGCCCAATGCATGCGTTTTAATGTACTTAATCTACGTAGAAATTGTATGTACATATGCGCGCCTACTCGTTCGGTTTCAAATGAGAAATGCATTGAAAACATCATTCAATCACTATGTGTTTATAGCTCTGTTTAACAATAAAACAATTGATTTTTAGCAATGAAAGTAATCAAAATTGATAGAATTGGACTTGAACTTTCAAATGCGTTAAGCAGAATTGCTATTTTATTTTTCAGTCAAAAGTTATTCGGGTTCAAAAATTACAATTTTTCGATTTTTTGAAAGTTCAACCGCGTTTATGTTGAAAACTATGCATCCTACGAAAAAAATTGTAAAATCATTTTTTGCTTAGAATGGCCCAAAAAATACAAAAACATGTTTTGTTTTGCGAAAAATCGCTGTTATGTGATTCCTCAAGTTCTCTGTTTATAACAATCTTATCGACATCCGGATCGACTGTTACCCAAAAAATTCGTGTTCTACGGGTCAAAATACATACAAAAAACTTGGGTAAGTCCATCTGAATTAAGGATCCGTTGTACCCCCACTGGCGACAGGACTATAAGCATTTCAGTACTGTTTATTTTGCCACATAACGTAGGTACGTCCTTTTCTTATACATAATATTTTTGATTACTTTTAAAAATATTACTTTATTAACAATTTTTACTAAAAAAGTATTGGTTTGCGTATAACACAGTAACACGCTTCTATATTAAACACGTAAATGAAACCCGTCCTGCCCATTAATTGTTTATCACTCCGTAAATTGATTGTAGTTAACCGTTTGTAACTTTGCTGTAAAATAATGGATTTATCGAATACAATTTTGTCATATAGTCATGTTACGCTACTGGGAGCGCAATATTTATCGACGTATGAATAAAATCCGACACAACTCATATTAATTCCATATGATCGTATCGCGAGATTACAAAATATTATGAATTTGTTCGGTTCACGTGACTGGGACTCGAATGGCTTGATTTGTGTTGATCACAGCCTGAAGGGCAAATTTGCATAGGGTGATATACCTCACCAGCGATTGGTTACGCTAGAAAAACTTTTATAAATTACCTTTTACCAAACACATTTTACAATCTATAAATTTTCTTCTCTGTTATCTTAATTGTTGAAACATTGTAACGTCATGTTGGTTTTGTTTAAATAATATTTTATTCCAATGTATCTTGATTTTAATCATTTGTTAGCTTTCTGTTTCGTCTTACTATTTTTCTTATAAAAATTGTTGGCGCACAAATTTTCTTTCAACTAAATATTCTGATAATAAAAGACTAAGTTTTTCAACCCAATAAAAATATTTGTAAAATAAAATATTTTTAAAAGATTTTTAATTGAAAAACTTATTGGCCAATTTTCCTGGTGACACCTCCAAGGCTTCTACAATATTCAAGCCAGATGGATGCTGCAGTGAAGACAAAAGGGTAGGAACTCTACACTATGAATTTCACAATCCCCGTCTGCAGCTTGGTAAAGTTCCAACGGCAAATGGACCTAGTTATTCTATAGGAGTAATACTAATATAAAATAAAAATGTATACCATTTTTATTCAGTTGCAATGCGAAGCCAAAACTGTCTTAACTTTTACTTGGATTAGAGAGTGCAGCTAGCACTCTTATCGAGGATTTCACCTCTTGTTAGAGGCTCTCCAGAGAATGCATAGGCTGCTTTCTCTAATCCAGGTTAATATTTTTTGGACATATTAGTCCCCCATTGCAACTGACGTGAAGTTGTAGGTGCGTATCGACATCTGCTAAATGAAAGACTAAGTTTTTCAACCTAATAAAAATATTTGTAAAATAAAATAATTATAGAAGCCTTGTAGGTGTCACCAGGAAAATAGGCCAATAAGTTTTTCAATTAAAAATCTTTTAAAAATATTTTATTTTACAAACATTTTTATTAGGTTGAAAAACATAGTCTTTCATTTAGCAGATGCCGCTACGCACCTACTACCTTCACGTTAGTTGCAATGGGGGACTAATATATCGAAAAAAAAATTTACCTGGAGTAGAGAAAGCAGCCCATGCATTCTATGAAGAGCCTCTAACAAGAGGTGAAATCGTCGATAAGAGTGCTGGCTGCACTCTCTAATCTAAGTAAAAGTTAAGACGATTTTGGCTTCGCATTGCAACTGAATAAAAATGGTATACATTTTTATTTTTATTTTATTCTTATAATCTTTATTTATCAATTTAAATTTTCACTTATTTCGAGTCTATTCTCATGTATTCTTTGTATATCTTCCGTATTCATTACCCATATATTCTATATTATATTTCTGGTACCTACATCTAGTCATCTAGTTATATAACATAATTTCTGTTGGCAACTCTGACTTCCAATCTATCATGTCAGTTTTCGGTGATATCCCACATGCAATCTCGAGACATGTACAATTGACATGTTGTAAAACTGCCACAAATCCCAGTGAAGTTTATTTTAAAAAATCTGTAATATTTCAGATTACTTATTTTAACAAATTATCAGGCTAATTCCTCGTAAAATTACTGAAATGCAAAGCCTTTTTTAATTCTGAAAAAATTTGTTTTATGGATTACCCCATATCTTTAAACCGACGAATATAAACGAAGTGAATACTTTTAATTTTAATATACAGTCGAACCCACTTATTGGAATAGCCTTAGTGCCAATCAAAAGTATTCCTATAACCGGGATATTCCGATCATTGGTCGCTAGTAGAAACGTTTCGGGACCTTAAATTTTTATTCCTTAAACCGGAATATTTCTTTAAGATGTATTCTAATAAACGGGTTTGACTGTACAACTTAGTGGTTTGTTAAGTACTATAAGACACGCCCCTTTCGAGAGTAATCAAAAAGTGTTACAAAATTTATAAACAAATAACGATTTTTCCTTATTTTGTTGTTTTTGGAGCACCAAATTAGGTTGAGTAATTTTTAAATTTACCATTTTTATGTTTTTCTATATGTGAACAGATTAATTTTATGTTTAAAATACCTTATTAATGGTAAGCGTAAATTTGAAAAATCCGCATTTTTCTGACTAAATTGTTAGTAATTTAAAAACAACGTTGAAATTATAGGAAGCTCAAAAAACTCATCAACTTTAATTAAAAAACTTATTTATTTATTTAAAAAGACTTTTAAACTTTAACTAGTATTTGCCTGCTTAATTAGTTAATTTAGTATTCCAATGGATTAGATTTTTTCTAAAATCTAAAGGCTCTTGTGAATATCAGTTGTAGTAATTAATTTGTAGCTTTTGCAAATTTATTCCACGGATTCCATTCCAGAAAACGTAAAGAGCGTTTCGTTATATGTTATAAATAATAAAAGTACAAATATGACAGTCCAGTAATTTAATGAGTGATATCAAAATAAACACTAGAGTAGGAAATAGGTATGGTTTGAAGTTGGGAATGCAAAATTGGCAAAAAAAATTCAGGAAGCTGGGGATGTAGGTAACAAAAAATAAGATACTGGCTTGCCTGTAATTAATAAAAATAGTGAAGTTGCAGTATTACGACATGTTCGCCTAGATTACAAATGAGATTACAGTATGAGAAAAGTAGCAGTTGTATCTGGAATTAACCGAACTAGCGTGAGAGCCATTTTAGAACAAATTCCATTCATATAAAAAACCTCACTATTTTTTGGTCTGACTAAAACCACAGTATTTTCCATGCTGCATCCACAGCAACCGCAAAAAGGTATTGGCTGGTATTTTTTGTGATTCACTGGTGGGACCACTTTTTTACATGGCAATTTGACTGTCACATAAGATTCACAATTACTGAAAGACGTGATTAATTTTGCCTTGACTTATTGCCATTAATCATCGGAAATTATCAACCATAATATGATAAATATCATTTGATTTGTCAGCAGAACGTACTTCTTCGCATTATGGTTTACTTGCTTGTCTTGAATATTTAGACCAAAATTTTCTGCATGATTTGATTAAGAGGAGAGGCAGTATTGAATGGTCTCATTGGTAATCAGATTATATCCCATGGATTTTTTGTAGGGCCACATATAAAGTAAAATCTGTAGAAAAATATCAGTATCTTTAGAAGAGTTGCGTCAACGAATTGTCAAAGAATGCCTACAGATCATTAGGCAAATGTTTCGTAATATGGAAGAATGATTTATACAAACCTTTATATCATTGTATAGATGCAGGACGTCATTAGTTTTCCGGAAGTTTATTATTTTCTCTAATAAATCAAATAAAGTACTAAAACAAATTTAAAAATTTAAAGGCTAACACGTAGGGAATTGCAAGGTATTTCAAATGGTATTTGATTTGCCCTTAAAAATGTTAAGGTGGTTCTTACCCTGACTTAGAGGTGAAAGTAACATAATCGAAAATACTGGAAAATGTGCAATTCTTTAATCAAAAATTAACCTGTGTCGCTAGGTTTTTCAAAAATGTTGTAGTTCCTGATAGTGCCTCTGTTTCGTTTTCGTCCGACCCACCCTGTATGTACAGATGCAGACTTAGACTGAACTATTTATCTTTTACCTTGGTGACATCTTTTAAGATCATCAATATTTTTTTTCTAAAGAACTGCGAACATTCAACAGTACGGCAACAATGAGTCGGCAGTGCAACAGTGACCGTGACACTATACTATCAAAAACGAAGGCACACTATTGTGATAACAATAATTATTATACTCATAGGCGCGCTCAATATTGTCAAGTCAGTCAGGTTCGATTTCTTGTTATAGATAATCGATTTTTAGTAGTTCCAGTGTGACACAAAATCTAGACATAGCATAAAAAGTTTATTTGAAGAAAGTGTATTTTTTGTTCTTCTTAATAGCGGTACAGACTCGTTTTTTTAATATTGTATTTAATTACAAAGTAATTTCCACATACTAACATATTTCTCAAATTTGGCTCTTCTTTACGCTATTCTTTACTATATTGCGAATATGTGTGCCAAATATCTCGACAAAATATTCAAAACTAAAGCTGCAATCTTGGAACGCGTTTTCCACGTGCTGATGTTACCTCTTAACCCACATGTGCTTGACGTACAATAAATTGTACACCATAAATATGTTTTGACTTGTACATATATGCACATTTTATGTCTTGGTAACAGCTTAAATACTTTAAGTAAGTCTTAACCAACCATAAGGTGTATTTGTGAATTGCTCACTTTGTGATATCTGGCGATAATTTTGTGATAAAGATTATAAGTTTTATAATACGGCTGAATTGGTAAAACGATTTGCTAAATAATTAAATATTTTTTATATTTATGCAGAAAATATACATATTTTTGAACATACCGGTAGGGAAGACGTATATTTCTATTTAGATTTAGAAACTGATTAAAGTTTTATTCTACAATATGCGTTGGGCTATTTCATTTTAGTGTACGAAATATTGTACGCCAGGAAAATACCATATTATTTATTATTAGAGGCTTTTCACTGGAGGATGAGTTTGGTATGTTGGGGAATGATGAAAATTTAGTAGCAATTGTAGAGAGTATTGCTTTGGAGCCTCCAGTAAATGCATGTGATGTCCTAACAGGCGAAGACTGATGACAGAGATATAAAGGCAATGGATAATTTACCAGGGCCTCGATTTTTGACCCTTCGCTTCGTTATCGAACGTATTCGCTTCGTATCTGTTTAGTATACGTAGCGAATACGTTCGATAACGAAGCGAAGGGTCAAAAATCGAGGCCCTGGCTCGCAATTATAACCTCGTTCTCAAAATTAATATATCGTCGGTGATGTGACAATACCTCCTATCTGCTTTTTCGTGAGTTTCGTAGGAGAGACGAAAAACCTTTTTACCTTTCATCTTAACATCCAGACGAAAAAACAGGTTACCTCCTGTTTTCATATGTTAGTTTTGACTTATTATGTAGTAAATATGTACATAGTAGAATTTACTACAAAACAAGTCAAAAATATCTTATAAAAAGAGGAGGTGGCCCTAAAAAAACTTTTTGTCTCTCTTAAAAAACTCACAAAAAAAGCAGATAGGAGGTATCACATCACCGACGATATGTGCAAAATAATGACGAAGGCGTATTGTTACCTGATTCTCAGTAAAACATTCCATTCACAGAGCTGAGAGATAAATGGACAGGTAAAGGATCAAACAAAAATAAATATCACTAGGTAAAAGAAAACATGCAGAGAGAAGGTCAATGTATTGATCAAAAAGGAATTTCCAAAATATGTTCCTAAGCGTTCCGTTGAATGTTTTTCACTTTTCGTTGATAAGTAACTTATACTAAAGCTTATACCGTCAGCAACTAATCGATATGCTTCACAGAAGGATCGCCAACAAGAAGTTCGGGAGTATGAGGTCAAAGCTTTTCTGGGAACTCTACTATTGAGTGGTTATGTCAACATTCCTTGGAGGAGAATGTTTTGGCAACGTGAGAGGGGTCCTAGAAATCAACTTAAAGCTGTGACAGATGCCCTTACTTATAAAATTGGATCAGTTATAATTTAGAAGACGCTAATTTAGATTAGGTCGTCCATCTGCCAATGAAAATGTCTAAAGTTGCTATGATCGACTAGACCATTTCCATTTTGTGCCAAAATATTTCATAAATAAGGTGTTCAACATGCAACGTATGATTAAATTTCAAATATTTTGTTTTATACTATGCCCAAACCTAATAGTAGGTTATATGCCTGGTGTACCATATTTTGTACAGCATTTTTTTTACTTATTTTACATAAATATTTTGTTTTAACGACAAATATGTTTTTGTTACCTTACATAACACGTAAATTTGAATAAAGATATTAAAAAATATTTTAAGGTAAGTTTTAGGCATACCTGGGTTAATTGTAAATAAAAATATCAAAAATAAACTGTAATGAACTTATATTACCCGGCTGAAGTAAAAGTTTTATTATGTTCCCAAAATTAATGCCTAAATAAACAAGAAATAGGTACATAGCCATCTGGCAACTCAATTGGTATATGGCTGATTTTATACAATATAAATTAACCCCTAGTCAATAGTTCACATATGAATTATTTATTTGAAAGCAGCAAACTGATACCAATAAACGTATTAAAACAAAACACTCTATTAAACACAGTTACAACTCAGTGATAATCATTATGGTTGACTCAAATAATGGTCTATAAAATTAAACTGGTAATATATTTTCTGGTTGGGTTAGTTCACGTATTTGGCGGTCATAGGATTAAATGTTTACGAAGAGAATATTTATTAAAAACGGTGAATAAAATACCGCATTTTTCGACATTGCTCCACAGATTTTTGCACTAGATTGTAATTTTTATTGTAAATGGCGTAATACACAATTGTAATAAAAACTTTCCAACAACTCAATGTGTTCTATTCTTAAATTATTGTATCACGTCATTAAAGGTACACTCGGCAATTGTCCGCAGTTCCAGAAATTCTTAAAATTATATAATATTTCAATCTCATATTAATATTTCAGTCAACGTCAATATGTAAACAAACTGTCAAACTGACAAACTACTTAATTTGTTTGCGTTAGAAAATTAATAAATTTGAATATATTTTTTGTTGCAAATAAAAAAAATTATTATTACTTATGATGTATTGTTGTATACAAAAATGTGATAAAAAATGATACGCTAAATAAAATAAATGTGAATGATCATAGAAAAAATTGTGTATACAACTTGCATTAAATTATCATTTTGAAGCTCATACTTTGTAAGAAACTGGCCGCTAGGCGGCTCGTTTAGTATCCCTCATACTCGCTTCATAATGACCATCATTAAATGCTAGTTGTATAATATACTCTTATGCTTCTTTTCATGAGCATTTTTCAGTGCGTTACAAATGATAGAAAAAAAAGGTAAGTCCGTGACAATATACATTTTAGTGACATGACATTTCAGTTAAATCTGACAGTTGTCAAATTTTATTTGCAATTTGGAAATCAATTGTGTTTATTGCATTTATAAAATGGTATTTTCTTTGATTTGTATAGTCTTTTAAATTGTTCAGTTTATATTCGTAGATATATTATATAATTCGAAAATTATTTTATTTTCGATTATGGCGCCATCTATTGACAACTAGAATAAATGTTATAAATGTCACCGACGAAATGTAATCACCGATGTGCGTTTTTTTCTGTCACATACAATTTAACGCGTTAGAAAGAAATCGAAAAACTGACGCACTGAAAGATCCTCATGAGAAAAAGCATACTACAATTTTGGCAACCAGCCCTCTACATATATATAGAGTTTAATGGACCATTAACGCCGGGCGTCGTTATGTAAAAATCGTAAATTATATAATATAGACATGTAATAATAAAATACCTTTTTAAATTAATTTATATACCCATACTTTTTTACTTTTTGCCAGAAAACGGTTACTTTTCAGCACTAAAGCTAAAAGCTTTAATTAGAGAATGTTTCAACGTTCTTTATTATCTGAATTATATGAACATTTCCTTTTATTCGCCAGAAGAGAATTAAAATTAAATATTCAGGCAGTAGAATATGTAATTATTTCGAACAACGTTGTGCGTATCAATGTTTTCAAACTTCTAAAAATAAATGAGTTCATCTAAACAAAACTTTCGTAGTTCTATATTTTTTTATTCAATATTTTACTAGACTATTTTTAACTGACAAAACGTCATAGCAACGCCACGTTTCCTACTGACAAAACTCCTTCCTGCCTGTGATTTGTCAGCGACAAAATTATGACAGATCCGTCACGAAGGTGTCTGGTAATTCCATTGTTGTCAGTTTGACAAACTTCACTGAGGCGTAATCTATTTTGGACAGATATAATGAATCTAGACGAAAAACTAAAATTTGGATGCCAGTCAGGTAAAGAAATCAAAAAATTGGTTTCTGAAAATGTCCCATTGAACACGCAGAGGTCCAAAAGCTCTATTTGGACTCAATATTCGGAGTTCGTGTGGGTGAGAAATTTTACGCTTGAAAGATGTACTACCATAACGGAACTAGCAAAAATTCTCGAAGATTATGCCTTGAACATAAAAAAGGCAATGGTGAAGACTATAAAGAGTCGTCTGTAAAGTCAATATGGAATACTACAGCAAAAGTGCTACAAGAAAAATATTTTACGTAGTAAGGCATAAAAATCGACCCTTTCACAGATATATTTTTCAAATGTGCAAGATTGACCAGAGATACCAAGCGGAGGTAGCTTCAAAGTGTTCAAGAAAAAATAAAACTCAGTTCAAAAGCATTATCTACGACGAGGAAACCCCCGATGGAGAAAAAAAAGTTATTTCACCTTTGTTCATTTGAACTTGCTTGGAGAGGCAATGAAGCTGCAAGATTCACTTTTTCCAGAAGGAATTTGATGTTATGTTAATACAACAGCATTTTTTCCAAAACAAATCAAGGCGGTTCGAAAAGTTTGGCAAGCAGCAAATGGCTGGGAAAAATTCATCAAACAAAAATTTATGCCCAGTTAGATTATTTTTGAAATTAATGGAAAAAAGGGGACCAAAGGTTTTATCAGAGACTCTTTCTTACCGTTCACCCCAACTGGAAGGATGGATCTTACTTCAAAAACTGCCCACTTGGAATCAACACCGTATTTAAATAGACAAAAATGTCAGCTGAAAAAATTGGAATAGACACAAAAAACCTAAAATAACAAACCATTCTCATCGATCTTCAGCTATGTCAGCCTTGTTCAAGCAAGGTGTTTCTGAACAGGAGTTAATTAAATAAACGGGTCACTTAGATGCAAGCTCTCTATAACGATATCTGTAGTTGGGTTCCAGTCACCACCAGAAGTTGATCGAAAATCTCAGAACAACAAAATGATTTTAAGATATGAAATTTATATGAATGAATTCTGTTTTACTTACTGTTGCCGCAATAAATAATAACACAAATAATACACATACATACACAGTAATACACATTCAAAGATCGAAGATCATTACCGCAACACATTTAAAAATGGGCTTGTGTACCCACTCTTGTGACGTAAGTCAAACATTTAAGTCTCCCCACCACAGTCGGAGTAGACAACCGTAGTAAATGTCTAAGAACCGTGGTTTTCTTCTTCTTATGGTGCCTATCCGTTACGGATATTGGACACTAACATGGCTATTCTGACTTTGTTGACTGCTGCCCTGAAAAGTCCGGTAGTGGTTAAGTTAAACCATTTTCGCAGGTTATGCAGACAGGATATTCTTCTTCGTCCTGGACCTCTTTTCCCATGCGCTTTACCTTGAAGTATGGTCCGAAGTAGATCATATCGTTGTGCATTGCGCATTATATGGCCCAGATATTCCAGTTTGCGACGTTTTATGGTTACGACTAGTTCGCGCTCTTTACTCATTCTATGTAGATCTTCTTCGTTGGTAACTCTGTCTATCCAGGAAATCCTCAACATGCGTCTATTGCACCACATCTCAAATGCTTCGAGTCTCTTCAGTGATGCTTCAGTTAAGGTCCATGACTCCACGCCATATAAAAGAGTGGAGAATACGTAGCATTTTAGTAAACGAACTTTTATTTCCAATTTTATATCGTGGCTGTTAAATATTTTTTTCATTTTGACGAGAGCTGATCTTGCCTTCTCGATCCTTATCTTAATTTCCGTCGATTGGTCCCACTGTTCATTTAAGTTTGCACCCAAATAACAAAAGTTGGTGATTTGTGTTATAGATTGTTGGTTAACTAGTAATTGACCAGGTGGTATCCTATTTTTGCTTATAACCATGTATTTGGTTTTTTTGATGTTAAAATCAAGCCCAAACCTGCTACTTGCTTCTGCCACCCTGGAGACAAGTGTCTGCAGACCTTCAAGATTGTCTGCAAAAATGACAGTATCATCAGCGTATCTTATGTTGTTCAATCGTTCTCCGTTTATAAGTATTCCCTCGTCTATGTCCGTTAGCGCTAGGTTCATAATGTGCTCTGAATATGTATTGAACAATAATGGGGACAATTTACATTCCTGTCGCACACCTCTTTTTATCTTTATGTCGTCTGTTAACTGATCCCCTACTCTAACAGCTGCAGTTTGTTCGTAATAGATATTGTTTATTATACGGCAATCACCGTGGTTTTGTTCTACTATAATTTATCAAATTCACTGTTCCACTATTTTATCTTAAATAATTTATCTTTATCTTACCAGTTTTCTGCATACCTCTAGAGGTTAGTTGGTAACTCACCTGAAATACAAAAAAGAGTAATGTAGTTGTACCCTTTATTAAATTTATTAAAATAAATAAGGTTCCTAAACCGCTTTCTTGTGGTACTTACTTACTTAATTAGTCCTAAGCCTTTCTAGCTTTAGATGTAAGGCTGGCGGAGTTGAGTTTAGCATTGTAGTCTCCATGCTTTCCGATCTTGCGTTAGGTTTCTTGCACTTTCCAATGTCAATCCCTTCTTCTCGACTTATTTCCTGATTCCATCTACCCACATAACTCTTGGTCTTCCTCTTTTGTTTTTCCCTTGCACTCTCGTTTCAAACACTCGTTTTGTTAGCCTCTCGTTCGACATTCTAAACACGTTACCGAACCATCTAAGTTGTCCCTCCACTATTTTTTCATTGATTGGTTCTAGTTTTAGATTTTGTCTAATTGTTTTGTTTCGTATTTTGTATGTCCTCTTTCTGTTTGCTACTTTCCTCAGGAACCTCATTTCCATAGCATTGACTCTGGATTTTTGTCTCCCCGTTAATGTCCATGTCTCGCTGCTATATAGGATTGTTGGTCTAACTACTGATTTAACGACTGCCGTTTTTACTTTCTCCGTTATCTTTTTTCCCCAAAATGTTGTTTTCATAACGTTAAATAAGCTTCCTGTTCGTCCCATTCTCTCGTTTATTTTCATGTCTGGTTTACCATTTGATTCGATTATTACTCCTAGGTATTTAAAATATTCCACTTGCTCTAGTTGTTTCCCGTCTAATTATATTGCGTGTGTCTTCCTCGTATGTGAAATTATCATTGTTTTTGTTTTCTCTGTATTAATTTTCATATTTATGTTTGATAGTTCTTCTTCTAGGCTTTCAAGATTGTTCTCTAAGTCTTCTGGATTCTGGATTCCTCGTTATTGGTTCTTACTGTATTTGTATTATTTTTGTACATATCCTTATTGCATCTGTTATGTGTCTGTCGACTCCCCTTTTTTTTAGTGTCTTCCATACGTCCTTTCTCAGTATTCTGTCAAACGCCTTTTCCAGGTCAATGAAGCACATATGTATCTCTTTATTTTTCTTAATTACCTTCTCACTTACTTTTTAATGTGAATATTAGGTCTTGCGTGCTTCTGTCCTTCCTGAATCCACACTGTGTGTCTTCCATAGTTGTTTCTATTTGGGTTTTTATTCTGGTCTCTATTATTCTTGCGAATACCTTCCCAGGGATACTTGATATGGTGATACCTCGGTAATTATTACAGTTTCTCTTGTCTCCCTTTTTGTGTATTGGTAATAATGTCTTAGGTCTGGATCCCGCATATGAAAAAAAAGTTGATTAATAGCAAGCTGAAAATTAATTAATAGCTTAAGGGTGTCTAGTCGGAGAAACTTTGATATATGGGAACACTGGAACAGGGGCAGTTTTAATTGTGGAACAGGTTAAAAATTTGGAACGGTCAGACCACGAAAACGGCACATTTATTTTGTCCGACAGAACAGACTTAAATTCTCCGAACAGATATTAAACTCTGCAAAAAACAGACTGCTATTTATTACCTGTCATAATTCCTGTCATTTATCATATTCAACATGTTTCACTCATTAAAACGCCCATTTGGTGATAAATATCAGTCTGATTTTTGTGAGTTTAATCTCTGTTCGGAGAGTTTAAGTCTGTTCTGTCGGACAAAATACATGTGCCGTTTTCGTGGTCTGACCGTTCCAAATTTTTAACCTGTTCCACAATTAAAACTGCCCCTGTTACAGTGTTCCCATATATCAAAGTTTATCCGACTAGACACCCTTAATCTATTAACAAATTTTCAGCTTGCTAATAATCAACTTTTTTCCATACGCGAGATCCAGACCTATCTTTCTTCCAGTCCTTTGGTAACTCTGCTCTATTTATGATATCATTTATTAATTCTTTCATGCTATCCATTCCCTTTGTCCTCATGAATTTTACCATTTCCGGGGTGATTTTTTGTTGTATATTATGTAATTTAAGTATTACATAATATGTTGTTATGGGAGTAGCCAAAATTATTGGTGTAATGAAAATTTCATTTTTAACATTAGGATGATCAAAGGGGGTAAATTTTGACCCCAATGTATGTTTTTATCTAATAAATTCAGAATAATTTTCAATTTTAAACTCATTATTTTTCTATTTGACTTTAATATCTGTAAATACCCTCATATTTTGTAATAAAAAAATCCCTATATTTTAAGAAAAAAAAAATATTTTCTGAATTTGGGGTCAAAGACGGACTCCCTTGGCCTTCCATGTTCCAATTTAATATTAAGTAAATACAGTCTATTATGTGGGATTGTTTGTAAGAAACATTCCAATATTGAAAAAAAATTGTTTTTTAAACCTGTGGATACGTAAATTAGTGTCTATTTTAAAATTTCCTTAGTTCTGTCTTGAGAATGATGATTCCTGTTTTTGTTAAGTTGTAATTAAAATATGTTTTACTAATGTTTATTTATCATTTATTGATACAATGCTAACATGAAAATTACAAATACATTATTATTTTATTTCTTAAAACAACTTAATTTTTTTTGTCAATTGTCATTTTTGACTGGGAGTCATTTTTGACCCCAGGTTAATGAACTAAGGTTTGACGTTTCGATTTCCACTTCGGAAATCGTTCTCAAAAAATATTATTTTAAAAATTCATTAGTGTCCTTATAGACAAGGCGGAAACGGCGGATTCGTTGGGAAAAATATTCCCATGAGATATTTTTGTATAATCACATTCGTGAGACATCCCAGAATAAGGCTCAAGAAGTCGCCCACGTGAAAAATGGGCCAATTTTTTTTAACAATTTTTTTTAATCCACTTGCAAAAATCGATATTTTGGCCCGGACTATTTTTTTTTTGTTTTTTGGACCATTCTGGACAAAAAAGCTCTCTTATAATTTTTCTCTAAAGTTGATCTTTTTCGAGTTATAAGCAACTTAAAATTTGAAAAACGCGAAAATGGCCATTTTTAAGACTTAATAACTCAGTTAAAAATTATTATTATGAAAGTCAGAAAGTGACTAAATCAAAGTTTAAAGTCGCCGCTACATGATCCTGAAGAAATCTGTGTCAGTAATTTACTACTAAGCTATTATTTTTAATTAATAACAATGAGCGGTTAGATCGTATTGACGCCGCTATAAATGTGAGTGCGAGTAAGATTGGACTGCTGGAATGGCTTCTCTCTCGCACTCAGAATTTACAGCGGCCGCACACGTGCATGGTGCTTATTATTATTACTTAAAAATAACAGCTTAGTAATAAAATAATGATAAAAATTTCTTCAGGATCTTGTAGGGGGGCTTTAAACTTTGATTTAGTCATATATTGACTTTCATAATAATAACTTTTAACCGAGTTATTAAGCCTTGAAAATCGCCATTTTTCGTTTTTTTCAATTTTAAATTGCTTATAAGTCGAAAACGATCAACTTTAGAGAGAAATTATAAGAGATCTTTGTCCAGAATGGTCCAAAAAATTAAAGAAAAAAGTGTTCGGGCCAAAAATATTGATTCTTGCAATCTGATTAAAAAAAAATTGTTAAAAAAAAATTGGCCCACTTTTCACGTGGGCGACTTCTTGAACCTTATTCTGGGATATCTCAAGAATGTGATTATGCAAAAAAATCTCATGGGAATATTTTCCCCTTCGAACCCGCCGTTTTCGCCTTGTCTATTAGTGACAATTTAAAAACATAGGGTAGGTGGGGGCAAAGGTACGCATTTTCTAAATTTTCATCTCTAGTGAATCTCCTAATGCTTGAATTGGCACAGAGTATAGATGAAAGTGAAATTGATACATTTTGTAATCATATTAGGCAAATGGAAATTCTTCAATATTATTTTTGTAGTGTTTATAACTTAAAAAAAAATGTAAATGCGTACCTTTGCCCCACCCAATGGGGCAAAAGTACGCATGTGCGTACTTTTGCGGATTTGAGACATTTTGCAATTGAGACAAAATTAGCTGATAGACTATCGAGCTCAACTGGATATTCACTTGGAAGATTGACTTGAAACATGTATTTGCCAAGTCTACCTCACTGGGGGCAAAGGTACGCACTGCGAACGTTTGCCCCATTTGTGTGAGTACTTTTGCTCCATCCGGCAACTAATAATATATCTAACCTTAATATGAAACTATGCACATGTGAATTTCAAACTGTCACGTAGAAGAAGTCTTCTAACAATAAACTTTCAATATGCCTAACCAATAATAATCTGAGTTTGAAAGATAAGGAATTAGAATCAATCAATTTTTAAGAAAAATTAGATCAAAAATTACAAAAATAATTTTTACCTCATTTTTGTTGTTGTATTCGCCATGATTGCGCCAAAGTTTCTCATCCAGTGCTACTGAATAGTACAAACATATGCCACAAGATATTGTCGCCCACATATAAGAAGTTACCGAGAAATGTAAGTGCGAACCTTTGCTCCGTGCGTACTTTTGCACCCACCTACCCTATAATGACTTCAAATTTAACATATTTATTAAATTATCTTAAACTAACTAGACTATATACCAAATTGCAAAGTATGGTTATGTTATGTAATATATATCTTACTGTCTGTGCATGTCCACCCGATAATAACCCCTAGAGTAAAAACATGCCGAAGATTCATGGATGAGCGCGGTGTAGGTCGCGATCGCGGTCGAGGTTTACATCGACGACGGGCAGAACATACCGAAGATACTTTTCGTATCCTGTTTTGGCATCGACATCGCTGTAAACCGCGATGCAAGGTCACGAGGTTGAGCGGGTGACACATCCTTGGTATGTGCGATCTCATAAGAAAATTAAGGTTTGTTTTGATATCGATGTAGCGACCGCGGTCGCGACCTACACTGCGCTCATCCTTGTAACTTCGGCATGTTTTTACCCTTAATGGTTAATAGATATATATATATATATATATATATATATATATATATATATATATATATATATATATATATATATATATATATATATATATATATATATATATTTATGCACAGATATCAAAGTGAGGTCCTGACATTACGCGCACTTAGTGAGGACCGGTAGAAAACGTAGACATAATCGTTTCAACTCTTCATAGTGACCTTGATAAGTAAATAGCAATTAAAAAATGACGAGTATACACAAAAAAAATTACGTATATGTGCCCCGTATTGTTCAAGTATATTGCCACCCAAGTGAGGCCATTATACGCAGCTATTAAAGTGAGACTGTATATACTTTTTCGTTATGCGCACAAAGTGAGGACAACTTTACGTGTATATTTCCTTGCAGCTCATCAAGTGAGGACCATACAGTGTTGTCGATAAATATGAGATTAATCGTTTCTACTGCCTTTTTCTGTATAACACAGTAAGAATTATTATTGTTTCGATGTTTCAGCCACTTGTAGTTATAAGAAGGATGTGGACTCTTTGTTCTTGCTCGTACTGTTTGTTAATTTTATAACATTTTAGTACCTCAGCATTAAATCACGGTAGCCTTATCGGAGACTAGCGTTGATAAAGAAATAGTTTTATATTTTTTAATAATTTACGTTAAAGATGGATAGGAAAGCAAGAATTTTGAAAATAGCGTTAGTTGAGAACAATAATAATCAAAATGGAGGATACAGTGATAGTTCAGTTATGTGAAATTTATATTGAACTTAACATATAAATATAAAAGCCCGACTTTTGATCTAAGGGGAACACAGTTTTTACGGTACATACATATCTGTCATTTGTCAACCCCCTCCCTTCCATTTCCCCCACCCCTTATTTTTAAATAGGGAAGAGGGGCGTGTGCTAGCTCATTTGAAAGGATATTCAATTCTCTATCCAGTATTATTAAAATTGACATAATTATCTATACAGAGTGTATTTTAGTATATGTACTGTTGCCCCTGTCGATTTTCATTTTGAAACGACAATTTTCCAACCTTAATTTTAGTATACAAGATGATTTACTTAATTTAATTAAACTTAATGTACTTTTTTACTGACTTAATTTTACAGTTATTCCACTAGATGGCAAATACAGTGAATATGTGCATATGTTTTATTTCGAATAATCATTTTAAAATAGTTTTAGTTTTCTATTTTCTCTGAAAATTGTTGCAAGCTTCTTGTTCTTATACTTAAAATCATGTCACTACAAATTTATACGAGACTACATATTAAGAGTATAGAAAGTATTATAATATATGACATACATGCTTTTTTCCATTTATTGAAGATATTTCACCATATCCTGAAACAATGCAATGTGACCAAGTGTCCTCAACTAAAAAAATATATCCCACTATTTTGATATTAAATGTATAGTTTGTACTATAACCCGTATTGAAATAGATTGCAACATGTGTGTGTGGTTGGGATATTGAATGCGAAACCTAAGGCTTCATTCGCCTAATCATATTTACCTTTGATTCTTATAACAATAAATAAATTTATCAATATTATTAGTGTTTTTAAACAATATCAGTGTGATATATCAGTATGATAAAGTCAAGATAAACAATACTATAACAGAAAGCTTTGAGGTCAAACAAGGACTGCGACAGGGTGATCCATTATCGTCTATAATGTTTAGCATATTACTAGAAAAGGTTATACAGGAAGCAAACATTAATAGAACAGGTCTGATCTACCACAAAAAACATCAGTGCTTGGCATTCGCAGACGATTTGGTAATTTTGGCTAGGAGCAAAATAGAACTTATAGAAACACTCATGAAACTCGAGGAGAGGGCAGCAACCAAAGGATTGTATATAAATGAAGCAAAAACAAAGTATATGGAATGGACAAATAAGCAATTCGTTCGGGGGCAATACATAACAATGACAACAGCGAAGGGAACACAGTATAAATTCGAAGAAGTTGAGAGATTTGAGTACTTAGGAACTGTCTTCACAAGAGATCCTAACTGTGAAGAAAAAATATAAAAGAGAATTATGTCGGGCAACCGCGCTATATTTGCTTTTAATGGGTTGTTAAGAAGTAAACATATATCACGAAGAGCAAAACTAAGAACTTACAAGACCGTAATAAGGCCGATAGTAACGTATGCTTCTGAAACATGGGTCACAACAAAAAAAACATCAAGAGTTGTTATTAGTTTGGGAGAGGAAAATACTGCGCAAAATCTTCGGTGGGAAAAACTTAAATGGACAATGGGTAAGAAGAACAAATAAGGAACTAACTGAGCTCTATCAAGATCCTAACATACTAGCAGTAATTAAAGCGCAAAGACTTAGATGGTTGGGCCATGTGCAGAGGATAATTCCATCTAGAATTCCCAGAATGGTACTATCTAGTGCATTGGCAGGGAAAAGACGAAGAGGAAGACGGAGGTCACGATGGAGTAATGAAGTTAGAGAAGATATGAGAAGAATTAACTTAAGGAACTGGGAAACAAAAGCGACTGACAAAAGGGAGTGTAAAAGAATAGTACATCAAGCCATGGGCCTACTAGGCTCGTAGTGCTTACATATTATAATATCAGTTTTCTAATATTATCCAGTTCCATATCCAGTTCCGAATCCAGTGGTTATATTTCTTCCGTATTGTTTAGTTTCGCTTCCAGTGATTGTATTTTTTTTCTTGTTTTTTTTTGAAATATTTATTTATTATTCTATTACTATATTTTTTTATTGTGCTCATAATAGATTGCAACATTGTCTACAGACATGAATGCAGTAACAATAAATAAAAAAAATCGGAGATCCACACCCCGGATTTGAAATCGAAACCTCTGCTTTACGAATCCGAGATCCGAGGTCTACCCACTAGGTCACTAGGCTATCGCTCTTAGACAATATTTTTTCCTGAAACGGGGAACTTTTAAAGCCGGGTCTAGACTATGTAACAAAACATGCTAATAACAAAGTTGTACAACAAATTTGTTGTACAACTTTGTTATGTAACTTGTTATAATATAGCATGTAGCAGCTTGTGTAATATTGTGGAGGCGACACCGGCGTGTTAAATTAATATTTTGGATGTGTCCTTCATTAGCAGCTCGAGCTAAATATAGGTAGTGGTACAGCTCTTTTAGCTGATCTGGAAAGAGATAACATAGACCCATCGACAGGAGACATTAAATGTGATGGCAGTTTTAAAAACTTCTTAAGAATAGAAAGTTCTGATTTTGAATTTCTTATAAATGAAATCGGCCATAAAATAGGCAGGAAAGACATTTCGAGATGCAATTCCAGTAAGAGAAAGATTAACAGTTATATTAGTAGCAAAGTATATTTTTTAAACTTTTTACTCATTGTTTCAGAGAGGAAGTATAACATTTCTGTAAAATTTAATTCCTCAGTATTATCGTCTTCACCTGTTCATGATTGAGTGTCACTGTCTGTTTGAATTGGTGTAGCTGGAGAAGTAGCGGATGTAGGTGTAGTGGACGGAATAGAAAGGCTCAGATATATTGTATGATTGAGTGCCTGTTTGAGTAGCTGATGAAGCAGTCTGCATCTGTGTAGCGAATGAAGTGAATGTTACAGGTTTTATGTCTGAACACTCTGCTCTGTAGAGAATAGTATTTATGTCAAATTTAGAGTTGATTTGCACCGATTTGCTGTTAAGGTTCCGCGTACGGCTTTTCTTTTGTTGGCTTGAGTTATAGGCGTACGTGCATTAGTTTTAACTACAGTTTCTGTACGTATTTTCACTTCTATTTCAGTCTATTCATCGTGTTTTTTATTTGTTTTTTAAATCAATAAATGTAGCTCATCCCATAGCAATCCCATAATACTCGTTACTTACGAAATAGCTCAATTAAATGAGTAGTCAGTTCTTTCCACAATTTCATCGCGTAAATAACCCTACGTGAACAGAGCAAAGAAAAATCTAGCACAATCACTCCAGAATGAACAAGGCGATATGACTCCAACGGTTGCTGCTCGCGTAGGTACTATGCCAGAGAAATGTTTCAATAACATGTTTTTAGGTGTAGATCAGTCGCGGTGCGGTTTTATAACTTTCTTTGATGTTTACCGACATCTGTTGGATAACATAAAACATGCTATATAACCAGAAAAATGTTATACAACACTGTGTTTTAAAACTTGTTTATTTAAAATTTTGTAACAAGTTACAAAACTTTGTTATTTAACATGTTTTGTTACATAGTCTGGACCCGGCTTAACGGTAACTTCTTATAGGTAATACACTACAATTTCTGAATATTTTTTCTGAAATCTATCGAATGGTACCAAACACGACCCCCACGGAGGTGGGGGGGGGGTTACTTTAAAATCTTAAATAGGAACTCCTTTTTTTATTTCAGATTTGGATTCTTTGCGTAAAAATAAGCAACTTTTATTCGAAACGTTTTTTCTAAATACGGATAGGTGGCGCTATAATCGGAGAAAACGGGTGTTGGAAATGGAAAATTAAATTAAAATATGGAAAGTCCCCACTAAAATAGAAAATTTTACTCAACTTTTTTGGTTTTAGAACCTAATAATCACAACCCAATAGGTCCCCAAAACGCTCGAGTGACTGCACATTTAGCATACTTTGCTCCCCTACTATATGTATTATAAATAATATGCGAAGTACTATATAATTATTAACCCAAACAACCATAATTCAACTTTTATTTACTAATAAAGAACTGGACGAAAGTGTCACATCAGCTTTTATGAAACACATGAATATTTACATAAAAAGGTAAGTAATCTGCTTGAAATCGATATTCCCAAAATCATCTAAAAATTGTTTATAGTACTTGAGTACTTTGAGACTCTTGTATGAAATGTGAATACCGAAATACGATTAGGAATCTCCATTATGTAATTTTTAAATAATACATAATTCTTAGGAAATGAAAGGTATTATACAAACGTGTTAAAAAATACTACCTACTGAAATTTTTTGATGGCAATAAATGATGAATTGGTTTATCGAATTTATTTTTAAGGTGATACAGTAGCGATCAACAGGTAGCCAAAACGCGTTCCAAGATTGGGGCTGTAATTTTGAATATTTTTTCGAGATATTTGGCACACGTATTTGTAATATAATAAAGAATGGCGGTACAGAGCCCAATTTGAAAAATATATTAATATGTGGAAAGTACTCTGTAAATAAATACAATATTAAAAAAACGAGTCTGTACCGCCATTAAGAAGAACAAAAAAATACACTTTCTTCAAATAAACTTTTTTATCAGATGCCTAGATTTTGTGTAATTTTGGAACTACTAATGAAATAAAAAATTTTAGTAGTTCCAAAATGACACAAAATCTAGGCATCGGATAAAAAAGTTTATTTGAAGAAAGTGTATTTTTTTGTTCTTCTTAGTGGCGGTACAGGCTCGTTTTTTTAATATTGTATTTAATTACAGAGTAATTTCCACATATTAATATATTTTTTAAATTGGGCTCTGTACCGCCATTCTTTATTATATTACGAATACGTGTGCCACATATCTCGAAAAAATATTCAAAATTACAGCCGCAATCTTGGAACGCGTTTTCGCTACCTGTTGATCTCTACTGTTTCCTCTTAAGTAAAATATGTCATTTGGATATTTTTTTAAACTCGATAGATCCTAGGGACATGTCGGTAGATCGGTAGGATCATCACTTTTGGGAGTTTTGGGAATATCCCAATTGACAACGCAATATACTGAATATACACCGACGCCGTCTACAACGAGCGACGAATCAGAGATGCCAGATTGGGGTACTTTCGCCCATTTTTAGGATAATTTGAAAGCACATGGGAAAATTTTTATAGGTTGAATTGGTTGGGGAATTTTTCGGGAGGAAAATTGAGCAAACTGAATTGCAATATAAATGTATGTAACATATAACATTATATTAACATTATAACCTATCGAGTATTTGCTTCTGATTAAAAAAACCGAAAAATGGTTTTTGGAACAACCGCTTTTTTGACCAGTTATAACCGCCAGGTTAAACCGTAAGTAAAAAACCGGTATAACCGAAAACCGGTTTTTTGTTCAACAACCGCCATCCCTACCTTGGTTGTTACAAATACAGTTCGCTGGAATAAGTTTTACCCCCCTTATTAACTTATTTATTTTTAGCACATAAGAAAAACGCTCGGATAGGTCGATTTTTAAAATAATCATAGTATATTATAGCGTCAATGTTTCGAACTTTACGCGATCCCTCTTCTTCAGGTGATAGGCACAACTTTGATTTTTTTAAATAGGAAAGTAAGTACATCATGTGACACCTCATTTAAAGGCTTTTTTCTACAACCGTGTTAAAAATGCAATTTTTAGAACTCCATACGTGCGTTAAAAATGCTACTTTAAGACAGGGCCGGTTTTAGGGTTCTGAGCGCCCCTGGCAAAATAAAATTTGGCGCCCCTTCATACAAGAATATACAAATTTACTGCAAATATAAAAAATAGGAAAAAATCAAAATTTTACCATAAAGAACTATGTAAAAATATATTTATTTAAAAAATAGTAGGATAGTTATTACTTATAACTTATCCAACATAGGGCATAGCATAGCGAGCACATTCAAGCGACGAAGAAGCGAGGTAAAAGATAAATGCACATTATCAACAACCAGTAAAAAATGTGTATAAATAACTATTTAGATGGAAAATAAGCCACAATTAAATTGAAAAAAATAATTTTATTATCGTTTCGACGCCCAAATCGGGTGTCGTTGTCAAAATACAAAATACTACTAAATTAAACAAAAATGTTGTTGCTTAGTAAAAAATTCGTCTAATAATTTATTTAATCTGACTCATTTATAGCATTTAATGTGTATAAATCTTCTACAAGACCAAAAAACATGTTGATTGTGCGCAAGATATAGCTGCATCCCCAATAACTAAATTGAGGGAGTGGCATCCACTTAGCATAAAATAGCATGCGGATATTCTTTGCAAACGCGAGCTTGTATATCTTTATTTTTTCTCTTCCTTTTAGAGCCGTTGTGATATCCTTGGCCTTACAATCATCTATGCAAATTCAAATAAAATCATTCATTATTTTTTTTTATTATCTCATGAGCTTTTTATTATCTCTATGACTCGATACCTATAGAACCAAGCTATGGTTTTAGGTATCGAGTTACTAGGACAAACAATATGCTGCATACTAAAATTAAACCCGGTACTGTGGGATAAGAACATCAGTATAAAAACAAAAAGAAGAATATAATATAACACCATGACAAAAAGTATTCTGAATAATGGGTGTGAAAATTGAATAAAAAATACGAAAACCAAATGCAAAATAAGAGAAACAGAGATCGAATACCTAAGTAGAAGCTGTAGAAGGGATAGAATAAATAACATAGAGATTAAGAAAATAATGGTAATGAATTCAAGGGATAATAGACAACATAGAACAAAAAAGATTAACCTGGTACGGGCATGGCAGAAGAGCAGACCAAAATCGTTGATAAACAGAATAACAGATTGGAGCCCGATAGGAAGAAGGAAGAGAGACAGACCCCGAAAATCTTTTGGAGATAAAATGGACGAAGCAATATTAGAAAAGAAACCTGCAGGACTGGAAAAACAGAAAGAACTGAAAATAACGGTCAAGTGAAATAATACAGGAAAAACTATGGAAATCCAGGGTGGTCAAGAAAAAACAGGATGTTTCTAAATAAATGCGACAAACTTTAAAGGGTAATTCTATATGAAAAAATAATGACAGTTTGCTCTATAAGCGTATGTCAGCAAATACTTCGTTTCCGAGATATGGGGTGTTGACATTTTTCTTACAAACTGACGATTTCTTTATTGTTCTAAAACCGGTTCAGATATGCAAATGAAATTTGATGTGTTTTAAGAGGTAATTATTGCGCATTTTTTGACATAAAATTAATAATTTTATATCTACTGTTGAAATGGTGTGAATTTTTTTAAAGAAAAACATAGTACGCCACTGAGATATTTCAAATAACAAATCATTTTGGAATTACTCGTTCAATTTATGATATATGCAAAAATCTATTATTCCTTTTTTTCATACGTCGTTCGTGCCGTTTTTATGCAAAAAGTGAAACATCTTAACGCGTACAAAGTATTCAAAATAAATTTCTATAGTTATTCATATTATGAAAAAGAACTTGTCAATTCTAATTCATATAGATATACCTGGTTTGTTTTTTTTTTATTTCAAATTACACACCCACGGACACACGACAATGTTGATAAAGCAAAGTTTACAGAACAGGAAGACAAAACTATTTAACCATTGAGGCTATAATGACAAGCAGCAGTATAATAATATCACTGACTATTCATAAATTTGTTGATACTTCGTAAATCTGATCTTCGTGTATTTTAAGTATGTATGTATAACATTGTAATACCATAAAAGTGATAGGTATTACCTGACAAATGACCTTTAAAAGCCATAACAATTTTTAGGTTGCATTATTTTTATTAGAGAATTTTTGTGAGCTAGAAATAGTTTTCTTATTGTTACAATTATTTAATATTAATTGTCTTAGGAGTAATCTTAGCCCAAAGATAATCTATAAAGTCCAAAAAAATAGTGAATGTAAAAAATATTATATTTTTTTTTGTTTAGCTAATGCCTCGACAACTAATGGCCATTGGCATGGTAGGTACGGTAATTTTAAACAGTTAGGTACCTAGTGTCATGTGTAAGTAGTGTGTGTGTTGAGTAAGTGGCTTGTTACTTTGCAATGTCGACGTCATTGTCTTTGCAAAGAGACGCTAATTGTATCCGAACGTCTGCCCCGAACGTCTATTTACCCCCCTCCACGGAGGGGTTAAATATTATTTTTATATATCAGCGTCTCTCAAAATTTGGCGCCCCCAAATTCTGGCGCCCCGGGCGGTCGCCCTGCTCGCCCGCCCCTTTATTCGGCGCTGCTTTAAGGCACTAGTGCTTTAAAATTTTTATGGCACTGCAATTCGTATTGATCGTATAGGAAATTTTGATGTAATGTCAAAAAAATATAAAAATGGAATGTCAGTCAAGTTCAAGTAAAAGTTTTTGTAGATATTGTCCTGTAATTACGTTTGTAGAAAAAATATTGCATGATATGCGTGTTAAAAAGTGCATTTTTAAGGCACTCATGTGAATTGCAGAACTCGCTGTCGCTCATTCTGCAAACTTTCACATGCGTGCCTTAAACGTGTACTTTTAACACTTATATCATAAATAACTATTGAAATACTGATTACAAAAATTTATAGTATTTTAAGCCTTTCTGAGAGCATATGCGTAAAAATTTCGCTCGAATTATTTTTAAATGCGTTCATTTTTTTCGAATACTGAGAAAACCTTAAGTATTTTTAAAAAATTTAAACGCAGAAAGAAATATTATTGTATTATCCATGGTCGAAAGTCCTTGAGAACTTCTATAATATTTATTTTAATAAGTCACAGAGGTGAAAAAAAATAGTCTGATTTTTAATTTTAAATATATATTACAAAAGAAACTTTTTGTTCATTATAAGGGACTTTCTGCCCTCGGGAATAATGTAGTCTTCTATTTTGCGTTTAAATTTTTTAAAAATACCTATTAGTTATCTCAGGAATCGAAAAAAATAAATGCGTTTAAAAAGAACTCGACCGAAATTTTACGCCTACGCTCTCAAAAAGGATTAAAGTATTAAACATTTTTGTACTGTTTGAATTTATGCGACGATTGACGATCCACTGTTTTAAAGATTGGTTGAACAGATGTTGCCAGTTGTATGGTCCTCACTATGTGTATCGTAAGTTATTCAACAGGGTATAGAATATACATGGTTAGAAAATATACGCCAAAGTCAGCGCCTCTATGCGGAAAATCTCTGAACTAAAAATTGATGTGGACCATACAAAGTGAGGTCCCACTTTTTTTTGTAAAAAAACAGTGTTTGCTATCAGTACATGTCTACGAAAAAGTCTTACATTGATTGACTAAGTGAGGTCCGTATACTGGACCTCACTTTGTACAGGACCTCACTTCAACCGCAGTTTCTTTTGATATGTGGCTCACTTCATACGCTGGGAGTAATATATATATATATATATATATATATATATATATATATATATATAAAGGGTTGTCTACAGCTAATGCCGTTACCCTTCCGTCAGCCAGGACTTCCATTTTTTTCGATCTTCCCAGTCTCCGTCTTCCAATCCTTTCTTAGACATGGCTTCGTCGACTTCATTTTTCCAAGATCTTCTAGGTCGTCCTCTTCTTCTCGTTCCTCTTGGGCTCCATTCTGCAACCTTGTTTATCCAAGTGTTTTCTGCTCTGCGTACGTGGCCGTACCATTTCAGTCTTCTCTCGTCTATATATTGCAGGGCATCTTTTTCCACTTGCATTCTTCTCCTTATCTCCTCATTTGTTATTCTGTCTCTTCTGGTGAGACCACAGCATCTTCTCCAGTATTCCATTTCGGTTGCCAGAATGCTTTTTTGGGTTTTTTTGTTTATGACCCAAATTTCTGCGGCATATGTCATGATGCTTCTTACTATTGTTTGGTATATCATTCTTTTTATTTTTCCCTTGATGTTTTTATTCCAGATTACATTATGGAGTTGTCTGATGCAAGATCTTCTTTGTCCCAATCTACTTTTTATTTCTGCTTCTGTTGTTCCGCTTTTCGACATTATAAAGCCCAAATATTTAAAATTCTTCGTTCCTTTTATTTCAACTTGTTCTTCTACTTGTTGTTCTAATAGAGATATACTTGTGTAAATAAAAAAATGTTATTATTATTCAAATATACTTATTTGTTTTACTCTATCATTATTTAGTAGCAAAACCGAATGTGACAAAGAAGTTGTCTAGTCGAGACGACAAACATCATTTAATTTTAAACGGGAACAATAACTAAAACCAACCGAATCCGACTTGCTTATTCATAAACAAATTAGTTTGGGGGTAACCTCAAGTCTCCAACAACAGACTAAATAATCTCTGGGATAACGTAACCGTCTGGCACCGGCCCTTGCTTAACCTAACAATAATTTGTTTATGTTGCTGATAGAGAAGTGTCTCCATTTGGTACGCTAATTTTATCAGATTGTGATATTATTCATGCATATCTCGCCATTGGATTAGACGTGGAGTAAGCGGGAAGGTGTTAGCAAAGATTAATAATTTCTGTTGGCTAGAAACTTTAAATTGCTAAGTTAGTTTTAAAGTATGCAAATTTAACTTAGATAATGGGTTATTGTAAAATATTTCAACTTGGTAAATGTTGCATATAAATTAAATAAAAACCATATATTTTAAGAAATAAAAAATATACACCGATTGGAATCTGAAAGTTTATCATCATCATAATCTACAGTCGAAGCAATAAAGCACTGAACCTACGAAAAAAAGGACCAGACAGATCTTAATAATTCTTTTTGCATTTGATTCGTGAATGCGCCAGGAAACTTTGTGAACCAGAACCATGATATAATATTGAAAAACTGCATACAAAAAATGCATTACTTAAGTGCATCTCAAACAGACAATAAAAAAAATTTAGAACTCGTCAATTATCGGTGGAAATAAGTTCAATTTTGTTATTCGGGGGTTTTGGGATCGCTGAAAACGAATATGACGTCAGAAGTGACCTCCGGAGAACCTGGTGCCCAGGGTACCTACTGTGTACCTCGTCTTGTGGAATTTTCTGCACGTTCATTAAAAGTTAGTCAAGAATCATTACTCGGGGTTTTTGGGACCTCTAACGACGAATATGACATAGGAAGTAATCTCCAGAGTACCTGGTGTCCAGGGTACCTACTGTTTACCTCGTCTTATGAGTTTTCGGCAAAAAACTTATTAAAAAATTAGTCAAAAATAATTACTCGGGTGTTTTTGGGACCGTTAACGACGAATATGATATCGGAAGCGATCTCCGGAATATATGGTGCCCAGGGTACCTACTTCTTATGGAGTTTTCGGCAAATTCATTAAAAAATTAGCCAAAAACCATTACTCGGGGTTTTTGGGTCGCTGACGACGATCATCACATCGGAAGTGCTCTACGGAGTACTTGGTACCCAGCATATCTACTGTTTACCTCGTTTTTTGAAGTTTTTCGTAAATTCATTAAAAAATTAATCAAAATTCATTACTTAGTTGTTTTTGAGTCTCTGACGACGAATATGTCATCGGAAGTAATATCCGGTGTACCTGGTGCCCAGGGTACCTACTGTTTATCTCGTAACCAATGATGTTTGACTAATTTTTTAATGAATTTTTCGAAAACTCTAGAAAACGAGGTAAACAGTAGGTACCCTGGGTACCAGGCACTCCGTAGATCACTTCAGATGTCATATTCATCGTCTGCGACTCAAAACCCCCTGAGAAATGATTTTTGGCTAATTTTTTAATGAATTTGCCGAAAACTTTATAAGAAGTAGGTACCCTGGGCACCAGGTATTCCGGAGATCGCTTCCGATGTTATATTCGTCGTTAGCGACCCCAAAAATCCCCGAGTAATTATTTTTAACTAATTTGTTAATAAATTTTTTGCCGAAAACTCCACAAGAGGGCTAAATAGTAGGTACCATGGGCACCAAGTACCCCGAAAATCACTTTAGATGTCATAATCGTCGTTAGCGGCCCCAAAACATCCCGAGTAATGATTTTTGACTAATTTTTTAATGGATTTTAATGACGAGGTAAACAGTAGATACGCTTGGCAACAGGTACTCCGGAGATCACTTTTGACGTCATATTCGTTTTCAGCGACCCCAAAAATTCCCGAGTAACAAAATTGAATTTATTTCCGCCGATAATTGAGGAGTTCTGAATTTTTTTTTATCGTCTGTTTGAAATGCACTTTAAGAATGCATTTTTTGTATGCAGTTTTTCAATATTATATCATGGCTCCGGTTCACGAAGTTTCCTGGCGAATTCACGAATCGAATACAAAAATAATTATTAAGATCCGTCTTGTCCTTTTTTTTTAGGTAAGGCCGATTCTAGTGCTTTATTTCTTCGTCTACTAAGCATAAAATAATAAGCAACACAAGTGTATCATTACAAGCATTTACAGATTATGTTGACATAATTGCAAGGTCAAGAAGAAAAATAATAGTGACATCCAAGCAAATAGAACGATCTTCATAATAAATAGAGTGCCTTAAAATCAATCAGGCACAACAAAACATAAAACATAATATGTATGCGTGCAAGTAAAACAAAACACAAAGGTAACAAAATCACGTCAAGCCGGAGTGTCAATACCTACCAGAAAGGAAAAGATTGGAACATCAAAGATAAGAATGGAGAAGGGAAACCTGAACATCATCGGAGAATACGGCCCAAAAAATAAAAAGCCTCAACCAATTTAAAATTAACAATACATTTTTTGACCAAAGACCAACAAAATTATACATTTACTACCCTGTGGACATCTGTTATAGATCTCTTATATAATATGTTATTACCAAAAGAGATATACATGCATTAAAAATAATCGACGTAAAACGGGCACCACACTCTCGGCGAAGTTACTTCGCCAAAGTTGACCGAAGTCCGAAGTGCCTCTCTACACACTCGTTCTACTTCGCGAGGAACACATTCAAGCGGTGCGATACCGACAAAGATCCCTTTGACTCGGACGCGCCAGACCGACAGATTTTGGAAGTAGAAAGAAGTTAGACAAAGTTAGACAAGGTGGCTGTCTACACTCTCGTACTTGCTAAACCTCGGTCGACTTCGGCGAGAGTGTGGACGGCGTTTAAGATGTCTCAACTCAGCAGATGTAGGTAGCAACCATAGCCTAGTATTGTGTAAAATAAGAATCATCATAAAATACTTCACAAACAAGAGAGCGGCACCAACAAATAAAAATCAGAGTCGAAGGACCAATATGGAATCCTAGGAACAATTATACAGGAAAAAACAAAACTAACAATAGAATAACTAGGAGAGAGGAAAGTAACCAACACTTATATATAAAAAAAGAAAACCGAATAATTTAACCCTTTCCGTCATGAGTTTTTGTTGGCAAAGATAAAAAAAAAATAAAAAAAAATCAATGGGAAAATCCCAATAATTTGTAAAAATTTTTTACTTCTGTATTGGTTTTTTAAAAATTTAAAACTTGGAGGTAGAAATATACGATTTTTTTAAAGACTTATAAACAACAAATTTCGCCCATAAACATTATTAGGCCTAGTACAACGTACAAAGACGATGTTCGTGATGTTCGTTGAGACGATCACGGTGATTCAACGTAAAAAATGGGAATTAGCTATCGTTGGGGCTTAAAAATTAATGTTGACTGAAAGGGTTAAAGGGGAAATGCAGATAAAATGTGAAGAAAAGAATACAACATGTCTTTTTACAATACAGAGCACAACAAACACAACACACATACAACTAGGTACTATAAACCAATGAAAAACGAAACGAATACTTTAGTCAGGAAAATAAGGGAACACTGGCGGAGATCCTCAAAATAGATTGAACACGACTTCTACAAAAAATAAAAAGAGATATGAAATATGATCAGAAGAGAAAGAAAAGAGATGAACAAACTAATAAAAACTAAACGCATTGAGAAGAAAACATGGGCGGACCACTCTGTCATAATGAACCACCAATACCAGAAGTGACGACAAATGAAGAAATACACATTGATGAGGGAAAGGTAAAGGAAGCAGTAAGGAACTAAAAAAATAGAAAATTTGGAAAATAACCAGTAGAGGACAGAGTACCGAAGGCCAGGTCTCACCAAACAACTATTAAAACTAATCCAAAAATTTATAGAACCAAACAGAATACCCCAAGAATGGAGATTCTTGATTCTTGATTCTTGAAGTATTCTACTATCTCTCATCAAAGAGAAAGACAAATGACAAATTGACCAAAAAACTGAGTGAAATTGTAACACTGGCAGAAGAATAACAAGGTTTTAGGTCGAGAAGATCATGCATCGATGCAATATTTATAATGAAGCAAAGTGCAACAGAAATCATTAGAATACAACAAACCGGTATATTTTTATGTCATGGACTTAAAGAAGACATCTGACAGGGTCCAATTAAAGGATGTTAACAACCACTTATTGTGCGCAAGAGAGATACTTCTGGGAATAACCAAAACTATCGATAATATCTACCAGAGCAACACAATAAAAATACAAGTAGAAAAAATGGAAACACAATTTGCTGGAGGAACATTGAAAAACAGAGTCAGGTTTACATAAAAAGAAGAAGAAGAAGCAAAAATCAGGCAGATACAAAGTCTTACAATAGAAGAATATAAAATTGAGGGGGTAAAAAGCATTACATGCTTCGGACTAGTTGCGACTGAAAACAACGTTTTAGAGGAAGTGGAGAGGCAAATCTTAATTACCGATAAATGTTACCATTGCTTAATTAGGCAACTCAGATCTGATAGTCTCGCAAGAAGAACAAAATTCCACAAATTTGCGGCATAATATAACGACACCGAAAGAAAAATATAATTTTTCCCTCTGTTAGCTCTTTTTCTCAGTGATCTTTTGTTTTTTTTTTCTATTTTTTATATGTTCTAACATGTATAATAATAATAATAACCCCTCTTGCATTTGTCTCCTATTTTCAATTAATTTTTGGTGTTTAAACTTAATTTAACGTCGTTGTTTCCTGGTTTGCTGCAAAATTTTTCTTGTGCTAAAAGATGAAGAAATAACCTGGATGTGTATAAAAAGTAATACCAAATGTTATTATAATTCCTGACCAATTACATAAATAAAAAAAGAAGAAAAAACAATAAACTTATTACAAAAAACTTTTCGATTTTTTTAAATATTTTTTTAACAATCTTCAACATAAATTAAGTAAGAATACAACACTCATCGATAGTAAAAGGAAACAAGTAATTACAGGCATGAAAGAAAACATGAATTTTATATTTTGGGGTCAGCTATATTAGGTTTATTTACCTGTTCTCTTCACGCATAATATTTTGTTTAATAAATTATCATATTCAAAATATCATAATTTAAAAATAAAAATCGACCTGTTTCGGGATTTTTCCGTAAAGTCGCCGGTTTACGAAATAACGAATTTATTCCTTTGATTTGCACCACACTGTATAATAATCTCGCGTATCTCTTTTGAAATTTACCCCTCTTGCATTTGTCTTCTATTTTCAATTAATTTTTAGTGTTCAAACTTAATTTAACGTTGTTGTTTCCTGGTTTGTTGCAAACATTTTCTTGTGCCAAAGGATAAAGGAAAAACCTAGATGTGTATAAAAAGTAATACCAAATGTTATCCTAATTCATGACCAATTACATAAATAAAAAAGAAGGACAAACAATAAACTTATTACAAAAAAGTTTTCATTTTATTATAAAAATGGAAAGTAAAATATTTTTTTACAATCTCCAATATAAATCAAGTAAGAATACAACACTCATCGATAGTAAAAGAAAACAAGTAATTACAGGCATGAAAGAAAACATGAATTTTATATTTTGGGGTCAGCTATATTAGGGTTATTTACCTGTTCTCTTCACGCATGATATTTTGTGTAATAAATTATAGCAATACGTTAATATTCCCATAAAATCGAGCAGAAAATAATAGAGTGCAGTGTAGTGCATAAGAATGTTGTGATTTGCAATTTAAAGCAGAATATCATTGTAAAGTTGGTAGGTAGGAAAAAGTGGCGGCGAACATAATACACACGTTCTGACTTTCGATCTGATATCAAGGGTGTATTATCTTGAGTAAATTACAGACACCCTATGTTTTATTTACGAAGTGCTTTGCTTTATGTTGTAGAGCGCCTTAAAATATTGTAACTTTGACTTCACTTTATATGGTAAGAAATATGTAAAATATGTAAAAGGAAAAACATAGAAATGTTGAATAGAAAAATACAACAAATTACAGATTATGATAACAGAAGAGCGAGTAGAAAATTTTACTAGCAAATCAAGCAATACACAGAAGGATACAGACAAGAACAACAATTTGCAAGAACAAAAATGGGGCAATTGTCAGCGAGAAAGAGGAAATAATGAAAAGGTGGAAGGAGCATTTTCAATAGCTCTTAAACCCAGAAATAGATCAAAACCAAGATGAAGAAATTTCACCACACAGCAGAATAACTAGTTGAGCAACCAGCATTGGAAGAAACTATACACGTCATAAAACATCTAAAAAATATCACAGCCTGGCACAGATGGCATAACTGCAGAACTGATAAAAAATGGTGAACATATGCTATGGAAGCGTATTTATAAACTAATCAACCGCATATGGACACTAGAAGTCATACTAGAGGATTGGAAAGTTGAAAGTAAGAATCATACTTAGTATGTACAAAGGGGGAGACAAAAGAGTCTGTGAAAATTATAGTGGCATATAGCCCAGTAAATGAACGGGAAATTCGGCGATACCGTGTAATTTTCAGGGGCAACTCCGAATTGCATGAAAATTTGGATTTAGGTTCTACTTACCCTCCACTTCAAAGTTGAAATTGTGCCGTTGGTTGATTTTACTTGGGGGGTGACAGTCACCCCTTCTCGGGGGCGAAAAAACATACGTTCAAGATAAGACTGGAAATGGATAAATTGACTGATTTTAAGCAACTTTTGTTCTATAAAGTTTTTTACGTTAGTCAATACTTTTTGAGTTATTTGCCATTGAAAATGTTGATTTTTGTACAAAAAAACTACGTTTTCAGACGGTTTTTCGCAAATAACTCAAAAAGTAAATATTTTATCGAAAAAAATATCCTTAGCAAAAGTGTAGCTTATAAAAAACCCAAAAAAAAGGTGTATCAGTAAAGTCTATCAATCAAATAAAAACAAAGTTGTAGCTCATGAAAAATACGTTCTTATTCGTCTAATTCCAAATCGAATATTTCAAGGTGAAATCACCGTAAAATTAAGCACTTTTCGGGAAAAACCCATTTAAACTTTTTTCAAAGTGTTTAAAAAGCTTTGTTTTAATTGTTAACAAAAGTTTTAGCATTAAAAATAAGCGAGTTACGTTCAAAATAAAGTTGGCCCTCTTTTTTTGTAAAAAATCATGATAATCTCGCCGTGTTTAGCTCCCCAAATGAAATTAATCGCTACCGCTTTACAAACAATTTAGTTACCTATCTATTTTTTATATGATCTGTCAGTCTCACCAGTTTAAAGTGTTTATTTTTGAAAGGGTTATATTTGAGAAAGCTTGAATGGGTCACTAATCACGAGTGTATGCAAATTTTGAACAGCCATACCTTAACCAATTTTTGTCTTACGGAGAAACAAAATGAAACTAGCATATTTATAATAGCAAAACCTACTTTTTTTACTCTTTAAAATTTTTTTCATCACTAATACTTTTTAAGTTATTTTGAAAAAATTAAATTTTTCAAAAGTTTTTAAAAAACACCCGACTTGGGCGTCGAAACGTTAATAAAATCATTTTTAGGTAAAATTGTGGCTTATTTCCCATTTGAATATACTTGATTATAAAACCAAATGTTTTCAAAAATAAGCACTTCAAACCAATCAAATTTACAGATCATATAAACAATACACCTACAGTTAAAATATATGGTAAAGCCAAACGATTAATTTCATTTTAATAGAGGGAGGTTTTCACGATTTTTTTTTACCAAAAAAAAGGGGCCAACTTTTTTTTACATTGTAACTCGTTTATTTTTGATGCTGTAAACTTTTGTAAAAACATATAATAAGCTTTTTTCGATACTTTAAAAATGTTAATAAGGTTTTCCCGAAAAACGCTTCTTTCTTCGGTGATTTCGCTGAATTATTCGATTTGGAATTAGACGAATAAGAACGTATTTTTCATGAGCTACAACTTTGCTTCTACTCAATTTGTAGACTTTGCTGGTACACCATTTTTTTCGTTTCTTCATAGGCTACACTTTTGCTAAAAATATTTTTTTCAACTAAATATTTTCTTTTTGAGTTATTTGGGAAAAACGGTCTGAAAACGTAGTTTTTTTTGTCGAAAAATCAACATTTTAAATCGCGAATAACCCGAAAAGTATTGACTTACGTAAAAACTTTATAGAACAAAAGGTGCTTAAAATAAATCAGTTTATCCATTTCCGGCCTTATTTTAAACACGCGGTTTTCACCCCCCGAGAAGGGGTAAATGTCACCCCCCCCAAGTAAAAGCAACCAACGGCACAAATTCAACTTTGAAGTGGAGGGTAAGTAGAACTTAAATCCAAATTTTCATGCAATTCGGAGTTGCCCCTGGAAATTACACTCCAAAACGGTCATTTATTGGGCTAATAACGGTTTTATATGACGTCTACAAGATATTATTAGGAATTATATAGCCGCATGGAATCGTTTCCATAAGAAATTATTGCTGGATACCAATGTGGTTTCAGACGGTTTTGTGGGAAGGTCAACTATAGACCAAATACATACAGGGTGGAAGGCACTTATGGAATAAAATTATTTCTGTCCTTGTTTCAAAAGATTATAAAAAATCCTAAGACCCGTCGATTTTTACATAAAAATGTGCACTTTTTAAACATAAACTTAAATGTACAGGGTAATCCTTGCAAGTCTAGCAGGGTCCATAAAATTTATTTTTAATGGAACACCTTCTATATTCTTATATTTTTGAAATCTGCTTAGCAACCTGATTTCAACGAACTGTATCATGCAGGATGTATTATGAATAATACAGGGTGAAGTTTTGAAAGTAACAAGTATGGAAACCACTTCTGAAATAAAATTATTTGTGTCCTTATTTTAAAAAATTATAAAAAATACTGGGACATGTCAACTTTTAAATTCAAATTGACGTTTTACAAACATAAATTAAAATATACAGGGTGATTCACGCAAGTACGGCATAGTTAATGATCTTTAGTTTTATTGGATCACCCTGTATATTTTTATATCTTTAGAATCTGCTAAACAACCTCATATCAAAAAAGGGTACACTTATTATGTAGGATCTATTATGAACAATACAAGGTGAAATTTCAAAATTATGTATAATTTTCGTCAAGATATTAAATACCTACATAAAATTTTGAAATTAATAATTTATCATGCTTCATATAACAGTATTATTTCTTAAATTAGCTAAATAAAGGCACACATTTCCTAAACTAAGTATTAAATCTATTGGGTTTTGTATTTAATGTCCTGACAAAATTTATAAATAATTTCAAAATTTCACCTTGTATTATTCATAATAGACCCTACATAACACTTTTTTGAGATGAGGTTGTTAAGCAGATCCTAAAAATATAAAAATTTACAGGGTGATCTATTAAAACTGAAGACCATGGGCTATACTGTACTTGCGTGAATCAACCTGTATATTTAAATTTATGTTTGTAAAGCGCCAATTTGAATTTAAAAGTTGACGTATGCCAGTATTTTTTATAATTTTTTAAAATAAGAACACAAAAATTTTATTCCATAAGTGGTTTCCATACTTGTTAATTTCAAAATTGCACCCTGTATTGTTCATAATACACCCTACATGATATAGTTCATTGAAATCTGGTTGTTAAGCAGTTTTTAAAAGTATAAGAATATATGGGGTGTTCCATAAAAAATAAAGCATATGGGCTCTGCTAGGCTTGCAAGGATCACCCTGTATATTTAAGTTTATGTTTAAAAAGTGCACGATTTTATTTAAAAATCCACGGACCTCAGCGTTTTCTATAATTTTTTGAAACAAGGACAGAAATAATTTTATTCCATAAGTGCCTTCTACACTGTACATTAAGGGGTATACATGAAAAATGTGTGGACTATAACATACCAACTTAAAACTTGTGTATTGGTTCCAAACAGGAGTTTAATGGAGTAGATCGACAAAAGACGTTAAAACAATATCTATGTTAGGGATACCCAAAAATTTAGTTAAACTTATACGAATGACTTTGGAGGGTTCCAAAGCTATGGTGAGAATAGATGGAGATATGACAGAGGTATATGATATTGACAATGGAGTTAGACAAGGAGATGCCTTATCAACAAAACTTTTTAATCTTAATGTAGAAGCTGTTGTTAGAAAATTGGATATGAACCGCCGTATTAATACAAGATCTATGCAAATATGCGTAGATGCAGACAATGTTGCCATAATAAGCCGCAACAAAAGGGTATTAAGCGAAAAGGCTATTGAGTTGAAACGGGAAGCTGCTACGCTTGGTCTATATATAAATGAAAGTAAAACAAAATAAAATATGGAGAGCACAAAGTCGAATCAACATAACAATCTGAAGGTCATGAGTCATGACAAACATACCTACGACTACGCCTCCACTTTACCCTACCTATGCTTAATAATAAATGACAACAACATCACCAGTCAAGAAATACAAGCATGGATTCTTAGCGTTAATAAGTGCTTTTATGCATACAAAGACTACAATGAAAAGTAAGCTACTGCATCGCCAGTCTAAGCTTCATAATCTACAAAACAATAATCAGACCAGTGGTCACATATGGACGTGAAACATGGTTCCGCTCAACCACTGATGAAAATCAACTGAGAATATTTGAGCGCAAAATACTAAGGAAGAAAAATGTGTAAACATTCTCAATTTCTTTGCAAAACGAAAATGCAGCAGCTGCATAATATTCTGGTTAAATCGGAGAGTACAGGAAGAGTCTATGCCGGTTTCGGAGATCTTTTTCCCCTCATCAATAAACCCATATCCTCTTCTCTCCGCTTTAACCATTACGGTTAACCATTAACCAGAATATTATGCAGCTGCTGCATTTTCGTTTTGCAAAGAAATTGAGAATGCTTTTACATTTTTAATTCATTTACTCTTTTGTTTGAGTATTAAGGAATCTTTCTTGTTGGAGCTTTACCACGCTGAGTAGATGAGTTGTGAATTATTTAAAATTCTCTCATCTTAATTTCCTCCGCACCCTGTATGATTTATAAATTTTGAAAATCGCAGGAGGTGTTACCAAAGAAAGTATTCCACCTGTTGTCAATCTGGTGGTATAGGAACGATATTTATTGTCGTTTTCTGTGCTACTTCGATTGATAACTTAGTTTGTTTTTCGGTAGATGGCCCTAGTTCATCCGTGACATTTCTTTCTTTGCAATTCGAGAAGGCCCAAGCTATGGTAAATGGTTAAAGCGGAGAGAAGAGGATATGGGTTTACTGATGAGGGAAAAAGATCTCCGAAACCGGTATAGACTCTTCCTGCACTCTCCGATTTAACCAGAGTATTATGCAGTTGCTGCATTTTCGTTTTGCAAAGAAATTGAGAATATTTATACATTTTTAATTCATTTACTCTTTTGCTTGAGTATTAAGGAAACTTTCTTGTTGGAGCTTTACCACGCTGAGTAGATGAGTTGTGAATTATCTAAAATTCTCTCATCTTAATTTCCTTGGCACCCTGTATGATTTATAAATTTTGAAAATCTCAGGAGGTGTAACCAAAGAAAGTATTCCACCTGTTGTCAATCTGGTGGTACGGAGGCGATATTTATTGTCGTCTTCTGTGATACTTCGATTGATAACTTAGTTTGTTTACTAAGGAAGATATTGGGACCAAACCATTGCAGCGATGGTTCGTGGAGAATTAAAATGAACCACGAGCTAGATGCAGAGCGCAGATATTGTTAGATTTATAAAGTCACAAAGACTAAACTGGCTCGGTCACTTAGAAAGGATGCCAGATAATCAAGCTGTAAAAGTAATCCAGAAATGGAAGCCTAAGGAAATAGAACAAGAGGAAGGGCCCGTAAAATATAGATAGACGACATAGAGGGAGATCTTTAAAACATAACCATCAGGCAGTGGCGAAAAAAAGTATCCGAGAGGTGCAGAACAGAAGAATATCGTTAAGCAGGCCAAGACTCACAAAGGGTTGTAGCGCCATTAGAAGAAGAATAAGATCATTGTAAAGGCCCGTTTTCAAGCTACGTTTTCTTGTACGTTTTGTGGGTAATACAAAACGTACGACAAAACGTAGGTTCTGTCAATAAGAGGATTTAATTTTTTTGATTCGACAAGACGTATGTTTTGCTGTTTTCACGCTACGTCTTATTGTACGTTTTGTGTGATAGAACAAATCCTATACATTTTTCGATCCCACAAAACGTACGTTTTGCTGTTTACACGCCACATTTTATTGTATAGGATTTGTCCTATCACACAAAACTTACAATAAGACGTAGCGTGAAAACGAGTACTAAAGTTGGGATCATGTACGCGGACATTTACGTCCAAAGGCCTGTTTTCACGCTACGTTTTATTGTACGTTTTGTGTGATAGGACAAATCCTATACAATAAAATGTGGCGTAACAGCAAAACGTACGTATTATCGAATCGAAATGAAATCCAATACACATTGGACAAAACGTACGTTCTGTCGTACGTTTTGTGTGATAGGACAAATCCTATACAATAAAATGTGGGGTGTAAACAGCAAACGTCTTGTCGAATCAAAATAAAATCGAATATATGTTTTGTCGTACGTTTTGTGTGATAGGACAAATCCTACACAATAAAATGTGACGAGTAAACAGAAAAACTTACGTCTTGTCGAATCGAAATGAAATCCAATATACATTGGACAAAACGTAGGTACGTTTTGTCGTACGTTTTGTATGACCCATAAAACGTACAATAAGATGTAGCGTGAAAACGAGCCTTTTTAATTCATACACACGTTTTGACTTTCGATCTGATATCAAGGGTGTATTATCTTGTATTGGGTGACTATTGTAAGAGGAAGAACATAAATATAACAAAAATTAATGGAAAAATAATTTATTGATGATCTGAGGTCAAGAAGTGGAAAGGGGTGAGTTTTAAGGGTAAAAAATAAGTGGAAGAAAAGAAATGATTTTTTATGTTAAATTTATGACACCCTGTAGGGAGGATTTTTATAGGTACAAGTGTGGGTGTGCATCGAAATGGTATTGTAGTAACATAAGAAAAAACATTTTTTTTTCTTTAACAGTGTAAGTACAGAAAATAAGTTTGTGTGAACCTTTTTCCGACTGTGTAAATATGAAAGAAAAATCTAAAATTATAACAAAAATAGCGGAATATATTCATTTATTCACGAAAAAATCAACTATGAAATTGAGAAGAATGTTAGCTGACTCATAATATATGATAGTATGATATAATTGATCCAAATAATGGCATAACCCAGATATCCAAAGTGAAAGTTATCCTCCAACACTAAATTGTTCTATATGGTCCACATAATATTCAGAAAAAAGTCACTCCATTTTGAGCGTCCGGTTTGGGGGGTGAGGGGGTAGAAATCGGTAAATTCGTGGTTTTTTTAGATTGTTCGCCAATATTTCTAAAACTATGTGGTTTAGCATGAATAACCCTCTATACAAAAATGTTCTACATTAAATTTTCAATAAAAAAGGTCCCTTGCATAATCCTTCTAAAATGAACGGTTCCAAAGTTACGGAGGTAGTATAGTATAATTGGTCCAAAAAAGGCCTAATCCAGACATCTAAAGTAAAAGTTCTCCTCCAACACCAAATTGGTCTATATGGTCCACATATTGTTCAGTAAAAAGTAACACCATTTTGAGCGTCCGGTTTGGGGGGAGATGGGGGAGAATTCGGTAAATTAGTAGTTTTTTTTTAAGTTTTTTGTCAATATTTCTAAAACTATGCTGTAGCGTAAACAATGGTCTATACAAAAATGTTCTAGGTACATAAAATTTAAAACAAAAAAGGTGGTATACATAATTATTATAAAATCAACGGTTCCAGAGTTACGAAGGGTGAAAAGTGGAAGTTTTCGATACTTTTTAGATTTTCTGGGCAATTGATGATGATTTTGGGTGGTGAGGTTGACGTTTCTTCAAGGGCTTATCACTAACATATCATCGGCCGCTGAAATAGCAAATTTTATATACAAAACACAATCCTGTTAAAGAAAATTTCTATAAATTGCCCAAAGAATATAAAAAGTATCGAAAACCTCCACTTTTTACCCTCCGTAACTCTGGAACAGTTGATTTTATAACAATCATGTATAGGACCTTTTTTGTTTTAAATTTCATGTAGAACATTTTTTTATAGAACATTGTTTTTGCTAAAGCATAGTTTTAGAAATATTGACGAAAAACCTAAAAAACTACTAATTTACCGACTTTTCCCCCATCTCCCCCCCCCCAAACCGGACTCTCAAAATGGTGTAACTTTTTACTGAACAATATTATGTGGACCATATAGAACAATTTGGTGTTGAAGGAAAACTTTAACTTTGGATGTCTGGGTTAGGCTTTTCTTGGACCAATTATACTATACTACCTCCGTAACTACTTTCGAACCGTTCATTTTAGAAGAATTATGCATAGGACCTTTTTTATTTCAAATTTAATGTAGAACCTTTTTTTATAAAAGGTTATTCATGCTAAACCGCATATTTTTCGAAATATTGACGAAAACCTAAAAACCTACGAATTTACCGATTTCTCCCCCCTCTCCCCCCAAACCCGACGCTCAAAATGGTGTGACTTTTCTCTGAACATTACGTGGACTATATAGAACAATTTGGTGTTGGAGGATAACTTTCACTTTTGATATCTGGGTTTGGGTCTAGTTATACCATACTATAACTTTTAAAACTACTGTGTATAAAGATACTGCAGTGAATATGAAAGTATTAGTTTATTTAAAACATTTATTTAAACGTTCATTTTAATCGGTCATAAAAACGTTGTTTATCCTGGTAGTATATAAGTAAGATTAAACATTTTCCATCTATTAGAGTTTCCCAATAAACTACTGTTTCTCCATTAAGCAACTGATTTAAAACCATTTTAGATAAAATCAAAGTTTCCTAACTATTCTGTACCCATTACCCCCATATCTTTGGATATATTACGTGAAATAGAACGGAAGAGTCTCCAATTTCTTTAAGGAGTTCGAGCGAAAATATCGCGTATTTCGCCTCGCGTGTGTCCACGGATTTTGTTTGTTTTGCTCAATTTATGAGTTGTTAAAAAAGTTCATGAGAAATAAATATGAAAAAAACTTTCCTCGTTTCGTACTTTCGATGGCTTTCAATATAAGTTGCTGGATTAGGAAAATTTCCTCTAGTTGGAGTTGAGCTTCGGCCATTTTTTGTTTGTCTTTTTAGTTTTGTGTACATATTTTCTGCAGGTATATTATCGTCTACATGTACGGAGTATTGTTATGCAAGTAAAATGAATAAATAAATAATAAGTTATACAGGCTGTTTCATTGGAAAAATATCATACGTTAACTGTAGAAAGAGGACACTTACGCAGGCCGAACATCAAAGAAACATGAAACGTAAATCACGTTTCATGGAAATAAAACACTGCTAAATAAATAAACGTTCGGTCATTTATGAAACTTTCCGAAAATAAACATGTTTTATGAGCATGAATCACACTCTTTTCATTGGTAGGCGGACTTCAAGATTTGTTTAACTGCGTTTTATTTTCATGAAACGTGTTTTACGTTTCATGTTTCGTTGGTGTGCGGCTACCTTAGCCCGATCGCACATCAAATTACGTTTGATTACGTTTCATGGAAAAAATTACGTTTCATGGAAATAAACCACTGCTAAACAAATATACGTCCGGCCATTTATGAAACTCTCCGAAAATAAAAATGTGTCATAAGCATGAATCACACTCGTTTCATTGGTAGGCGGACTTTGAGATTTGTTTAGCACTGTTTTAGTTTCATGAAACATGTTTTTCGTTTCATGTTTCATGTTTTTCATTTCATGTTTCTTTGGTGTGCTGCTTGGCTTAGCTTTATTTGTGACAGTATTTTATTCTACAGCAGTGTGATGAATCACTACGTAGTTGATTTAAATATAAGACAAATTCGTATTAAAGACAAAGAAGAATAGGCAACGGTATGGCATATCGCATGTTAGAGTCTACGTCCTGGAACATCCACATTAGTTGTTAAGGGATAACTTCTTACGTGAGGACAAAGTACACACACTCTTTTTTTAAACTATATAACTTTTGAAAAGTCCCCTTATATCCAACCGTCTCAAGAATGTTATGTCTCAATTATGCAGCTTTTTAGAGTGTTGTATTATAAATTTAAGGAGTTTATTGCAATATAATGATAAGCCACAATTTTACAAATAGTCCAGGACGGATCTGTTTTGGGATGGACGTTAAGAGGTGACTCTAATTTTTTTAACCCATATAATAACCCATATAATACCCATATGGGGAATTAACCCATATAATAATAATTGAGTTATCCTCCCCCTCAAAAAGGTTCGGAACATTGTTTAAATAATCAAAATGTCAAAAAATGAAGGAAAAATTCGATTTTTTTTTCTTCGTTTTTTGATTATAACTTTAAAAGTACCTATTCACTTCCGACAAAAGTTGCACAAAAATAAAAGTTGCGTAATTAAATTTCCGACAATATAAGATTGGTTAATTTTTTTTTAAATTGTTATCCTTATTGCAAAATAGCAATAATTGCGAAAAAAAAAACATAATAAAACAAGTATCCGAATTTTACGTTTTCAACCATTTCTGCTAGACTTAGGACCTTCATATTTCACCCAGAAAAACTTTATGATATGATAAAACAATTCTGTAAATTTAGTTAAGATCGGTTCAATAGATTTTGCAAAATAAATTTTGCAATCAAGCTTTCGCAAAAAAAAAAATTCATGTTTTCAAAATTATGCAGAACTGAAAATAAAGCAGATAGCAAGTTAAATTTTTTATGCAAAATTTTATTGTGCTGGCGTGTCAACTTTTTAATGTAGCATTAGAAAAAGTCGTACGAGACGCTAATATAGATAGCAGGGGAACAATATTCAATAGATCTGTCCAAATTCTAGCATATGCAGACGACGTGGACATTATAACAAGAACCAGAGCGAGAACTGCGGAAATCCTAACCGAGCTAGTAGTAGCAGCAGAACAAATGGGGTTACATATAAATCGAAATAAAACAAAATTAATCGCGACTAACACAAACACAAGAGCTGGGAATATTGACGCAGATCTAATCATCAATGACCAAAACTTCGAAGCGGTCAAAGAGTTCATATATCTAGGGACATCGGTTAACCCCAATAATAACACATCAGAGGAAATAAAAAGACGAATAATAATTGCAAACAGGTGTTATCATAGTCTATCAAAGTACTTAGCTAACAAACCTCTGTCTCAAAAAACTCGTATAAGGCTATATAGAACATTGATAGTCCCCGTTCTCACATATGGATCAGAGGCATGGACGCTAACTAAAACAGATGAATCCGCTCTGTCGATTTTTGAAAGAAAGGTGCTACGTAAGATATTCGGAGCGGTCTGTGAGAACGGAATATGGAGGCGTAGATATAACTTTGAACTGCAGAATATCTACAAGCATACGTTTGGTGGAAAAGATATTATCACTATAATTAAGCGAAACCGCCTGCAGTGGGCAGGACATGTAGCCCGGGCCCCTGAATCGAACATGATAAAAAATATTCTAACAGCGCAACCCGTGGGAATGAGAAGACGGGGTAGACCAAAGCTGAGGTGGATGGACGGTGTAACACAGGATGCCGAGAAGATCGGAGTCGGCAACTGGAAAATGCAAGCAAGGGACAGAACAGAATGGCGTAGAAAGCTTGAGAAGGTCGAGGCCCTCTAAGGGCTGTACCACCAAGATGATGATGATGATGATGATGATATTGTTGGAAATTTAATTACGCAACTTTTATGTCAGTGCAACTTTTATCGAAAATATTCCTTCGAAATTTTTCCTTCGTTTTTTGATATTTTGATTATTTAAACAATGTTCCCGACCATTTTGGGTGGGAGGATAACTCAAATATAATTATATGAGTTATTTTTAAGCAGTTTCTGCAAAAAAATATGAGTCATCTCTCAACATCCAAATGTACTAATATTTTTACAGATGCGCCCTGGTCTAAAAAGTCTATTTTATTGCATTATTTATATAAAGAACCCCGTGTTAAGCCTCAGAAACATTATTGGATGATTAGTGCAGTAGAGAGCGGACAGCTTTGTCATGTTATTCCAATCACCCGTTTCTGTTTACTGTTTGGGGTAAAACGTGGTAAGCCATATCAAAATGGCACCGACTTCACGTACACGTGCTGAATTTAAGATTAGTCTAAACGTTTGTTGATGATATTGACAGTGTACCAGAAAATGTATAGACCAAGTAGCGATGGTTTTTTGTTTAAATCTTGTTAGGTGTCTTTTATGTTTTTGACATACCATGTTCTTTTTTAAATATATTTTATTTATATGGCACGCTTCCTGTATTCAAATACCTAGGGCCCAACCATCTGACGATGTTTACAGACTAAAAAAACCAGTTGAGCCTCTGGGGATAATATACCGGGTGTCCACTTATATTTTTCCCCATGTTAACTGTTTTATTTTGGTAAATATTAAATGTTTTATTTTAGTAAAAGTTTTGTCTGAATGGATTGAATTTTTATATCGCTTTCAAATACGAACAAAAATGGGGTATTTAAAAAAAAACATTGTTGACTTTTTTTAATGAAGCGCCCAGTATATTTTTTTGTAAATTGAAAGAAACGTCACTCACCTATCCAGCGATATAAAGTTTTTCAAAATCGGTTGTCAAATCAGGAGTAATTAATTTTTAAAGTGAGGGGTCCAACGTGAATATCATCATCATCATCATCGGTGACCGCTGACAGCCCATGGAGGGCCATGGTCGCCCGTTGGGGTTTCTAGGCTCTAAAGTTTTACATGGTGTGGAGGCCAGCCACACGCATAACTCCTCAAAAGTTCTAAACGATATTTATCTAAAATATTACTTTTTTGTTTCTTTTTTTTTGAGGAGGTCTTTTCGGCGTTATGTGTGTTTTGCTTATTTGACTATAGCTGCCCATGTTTTTCTTTCCTTTGCTTGTTTTTCCCATTCTCGTATTCCTAGTCTTTCAGATCCTGGCCATCAATCCATCCATTTCTAGGCCTACCTCTCGGTCACTTTCCATTTAATTCTTTTCTAAGTACTTTTTTTGTATTTCTCCTATCATCCATCCTTTTTACGTGTCCTAACCAACTCAGTCGTTTACTTCGTATTTCTTTTATTATAGTCGGTCTGTTAATCACTCTATTTATTTCGTGGTTCATTCTTATACGCCACTCTCCATTCTCCTGTATAGGTCCATATATTTTCCTTAAGATTTTTCTTTCCCATCTAAGAAGTTGTTTCTCTTGTTCACTAGTCAAGGTCCATGTTTCTGATGCATACATTACTACAGGTCTCATTACTGTTGTGTATATTTTTACTTTTGAATTAATAGATACTGATTTTGACTTCATGATATTTTGTAGACTGTAGAAGCATTTGTTTCCAAGCGAAATTCTTGCTGTTACCTCATCACTGTTTTTATTTCCTTCTGTTATTGTTGATTCTAAATATTTGAAACGGTCCACTCTTTCAAATATTTGCCCGCTCAGAGATATGTTGCCTTTCGTTTGTACCTGTTCCCGAGTTGTTATCATGTACTTTGTCTTTGAGACATTAACTTCTAGACCTATAGTCTGTGCGGCTTATTTAAAATATGTATAAGTTTTTTCTAGATCGTTTAATGTCCAGCTGATTATGTTTATATCATCTGCGTAGGCAACGACCTGATTAAGCTTTGTAAATATTCTACCATCCCTATCTATAGGAGTTTTCCTGATTACTTGTTCCAACGCAAGGTTAAAAAGGGTTGTTGACAGTGCATCCCCTTGTGTTAGACTTTCATTAATGTTAAATTCATCGGACAGTTGATTTTGGATCCTTACTTTTGCTTTGGTGTTGGTTAGGCATAGTTTTACTAATCTGATTAGTTTTTTTGGTACATTTAACTTTTGCATTGCGCTATATAATTCCTTTCTAATTATTGAGTCACACGCTTGTTTGAAATCTACAAATAGATGATGTAGTTCGGTATTCCGCTCGTAGAATTTTTCCAGCGTTTGCCTTACTGTAAATATTTGGTCTATAGTTGACCTGCCTTTCCTGAAACCTGCTTGGTAATCCCCTGTTGTTTGTTCCATTATATTATTTAGTCTTCCTTCCAATATTTTGCTAAATATTTTATATCCAACGTTTAGTAGTGATATTCCCCGGTGATTATTGCAATCTAACTTATCTCCCTTCTTATGTATAGGGCATATCACTGCAATTTTCCATTGTTCCGGCATTATTTCTGTGGTCCATATTTCTAATATTAACTTTGATATTTCACTCTGTATTCTATGTCCTCCATATTTTAACATTTCTACAGTTATTGTATCGTATCCTGGGGCCTTGTTATTTTTCATTTTTTTTATTACCTCTTTTATTTCTGCTTCTGTTGGAGCATATTGGTCTACTTCAGCCTCTCCTACTAATCTTAGCTCTTCTATTTCGTAACGTTGATTTTGTTTATTCAACAGTTCATTAAAATGTCCTCTCCACCATTTTAACACTCCTTTTTCGTCTGCTAATAAGTCCCCATTTTTGTATTTGCATAATTTTGTTCTTGGTTGGAAACCTTTTTTTTTCAAGATTTATTTCCTTATAAAATAGTTTTATTTCATGTTTTTGTTCATGTTCTTCTAGCCTTTCAATCTTATCTTTATTGTGTTTCCTCTTTTTAAATCTTAGATATTTTTTTGTCGTCTTCTTGTAGTATATTCTTCTTTGGTTTCTTCCGTACTGTTATTCAGCATTTTAATCCTAGCTTGGTTTTTTTGTTCCATTAGTCTCTGACAGTCTTTGTCATACCATCTTTTTTGGCTAGGTTCTTTGCTTTCCCCCACTACTTCTTTTACAGCTGTTATCACTGCTTCTTTTAAGACCCTCCATTTATCTTCGATATTTCTGACCTGATTTTCATTTACTTGATTATATTGTTCAATTATGTTTTCTATTTTCGTTTCATATCTTGCTCTCTTTTCCTCATTAGAGGCCAATATATCTGAAGCGTATTTGATCTTTTTTTCACCTTTCTCTGTTTCTTTGGCGGTAATTTTTTGTTTATATTTAATTAGCACAAGGTGGTAATCGGAGCTGCTGTTTGCCCCTCTATGACTTCTCACATCTGAAATGTCTGAAGCATGTCTTGCTTCTATTAAGACGTGGTCGATCTGGTTTCTTGTTTTCATATCGGGAGAAACCCAACGTGAATGTCACATACCTAAATAACATAAATTCATAAGCAAATTGATATTATGTTATGTGATTTCCACATTGCATCTCTCATTTTAAAAATTAATTGATTACTCATTTGACAATCGATTTTAAAAAAAAATAATATCGCTGGATAGGTAAATGACCGTTTTTTCCAGTTTTTAGGTTAATGACCATTTTTTAAATCGCCTTTAAATAAAAAATGGCGGATTTTAAAAAAAAAACGTTGTTGACTTTTTTTATTAAAACACACATTATATTTTTTTGTAACTTGAAAAAACGGTCATTTACCTATCCAGCGATTAATTTTTTTTTAAATCGGTGGTCAAATGAGTGAGCAATTAATTTTTAAAATGAGAGATGCAATGTGGAAATCACATAACATAATATCAATTTGCTTAGTTATGTTATTTATTAGGTATGTGATATCCACGTTGCCACCTCTCATTTTAAAATTTAATTACTCAGTGATTTGACAACCGATTTTGAAAATCTTTATATCGCTGGATAGGTGAATGACCTTTCTTTCAATTTACAAAAAATATACTGGGTGTTCCATTAAAAAAAAGTCCACAACATTTTTTTTCAAAAAACCGCCATTTTTTTTTTCGTATTTAAAGGCGATATAAAAAATTCAATCCATTCAGACAAAACTCTTACTAAAATAAAACATTTCAGCGAAAACCGCATATTTTTATCTTGAGCCGTTAAGAAGTTATAGGTAGTTAAAATGGGGGAAAATATAAGTGAACACCCGGTATAATATATGACCTGTCTTTGATTTATTTAGGTGTGTAACTATTCTTTGTCATTCTCGAAAAATATGTTTTTAATAGGGCTTTTCATCGATTGTCATTTGTTTCGAGCTTCTGTCATATGTTGTATAATCTGTGTATACTATTAATATACACGGATTATACGACATTCGACAGGAACTCGATACAAATGACTGTGAATGAAAAGCCTTATTGTAAACTCTTCCGTAATAATCTTTTTTTTTTCGAAAGATTTCTAGAACATTGTAATAGGATATATAAGACGCTTTTGAATTAGTATAGGCGGTCAGTGTTGTCGCGCTCGGTGTAACAAATAAATTGTAATTTGAGATTAAAAAAAATCGATGTGTTTAGTTATAATATTAAGTAAGATTTTATTTAAATATAAGTTAGTGTCTAAATATAAAACTAAATCAGGAAAGTCTCTCTCGCGTAACAATATTATATGGAAAATATATTATATGACCCCGAGATAATGCATCGGCTTGCAAAAATGACAATAGAAAAAAAAAACATGAGTTGGACTTTAAATTGCTCTCTCATCTGGCGTATTCTCCTGATTTGGCATCCTCCGATCATTATGTGCTCCAAAATCTCGAGAAATGGCTCGTAAATAAAAAAATCATCCCGAACGAAGAGAGTAGATATACAACGTTACCCTCACTATAGAGATAGGGAAATCAATGTGTTAGAGAGAGAAGTGCATTTTAGGTGAGTAAAAGTGAGATAGATGCTGACGTCCCAGCGAAGGAATCTATAACGGTAGATTCCTTCGCTGTGACGTCAGCATCTCTCTTACTCTTACTCACCTAAAATGTACCACTCTTTAACACATTGATTTCCCTAAATGAATAATTTGCAATTTGCACATTCTACCTCATGAAAATCTTTACAAAGTAAATAAAACGCATAAATAATAAGAATTATCGAAATGAATTTCGACTCAATTCAAGCTTTCTGTTTAACCCAGGTATATACATACCAAAAGGCACCGCCAGGAAAACATTCCACTTTGTGGTTCAGAGAGCCCATATGAAACGAGTCTTTGTACTCTATTCAGAGTATGGCACTAACAAAATAAGAACATCTACGGTTTCGTTTTGATTAAAATCTGTCTTCCTCCATCCCCCGATAGTACTATTTCTAGGTCTACCTGTTGTCAAGGAGGCTCTAAGGAAGACAGATTTTTACCATTCCGACCGTAGATTGTCGATATAAATTAAAATAATGTATATCGCAGTATGGATAGAACGCCCTCTAACGGGGAATAAGCGAAATGAATTTCGACTCAATTCAAGCTTTCTGCTTAACCCAGGTATAAACATACCAAAAGGCACCGCCAGGAAAACATTCCACTTTGCGGTTCAGAGAGCCCATATGAAACGAGTCTTTGTACTCTATGCAGAGTATGGCATTAACAAAATAAGAAAATCTACGGTTTCGTTTTGATTAAATGCCATGCTCTGCATAGAGTACAAAGACTCGTTTCATATGGGCTCTCTGAACCGCAAAGTGGAATGTTTTCCTGGCGGTGCCTTTTGGTATGTTTATACCTGGGTTAAGCAGAAAGCTTGAATTGAGTCGAAATTCATTTCGCTTATTCCCCGTTAGAGGGCGTTCTATCCATACTGCGATATAAATTATTTTAATTTATATCGACAATCTACGGTCGGAATGGTACAAATCTGTCTTCCTTAGAGCCTCCTTGACAACAGGTAGACCTAGAAATCGTACTATCGGGGGATGGAGGAAGACAGATTTTAATCAAAACGAAACCGTAGATTTTCTTATTTTTTTAATAAGAATTATTATTTTAATTTTACAAATTAAAACTTAAATTATTATTAATTTGTAAAATTAAAGTATTATTTCCTCTGATTTATGTGTTTTATTCACTTTATAAAGATGCCGACGCTGTAATATTATTCAGGTTATACAGCGCATCCCTCGGTAGATTGCAAGCTGCAGCAAAAACATGACGGTATCACTGACAATATATTCATACAACAAGTATTTACTCTTTAACGGTTATTTAGCGCTGCTCGAAAACGTATACAATTTTCGTTTTTAAGTAAAAAGAAAAAAAATTTTCGCCCGCTTTTTTATCAACCGGCAAATTAAATACTATCAATTGAATTTTTATTCTATTTGTGCTTTAGAGAACGGAACAGAAATTTAGTGAAAAACGACCCTTTATGCAGAAAAAAAGTATTTTTTCTTCAAACGTCAAATAATGATGACATTACTTATCTAACTTGATCCTGTCAAAGTTTGATGTCTCCGCCGGCAGCAGTTTTTTTTCCCATTTCTTTACGGCGGGGGAAAAATGTTGTCATGGCAACAATATGAAACATGTCACAAAGCAACAATACAAATGTCATTAACAAAAATTAAACATAATTTTTATTTATAGTAATATTAGAAGTACAATTAGTTAATGAGGCATTTTCAAAATTGAAACCGCGCAAAAATGTTCCCGACTCTTGATACGCATTGGTAATTGTTGATGATACTGATGGTCGAGCACAACTTTCAGCAATCATTCCTGATGTTGGAGAATCATGAGGGTTTAAAATTTTTTGAGCATTATCGTTCTTATTTCTTATTGAATCCTCTATATATCCTTCGGCAACCGTGCTTGATTTCCAGCCCCCATGTCGTTTGAGGCATTCTAGATTTCCGCCTCCATCAATTAAAAGTGTTGCTGAAGTTCGTCGTAAAGAGTGACCCGTGTATGCGCTTGCATCGTTTAAATTTAAATAACTAGCTACTTTTTGGGCTACTGCGCTGATCGAATGTATTCCCATGACGCTTCGGTAACACTTTCCATTTTGGTACTTGATAAAAAATCGGTTTTCTGTGAAATTGTCAGGCCGCAGTGATGCATACTTTTTATACAGTTTAATGTAGTGTTGACCAATTATCGTAAAAGATCTAATTTGTCATGTTTTACTGTCTGGGATGTTGATAATTATTACATTTTCTTTATCCTCAATGTCCAGAGTCTTCATTTTTACCATTTCGTCGCATCGACAGGCGCCGGTAACCCCAATTAACAAAAGAATCTGAAATATTTTTATAATTTAGTAGAGTATACTACATGCTTTGCAATATAATTTTTTTTACCTTTAATCCTAAATACAACTAATCTGGCGCTTCAAACAAAAATTTATCAAACTCGTCTTTAGTGAAAACTTTAGACTTCTTTGCAGTATATCCTTCGCTTGTCTTTTTCAGAAAGGCACGTAACTTTAAAAATTGGCTTATATCCACATTTTTTCTAATAACTAACTCGGATTTTATCATAGAGTATCGTGACCACATTGTAGAAGATTTCCATTTATTTTCATTTTCCATTATATTAAAATATGCCAGTAAAACGTCTTCGGTAACTTGCCGTACTCCTCTTGTATCGCACCACTCTTGGAAGTGCTTGTACGCTAACCGATACTTTATTCCGGACTTGGAGGGCCCCAAACGTGCTACTGCATCATTAGCCGCGGACTCAATTTCGTTTAGGTTTTCCATTTTCGCACTAAATTTGCGCTTGCGGTTGCAACAACAATAAGCTGTCTTTATAATTGCAAACAACTGTCAAACAACTGTAACCAGGGAGACGCAAATCCCACCGACGACATAATTATTTTAATTTCTAACATCTAGACGACTTTGATAGTTGTCACAGTTAATTTCGAGTAAAAATAGCGTATGAATTTATTTATGGTTGAAAATTGCTACGTTTGAAGGAAAAATAGTATATTTTATTCGGCAAAGAAGCGACTTTTCTTGACTTGCCATCTATTACGCGCCGAACGAAGTGAGGCGCGTAATATCGGGCGCGTCAAGAAAAGTCATGCTTCTCCGCCTCATAAAGTAATATACTATTTTCTCCAAGATAAAGCACCGGCTCACAAGACTCAATAACATATTACGACAATAATGGAAAAAATTCATGAGTTGAATTTTGAATTGCTTTCTCATCCGGCGTATTGTCCTGATTTGGCGTCTTCCTTAAATGATGTTACTGCCCTTCCCTGTTATTTGGTAATCCTGGTGGCAGTAAAATCATTTTCAATAATGTTTTCTTCAACCACAGATAACTAGGGTTCTTAAGATCGAGACAAAAATTTCATTTGGAATTTGAAGCATAACCTAAAAAGATTAGGCTGCGAGAATTTTCCCAAAATTTTCGAACCCAATTTTCTTTTATTTTTCTGAGGACGATTTCCGTATTGGAAGTCGAAACACCAAACAATAGTACCATACACTACCTATCAAATATTCTTGAGCAGTTTGTTTCTCTTGCTTTGTTCTTTCTTGTTCATACTCGGATAACAAAAATGCATCAAACACAAAGACTAGTATGTCAGAATTGAATAAGTTTTTTAATAGAAGAAAGCAAATAAAGAATAGTACAAAAATAATTACAAAACGCAAGAAAAAATAAAAATGGAAAACATACTATTTTCTTATTATAAAGAAAATGTTAAACCTTTATTAGATTATTACTTCTTTCTGTAGTAGGTATACTTGAGTCCACGATTCTTTACTTGTGCGTCATTACTACCTGGCGAGATAAAACACATACTTTTCATCTAGCATCATTCTCTTCCACGCATGAAACTAATGACAAACCAGCTACCGCCTGTTATTAAGTAAAAACACGTGTTATTTTTATGACCTCTTTAGACTCAGTACATTGAAAAGAGATAGGTACAAAAAAAGACGTTTAGGGATGTTTTCAGATTTTAAGTACAATTTGTGACGTTTCTGGTTTGTTCAATTTTACGGATGTCATTCTGTTGAGTTTTTGCTGTTTTTTTGTCGAATTTTTGCATTTTGAAGTTTTTTATAGAACACAAACAGTTGTTTTCACTACTAATTTTATACTGGAGTTTGAAATTTTATGGTAAGTGTATTTTATTTTGCCATTAATTTTTACAACATACCCCATTCACACGGTTAAGGAATACTTGTGTTTAAGTTTCCGCCAAAGTGAATAAAATAACAAAAAGAAAATAATATGTTATTGAATTTTTTGATAATTATTGTTTATCTATTTATTAATCACTAGTGATATTAAAATAATTTATTAAGCTACTTCAAACGTAGCTGTCATTCTGCACCAAAATTTGAAAGCAAAACTTACATTTGACATTTTGTTTATTTGATAACGTCAAATTTTACAATATAACCCGTTATCGGAGCAGTAGTCACTTTCTGTCACTTTTTGTTGCGTTTAGTAAATTTCTTACTTATTTCGTATGCTTTAAATGATAACGCATGGGTGAATAACCCTGCCCTCAACTGTATATAAAGAACAAGATGCCACTGTAGTATGCGATCTACTGTCGCGTTTTTGCTATAACTTGCGGTTTGCCTGTGCGGCTGAAAAACACCATAAGTCTTTTCTTAAATGGGTTGGCACATAATAATGCAAGGCAGCAAATCGTTTGTAGGCAAAATATTCATTGCTAAGTAGTTACATTTTCAGAAGTGTATACATACAATTTACTTATTTCTCTACTATTATATAAATAACACTATAATCTTTTTGGCTAGGGTGCATTGTGGATGGATTTTTTCTTTGATAATAATTAGGCTGTATCGTTTTGTAAATAATTAGGTTACATATATTTTTTTGTAAATAGTTGGGTACATTTTTTTTTGTAAATTATTAATCCCCTTTCATTTCAGTTATTTTCTCCACATATCTATTACTTGTGAATAAATACAGGGTGATTCATTAAGAATATCCAATCTTTGAGATGTAGATTCTAGACCTCAAAATATTAAGATTGAACCCAAATCATTTAAATAAAATGTGGCTCGTTACTGAGTTACAGGGTGTTTTATTTAAAAAATTAGTAATTATTTTTACTCAGGGCTTTAAAACTATTTGACTTACCTTGTCATACTTGGCAGAAAATATAGGTAATTTACATCCTACTATATTATGATAAATAAACTTTTCTGGCTACTACCAGAGGCGTACGACAGGGTAAAGTGAATGGTTGACCCTTCCCAAATTCTACGCCACTGACGAAATTGTTATTTTAGCACAATATTTAGATTTTCCAATACTTTCTATGTAAGTAATATACTCTTCATTCGTAAAGTTAAAGTCATTAGTTTTCGAGATATTTGAAGTTGAAAATGAAACGGCATAGCTACTTTGATTAATGTATTGTGCTCCTTCATTTTTAACTTTAAATATCTCGAAAACTAATGATTTTATCGGTACGGATGAAGAATATATTATTTGCATAGAAAGTATTGGAGAATCGAAGAATTTCAATAAAATAGTAATTCCGCCAGTGGCTTAGAATGTGAGAAGTGTCAACCATTCACTTACCCCTGTCGTACGCCTCTGGTACTAGCCAGAAAGTTTTATTTAACATATTTTAGTAGGTTGTACAGTATCTACATCTGCTAAGTATGATAAGGATACGTCAAATACTTTTAAAATACTGGATACAAATAGTTAATATTTATGTAATAGGGAGGTTTGATTTAAAAATTTAAAAATTATTCGTACCCAGTACTTTAAAAGTAATTGAAATTGCCGTATCATACTTGCCAAAAAGTATAGGTACTGCCCACCTTACTAATTTATGTTAAATAAACGTTTGTGGCTATTAACCTTCGGAGTACAGAGATTATTTGACTTACTTAGATTACGAAGATGGGTCAAGCGTGACCCATTCTCATTTTATTTATAAGGATGTTTTAAATAGTCATTATTAATAAACAGTATCTTTAATTCAACAAAAAACAAACAAACATAACCATTATAATCCTAAATTATTGTATTTAAATTTTTTAAGATGGTTTCCCATGGGTATACACTAGTTCGCTGCGGCGGCCAGATTTTAATACCTTACAGAAAACGGGCATAGGTAAATTCGCTCCGGCCATATATTTGAATACGTATACCCGTAAACAGAGACGGCTGCGATTTACGTGTACCTACAAACATATTAAAAATATTTTTCGAAATCCGAAGACCGGGTCAGGACTGACCCGGCATCATAGATGTTACATAGAGGGAAAACTGTAATTTGCATGTTCACGAATTATATACGAAAAAATAGACTGAAACAAATAAGGAGAACTTACGATCAATCGGATTTGTAAAAAAATTATTTCATAAAATATTAAGAAATAAGTGAATTTCGGGTCACGCTTGACCCAGTCTTCGTACTCCGAAGGTTAAAAGAAGTGTACAGAGGAAAATGAATGGTTGAACCTTCCCAAATTCTACGCCACTGATGGAATTACCGTTTCAGGATAATTTTTAGACTCTCCAATACTTTCTATGCAAATAATATACTCTTCATTTGTATCGATAAAATCATTAGTTTTCGAGATATTTGAACTTAAAAATGAAGGGGCACAATACATTAATCAAAATAACTGTAAAGTTTCATTTTCAACTTCAAATATCTCGAAAACTAATCACCTTAACGTTACGAGTGAAGAGTATATTATTTACATAAAAAGTATTGGTAAATCGAAATATTGTGCTAAAATAGCAATTTCGCCAGTGGCGTAGAATTTGGGAAGGGTAAACCATGCACTGTCCCCTGTCGTACGCCTCTGGTAGTAACCAGAAACGTTTGTTTATCATAATTTAGTAGGGTGTACGGCAACTAGACTTTGTACAAAGTATCACAAGGATATGTCAAATAGTTCTAAAGTACTGGGTAAAAATGGTTATTAAATTTTTAAATAGAACACCCTGTAACTCAGTAACGAGGCACATTTTATATAAGTGATTTGGGTTAAATCTTAATATTTTGAGGTCTAGAATCTACAACTCAGAGATTGGACATTCTTAATGAATCACCCTGTATTTTTATCTATAAAAGTTTTGTTGCTTTTTATTATTTTGCCGAAATCCTTCAGGACTTTTCAGGTTGCGATCGATACAGCGCTCACTATAATCGAGTTATATGCACAGGTACACCGCATCCTCTGGGTAGACCGCATACTATAGTAGCACCAAGAACGCTGATAAAAAAAATGTATGTAGAGACCACAGAAAATATATTCATAAACCAAATATTTACTCTCAAATTTAATGGTTATTCAGCGCTGCGCGAAAACGTATACAATTTTCGTTAGTAAAAAGAAGAAAAATTTTCGCTCGCTTTTTTATCGACCGGCAAATTAAATACTATCAATTGAATTTTTATTCTATTTGTGCTTTAGAGAATGGCCTGGTAGGTACTAAACGTATCCTCGTTTCCGGCATGTGCGGTTGGCATATGAAAATTGATAATCTCAATTTCTGTCCCCTATTAAGTCAGTGCCGGTAGGTGGCCGACCATAGATAACCCGATCTGCAAATAAGGTCGGAGGGTTTTGTTTTTTCTAGGGACTGGTAAATTATTTTGAATAATATAATTTATAAGTATTTATATAAAATACAAATCAGTGTTTTTTTGGGTTTAGGTTTATTTAAAAATCAATGTTTCGGCAGGAAATCCTTGCCTTTGTCAAGATTCTAAAATTATGCAACTGAAGACGAGATATTATTTTAAAATATATGAAAAACTTACCAGCACGAAAACGAGTAAATCTCATCAACCATTAGCTCATAAATAGTCTGTACTTTTAGATTATGCTGATAGATCCTTAAAACTAACAGATTCAGAATACAGACCAACTTCAATAATAAAAGCAAAAAATGCCCTCCTAGGTAATGGATATCCCGAATCTATATAGTCAAAACAGTAATCAAATCAAGACTAAACAAATTTTATAATACCAATAACAACAAAAGCAACAGTATTACCAAGACTACGTAAAAAACTCTTCCATATACAGTCGGAAAAATGAAAGAATAGGGCTTTTCATCGATTGTCATTTGTTTCGAGCTTCTGTCATGTGTCACATAATATTAATATAGCTATGTCATACGTCTTTTGTTTGTATCATTGATAGATACCAATAACGTATGACGTAGATATATTAATATTATGTGACACATGACAGAAGCTCGAAACAAATGACTGTGAATGAAAAGCCCTATACCCATGAACGATCACATCAATCACTTATTTTGTATTTGGGGTCTTTTTCTATAAATAACAAACGTTTGTTATAGAAAAAGACAGCAAATACAAAATAAGATATTGATGTGACCGTTCATGGGTATTCTTTCATATTTCCGACTGTATGTATAAAAGATTTATACAAACAACTATATAATGAATATTTTAGCCAAACATAACATAACATTGGCTCATATTGGCAACAATCTTTTAAATAAATATTTGTCCAAACGGAAAACAAAGACTCCAAAACTTAATCAATCACATGTTGTTCACGAGATACCATGTACTAACTGTAAAGGTGCTTATATTGTGCAAACTAGTCAGTTATTTCAATCCAGAATTCTTTCCCACAAATACGACAATAACTCCACTGCACTCACAAAGCATGAGAATAGGAGAAAGCATAAAGTTGACTTCGAAAACAAAAAAATTTAAAAAATTGAGAAAAACAAAAAGAATATAAAAAGAAACACTAATGAAATCAATGACAAGAAAGACACGAACAACCTACATAAAATATATTTCAATCTGATTTAAATAATAGTCAATCTAACACCACCCAAAAAACTTTGTAAGTTGGAACATGTCTCCACTTTGCATCCATAAACAACAACATCTTTTATATTATTGTTCAGGGACATATTATACACTTATGTAAATATAATTATACAGTGAGCACGTAAAGGTTTGAACAAATTCATTTTCTCGAGAATGGACGATTTTGGAAAAAAATCCTGAAACAAGTCAATTTTTATTTTTAAATTACGACTTTTTGGCATATATATCATACTAGTGACGTCACCCATCTGGGCGTGATGACGTTATCGATGATTTTTTTAAATGAGAATAGGAGTCATGTGATAGCTCATTTGAAAGGTAATTCAATTCTCTATTCAATAATAAAAACAATAACATAATTATTTATATAGGGTGTCCAAAAAAATTGGATTAAATTTATTGACATAAAAAGAAGAATGTATGTAATTTATTACATTCAAAATTCATTTTAGTGCTCTCAGAAAACAGAAAAAAATGTTAATTTGAAAAATAATCATGGCTTTTCGCTTAAGTTAAATGTTCAAACTGTCACGAGGCTGGTGGTTGGCTGCTTTAATATTGAATTTAAGCAAAAAACAATATTTATTTGCCAAATATACATTTTTTCCTGTTTTCTGATAGCAGTAAAATGTATTTTGAATTAAAAAAATTTAACACATTCTTCTTTTTATGTAAATAAATTTAATTCAAAAATTTTTTTTGGGCACCCTGTATAAATAATTATGTTAATGTTTATATTACTGAATAGAGAAATAAATTACCTTTCAAATAAGCTATCACACGATCCCTATTTTCATTTAAAAAAAATCATCGATGACGCCATCAATTCCAGATGGGTGACGTCACTAGTATAATATATAATTTGCCAAAAAGTCGTAATTTAAAAATAAAAATTGAACTGTTTCAGGATTTTTTTCCAAAATCGTCCATTTTCGAGAAAATGAATTTATTCCAACCTTTACGAGCTCACTGTATAGTAGGATAGTAAGCAATGAGATATCCAACAGATTTCAATTATTTTTTAATTTGTGCCTGTTCATTATCGACAGTATCTCGTTTACTTGCCGGTAAGTTTTTAATATGTTCTACAATTATATTTTTTAACATTATATAAATTATTAATATTATTTATAAATTAAACTAACATATTATATTATATTAAATTCAAAATTTGGTATTAGTTTTGAGACTAAACTAAATGTAAGACCAAATACTTACGATGTCGGGATAGTATCAAAAGGTTTTTTCCTGGTTTTTCCTCGTGATGTACTATGAAATCTCTAACACGAGAATTTTACTGTCACAGTAAAGTCGTCTCAGGAACGCAACTCATAAATATTGGCAATATCATTTTAAAGTCTTCTACTTTAAAATGTATAATATATGTCTGAATTGCCGATATAAATGAGTCAGATTAAATTAAATTATTAGAAGGATTTTTTACTAAGCAACACAGTTTTTGTTTTAATTTATTAATATTTTGTATTTGACAACGACATCCGATGTGGACGTCGAAACGTTAATGAAATCATTTTTTTAGTAAAAATGCGGCTTATTTTACATTTAGAATAGTTGACTACAAAAATGCCGCAAGGAAATCGCACAACTAGTTTAATTGTGCCACAACTGCAAAAAATTCGAATTTTGGGTTAAGGCTGTAAAATATTGCCTATATAATGGCCCATCTAATGCAATGCAGCCTGAACTAAAATATTGTTTTGGATAAGTATAAAGTAAGTTACTTCGGTATTTCACTGTAGGGTTTTTGGAGGTTTTGAAAGTGCAATACTGCCATAACTGGGAGATGTGGCGATAATATACACTGCCACAATATAACCGATGTAATTCGATACGTTCAATACGGCCACAACTGCAAAAATCAAGAGAGATGTGGCGATAATATACACTGCCACAATACAACCGGTATAATTCAATACGGCCACAACTGCAAAAATCAATTGATTTTTTCATTATATTGCCGCCGTATCTCTTAAGGATTGTTTTATAAAAAATGACTTTCTTCACAATGCAATATCGCCATAACTACCAAAACAATAATAACGTTTTATTTTTAATAAATTGTAATAAGATCCAGCCAATAAGTGTATAATTTACTGCCTAAATTGTAATTTTGAAGCCAGTCACTCTCAAAATAAATTATTTACAGGGCATAACGCATTTACTACAGAACGTTTTGCTCATTTCTCGAGAATATTGTGTTTTGCACTTGTGGCACTATTGAACTAGGTGTGCGAAATAGCTTCAGAACAACATAGTATATATTTTTTTGATCGTCTTCATTTGTAAAATTTTAGAATCTTGACCAAGGCAATGATTACCTGCCGAAACGTTGATTTAAAAATCCAAAAATAAGATCTAGTTTCAATTTTAACCTTAATCCGATACCTAATACATGGAGGAAAAAAGGACATCCTAGATTACAGTAGAACAGACAAATAAAAACATCAATATAAAAAAGAAACCTCACTGAAGAAGATATTGTATATAACAAGGAAAAATTGTGATTAGAAAAGCCAATGCCAGGCTTTTACAAATTAAACAAACAGTGTCAAGGATATGTTTAGTTCCCGTAACAATGGCCATTAAATTTTGAGACAGGTAAAAATCATAAACAGTTGTTTGTCCAAAATAGGGACAAAAAATGATCAATCACTGGCACAATAAACATACATACCTACATAACATTTATGCATTCCATCCGACGATGGAGCATTTACTGGTACAAAAAAAGTCAGTAACTAAGGATTAGAAAAACCTACCGGTTTTAAACTAACACCGGTTTTTTTGCTTCGCAATAACCGGTTTTACTGGTTGTTTTTTGTCCCGGTTATAACCGGTTTTTACTTGAAAAATGAAAAGGTTTTTTTACTTCGCAATAACCGGTTTTACTAGTTGTTTTTTTGTCCCGGTTATAACAGGTTTTTTCCTTTTTCAAGTAAAAACCGGTTATTAGGTTTTTACGGTGATTAGGATTAGGTAAGGTGTTATTTTGGAACCCAATCATAATTATTATTCTCAAGTAATTATTCCAAACAAAACCATAATTCAAATTTTATTTTATAAATACAAAAGCAAACTGACAGTGCAAACTCACATCAGAATAAAACAATTAAATTTTATTATATTTCATTGAAAAGGTATTTGTAATCATAATATTTACATAAGAAGTAATCTGGTTGAAGTAGACGCAAACATCATCTATTTTTCACACTTGACTCTTGACATTGAAAGTGGGTGAATGACTTTTCTGATTACCAAAAATAATGTTCTGACTATGAATATCGAATTACCGATTACGAATACGAATCTCCAAGGATTTCTCTACGTTTTCAAACGATACACAAATACAGGAAGTATTAAATGTGTTAAAATGTACCTATTATACAAATATACAAACGTGTTAAAAGAAACACATGATAATTTTTTTTGATGGTAGTAAAAATAAAAGATAAATTTATGAAAGAATAAGTTGAAATGGTTGGGTTAAATTGTATATTATTGCAATATGTATATATTCATCTTATGCTATATTATATTTTTAATAATAATCAATAAATATATAATAATAATAAAATAATAAATAAATATAATAATTAATAGAATAAAATGGTTTTATTAAAAATTGTGTTTTATTTATTTTGATATTGATGTTCTTTCGATAGTACTAATTTTGATCATATTGATATCGAGTATCGAGTGGAGTATCGCAAATAAAGTGCATTTTAAATGTAACATTTTAACCTATTGAATTAAAAAAACCAAAAAGCGGTTTTTGGAAAAACCGGTTTTTTTGGCCGGTTATAACCGCCAGGTTAAACCGTAAGCAAAAAGAAAACGGTATAGCCGAAAACCGGTGTTTTGTCAAAAACCGCCATCCCTATCAGTACCTAACTAACAGTGATTCAAACTATTGTGAAACGAGTTAACTAAAACTGTTTTCAATATTTTTGTTTCTATTCCTTTTCTCTTTTATTATTTCAGTATTCAGATAGGGTCTTGTATACTGTCTTTTTTGACATACATAGTAGTTTTTTACTTTTATAACTCTCAACAGTTCCGACTCTGCTTTAGTCGTTTCACGAACGCGCCGACCTTATCAATGGCAACGTCCGTGTCCGTCGTCCCATATCCCATATCCCGGTGTCCGTTAACGTCCGCGTGTCCGTCGGATACCTGATGAATTACATTCCGTTTGCTGTTGTCTGCGGGGACAGAGATCATCCGTTGGTTCGTTTCATTCAATTTCCAAATTTACATTTTAATTCAAGTAAACAAGTCTCTTTTGTATCTTGTTTGATGGAGCGTGGTCGGTGTGAAATAGGGTGATCGATTACGGCCCACTATTTTTTTACATTTTTTATACTTTGTTTAACGACCGGATTGAGTAACGTTATGATTTGTTTCTTTTTGTGAGAGGCTCGTGTAGGTGGGTTCCTGGCTAATAACAGCCGACCGGGGGAAATTCAATTACATTTTTTTTTGTTTCTCATAACCATTTGTCATTTTGTGTCCGATTGCGTCGTTGATGTGAGTTTTAATGAATTAAGCTCTTATTATTTGTCAACAACAGGAATATATAAAAAAGTAATTTGTCATCAATCTAAAGGATTGTTCGATCCTTTGTGTATGATCGATTTATTAAAAGGTCTTAAACTGCCAAATTTTATTGTAGCTTGCTTTTGCTATTTTATTGGATTGAAATTATATATATTTCTAATTTTTATTAAACCATATAATTATTAATAAACTTAAAAATTATTAAATTTAGCCATCTCTGTGTCTGTATCGTATCTGTAAAGTAGGGAGGACGAGTCAACGCCCACAGCACTCTGTAGCGTGCAAACCCGCTACTTTTTAGAATTTATTTTAATAAGACCCACTCTGCATCTAGAGGTCCTCTCAAATCTCAAATAGCTGTTGATCTTCATTTTTAGCAAATATTTATTACTCGGTCCATTTATATTCTTTTTGTCCACCCTGTATATACATTTTCAAGTTATTTCCATTATCTCGAATAAAATAAATATTATTTTTAGTGCAGCCGATATGTGAAACAATTGTGCATTTAATGATAGAAGTATATAATTTGGATCACATGTTACATATATATAAAGGTTCAAATTAAGATAAGAGGCCAGCTCAGATTTTGCCTTTAACAAAAATGGCGGGCATTCAAAATGACGAATATACATATGTGACTAATAGCACGATAACTTTTGAACGAGATTTTAGATTTCAACCAAAACCGAAAGAATCGGTTTGGTACATTCCATGTCAAATCACTCAGGCAAAAAATTTTGGATCTCCGATTTGTCTGAAAATTGGTATATAGCTTCTGCGGGACGTAAAAATAAGATATTTAAGGTCAAAAAATCTTCTTCTTCTTTTTTTCTCAAAATGTTATTTTATGCGATTTTACAGTGATTTGGTGTTTATTTAAACAAATTTGCATTTTCTGTCGTAAAGTATCAATGAGAAACATAATATTTTAATAGAAAGGACACAAAAATGTCACTATATGGCATTATAACAAGTTATTTTGAATCAAAACAAGTTTTTGATCAAATTTTATAGTGTAAAAAACGTTAAAATACCGTTTTTTACATTCTCCTCCATTCCCAAAATACATCATTATCGATTTGGCTAAAAATTTGCCCACAGATAGCCAAAAGGTAGGACTTTACGTGGTTAGAAGGATTTGAAATATATTGCTATACCAAAAAAGTTACATGCAGTAATATCAGACCCAAAAGTATATATTAGTCCAGTCGAGATAGCATTTGACCTTGAATGCCGCCGAGCTGCCCAAAATTTTATTTTTCTGATCTTTAGGGGAGTCAATAGTAGCCTAAATTTAAAATCACGAATGAATTCCTCCGTTACGTTAGCCGCCATCTTGATTTTAAGGGAGAACCTGTTTTGCTCAATATCTCCGCCATTTTTAACTTTTCGACAAAAATGGTAGGAACTGAAATTGTTCCAAATACATCGTATTTACAATTATAACAATTTCTTTTTAACAATTTTTGTCGTGAGGTCGATATTTTCGAGTTAATTTTACTTACAGTAGGCGCCTATATTTTTGACTATAATATTGCATGTAACTTTTTTGGTATTGTAATATAATTCAAATCCTTCTCACCACTTAACGTCCTATGTTTTGTCTATCTGTGGGCAAATTTTCAGCCAAATCGATTATGATGTATTTTGGGAATGGAGAAAAATGTAAAAAACGGTATTTCAACGTTTTCTACACTATAAAATTTGATCAAAAGCTTGTTTTGAATCAAAGTAACTTGTTATAATGCCATATAATGACATTTTTGAGTCCCTTCTATTAAAATATTATGTTTTCCATTGATACTTTACGATAGAAAATGCAAATTTGTATAAATAAACACCAAATCACTGTAAAATCGCAAAAAAAACATTTTGAGAAAAACAGAAGAAGAAGATTTTTTGACCTTAAATATCTTATATTTACGTCCCGCAGAAGCTATGTACCAATTTTCAGACAAATCGGAGGTCCAACATTTTTTTTGCTCCAAAATTGAGTGATTTGAAATGGAATGACCCGTTTACAAGAAGTGGTGTTATTCCTGGTTTTTATGTAAAAATATGTTGTTTTTTTTTTCAATTCTACTCTTTGCTTTCTGCTTTTATGCTCTTCTCAACGCCGGTATTACCTTTTTAAAAAATTAATATATACAGGGTGAAAGTATTGAAAAAATAAACAACATATTTTTACAAAAAAATCAGGAAAATCACAACTTCTGGTAAACTAATTCTTTCGGTTCAAGAGCTCTATCTTATACATCAAAAAAGAACCTATATACTAAATTTGGTTTAAATCGGACTTTTCATTCAAAAGTTATCGTGCTATTAGTCACATATGTATAGTCGCCAATTTGAATGCCCGCCTTTTTTGTAAAAAACACAATCTGAGATGACCTCACATCTGAATTTGAACCTCTATATGTGTAGTATATGTGGTCCAAATTATATGCTTGTACCATTAAATTCACAATAATTTTTATAATATTTGCACGAATCTGCCGCACATAGGTACATGTGAAGATAAGTTATGTATTTATTAAATGGTAATTAACATAACTAAAAAGTTCAAAATATTTCCTAAAAAATATTTTTATGCTCTTTTCAATACCAGTATTCACTTTTTGAAAAATTAATATATACAGGGTGAAAGAATTAAGAAAAAACAACATATTTTTACATAAAAAATAGGAAAAACACAACTTCTGGTAAACCGATTCTTCCGATTTAGTAGCTCGATATTATACATTAAAAAAAGAACCCATATACCAAATTTGGTTAAAGTCGGACTTTTCGTTTAAAAGTTATCGTGCTAATAGTCACATATGTATCGTCGCCATTTTGAATGGCCGCCATTTTTGTAAAAGATAAAATCTGAGATGGCCTCATATCTAATTTTGAACCTTAATATGTGCAGTATATCATGTAGTCTAAATTATATGCTTCTGTCATTAAATGCACAGTTCTTATAATATTTGCACGAATCTGCTGCACTATGTCATTTTCATTTTAAACCGTTTAATTATTTCCAGTAGGTAGTCGTTTTTCCTAAATATTTTATCACGAAGCAAAATTATTTATCAAGCCATTAATTTTTTGTAATTTTAGAACGTTCAAATTTGCCAGTTTCAATAAGAGTGTCTTTTTCGTTATCAGCTAATATTGACCTTCAATTAATTTCTATTACTTTCATAAATACCAGGCTGGTCCCTTTCTGGTTCATTTTCTATAATATCCGCCAAGTACGTAGCATCAAGTAACTACAGACTTAATTGGCACCCAGGAGAAGGGCGTGACCCTAGCCTTAACTCGTCTGTTTTGGCCCAGAGAATAGAATGTTCCCCAGAAAGTAACCACATCGTGAATAGTAGAGTACCAGTTCCTCAAGACAGTCACCCATGGGTTCGACGAACAGTTAAATAGCTCCGGAGTCAACCATCATACATCAAACTTCCACCTGCCGCCTCCCGAAGAAGATCTGGAGCTGTGGATAACCTAGGACAGCACCGGAAGAAACCTTTACACCACAAGCTAAGTCTTTAATAGAATCTTGTACTTGCCTATCAGCAGAGACAGTTTTTTTATATAAAGTAACTTCACTATGACTAGAATGTAGATCCTGAGTTATAACCAAAGAAATGAGAAAATAAAGCATTTATACCGAAATTCATTCATTTTTCTGATAGTGTACCGTATGCCTGTAGAATGCAGAGGAGTAGAATACAAGGACCCACATAAAGTCTCATGCTCGCCGTGTTGGTGTTGGTGATGTTATATCGAATTTGTTTCTTGGTTCAGTATTGACAGTTGAAGATGAGTTCGATATATCATTGTCAATATGGACACGACAGGGTGCCACAATTGACCCATATTGTATTCCTAGGTCCCTATCGCCCTTAGTTCATTGTCCATTCTGCCATTTCCAGGAAGGTGGAAAAGTCGCCAAGGGACACCTCCCATATATGAGCAGGTGTGGACCAGGGCTCGCCGAACGCATGTTCTCGTTGGGAATATCGTTGTTGACATTAATTCCGTTGATTTTAATGATAAAAGATAGCCTTGCTTTACTCCACGCCGCGCATCGTATGTCCACTTGAGTTGGTAATAAGTTTGGTGGCTGAGCTATAGCGCCCTTAGTCCCGGATTAATTTGATGTATAATAAAATACCTTCATTCTCACTATAATAATTATATTTGAACTTCAACAGCTCGATTTAAACATAACAACGGTCTATATTATAAAGAATAACAATGTCACGACCACGACTAGCGTATTATTTCTTCATCGCGTGACTACTCGATTGATCTGAATGGGTTGTCGCTTCTTCTTGTTGTTTTATATATACAATACTAAATCACAACATATGTTCAGAGTTCATTAGCGGTCAATGCCGATCATATTATTTACCCTAATATAAACTATATTATATTTTATTTCGTAGACGTTCTGTTCAATGATAAGGGTTAACGTACCACGTTACACACTGCTTCCGTCGTATTCTTACCAATTCGTATGTTTGTTTGCATATTGATGCCAAGACAAATTTTTGATAATACGGAAAGCTTTCTCAGTAATAACCACCTGCCATAAGACACATTTTGTCGTAGGTGACCCGGCCAAAGCCCTTTTAAAATATGTACCGGTTGTTGTAAAAAGAACAGGATATTACCCCAGAATTCTATCCTACTGCATGGTCTTTAACGAAATTTTGGGAATAAAGTCTACTTATCTCCTAATTCAAAGTCTACTCTATAATATACTATAGCGCTTTTATCTTGTGGGCGGTTCCCACCCCTTCTCGGGGGTGGTAAATTTTATGGTTAAAATAACCACGGAGGTGGTTAGAGAACCTAATTCTAAGCAAAAACAGTTCTATATATTTTTTTGAAAACTCAATACTTTTTGAGATATTCGAGGTTGAAAATTGGTCATTGTCATTAAAAAATGACAACTTTTTGGACAGCTTTTTGCGAATACCATAAAAGCTATGCATTTACCTAAAAAATCAATATGAAACATATTTGTAGCTTACAAAAAAACAAAGAGAGTCGTTCCTTTCATAAATCTTGTAGTTATAATCCAAAAAGAGATATGGTGGGTGAAAACAGTTTGTTTTTTTGATGCATGCTCAAATCGGTATATTCAACTTAACAGAGAACATAACAGAGAAACGGTCGATTTTAGGTGTATAATGCTACAATACCTTTTTTGCACGATTTATAATTTTTGACTGTTTACCGTGACAGATTTTACGTCAGTAGGTGACATTTACTAGCAACTCGACGGTAAGTCATCCAACTCGACGGTAAGTACTCCAACTCGACGGTAAGTAATTCACTTACCGTCGAGTTAAAAAATCTCTTAATTTTAATTTATTTTTTGAAAGAACAAAGAAAACTAACGAATTATTTATTAATATTGAAACTTATGGTACACTTTGTTAAATTATTCAATGAAATCCCACTTGATTGGGCTGTGGTTTCACTTCTAACAGAAACTCCTGCAGAATCGCATACATTAGTAGTATTACTAGTATTGCACAATATTTTTTCGGCAAAATCTATTTTATTTTGAAGAGAATCTTCTACATAGCTTTCTGCCACTGTCGATGAACGCCAACCTCCATGACGCTTTAATCCGAGGACATCAACACCTTTATTAGCCAAAAGTGTTGCTGATGTCCTCCTGAACGAATGGCCAGTATAGTTCTCGGGATTAGGCAAATTTAAGAAATTGGCAATTTGAGAAGGCCAGCCCCCGATTGTCCCTTTCCCTATTACTTGAGCACAACATTTTCCTTTGGCGTATCTTAAGAACAAATGATTTGATTTTACTTGTAATGGACGAAGTTTTATATACTTTTAAAACTTTGGTAGGTATTTTGATAACGGATTTTGGATTTTTCGGGAATAATTGCGGAACACCCTTCTTCCCAAGCCCGTTCAATTTCTTCAAATTCACTTTCGCTCATATTTTAATTTATAATAATCAAAATTGTACTTAAAATTATTGACAACTAAATAAAAACTCAATTCTCCATTGTTGTTATGCACCCTAGTTACTACCTAACAACCAAAGTATCTATCTTGATAAAATGAATGAAACTAGTCAATATGACGAAAATGTATAATTTTATAATTTATAATGGTATCAATCGTGCAAAAAACGTTATAAGCATGTCGAACGTTAAGGGTAACCGATCTCAAACAATTGTCTTCGATCGGTATAAAACCCTTACCGTTCTCCATACTTAATATACTATTAATTGTAGTACTGGAAAAGACCTTTAAAATGAGCAATATTAAATGTCGATTACATTTTAACTAAGCGCGATATGCTGCAAAAAATTTGATGTATTTTAAAAAAAAATGAGAAGTATATATATTTCACCGTGCATCGTTTTCCTTACAATATACCTTTTATTGTAGTGTTATTTCTATATTCAAAAATTTGGAAGGCTTTAAAATGAATGGCTTTTGAAAAAAAAATAAGATCAAATTATAGAGCGCATTTTTAAATTTTCTTAAAAATCTTTCTTTTTTTCCATGTAAGTTGAAAATGATAGGAGATACAGTAATGAAAAATAAAATCAATTTTGTTTAAAACCCTATATTTTGTATGGCATCTTTTTTTTCGCATCTCTTATAATGTTCGAGTTACATGGAGAACAAAGAAGATTTTTAAGAAATTTAAAAATGCGCTCTATAATTTGACCTTTTTTTTTTCAAAAACCATTAATTTTACACCCGTCCAACTTTTTGGAAAAATAAATAACACTATAATAAAAGGTGTATGGTAAAAGTAAAACGATGCATTTAAATTCTGGTGGATGAGGGGTTAATTATACCTCTCATTTTTTTTATAAAATACATTATAGTCATCAATTTTTTTTGCAGGATATCTCGCTTAGTTTGAATGTAATCGACATTTAATATTGCTCATTTTAACCCTTAACTACAGACATCCCAATATTATCACGTAACTACAGACTCCCGGTATTTTTTACCGGTCATTATAAAATAGAGTCAAAATATAAAATTAATAATAAAAAACAAAAACGTTTTGCATTATGTGTTTTTATAGAGTCTCTAGATATGGAAAACATGGTAAAGTGAGTGATTTTAATAATATAATACAAGATTTTTGAAGAATAATCTATTAAACCAGAATTTTGGTAACATTTTTGGTCTATTGAAACAAACGGCCATAAATGCTATGGACAAAAATTTAAACTTTTTTTAACAAATAAACGTAACATAGAATCACAAAGGAAATATAAAATAGCATCCACGAAAATTTTTACATCCATGAAAAAAAATCTGCAAGGGGTAAAATTGTAATAAAATTAAATGGCAATTCCATTTTTGCAAAGTGGCCTCAAAATTTTTATCTTCAAATTTAACCTTCATTGAAGGTCCAGGATGTCTTCCACAGTCCATTTCTTTACTTTTTCCCCAAAAACACAAAAAAATAATGTAAACATTTCAGATTTACAAATATAGTACTCATATAAAAATACTCCCTTAACACAGACATCCGGTAATTTTTAACGGTTAAGATTTTTGATGTGTAAAAGAAAATAAAATATTGACAATACACAATACACGCTTTGACTAGCATTGTTATACAAACTGCCCGAGAGGTACAGAGACACATGAACTTGTAAGTTGTGAGGTTACCACGAAATCCACATTTTGGGAATGCCCGCCGGTAAAAAATACCGGATGTCTGTAGTTAAGGGTTAAAGGTCTTTTAAAACACTACAAAAGATATTAGTGATATTATACACCTACAATCGACCGTTTCTCTGTTATTTCAAGTTAAATACACCGATTTGAGGCTGCACAAAAAAAACAAACAAACAAAAAAAAACGAAACTGTTTTGACCCACCATATCTCTTTTTGTGTTATAACTAAAATATTAATAAAGAAACGCATCCCTTTGTTTATAAGCTATAAAAATGTTTTATATTGTTTTTGAATTAGATTGTTAGATGCATAGTTTTTAATGTATTCGCAAAAAACCGAACGAAAATTAAATTTTTCAATGAAAATGGCCAATTTCCTATGTTCTCTAGCCACTTCCGTGGTTATTTTGAACAAAAAATTTTCCACCCTCCGAAGGGTGGGAAGCGCCCCCCAAGAAAAAAGCGCCAAAGTATAAAGGGTAGACTTTTTTCTTGAGCTATTCCCTACTTACTGTGAAAATATCAAGTAAATCGATGTAGTAGGATGGAATTCGGATCCAAATACCCTCCTTGACTGCTCTATAGCTTCCTACATCATGAAGCATGACCGTAGAACTGAATAATGATTCTCTGTTTCCAATATTGTTTTTTAGACCGGGCAGTATCGTCGCCCCCGCTAGCGCAATTATTCCGATTCGATTTTTTTGCACAAACTTACTCAAAAAGAGGTCCTTATAACATATCTACAGGGTGCCGGGCGGTGCCGTGGTCGAAAAATGTTTTAAACAATTTTTTTTAAACAGATTCACAAAAATAATTTTTTGATTTCCAACAATTTTTTTTAGATAATTTGGGTCATTCTGAGCAAAAAAGGTTTTCTGTCATTTTTCTCTAAAATTGACTGTTGTCGAGTTATACGCGATTAAAAATTTGAAAAATGCGAAAATGGCCATATTCAGGGCTTCATAACTCGATTAAAAATTATTATTATGAAATTCAAAAAGGTTCAAAATCAAGATTCAAATACCTTCTTCAACGTCGTGAAGAAATTTTTGTCACTATTTTACTAGAAAGCTTTTATTTTTAGTTATTAACAATTAGCGGTATAGACCAACTGTATCGTCGCCCCCGTTAGCGGAACTATTTCGATTAGATTTTTTTGCACAAACTTACTCAAAAAGAGGTCTTTATAACATATCCACAGGGTGCCGGGCGGTGCCGTGGTCTAAAAAATTTTTAAACATTTTTTTTTAAACAAATTCACAAAAATAATTTTTTCATTTCCCACATTTTTTTTTACATAATTTGGATCATTGTGAGTAAAAAAGGTCTTTGGTCATTTTTCTTTAAACTTGACTGTTGTCGAGTTATACGCGATTAAAAATTTGAAAAATGCGAAAATGACCATTTTCAAGGCTTCATAACTCGATTAAAAATTATTATTATGAAATTTAAAAGTGACAACATCAAGATTCAAATACCTTCTTCAGCGTCCTGAAGAGATTTTTGTCATTATTTTATTAAAAAGCTGTTATGTTATTTAGACAACAATCAATTTGAGACGAAAACTACAAGAGACCTTTTTTGCTCAGAATGACCCAAATTATCTAAAAAAAATTGTTGGAAAAAAAATTATTTTTGTGAATTTGTTTAAAAAAATTTATTAAACAATTTTTCGACCACCGACCGGCACTCTGTGGATATGTTATAAGGACCTATTTTTGAGTAAGTTTGTGCAAAAAACATCTAATCGAAATAGTTCCGCTAACGGGGGCGACGATACAGTTGGACTATACCGGTAATTGTTATTAACTAAAAATAACAGCTTTGTAATAAAATAATGACAAAAATCTCTTCAGGACGCTAAAGAAGGTATTTCAATCTTGATTTTGTCACTTTTTGAATTTCATAATAATCATTTTTAATCGAGTTATGAAGCCTTGAAATGGCCATTTTAGCATTTTTCAAATTTTTAATCGCATATAACTACTCCACAACAATCAATTTTAGAGAAAAATTACAAGAGACCTTTTTTGCTCAGAATGACCCAAGTTATCTAAAAAAAATTGTTGGAAATGAAAAAATTATTTTTGTGAATTTGTTTAAAAAAAATTGTTTAAAAAATTTTTCGACCACGGCACCGCAAGTCACCCTGTGGATATGTTATGAGGACCCCTTTTTGAGTAAGTTTGTGCAAAAAAAGCTGATCGAAATTGTTCCGCTAACGGGGGCGACGATACAGTTGGACTATACCGCTAATTGTTAATAACTAAAAATAACAGCTTTGTAATAAATTAATGACAAAAATCTCTTCAGAACGCTGAAGAAGGTATTTGAGTCTTGATTTTATCACTTTTTGAATTTCATAATAATAATTTTTGATCGAGTTATGAAGCCTTGAAAATGGCCATTTTCGCATTTTTCAAATATTTAATCGCGTATAACTCGACAACAGTCAATTTTAGAGAAAAATGATAAGAGAACTTTTTTGCTAAGAAGGACCAAAGTTATCTAAAAAAAATTTTTGGAAATAAAAAAATTATTTTTGTTTGTTTAAACAAAATTGTTTACAAAATTTTTCGACCACGGCACCGCCCGGCACCCTGTGGATAAGTTATAAGGACCTCTTTTTGAGTAAGTTTGTGCAAAAAAATCGAATCGGAATAATTGCACTAGCGGGGGCGACGATACTGCCCGGTCTATTTGAAACCAAATTGTTTTCCTTATATTGTAAATTCTTAAATGCAGTATTGTTTCAGTACATGGCTCATCACACTGAAAATGCGATGATCGGTCTATTTTTTAGCGTTTATTTTTTTAATAAGAACCACAACTGTTTTAAACATAGATGGTGAAAGCTTATTGACAATTTTAATTAATACTGTAAAGAATTTTGTACTACATGAAATAAATATACATGTATTTTATATTTCATATTATCCTTCTTTCGTTTCCGGCTTCAACAAAGAGTTGCTTTTATGCTTTGATGTTTAAATTATACTTGCCTCTTCTAATTAACGCCTGGATGACTTGGGTTCAAATAAAAAAAGTAGTATTAAACATGCTCGTACGTATACCGAGTTTATAAATTATTCAGATATGTCTCTTCACTTAATGTAAGCCTCTGCTAATATTTACTACTCTTTTTTATATAAAACAAAGGTAAATAAATTGTAACATAAGTACTTAAATAAACTATGTAAGTATATGCTGAGAAATCTAATTATATATATTTTCCATCTGATATAATATTTTATTCAAATACAAGCCTAAGCTTATTTGCCAAATAGTAGTTTTACACGCCAGCTTTATGAAAGCTTGAACGCTTTGAAAATGAGCTATATTTGGGTGCGACTCTTAAAAAACTATATTTATGATAATTTAATTACTCTGCTACCAAGAGCACAAAATTACCAGAGCAATGTTTGAAAAATTTGTCTATGTGATATTAGTTTTATACCAGTGAAATACCAGTAAGATAAAAAATTCAGCAATTGCTTTAATCTTTTTCGTGGTTTACTTCTTCTACCAAACTAACAAATATGCATCAATAGATATTTAGTATTGAAAAAAGAAGTATTAGACGAGCGGAAGACACCCCTAATTTGAGGATTAGAAATCGAAAAAGCGACCATTAACGGCGGATCCAGCAAACTTTCAAGGTGGGGGCAATGAAATAAAAATTTTCTCGTGACACGTAGGTAGGATTCTTTTTCGGGATGGGTTGTTATTTTCTTATTCTTCATGTATCATGTCTTTTCAGAACGTTGGTTACCATCATAGGTATCTTAATTCTACTTATTGCCACCCTAAAACAACCATGAAGTTCTTCTTCGTCCTGGACTGCGTTTGCCTGCTATTTTCACTTGAATAATATTTTGTAGCTACCTATATTTAGGACCTCTCATTAAATGTCAGAAATAATCAAATATTCCAGCTATTATATCTCTTCTTGATGCTTTTTATAATCGCAGTAGTCTTGCTGAGACAATCTAGTATTGTGTAGTTTCGAATCTTCTCCATTCAATAAACTCTTAAAATTCTTCTCTTGCAACATATTTCGAGAGCCTCAAGGAGATTTGGTTCGATTTTATTCACAGTCCAGGACTCGACACCATACAGTAAGACCGAGAACACGTAGCAGCGAAGTAGTCGGAACTTAATGCCAATTTTAGGTCTCTGTTACATAATACTTTGGATATCATTCTAAAAGCGGCTCTTATGCGGGTGTTTTATTAATGATCAAATTACCATAACATAGCACCGGCAATTACTATTTTTATCTGGTCTCTGGCATTGAATGGAATATATGGCAATTAAATAGATTTATTGTGGCACTTTTTCATTTATTATGTTCCAAAGACTTTTAACAATTTTCGATTCTAATGAATTCTGCCATATTTATGTTTCAGTTATTCAGTTATCAACAGGACACAACATTCACTATTTATGTTCAATCGTAATCTGTTTCTTAAAAACAGTGTCAGTAGACACCAGGCGAGGTCTCAAGGAGGGGGCAATTGACTCCATTGTTCCCCCCTTGGATCCGCGCCTGGCGACCATGATAGGTGAATGGCAAATTTTGGTCATTTTTTATGTTTTAGAGGTCGCTGAATCCGAATATGAAGTTTATTTTTTCTAGAATTGGTGAAACATGTACAAAAATCAAATTTTAAGCATGCGAAAAATAAATTTTAATGATTTTTCAAGTTTAATTCGCTGTATCTTTGGTCGCTGTAAATATTTCCTTTTGAAAGTTTTACTGTGTCATCCTTGAAATATTTAGATCAAAATGAGATTTTTCTGAATTGTTTAAAGAAATCGGATTTTGTTAGTTTCATGTTTACAAAAGTAAAAGTTGAGTGACAAACCTTTCAGTTAATAATTTTAAGCAACAAAGCATTAAATCATAAGTCATGGAGAAGTTTTCTGGGAAATTTCAAGTCCAAATATGCAATAGTAAACAAGTTATGTGACTTTATAGACGAACGGCACACCCGAAAAAACGTTTATTTCTCGAGATACTGACCACGGTGTGTTGAGTGGCTAATTTTTGTCATTCTTTATGTTTTTGATGGTGCTGAAAACGAAAATGAGGTTTATTTTGAATCGCAATTCAAAATGAAAATCGCAATTTTACCCTAAATATAAAAAAAATTAAATCACCTTTTTTTACTTTTAACTGGCTACAACTCTTTTTTAACATTTTTTTCTGAAATGTTTATAGCATATATTTCTCACATTTCTGAAAACAATGGGACTTGCTTTAAACTTTTAGTCTTATTATAATAAATTTTTTAAATTAATGAAGCAGATTCCTGAATTGCAAAGATTAATCGCAAAAGTTAAGTGACAAAATTTGATATTTAGCTTTTTAATCAAGTTTACGTTAAAGTATAGGATACAAAAAATAAAATGGTGTATAGAAAAAAATGGTGCAACGTTTAGTTTTAAGAAAAACAAGATTGAATTTGTTTTAATTTTAGGGTATAATGGCGATTTTCAAAATGTTCCCATACTTAAAATTGAAAATAAACCTCATTTTCGTTTTCAGCATCATCAAAAACGTAAAGTATGACCAAAATTAGGCATTCGCCACACAGTGGTCAGTATCTCGAAAAATAAGCGTTTTTCTGGGGAAGTCTTACTCGTTTATAAAGTCACATAACTTTTTTCTTATTGCATATTTTGACTTGAAGTTTTCCAAAAAACTTCTTCATGAGTTATGTTTTAATGCTCTGTTGGTTAAAATTACAAACTAAAAAGTTTGTCGCTCAACTTTTTTAAGTAAACAAAATTAGTGAGTCGAATATAGGGAGGTAGGGAGATAGTGTTCAATAGCCCTACCTTCGACTTGATTTGCAGCAGGTCCGCGCCAGCACGCTTGCACGTACACTAGGTTCGCTTTCAAGGTGCAGTAGAAATAAACAAACCAAGACACGTTAAATGCTACTAGTCTTAGGCGATGGTCTTAGTCAAAGACCGAAATAAATTACAGTTTCGGCCTTTGACTAGTCAAACCGAGGAGAGACTAAGTTGGCCAGGCAAAGGTCGAAATTTAATTTTATGAAATCGGGGTTTGACTAGTCAAACTAGATCAGCTATTAAAATGTCGTAATTTGTTAGATTAGGTTTAATAAAACGTCATTTTTTAATTTTAATGTTTAATATTTTATTCTTATATTGTTGAAATAATTTTTTTTTATATTAGTGTTTATTCTCACATGTTGATGTTGACGCATTATGGCATATGCCCGATTTCACCAACGATACCTAAATATTTAAGAATTACCTAAGTGGGTTTAGGTACTTCCTAACTCTAAAACGGATTTCATCATACGATAAGAATTGCCTAATCCGGTTAAGCATTACCTTACGTTAGGATACGGATTTCGATCTCCCTAAACTTTAGGTATTACTTATCGTTGACAGTCGGGTTATATTTTTAGAATTTTGACTAATGTACTTGTGACGTTTGTCAATAATTTGCTTCTTACCTTAATTTTTCTGTTATTCTATAATATTAGGTATATTATTAGTTGTAATTTTGTATTTTCTTTTATATTATTAATATAATATGTGTTGGAAAATATAGAAAATCATTTGGAGTTTTTTACAGGTCTATTGACAAAATTATGTAGTCTACCTACTACCTAACAAACTAGTGTTTCAAAAACCCATTCATGATATTACCAAAAGTGTGTCATTAAAAATTAATAATAAAAAGCAATTTTCAACATATTATTTATTTTAAAATTATTTTATTAATGACAATTCAACTACCTAACTTTATTTTTCGTCATATGTGAAATTTACAACTCTTTTATTTTCCTCCATTTCACTGTACATATACAAATACCTAACATACAAGACTATCTATTATACAAACTTAATTCAAAAATAACTAACTACTAAATAAAATATCTATAAAAGTACAAAGCTGAATAAAACCAAATTGGCAAACAAACAATAATGACAAACAATCGAAAAAGTAAGGAAATGTTCTTCTTTTTATTTATCAAAAATAGTTCAAACGTACCCGAATTAATACCTAGGAAAGAATTTCCTAGATAGCAGTTCTTTTAGTTATGAAACGCTATTGTTTTTAAGTATTGACTTAGGAAGTTCCTATCGATAAGAATTATTTAATAAGGCAACTGTTTAGGTATCGTTGGTGAAATCGGGCATTATTAGAGTTACACAATACATTAGACCTTTTACATATAATTTTGAAGAGCATTTCTTATTGCAGTAGCATTTTATAAAGTCTTGTCCTCCAAATTTAGAATCTTTGGTACTAATTTTTCTTAGAGACAATTAAGAAAATTCTCTTTGCATTCTCTTATTCGATTTCTTGAAAAAAGTGTGTTTATTTTTCCCTATTTCGTACCAACTCTATATAAACCGTCAATTATTTTATCTTTTATGATATCCAAAATATTTCGAGCACCTTCTTTGGCTCTATCAAAGCTAAGGATAGGTATTGTTACAGTTTTTCTATTCGAAATTGCAGGAAATTTGTTTCACTTAATTGTTTCATAGCATTAAGGCGGGTTACGCTTACGTATTTTGCCCGTGCTATTGTCAGATATTTTATTATCTATTTTCAAACTCAAGCAGTAGGTACATTAGTATCTATGCATTGCATAAATGTAATACACTCGTAATGTCAACCCACCTGTAGGCTGAGCACTATCAAAAGTAAGGATCACCATAGTACTAACGAAGGCCCTGGACCGTCGTCACTAGTGGAGGAAGAAAATTGTCAAACAATTCAGATTACTTCTTCAGATGTGGTTTGTTGAATTTGCCAAAAAGAGAGCTCTGCCGCATATACGAGCATAATTTGTAATCAGATGGTATAGACATGCGTTGTGGTCAATATTTCTAAAACTAAGCGGTTTAGCATAAACAACCCTCTATACAAAATTGTTCTACATTAAATTTGAAATAAAAAAGGTCCTATGCATAACCCTTCTAAAATGCACGGTTCCAAAGTTACGGAGGTAGTATAATATAATTGGTCCAAAAAAAGGCCTAACCCAGACATTCAAAGTAAAAGTTTTCCTTCAACACCAAATTGTTCTATATGGTCCACATATTGTTCAGTAAAAAGTTACACCATTTTGAGCGTCCGGTTTGGGGGGAGATGGGGGAGAAGTCGGTAAATTAGTAGTTTTTTTACGTTTTTCGTCAATATTTCTAAAACTATGCTTTAGCGTAAGGAATGTTCTATAGAAAAACATTCTACATAAAATTTAAAACTAAAAAGGTTTTATACACAAATGTTATAAAATCAACGGTTCCAGAGTTACGGAGGGTGAAAAGTGGAGGTTTTCGATAATTTTTATATTTACCGATTTCTCTCCCCTCTTCCCCCCAAACCCGACGCTCAAAATGGTGTGACTTTTCTCTGAACATTATGTGGACCATATAGAACAATTTGGTGTTGGAGGATAACTTTCACTTTGGATGTCTGGGTTTTTGGTATAGTTATATCATAAATATTGCTCAAAAAATATAAAAAGTATCGAAAACTTCGACTTTCACCCTCTGTAACTCTGGAACCGTTGATTTTGTAACAATTATGTGGAGAACATATTTTGTTTTAAATTTTATGTAGAACATTTTCGTATACAACATTGTTTACGCTAAAGCATAGTTTTAGAAATATTGACGAAAAACTTAAAAAAACTACTAATTTACCGGCTTCTCTCCCATCTCCCTCCCAAACCGGACGCTCAAAATGGTGTAACTTTTTACTGAACAATATGTGGACCATATAGAACATTTTGGTGTTGGAGGAAAAGTTTTACTTTGGATGTTTTGGTTAGGCCTTTTTTTGGACCAGTTATACTATACTACCTCCGTAACTTTGGAACCATTCATTTTAAAAAGATTATGCATAGGGCCTTTTTATTTCAAATTTAATGTAGAACAATTTTGTATACAGGGTTGTTCATGCTAAACCGCATAGTTTTAGAAATATTGGCGAAAAACTTAAAAAACTACGAATTTACCGATTTCTCCCCCCTCTCCCCCCCAAACCCGACGCTCAAAATGGTGTGACTTTTTTCTGGACATCGTGTGGACCATATAGAACAATTTGGTGTTGAAGGATAACTTTCACTTTGGATGTCTGGGTTATGCCATCTTTTGGATCAACTATACTATACTATAGGTGGTACCAAAAATAATTATTAGAATTTTGTGGTAGGTACATGACTCAAAAAAATTGAAAGCCACTGGTCTAACCTATTGTGTAACTCTAAATCCCATAATGCCTCAACATCAATATGTGAGAATAAACTCTATTTTTTTATTTTAATTACGACAGTATAAAAATAATAAATATTACAATTAAAAAAAGACGTTTTATTAAACCTAATCTAACAAAATACGACATTTTAATAGCTGATCGGGGTTTGACTAGTCAAACCCCGATTTCATAAAATTAAATTTCGACCTTTGCCTGACCAACTTAGTCTCTCCTAGATTTGACTACTCAAAGGCCGAAACTGTAATTTATTTCGGGCTTTGACTAAGACCGTCAGTCAGACCTGAGGATTGCCTAGTCAAACCTAGGAGTGCCTGAAATTCGGGCTTTGACTATAACATATACATTGTAAATTATGATTCGGCTGTGCTCCTAGTGGCATTTACCGTGTCTTGGTTTGTTTATTTCTACTGCATCTTGAAAGCGAACCTAGTGTAGTGAACAACGGTCAACAGCTGTTCTAATTTTCTTTAGTAAATTACTCCGCGATTCAAAAAGATATTCCGGTGTGCATCATTTTGCGATTTGAAAGACAAAAAAGAAATTGAAAATAAAACTTGACAATACTTTAAACGCGTTTTCCTCAAAACTGCCTTTTTCAAAGTCTCTAGACATTGTAACTCGAAAACTACTTGGCCGATCCATCTGAAATTTTGTATATATTATTTTCTTTCGACATTCCTTGAGGTAATGCTGTCGACATTTTTTTTGGTGTATGCTTATTTTTTGTTTAACAATAATAAATATGTTAATTTTCACCCTTTTTTAAAAAAAAAATCGTTGTTTTGATTTCTGAGTGATATCAAAAAGTCAAAATTAGATGAAATTAAAAAAACTCGACAGCATTACCTTGAGAAACTTATAAGCTAATAAAATCTTTTTGAGTTTATTATTTACCATGATCCAATGATCAGTTCTGATGTCCACAATAAAATTCATTTTTTGAGGTGTCTTTTAAAAATTTGCCACCGTTGGCTTATTTTTCAATATTTCTCCTTGCATTTTTTCTTGAGTAAACTATGAATGTAAACTAAATATGCCAACTTAATTTAAAAATAAAATAATTCTACCATACTTTAAACAAAATGTGTTTGAAATATTGATTTCAACCCCTATGCCCCCCACCCTTAAGGATAGCTATGACACGATTTTGATAGGCAACCCATTCTAGAAATATTTGTCTATGTGTGAAATTTAATAAAAAAATGTTTCATCTGGCAAGCAGATGGGTATATTTCGACCTCCTATTCGGATGTTAGACTATAAATATGATATAAATAAAAGGTTAGTAAAAATGTATATAGGGCAGTCACTGAAGGTTTTCACCTCCGATTTCGTTGAACCTCCATCGATTTTCATGAAAAATGGTAATAATTAGAGGATACCTCAAGGAACAAACGTGACATGAAGCCATCTTGCGCTTTTACCCTGGGGTTGGATGCCACCCCTTCTCGGAGGTAAAAATTATTTTATTAAAAATAATACCATAAGTCGATATAGGGACAAATTATAAGCAAAATTTTTTATATAAATTTATTAAAATAAATCTTCTTTTTGAGTTATTAAAGACCAAAAATTTTATTTTTTCGTAAAAAAATGCATATTTTAAATCGGTTTTTCACGTATAAAGCAAAAAATTATAAGCTTTTACAAAAAAGTTATTATTACTAAAATTGAAAATAATAGAAATTGAATACATTCCTCCATAAAGAACTAAACTAATGTTAGTTCAAAGTGAGTTATTGGCAATTGAATGTGTATTTTTTTCGACGAATACTCAAATCTAAGTACTAAAGCTTAAATAACGGGAAAACGATGCAATGTATAAAATATTCCTGCTAAACATTTGCCAAAGTACTTCGGAGTACCTATTAAATGAGTTTCAGAACAAGGTAATAGCGTCAAAATTAAGCAAGTTATAATGAGAATAAAAGAACCGTTTCGAATTTTTTAGGAAAAAGTGAAAAATAAAACATACGCGATTTCCACAAAAATTTATAGTAATCCTTACAAGAACTTCTTTATATTAGCATAAGTAATGTGTTCGATAATTTTGACCGGTTTAGAATGCATATTTTTGAAAAAAAGATATAATTTAAAAAAATCATAATTTTTAAAATTATTGTAATTCTCATATTCTTTTGATAATAACTCCAAAAATACTCAATATTCGTAAAAAATTATATATAACCAAATTTTAGTTTTTTCTGTGCCAAATATTTTACCTGTTTTACTATTTCTATACGGTAACAAATAACCGAGATAAAAACGTTTAAATCTTAAATTTTGCTGTAGGAACCATGCAACCGGGGTTATTTAACCTTTTATTTTTAAAAAAGAAAGGGGTCTAAAAGATTAGGTTCAACGTGCTTAAATAGAACTTGGAATTAACTTTCAAACAGTTTTTAGATGAACCTGATATCTTTAACACGAACGGAGTTATTGAAAAAAAACCATAACATTTTTTGGAAAAATTTTTAAAAGATGAATTTTGAAAAAAATTTGGAGCATAAATTTTAACGCTGTCAACATGTTCGGGGGCTCATTTGATAGATATTTTTAAGTACTTTTACAAATGTTTAATAAGTTTATGTTATAAAATGCATAAATTTCCCGCTATTTTAGCTTGAATACTTAGAGTTTTTTACTCACCGAAAAAAATATACATTCAATTACCTATAACTCACTTTTAGTTAACATTAAAAGGTTTTTGTAGTAAGGGGTTTATTTCATTTTTTATTAGTTTCAATTTTGATAATAATAACTTTTTTGTAAAAACTTACACTTTTTGAGTTATTGATGAAAAATTGGTTAAAAACATGCATTTTTTTCAAGAAAACTTAAAATCTTTGATCTTTAATAAATCAAAAAGTTTTGATTTATTTTAATAACTTTATATAACAAATTTTGCTTGAAATTTTTTCCTCTATCGAATTATGGGGTTAATTTTAATAAAATAATTTTCACCCCCGAGAAGGGGTGGCATCCACCCCCAGGGTAAAAGCGCAAGTTGGCACCATGTCACCTTTATTCCTTGAGATATCCTCTAACCACTCACCAATTTTCATGCAAATCGATGGAAGTTCAACGAAATCGGAGGTAATAGCTCTTATCCACCTTCAGTGACTCCACTAATAGTTTTGTACCATGTCTAAATGAAATTGTTTCATTTGTACAGCGCACTTCCCTTGTTTAGTAAATTAATTCTTGTCAATTGTCGTGTCATTGACGTGTCGTGAATATTTTTCAATTTACTAAATAAACAAATTATTACAACGGCACTATAAATGTTTTAATTCAAAATGGGTGTACAGAAGTGTCTCTTTCCGACCGAAAATCAATTTAATTAAAAGAAATCTATTTTGCTTTCTTGATATATATTTGTTTTAGTAATTACTCGTCTACACTTATTTTTTCAGTTCGAGGATAAATAATTATTTCTACTCTTCGACACTACGTCTGCAGAAATGAGAATAAATATTGATATAAACGAAATTACCGAAATCTCCAAATGAAAACCAAACCAATCGATCTAATCAATCACCAAGCCACTAATCAATCAACTGATAATTATCAAGAAAGCAATTTATCTAAACAAAAAGCGGTATTCAACGCAGTAACAGGTACTTTTCAACAAATCAATCATTCTTGTTGTAGCGCTTTGGTCGCCTTATGTTTCTACCACCTGCGTGTAGAAAGTTTAAAAGCAAAAATAAAGTAAAACTTTTGCTCGCATTTGAAAACTATACTTGAAAAATCATATATGAAATGTTAAAATCTAATTAACTAATATATATTACGTAAATATTTAATTAATCGAATTAAATACGATATATTTTATTTATCGTATTTAATTCGATTAATTAATTAAATACTATATTGGGGGGTACGGAAGGAGCCTCCACGAAAGTGATATTATAAGAACAAAATGTCACTGGCGCTCCCTGGTAACGCCCCTCGGGCAGCCAATCCTTCCACCACTGGATCCGAAGAACAAACGAGAATCAACGGCTCCTCTCAGAGCCTACATTGACAATGATGACCATAAACATTGAGGGTATTACTTGTAATAAACAAGAAATTTTGTCTGAACTGTGTAAAACCCACAAGTGTGATATATTATTTATACAAGAGACTCACCGTGACATATTAGCACATAGATCTAGCGTTGAGGGAATGCAGCTTATCATTGAACATCCAAGTGCAAAACACGGAAGCGCCATCTTCGTGAGGAGAGATATTGATGTAACATCAATCGAAAAAACATGCTACAACGACATTGAAATTCTAACCGTCGAAATAGGAGCCTGCATAGTGACATCTGTGTATAAACCACCCTGGAGGGACTTTGTTTTCTCCCCTCCAAAAAATTTCGCTTTTCAAAAAATCAGATTCATCCTCGGGGATTTTAATAGTCATAATGTTCACTGGGGCTACGCTTCAACTAATAAAAATGGAGATCTTGTGGAATCGTGGGCTGAACAAAACAACATGGCACTGCTGCATGACCCAAAACTGCAATATTCGTTCCAGAGCAAAGTGTGGAAGAAAGGTACAACCCTGATGTCAACTTCATCAGCATGTCTTTAGAGGACCGTTGCGTTAGAAAGGTATATAAGCCTATACCAGAGACACAAAATAGGCCCGTGGGAATAACCGTATATAGCGCTATAAAAGCTCCCAAAATCACTTTCAAACGAAGGTTTAATTTCAAAAAAGCGAACTGGGAAAAATATACTGATGTATTGGAAACACAAGTGAAAAACATAGTCCCGATCCCCAAAAACTATGATGCGTTCATCAAACTTGTAAAACGAACCTCATGTAAACATATACCCAGAGGATGCCAACAACATTACATAGCTGGTCTGAATGACGAAGAAAAAGATGTTATGACAAAGTACACCGAAGAATATAGTAAAGACCCATTCAGTGAAGTTACGGCAGAGATAGGGGAGAGACTGCAGCAAATACTAACCGCCTCCAGACAAGAATGGTGGAGCGAGACATTAAGTAAAATGGATATGACACACAGTAGTAAGCAGGCATGGAATATGATCAAAAAACTTAATGGTGATCCCACAGAGATGAAAGATCCATGTGCAATAACGCCAAATCAGATAGCCCACCAACTGCTTCTGAATGGCAAAGCAAACCATCGTTGCAAAACGCCAAAGATCATAAGAACTCAAGACCAGGAAACAACTCTCTTGCGAAACCCATTTACCATCGAAGAGCTCAAAAATGGTATTGACTGTATGAAAAATAGAAAATCACCTGAGGTGGACGAAATCCTAACAGAGCAGATAAAACACTTCGGGGAAAAAGCGAGACAATGGGTGCTGGATCTATTTAACATCTGTCGCTCTACCTACCAGATTCCAAAACTGTGGCGTAAATCAAAAGTAGTAGCCCTTCTGAAACCTGGGAAAGACCCTGAACTACCGGGTAGCTACCGTCCGATATATCTGCAATACCATTTGTATAAATTGATCGAACGCCTCATTTTGAACCACATCCAGGAAAAATTAGATGCAACACTAATCCCACAACAAGCAGGCTTCAGACCAGGTAAATCATGCACAGGCCAACTACTGAACCTAACAGAATACATAGAGGAGGGATTTGAACAGAAATAGTGGGAGTAGCCTTGATAGACCTCACAGCGGCCTATGATACGCTAAACCACAGAACCTTGCTAACTAAGATCTATAACATTGTGCTTGACTATGACCTGGTAAATATCATTAGATCACTATTGTGTAATAGACGCTTCTACGTTGTGCTAAATGGAAAGAAGAGCAGATGGAGAACCCAAAGAAATGGTCTACCTCAAGGAAGCGTTCTGGCACCGTCCCTATTTAATATCTACACCAACGACCAACCAATGCACCCTCAGACTGAGAGTTTTGTTTACGTTGACGACCGTGGTATCGCCGTAAAGAGGAAAACACTCACACAATGGAGTCGATATTGGAAGAGGCTTTAAACATGATGTCAACTTACTACAAACAAAACTCATTAACACCAAACCCTACGAAAACCCAAGTATGTGCATTCCATCTCAACAACAATCTGGCGCATGTAAAACTGAATGTTTCTTGGGAGGGACAACGCTTGGAACATACATGGCTCAAATATCTTGGAGTGATACTAGACCGGTCACTAACGTATAAATTCCACTGTCAGAGCACAAGACAAAAGGTTTCTACGAGAAACAACCTTCTCCGGAAACTTGTAGGGAGCAAGTGGGGTGCAAACCCCCAGGTCTTAAAGTCAACAGCTGAGGCCTTATGTTTCTTAACAGGGGAATATGCTTGTCCCGTTTGGGGTAGATCTAGACACGCCCAACAAGTCACCACGGCGTTAAATGAAACATGTAGAATAATCACCGGTTGCATGAAGTTTACCCCTCTACCCCTACTGTACCGGGCAGCTGGATTCGCATCACCAGACGACCGTAAATGCGCCTCACAATATGTGGAGAAGTTCAGGCAAACTTCCGATGAAAGGCACCAATTATACGGGTTTGACGAACCGCCAGGAACCAGCCGACTTATCTCAAGGAAAAGGTTTATGAGAAATGTCAGCGTCGAACCAGCCGAACTGTTCCCCCTACATCGAGAACAACCTAATGGAATGAACCTGGACTGGAGAACCTGGCGGACACTCAACCGCATACGCACAGGTGTTGCCCCTGTAAAACAGAACCTCATTAAATGGGGCATCAAGACAGATAACGACGCACTTTGTGAATGTGGGAAAATACAGAACGTGGAGCACCTGAGAGTATGCAGACTTTGCCCATCACAGTGAACCCTCGATGATTTATGGCTCGCAAATACAAAGGGTGTAGACGTGGCCCGATATTGGGCAGAAAAACTGTAGTCGGATCCAGACACGAAAAAGTAAGTAAAGTAATACGATATATTTCGTAAGGCACTGACTACTGGCAAGTCAATGCACAGTGTGACATTTTTGTTCTTCTTCTTATACTTGTTGTAGATCTGTCGATCTGTTAATTCCGACGTTGAAGCATTTCTTGAGAGGTAGAAAGCTATCTCTTTATCTTTTTGGTCGTCTCCCCGGTGGACGCTTGCTAGCTGGTTTTCCTTCTAACGCAATTCTTGGTAGTCTGTGCTCCTCCATTCTTTTTACATGACTAAACCATTCTCTTCGTCTTTGCCTACCCCATCATAAACCGGATTTACACTCAGTCCTGTTCGACAGGGAATTGGACAGGAAGTGGGCAGCGTGAATGTGTAAATAGCTCACTCGCGCTGCTCATGCTCATGCTACTGCCATTGCACGACGATGTCAAAAAGTCGGTTTTTGTGGCGGAAGTCAAAGGAAAGGCAGCGCCAATACTAGTGAGTATTACATTCAGCTACCTTCTCTCTCACTTGCTGCTTTGCCGGGAGCAAAACGATGCTGTCGTCACATTCCATTCTTGTGAGTCGTTCGGTAATGAGTTGTGAGGACATTGGCGAGGAACTGATGTGAACACCTCACTCGCGTCGATATCGTATTTCGAGCAATATTTCCGTCAGCGCCAGCAGCCGTGGCAATAGCTGAGTATAAATCCGGCATTACTACATCTTGCACGTGACATAGTCTCTGATGATGTTGTTTCGTATATTATCCCTTCTTGTCTTCCCTGATAATGCTCTTAGTGTCTTCATTTCGGCTGTTCGTCGCATCTTTTTGATTTTATTGGTGTCTTCTCTTGATTTAATACCATAGGTCAACCACATCTCTCAAACATCCGGACATGACTGCGGCCTTGTTTATTATTTGTCCCCTTCGGTTTCTGGCTGGGTCATGATAACTTGACAAATCTACACCTAGATATTTGAACTTGTTTAGCTGTTATATGGCTTTGCCATCTACCACGAGCTTGAATCTAATTGGATCCTTTACAGTGGTAATGCATTTTAGGCTTGGATCCCGCGTACCAAAAAAAGTTGATTAAAAGCAAGCTAAAAATTTGTAGATAGCTAAACGGTGTCTAGTCGGACAAACTTTAATGAACGGGAACACTGGAACAGGGGGAGTTTTAATTATGGAACAGGTTAGATATTTGTAACGTCAGACTACGAAAACGTCTCATGTATTTTGTCGGAGACAACTTCCAATTGATTTGTTACCCTTTTATTAAACTCTCATACAAAAATCAGACTGCTATTTATCACCTGTCACAATTCCTGTCATTTGACATGTTCTACGTGTCGGACTTTAAAATGCAGAGTTGGTGATAAATACCAGTCTGATTTTTTCATGAGAGTTTAATGAAAGGGTAACAAATCAATTGGAAGTTCTGTCCGACAAAATACATGGGACGTTTTCATGGTCTGACGTTCCAAATTATTAACCTGTTCCCCAATTAAAATTTCCCCTGTTCCAGTGTTCCGATACATCAAATGGCCGACGAGACACCGTTAAGCTATTAACAAATTTTCAGTTTGCTATTAATTAACTTTTTTTGGTACGCGGGATGCAGGCCTATTTTGCATTCTACTTAAATATGTTCATGTTGAGTCGTCAACATGCTTAGTACAGTAAGCGGCAAAATAAACAGTACTGAAATGGCTATTGCAATGTTTATGATTATATAGTATATCTAGTATATATGATATAGCCTTGCAAACATTATTTACGACGACGCACGTTCCCGATAAAGCAGATGTTAAAGATGCCCTCTGGTCAGTGGCGGATCTGCGGGGAGGGAAAATGAGGAAATTTCCCCAAGGCAAATTTACCCAACCTACGCTTGACAGTTGGTTTCTAGCTGGCCATTGTCAACTAAGAAAACACCTCCATATACGCAGGAGGTGTGAACGAGATGACGAAACTGTCAAGCATGTCCTATGTGAAAGTTATCGTCAATACGAAAGTATGCGTTTGGCAAGCCTTGGCCTACACCTGGTTACATAGGGAAAATCCCTTTTAGCGATTTGTCTACCTTCCTGAAAATGACAGGATAGAAAATTCGCCAAGGACGACAACCCCCTGGGAGGATGCACAATGGATCATGACGCCTAAGTGCTGTGGAACTTGATTCGCCCTTCCTACTCAACAGATACAGATATACTACACTGCGAGATATAAATTAAGGATATAAAAGAGGTATGATCATTTTTATAGTTGATTTTTTCGTGAAAATATTAACGGGGTGGGTACATATTTTCGGCTGCAATGCTATTCCAATAGGGATCCATTTTTTCGAATCCTGAGAAAACTAATAAATATTTCTGAAAAATTTAAACGCGGAATGAAAGATTACGTTCTTACCGAGGGCCGAAAGTCCGTGAAAATTTCTATAATGTTTATTTTAATAAATTACAGGGGCGAAAAACTAAGAGAAAATGTAGTGTGATATTTAATTTCAAATATCTCATTCAAAAGAAACTTTTTATTTATTCTAAGGGACTTTCTGCCCGCGAAAATAATTTAGTCTTTCATTCTGCGTTTAAATTTTTTAAAAATATTTATTAGTTTTTTCAAGATTCGAAAAAAATGGACACCATGTCCGTGTTGATATTTTCCAAATCAAACATTCGCTATCTTTGTCGTACAACGCACTGAGTCAAATAGAATATGATGACAAGACAGTGACAGTTTTTGACATGGCTTTGGGAATATTTTGAGTTGTTGATTAAATAATATTGAAAGTGTATTTGATATATAATTGATTTAAGACGTGAACTTAAGGGCATCGGTACATAATTCGCAAATATTTTACGGCTATCCCTACTTTTTCTGTCTTTACACGGCAAATTACGTGTAGTAAAATTCACACTGGTATTAATATGTAAACATTACTAGAATGTCATTCTACTTGAAAATGTCATCATTAACTTAAAGAGATGGCTTTTGAATGTTCTTGGATAACTGTTATATTTGTATAATTGCAAATTATTAATTCAGTTAATAAATGTGATAATTTTTTCACTAACTATGTATTCAGTGATTGTAATAATTTATATGTACAAAAAAAACTAATACTCATTAAAGAAAAGAGGAAAAGTCTAAAAGTGATTTTTTAATAAATTTAGAAAAATAAACCAAAATGGGTGAACATTTTATGTTAAGATAGGTATTTAGAAAGGTATTTGCATGAAATATCTAATAATAAAACAATAATAAATAATCATTTTTTGTTGTGAAGCGAAACAAATTTCGATTTTCGCATAATTTTGGAACGGTTTTTAATGGACTTTTTCTTGGAAGGTTTCACTTTATTTTTCGTTTGATTTACTTTTTTCATTTTGCTAAATTATTGATAATATTTTTAGAATAAAAAATCCTCCTAAAACTTTATATACTCGCATTAGAATTCGAAATATTTTACGTAAAATATACTTACCTACCTACATAACTAAAACTCACAATTAACAACAATCTATTCTTTCAAAAAGGCCAACAACTTATAAAACAACAACAAATATATAATAACTTAACTATCAATAAACACTACTTTCATATGAAATAACAAAAACAAATTCTTAAATTAACACACCACTGCACTGAACAGATATCGATAAAGATGACAGAACAGATTAGACAAAATCTGACGCAGGTTTGTCAAAATGACAGTGATAATTCCTTTATGTTGCCTAATTAGTTATTTAGTTATAATATGTTCGATTTCTTGTTAGAAATAAAAAAAATTAGTAGTTCCAAGATTACACAAAATCTAGGCATGTGATAAAAAAGTTTATTTGAAGAAAGTTAATTTTTCTTCTTCTTAATGGCGGTACAGGCTCTTTTTTCAATATTTTATTTAGTTATAAAGTAATTTCCCCGCACTAACATATTTCTGAAATTGGGCTCTGTACCGCCATTATTTATTATATTACGAATATGTATGCCAAATATCTCGACAAAATATTCAAAAAGAGAGCCGCAATCTTGGAACGAGTTTGTTGCTACCTATTGATCGCTACTGTAGCCTCTTAAGTTCACGTCTTAAATCAATTATTTATCAAATACACTATATTATATTAATATTATTTAATCAACAACTCAAAATATTCCCGATGCCATGTCAAATATTTAAAATTGTCACTGTCTGACTGACAGTACCAGTATGCTGACAATATTCTATTCGACTGAGTGCGTTGTATGACAAAGATAGATTTGGAAATATTACCACGGATGTTGTGTTAATTTTTTTCGAATCCTGAAAAAACCAGTAAATATTTTTAAAAAATTTAAACGCAGAATGAAAGACTACATTATCACCGAGGGCCGAAAGTCCCTTAGAATAAATAAAAAGTTTATTTTGAATGAGCTATTTTAAATTAAATACCACACTAAATTTTCTCCAAGTTTTTCACCCCTGTAACTTATTAAAATAAACATTATAGAAGTTCTCAGGGACTTGAGGCCCTCGCCAATAACGTAATATTTCATTCTGCGTTTAATTTTTTCAAAAATACTTATTAGTTTTTTCATGATTCGAAAAAAATGAATCCCCATTTGAATAGCATTGCGGCCGAAAATACGTACCCATCCTCTTAACGGATTTCGCTATTTTTTTTATTACATATTTTAAATATTTCTTTGGTATTTACACAGTTGTGCAAAGATTTACTCAAACTTATTTTTTGTACTTATACCGGGTGGAAGAAAAGAAATGTTTTTCTTATGTTAGGTTTGAAAAACCCTGTGGGAGGACAAGATACAAATCTGAGTATAGATCGGAATTTTGTTTTTTGAATCTCCCTGATATCTTTAAAAGCAAAGAAAATAACAAAGAAAATATGTGGTTTTACTCCTTGACATGTGTTTTAACTGTAACAAATTAAGAGTTGTTTGTCGACCAGGTAAGCGGTATGCACAACGCAACATAAGAGAAACGAGATTGTCTAATGGAGGCTCTGTAATATTGTGGTGTGGAATTTCCCTGAACGTAATATGGATTTTGTGTCTACGCCTCTTTTCTGTCTAGGCTCTTTAAATAGCAAGGGGTACAGTACACATATTTATTCTTTTTCTTTGAATACTCTTTTCCTTTTGCACTATATATAGGAAATACTTTCATCTTAGTGGTATGATAAGACATGGCCTCCTCACGTATCATAGTCTTGCTGTCTTGGTCTTTAGCAAGACCAAATTTTAGCAAGACCAAGACCAAGACTTACCGTGCAAGACTTAAGCAAGGACAAGACTTAGCCTGCGAGACTCTTACGTCTTGCAGTTAGCATTGAGGTTCGTTTTAGGGAGTATATAGGAGAATAAAATATTTTGCACATTCTTTCCCAGCAGATGATTTCTTCGCTCTGAACTTAATTGTCCAGGTCAAAGTTCGCATCACCCTATGGAATATTCTAGCATTTATAAAATACTGAAATTAAAACCCAACTATAGATTATAGCCTCATATTTTCATAACATTCTGTTTTTTGATTAATTCGCTTATGTTGGACAATAAACGACTTTTAGGTACTTTTTTAACTAGCCATGTTTTTCATCAATACAGTGTGTTTTTAAATAAGTAGGGTAACCTTACAAGTTAATTCGGCACGAAAAATAATGACAGTTTGATTTATAAACATAGGTATGTCCTATTAGAGGTAAAATTCAATAGCTACACTTTGTACTTGATGAGTTTTTCCATGAACACAATTATTGGATATTGAGAAGTTAATGAATTTATCTCCATAAAGTATCATGACGTTGGGATTCAAAATGAAATAGGTAATGAATACATTGTTAATAAACAATTAAGTAAATAAGTTTATACAAAACAGTTGCCTCTATACAAAATCACATGTAATAGAAACAGAAGTAATGTTATTGTTTCAATATTAACATCCATTTTATACATACAAAGGTATACAAAATTTTGCTGACTTGCAACTACTAAAGATATATCAAAAATAACAGTCTATTATTTAAAAAGGAAGAATAAGTTTCGTTCTTTGAAAATAAATGCCATTATTTCGGCGTTTATGACAGCCACAAAAATAGATAATATTACCCATTATGTAAGCGTAGGCTATCTGTTACAAAGAAATTTAAACTCATATTTTTTTAATCAACAGCCGAACAGATAATGCACACAAGTAATATACAGTTTCAACAATACAATATAACACACATGTCGCTTGCTTAATCGCAAAATAGATTATGTAAGATATTTGCTACAAAGAAATAATTTAAACTCATTTCTTTAATCAATCACCGAATAGATAATGAACACAAAAGTAATAAACAGTTATGTTTAATAATGTATTGTTTGAAAGACCAATAAGTATGTATATTCGGTTCGCTAAACTCAGACGCAACTGGCTAGATATTTTAGTCGATAATTTTTTTGTTTTTTGCCAATTTTGCAAAAATTGGTAAAATTACTAACTATTTAGTGATTATTAACTATTTAGTAATTATTTTTTGCCAATTTTACTAAAATTGGCAAAACGACCGACTAAAACATCTAGAAAGTTGCGTCTGAGTTTAGCGAACAGACTATATTACCGATTCGGCACTCCAGATTGTAAGGAAAAATTCACTAAGTGCAATAATGAGTTTTAATGAGTTTTACCCTCAAACCGAAATTCACAATCATGCACTAAGTGAAGTATACCATAAATTACCTCAGCAATTAAAATAAAGCCCCAGGTGATTTCTCCAGGGCTAGACAGTACCGTATTGGATTCAAATTGATGATAATGTCAAAATCTCAAAAAGTGCACTTAGTGAGTTTTACCTCTAATAGGAAGGTGTGTCCCCAAATGATTCGTTTCCGAAATAGGGGTATTAAAATTTTTCTTAAAAACTGATGATTTATTTATTGCTCTAAAAGCTGTTGATATATGCAAATGAAATTTGGTGAGTTTTATGAGGTAGTTATTGCGCTTTTTTGACAAGCAATTAAGAATTTAATATTCACCATTGGCGTGCATACGCAACATGACTCGTTTGTTTAGAATTACTTCTTAAAGTTTGCCATACTTATTTAAAAACACCCTGTATTAATGAAAAACATGGCTAGTTGTTAAAATACCTAACTTTTTTGTTATACAACATAAGCGAATGAATCAAAAACAGAATGTTAAGAAAACATTAGACTATAGTTGGGTTTTAATTTCAGTATATGCTAGAATATTCCATAAAATGATGCGAACTTTGACAAAATAACACAGTTTGATTGGTATACCCGGTATTCGGTATACAGTGACACTTTACCTGTCTAGCAACAATATTGTTCCAGCGATATTGTTAAAGAATAAGACTCTATAGCCTTATATATAAGGCTAACAAGTGAGATATTGAAGCGTAAGTTTCACTCTGCTTGTGAAGCAGCTGACGTGCCAGCAAATCTGAATCCCATACTGGACTGTCCGACCCAACGTAGTGGATAAAAATGAGAACTGGCATTAACATATTGTGCAGATCTGTCACCGAATTGAATGTTTTTAAATCACAGATAGTAAATAGCAAATACATTAAAAAATGCACAGGTTTCTAATAAACTTTAATTAGTTAGAATATGGGCACGGATCGCTTACATCGTGAGTTCAAACCCCACCCGGTGTCAGATATTTATTAATTTGGTTGGTTTTTACTATGGCTATGATATTCAATCTTAAAATGCACCTACTCTGTTACGTTGTTCTAAGATATATGCAATATGCTAATGGGCAACTGCGAGACTTGCAAGACTCTTGCTGCAAGACCAAGACCAAGACCAAGACCGGGAGCGCAATACCAAGACCAAGACCAAGACCAGGTGTACTTGCGCAAGACCAAGGCCAAGACTATCTAAGTCTCGTCTTGGTCTTGCATTTGGGCAACACTAAATAAAAGGTTCACAGAATATGAGACTACAACATTATATCGATGTATAACCACCTTTTTACTTTTTCCTCCCTACATGTTGTTTCAAACTTAGCATAAGAAAAATATTTCTTTTGTTCCACCCGGATTAGATACAAAAAAGAAGTTTGAATAAATGTTTGCACAACTATGTAAATACTAAAGAAATATCTAAAAAACTAGCCGAATCCGTTAATCCGTTCACGAACAAGTCAACTATGAAAATGAGCATCTTCTTCTTGTAGTGCCTATCCGTTTCGGATGTTGGCGACCATCATGGCAATCTGCACTTTGCACACTGCTGCTCTGAAAAGATTTGTAGTGGTTGTGTTGAACCACGTTCGTAGATTTTTCAGCCAGGAAATCCTTCGCCTTCCTGGTCCTCGCTTTCCCTCTACTTTTCCCTGCAAGACCAGTTGCAGCAGTCCATATCTCTCACTGTTCCTCATGATGTGACCGAGGTATTCGATTTTGGCTGTTTTTATTTTGATTAACAGCTCTTTTTCTTTTTTCATTCTCAGCAAAACACCCTCATTAGTAATGTGGTCGGTATAAGATATCTTCAGGATTCGACGATAAAGCCACATCTCAAAAGCCTCAATTTTCTTGCAGGTGGCGTCTGTGAGAGTCCACGACTCAACTCCGTACAACAGTATAGGAAATATATAACATCGTAGTAATCTGACTTTTATGGGTATCGACAAATCATGACATTTGAACAACTTTGCCATTTTTTGAAATGCAGTTCTTGCTTTCTCTATCCTACATTTGATTTCTATAGAATGGTCCCAATTTTCATTGACGTTCGTACCAAGGTAGGTGTATGTTTTTACTCTTTCTATTTGTTGACCATTCACACTGATTCGTCCAAATTGCTGTTCATTCTTAGAAATCATCATACATTTGGTTTTCTTAGTGTTTAGTGAAAGTCCGTATCTCTGACTGACTTCTGCGATTCTGCTCATTACATTTGAGCATACATTTTCTATATCCTTAACTTATGCCTCGCAGTAGTTATCGGTATATAATAGTGTATTACGTATGGCAAAATAGTGTATCCTTGATTTTGCATAATTTGGGCTATCCATTAATACCCCAGGCTGTGAGTGAAAAATAGGTCGATTTCAGGATATAATTCAGGAATTTTTGAAACCTATCAGGTGTTGTAAAGGACGATGCCAGGAATAACTTCTACTAAAATGTAACCAAAAATATTGTGCGCTTTTTTTTTATATTGCGATTTTCATTTGTTAAATTTGCAATTTTTAATGGTTTTTAATTTTGCAGCTTAGGATATTGATTTTAGAGAAAAACTTTTTAATAGAAAGTTGTAGTAAATTAAAAAACCTATAATCTGAGGTATGGTAAGTTTAATTTCGTTAATTGGTCATTGCAAAACAGCCTGCGAAAGTTAAAAATGGCCGTTTTTTACAATTGCAATATTTATTGTACGAATAATTTTTTTTCTATTTTTTAAAGCTTTAAAATGAAGATCTTTCAATTCCAAACATAAAAAAAACTGTAAAGCCAGATTAACGAATTTGTTGCTTAGATATTATAAATTGTTTATCCTAAGAGGTCAAATGTCGAAGGCTATAACTTTTTGAAAAAAAAAATCGTAGAGAGTTGGTAAAACATCTAATCTCCTTCTAAAGAGTTATATTTTCATATTCTGTTGTAAATAAATGCGTAAAATATTTTTAAACCTCTAATTTTCGGGTTTGAAAATAAGGGGGCAAATTTCGTTATAAACATTTAGAGCTGAAGCGGCCCTGTACATCCTATGAGTTTTTCACTTACAGATTATTGTTGCTGAAGATGAAACGAAGATTTATAAAAAAATAAAAAAAATTTTACGACAAACTGAAGCCGAGATAATTTTTGGGTTTGAAAATAAGGGGGCAAATTTCGTTAAATACATTTAGAGCTGAAGCGGCCCTGTACATCCTATGAGTTTCTAACTTACAGATTATTGTTGCTGAAGACAAAACGAAGATTTATAAAAAAATAAAAATTTTATACAACCAACTGAAGCCGAGATAATTGTTTTTTTTTCTTAAGTCGTAGTGCCTTTATTTATAACAATTAAGAAATTATTTTACAGTCATTGTCTAAAGAAAGATTTATATTATCTTAAAATAAAAATTATTATAAAATATAATTACATTTAATTATTAAAAACTATTTTTAAAATCGGTGCTTGTGCGAGCGGCCGAATTTTGCAAATCGCCCGACGCGCTTCAAATCCGCGCGGTCGGAAAATTTTTACGCAACTTGTATTAAATTTTGACAGAAAACAATTTAATAATATTACCGTTATAATATACAGTCTATTTACCACTGTAGTTTTTTTTTCTTGATAAACTTTTATATGTGAAATTTCATTTCTGAAGAAATAATATTACAAAAATGATACATAATATATATGAAATATATAACTACATTTTTAATTTTTTCATTGTTATATAAATATAATAATAATAATGTTACTTCTTAGTATAATATACAATATAAAACTTTTTCTTCTTGTAGCGACTATTCTTTTTGGATTTCACATATAAAAGTTTATCAAGAAAAACAAACACAGCGGTAAATAGACTGTATATTATAATGGTAATATTATTAAATTGTTTTCTGTCAAAATTTAATACAAGCTACGTAGAAATTTTCCGAGCGCGCGGATTTGAAGCCTGCCGGGCGATTTGCAAAATTCGGCCGCTTGCTAAAGCACCGAATTAAAAAATAATTTTTAATAATGAAATGTAATTATATTTTATAATAATTTTTATTTAAAGATAACATAAGTCTTTCTTTAGTCAATGACTGTAAAATATTTTCTTACTTGTTATAAATAAAGGCACTACGATTTAAGAAGAAAAAAAAAACAATTATGTCGGCTTCAGTTAGTTGTAAAAATTTTTTATTTTTTTATAAATTTCATTTCGTCTTCAGCAACAATAATCTGTAAGTTAGAAACTCATAGGATGTACAGGGCCGCTTCAGCTCTAAATGTTTATAACAAAAATGCCCCCTTATTTTCAAAAATAAAAATTATCTCGGCTTCAGTTGGTCGTAGAAATTTTTTATTTTTTATAAATCTTCGTTTCATCTTCAGCAACATTAATCTGTAAGTTAAAAATTCATAGGATGTACAGGGCCGCTTCAGCTCTAAATGATTTTAACGAAATTTGCCCCCTTATTTTCAAACCCAAAAATTAGAGGTCTAGTAATGTTTTACGCATTTATTTACATCAGAATATGAAAATATAACTCTTTAGAAGGAGATTGGATGTTTCACCAACTCTCTACGATTTTTTTTCAAAAAGTTATAGCCTTCGATATTTGACCTCTTGGGATAAACAGTTTATAATATCTAAGCTACAAATTCGGTAATCTGTCTTTAATTTTTTTTTGTGTTTGGAATTGAAAGATCTTCATTTTAAAGCTTTAAAAAATAAAAAAAATTATTTGTACAATAAATAATGCAATTGTAAAAAACGGCCATTTTGGACCTTTCCCAGGCTGTTTTGCAATATCAAATTAACGAAATTAAACTTACCATAGCTCAAATTGTAGGTTTTTTAATTTACTACAACTTTCTTTTAAAAAGTTTTTCTCTAAAATCAATATCCTAAGCTGAAAAAATCATTAAAAAATCATTAAAAATTGCAAATTTAACAAATGAAAATCGCAATAGAAAAAAAAGCGCAAAATATTTTTGGTTACATTTTAGTAGAAGTTATTGCTGGCGTCGTCCTTTACAACACCTGATAGGTTTCAAAAATTCCTGAATTATATCACGCTTTTTCACCCACAGCCTGGAGTATAAAGAGATAATTCGGCGTTTCGAGATTTTTGGTCCACCTTGTATTTTTATATTTTTGTTTAGCCTTTAATAGTGTGTGGCAACCATGGAAGCCATAATTAGTAACTTTAATCTGAATAATGATCGTGAAAAAAATAGCTATTTTTATTCTGTATCAAATTATTGATAAATATGTCCGGAATATTGTTTGCAACGATATAATTATATGCTAGATTTCAATATGGAATAACAACTACAGTTATGTATTACTATTTATTTTAAAATCTATCTGCGTAGAGTTATTCTGTTTATTGACCCAAAAATATTGCAATATATTGCAGGAATTTTAATCAATCTGGTTGAACCCAGGTATAGTAGTGATATTCATCGATCTATCTGTATAAAATGCATCCCCATAATTGGAAAATGTTTATTTTATATAAAACATTTTTAGCCCAGTCAGGATTGCATTTGACCTTGCATTACGAGCTGTCCCAAATTTTATTTTAATTTTATTTTTCTAATCTTTAGGAGTGGTCAATAGTAGTATAAATTTAAAATCTCGACTGAATTTGACCGTTGCGTTAGCCGCCATCTTGATTTTAAAAGAGAACGGTTTTTGTTCAATATCGCCGCCATTTTCAGTTTTTCGACAAAAAGTTTAAAAAGTGAAATTGTTGACAATGCGATTTTCTATAATTCTGTTTATTATAATTTTTTTCGTGCGGCCGATGTCGTGTCTTCCGAGCTATGGAGAAAATAGTGACAGTTAGAGCATAATTAATGATTTATTGAATTATCTCATTTACTATTAGTTTTACAACAAATTTGAACCTATACAAAAATGAAAAGAACTAAATTTTTTATAATTTTGATGATTTCATTTTTTTTTTTTGATAAAATCAATATTTAAGGTGGTACGTATGCGATAAAAGCGCGAGCGTAAAACCCTTGTTCAATATCTCCGCCATTTTCAACTTTTCGACAAAAAGTGTAAGGACTAAAATTGTAGCAATTACGGTTTACTACAATTTTTCGAGAGAACCAGTGGCGCGTCTACGAGGGGAGGGGGAATGGGAAAATTCCCCCAACAGGGTCCAAAATTAAAAACAAAATGTTGGAATATTAAGTAAAATATGTTAGCTGACATGAAACTTAATTATCCACAGACAAATTCAACCAATAAAACCCGCTAGTTAATAAAATCAAGTGAACTTAATGCATATAAGTTATTATTTATGTCTTTTATGTATCTACTTTGGTTGGTGTTTTATTGGAAGTTTAAAAACTTGTATAAAATATAATTCTCTATATTTTTGTTTTTGTACAATTATGTCGTAAAGTTAATAATAAATGAGACAATTCAATAATTATGCTTCTCCTCCGCTTCCACTATTTCCCCCCTTAACTCGGAGAATATTGATCGCATAAAAAAAATTGTTGAAAAGAAATTGTAGGAAATTGCGTCTCCAACAATTTTAGTTCCTACCATTTTTGCCGAAAAGTTGAAAATGGCGGAGATATTGAGCAACAACGGGTCTCCTTTAAAATCAATATGGCAGCTAATGCAACCTCGGAATTCAGTCGAGATTTTAAATTTACACTACTATTGATCTCCCCTAAAGGATAGAATTATAAAATTTGTGGCAGCTCAGAATGAAGATTCAATTCAGTAATTATGCTCGCCCCCCCCCCCAACACTTTTTACTATTTTCCCACTTAACTCGGAAAATATCAACTGCATGAAAAAAATTGTCAAAAAGAAATTGTAGGAAATCATATTTGGAATAATTTTGGTTGAAAATGGCGTAAATATTGAACAAAAACAATTGCTACAAAATCAAACGGGTCTTACGCTCGCGCCATTTTCGCATACGTACTACCTTAAATATTAACTTCAGCAAAAAAATGTAGGAGATTAAAATTGTGTAGAATTTAATTCTTTCTATTTTTGTGAAGGAACATTTTTGTCGTAAAACTAATAATAAACGAGATATGTCCGTTCGCTAAACTCAGACACAACTGGCCAGTAATTTTAGCAGGTAATTTTTTTGTTTTTGACCAATTTTGCCAATATTGGCAAAATTACTAACTATGTAATAATAATTATCAATTATCTAGTAATTATTTTTTTGCCAAATTTACCAAATCTGCCAAATTGCTTACTAAAATCACTAGCCAATTGTGTCTGAGTTTAGCGAACCGACTATAATTGAATAATTATGCTCTAACTGTCACTGTTTTCCGCCATAACTCGAATAATATCGACGGCACAAAAAAATTGTAACAATGATAGAAAATCACATTTTCAACAATTTTGGTTGTTATACTTAGAGGAAAATATTTTTCCTCTCTAGGGAGGAAAAGTAAAAGTGACGTCATGGTATTTCATTCATGAAATATGACTTATTGACGCCCTGTACAATATCTATTTTTATTACGTAAGTATCTATACATTTTAACGTTTATTCATAAAACACCCTGTATTTTGCAGAATGGTAAAAAACAGTAAATTGTTATTTTGATTTAACAATGGTTACATTAATAATTTGACTTATATTTGACAGTTGACAGTTATATTGTACCTACTTGTTAGTTTTGGTTTTAATAAATTTTGTTGGTTAGTTACATACATAAATTAAGTAAAAATGAAAAATGACTTGTTATTAATTTGAGGAAGGTGGAAAAACCATATATATAACATGGGAGTAAAGTACCTTTTCCTCCCTTGAATGATTACTTCAGTTAGTAAACTTCATTCTCGGGAGGAAAAGTAGCACTTTCCTCCCTTGTTATGCAAACAGCTATTACACTCTCTGAACAAAAAACAGATGTTTGTGTATTTAGTCGAAAACGAAACATTGAGCAGGATTATGTAAAACTAGGACCTTATAATTTCCAAATAAAGAATGTTGTGAAATACTTAGGATTATATCTAGATCGGAAACTGGAGTGGAAAAACTGTGTACATCAAATAACGAAAAAGTCTGAGAATGCTATAAATATACTGAGAGCTTTCTGTTATACTAAATGGGGAGCCGACCCAATGGGGAGCCGAACCATGATAAGGGCAATCCTGGATTATGGTAGTCACTTGTATGGATCAGCGACACAAATACATTTAGATAAAATAGAAACTAAAAAAACAAAAGTCTAAGAATATGACTTGGATATCTCAAGTCAACTCCAAAAAATATTATGGAAGCAGAAGCTGTAGAACCACCATTACAACTGAGAAGGCAACTAATCAGTAAACAATTCATCACAAAAGCATTTTCCAAGTCCGCAAGTTATATAACACCTGTCCATCAATTTTCAGTTTCAGTACTCACACAGTCGTATTGGCGAAAAAAGTAAACTCCACTAATTTGTGAAAGTTGTACCACTCTTTCTCAATACAGGTTGGCACTATACAGAGAGAGTCTGTAAAGTGGAATAAATTCAATATCTCAAATACTAATTGTTTTTTTGGAAAATGCTCAGACCCGTCGATTAGTATTTCAAATTGTCCTTTTTGACAGTCAATAATAATGTATACAGGGTGTCCCAATTTAGAGATATGACGTCATCGTCGTTTTCTTAAATGGCAACACTGTCATTTTGATAGCTAATTTGATAGGGTTTGTAAAGTTGTACATAACTGCAAAATATCAAATTTTTATTCTCTACCATTTACAAGATAATAGAAAATAACACAGTTATATCTGTAATTTGGAATATATTCAATAATTAAAATACTAACTGTTTTTTTGAAAAATGCTCAGACCCGTCGATTAGTATATCAAATTGTCCTTTTTGACATATAATAATAATGTACACAGGGTATCCCAATTTAGAGATATGACGTCATCGTTGATTTTCTTAAATGGCAACACTGTCATTTTGATAGCTATTTTGATAGGGTGTGTAAAGTTATACACAACTGCAAAATTTCAAATTTGTATTCTCTACCATTTAGATGATAATAAAAAATAACAAAGTTATGAAAAAGAAGTAATCAACTAATAATTGAATTTAATTATTTCAATAAATTAAGCAAAAACTCATAATGTTGCCCTCAATTATTGTCAAATTGTCAATGGGCAACGTTATGAGCATTTGCTTAATTGAAATAAATAAATTCAATTATTATTTGATTACTTCTTGTTCTTCATAACTTTGTTATTTTTTATTATCTTGTAAATGGTAGGGAATAAAATTTTGAAATTTTTCAGATGTGTATAACTTTACACACGCTATCAAAATAGCTATCAAAATGATAGTGTTGCCATTTAAGAAAATCAACGATGACGTCATATCTCTAAATTGGGACACCCTGTATACATTATTATTATATGTCAAAAATGACAATTTGATATACTAATCGACGGGTCTGAGCATTTTTCAAAAAAACAGTTAGTATTTTAATTATTGAATATATTCCAAATTACAGATAAAACTTTGTTATTTTCTATTATCTTGTAAATGGTAGAGAATAAAAATTTGATATTTTGCAGTTATGTATAACTTTACAAACCCTATCAAATTAGCTATCAAAATGACAGTGTTGCCATTTAAGAAAATCGACGATGACGTCATATCTCTAAATTGGGACACCCTGTATACATTTTTATTGAATGTCAAAAAGGACAATTTGAAATACTAATCGACGGGTCTGAGCATTTTCCAAAAAAACAATTAGTATTTGAGATATTGAATTTATTCCACTTTACAGACTCTCTCTGTATACATCAAAAATCCAACCAATATTTTCAGAACATCCACATATTTTCCCTTTTCTAAACAAATTAAGACATTTCAGATCGACAAAAACGACCACTTCCTCGAAAAAGTTAATCAACGATGGCCCGATTACTACCAGATTTACACCGATGGATCAAAACAAATTCGTACAGGTGCCACTGCTTATGATCATAGTGCAAAATATCATGAAGAGTTCAGACTACCAAATGAGACAACAATATAATACTTTATCCATTAGACTTATACAGACATTATACTTGATTATCCATTAAATAGTGAAAGCACAGATAAATTTTATAGTGAAGTAATTAATAACAAAATTTGCTTGCCGATTAATTTAAACTGTATAATTTTCAATAAGAATATTAATATACTGTATTGTTTATATAATCACACCAAGAGGTGCAAAATGAAATAATTGTAAATTGCAAACAATGTCTTCGTTAGAAATTCTGCAAATACTTATAACACAAAACAAAAAATTTTACACATTAACTTTTACAAAAATAATAATTTATCCACTATATGATCGTGAAGGAAGATGATTTTTTTAATTAGAAAAATATATGTATGCGTGTTTATATAATATGTGTATGTATGTATTTATGTGTTTAGATATGTGTACGTATATGTGTGCATATACAGGGTGTCCAGAAACTCTATCGACAGACGAAGACAGGAGATTCCTCAGATAATTTTAGGACAATTTAACCCAATTCACCTAGTCCGAAAATGCTTCCTAAGGAAGCTAGAGCTCTTTGAAGATGGCGTCATGTAATTAGTTTTTCTTAAATACTTCCAGAACGCTTCTATTTAGAAAAACGAAAATTGGTGTACATATTTACTTTCCAGAAATGAATCGAATCCATCCATTACGAATTTCAAGTACCGGTAATAGGCGTCCTTTTTGGGTAGGGCAACGGTTATTTTATCGCCTAACTTTTTTGTCTTTAATTTTTAAGCATTTTTGACTCTGAATTATTAAATTGTGAGGTATTCTAGTAATAAAAGGTACTCTTACTTTAAGTCGATAGGATACACCGTTTTCTAGAAAAATCGATTTGAAAATTTTTCGTTCTTTGAATTTCAAAAAAGAATATTTAAAAAAAATATTTAGAAAGATGAAAACTGGTACATTTATTTATATTCCAGAGATTAATCGATTTCATTAATGGCGAATTTCTAGTTCCGGTCATAGGCGTCCGTTTTGGGTAGGTCAACAGTCATTTTATAGCATAACTTTATTATCTTTAATTTTTAAGTATTTTTGACACTAGATTATTCAATTATGAGATATTCGAGTACTAAAAGTTACTCTTGCTTTAAGTTGGTAAAATACATCGTTTTTTTTATTAATTTTTTTCAACTTTTTTTTTCAAATTCCCAAAACAAAAAATTTCAAATCGATTTTTCTAGAAAACGGTGTGTCCTACCGACTTAAAGTAATTGTACCTTTTAGTACTAGAATACCTCACAATTTAATAATCCAGTATCAAAAATGCTTAAAAGTTAAAGACAAAAAAGTTATGCGATAACATATTCGTTGCCCTACCCAAAACGGACGCCTATGAGAATACCTATAGAATACTATGTAGAATAACCTACTAGAAATTCGCAATGGATGGAATCGACTCATTTCTGGAAAGTAAATATGTATACAAATTTTCGTTTTTCTAAATAGAAGCGTTCTGGAGGTATTTAAGAAAAACTAATTACATGGCGCCAACTTCAAATAGCTCTAGCTCCCTTAGGAAGCATTTTCGGACTAGGTGAATTGGGTTAAATTGTCTTAAAATTATCTGAGGAATCTCCTGTCTTCGTTTGTCGGTAGAGTTTCTGGACACCCTGTATATCTAGGTATAATATATTTTTATTACGTTAGTTAATAGACAAGGCGGAAACGGCGGGTTCGTTGGGAAAAATATTCCCATGAGATATATCTGCATAATCACATTCGTGAGACATCCCAGAATAAGGTTCAAGAAGTCGCCCACGACAAAAGTGGGCCAATTTTTTTTTAACAATTTTTTTTAATCAAATTGCAAAAATCAATATTTTTAGCCCGGGCTAATTTTTTTAGATTTTTTGGACCATCCTTGACAAAAAATGTCTCTTATAATTTTTCTCTAAAGTTGATCTTTTTCGAGTTATAAGCAAGTTAAAATTTGAAAAACGCGAAAATGGCCATTTTTAAGACTTATAACTCGGTCAACAATTATTATTTTGACAGTCAGAAAGTGACTAAATCAAAGTTAAAAGTCGCCGCTACATGATCCTGAAGAAACCTGTGTCATTAATGTACTACTAAGCTGTTATTTTTAATTAATAACAATGAGTGGTTAGATCGTATTGAAGCTGCTGTAAATGTGAGTGCGAGTAAGATGCACAATTGGACTGCTGGAATAGCTTCTCTCTCGCACTCAGCATTTACAGCCCCGCACACGTGCATGGCGCTTATTATTATTACTTAAAAATAACAGCTTAGTAATAAAATAATGACAAAAATTTCTTCAGGATCTTGTAGGGGGGGGGGGCTTTAAACTTTGATTTAGTCATATACTGACTTTCATAATAATAACTTTTAACCGAGTTATTAAGCCTTGAAAATCGCCAGTTTTCGTTTTTTTCAATTTTAAATTGCTTATAAGTCGAAAACGATCAACTTTAGAGAAAAATTATAAGAGACCTTTTTTGTCCAGAATGGTCCAAAAAATTAAGGAAAAAATTGTTCAGGCCAAAAATATGTATTCTTGGAATTTGATTAAAAAAAATTGTTACAAAAAAATTGGCCCACTTTTCACATGGGCGACTTCTTGAACCTTATTCTGGGATGTCTCACGAATGTGATTATGCAAAAAAATCTCATGGGAATATTTTTCCCTTCGAACCCGCCGTTTTCGCCTTGTCTATAAATATATGTAACGGTTTTATAGTTATATTATATATTATTCTAGTTATATAATATTATATTTTAATACAAAAATTGTCTGGCCAATTGGTCTTTACCATGGCTATCAAATTAAATTAAAAAAAATGTGTTGGTGGACGACCTCTGCTTCGGTAGGCATCATCTCTTGGTCTCCATTCTAGTATCCGCTTGGTCGATCTGTTATCTGTCATTCGAGCCACGTGACCTGCCCAGTACCATTTCAGTGTTCCTACTCTCTCAACTGCATCATCCAATCCTGATCTTTGTCATAGCTGGCGGTTTCGGAGCTTGTCGCGTAGTGAAACGCCCAACATAACACGCTCCATCGCCATTTGAGACACACGGATCTTTTGAACTGTTCTCCTTGTCATGGTCAACTTTTCTGCTCCGCAAGTCAACATTGGCAAAACACACTGATTAAAGGTTTTTCTTTTAATGTTTATGTTTTGGTATGTCAGACGATTTGAAAAAATGGTTCAGCTTGCCGAAGGCTGCCCAGGTCAGCCTTATACGACGAAGAAGTTAAACGGTTTGGTTATCTTTTCCTGTGCCAATCTAATGACCTAGGTGTTTATAGACCATTACCTGGTATATGGAACTTGTTCCTACACGTATTTGTTCACTGACTACAAGATTTGTCATCATCTGGGGTCATCATCAGATTACTCGGGGGGTTTTGGGGTCGCTCAATACGAATAACTCATGAGAATGTACCCCCAGGTTTTCTGGTGCGTAAGATCACTACTGTGGCACGTTATCTTCTGGAGTTTTGAGCGTTTTTGCACTAAGTTAATGTAAATAGATTATTCGGGGGTTTTTGGGATTGTTGAATACAAAATCATGATATCAGAACCGATCCTCGGAGTACCTAGTGCCCACGGTGACCGCTACTCACGTCATCTTCTGGAATTTCGACACGAAATTGGTGCCAACAGAGTATTTGTGGATTTTCGTGACTTAATGTTCTGTTTCTGTATCGATTTATATAAATTTTGGAGTTCTGAAAAACCACTGAGTAACGAAATTTGGTCCTTAACATACTAATTTTGATAGGTTTATGCACTTTTGGATGGATTTTATGCACTTTAAATGCAATTATGCATTTCTACCAACGAGCTGTCAATACTGATGGAATGGGCATGAAGCGAATTTAATACGGCCAGGATGAGATAGAAGATAGTCAGGGAAGGAAGGAAGATAATCGCCATCTTTCGTAAACAAAAAAATGATAGTGGTAGATGGTCTTTGTAGGTTGTAGGAATATAGTTATAGTTTATATGTCGTGTAGTCGATTCGCTAATCTGAGACACAACTGTCTACACTACAATCACAATAAAGAGGCACTAAATTTAAACTAGCACGAGGAGCACGGTCAAATCCTGATTTTGGAGTGCTCCTCAAATATTCAACTTGTCTTGGTTTGTTTATTTCTATATAGTGCATTTTAATTGTGATTAGTGTAGACAGTTGTGTCTCAGATTAGTGAATTGACTATACTTGCTTAGATTTATACTATGTACTTAGGGTATACTGTTTTGTTGATTTGTCATTCTCATTAAATGATACACAATAAAATTACTTATATTTATTAAATATTTCATGGCGTAGTTCTAAAACCTACAAAATCGAATATGCCAAAAAGAAAGACCAAAACGAGTACTTCTTTTATGAAGAAGAGAGTACTGATATATTTAAATACAAAAGAGAATTTAAATTTTGAAATACTGCACATCAGCCCTGATATCAAATTAAAAATATGAGGTCCATTTCCCCGTTTGAAGTTTTTATGTAAGCCACTTAAATATCAATATAGAAGCAGTGCGTTAGAGTGTTGGAGAAAGTCCAGGAACATCAATATGACGTCGTGGACAGGAATTCCAAATTTTAGCAAGTTCTACAGAGCAGATACTCACTAAAGATCTACAATGCTCAAAAAGTTCAATTAACACAAGAACTGAAGCCGAATGACCATGCATATCGAAGAGAGTTCGTTGAATATGAGAAGTAGTAGAAACTGATTTTCCGAGCAAAATCATCTTTAGCGATGAAGGTTTTCACCTTGATGGCTTTGTTAATTGTAAAACTAACCTCATTTTCGTTTCTGAGAATGCACACGTCGAAAAAAAATCTTCCAAACCGTGTCACTGTTTGGTGCGGGTTTTGGGCAGAATGCATCATTGGACCATTTGAAAATGAGGCTGGTTAAGCAGTGACTGTTACTGGTGCGCGATATCGCAATGTGATAAGAGAGTAATTTCTGCCTATATTGAAAAATATTGATGTGGACGGCGTTTGTTTTCAGCAAAAAAATATTGTTTGTTATTATATTCAAATTTTTCACAAATTTTGAGATAACTTTTATAAAAATCTTAATAATTTCCCTATTTACACTACAATAAGCCTGTGCATATAGATTTTCACTTCGAAAAAAAAAAAAAATCAAACAAGATAGAACTTTTTGTAATTTCATTAAGAAATGTTTAATAAACAACATATCAAAAAGTTTTACTCGAGAAGTGGGTGCTTCATTTTTTATTAAGCAAATGAACTACGAAATTAGATGTTTTTTTAAATAACTCCGAAAATAGAGGTTTTAGAAAAAAACTGATTCAACCATTGAAAAACTCAGAAAATTTTACAAAAAAAACCTTTTATAAAGAACTTTCTAAAATTTAATCTGTATCTTCTATATTTTTCTATTTATAACGCTAAAGTCTCCCTTCTCACAAACATTGGCGCACTGTAAAATAGCGTACGGCGAAATGCACCGTTGAGTTATTTCAATATAATTCTTTCACTAATGAATCAAATGAAATTCTATAAATTGAACATAAAAGAAGAATAATTAAGCTATCTTATGGTTATAATAGATAGAAATAAAATGTATGGGCATAAGTACGGCGTGGGCGGAAAGTGAGCCTTACATGAATTTTGTTTAAAAATGATTTAAAAATGTGTAACTAATACAGTTTTTTTATAAAACTCTCAATTTTGCACAACTTACCTTTCAAGCATCTTGCTAAATAATGTTCCATTCAAAAAAACCTCAAAAATTTAATTCAAATGATATGACGTCTCAAAAATGTAATTTTTGAAATCTTCATATAGATTTATAGAATTACCACCACTTTAAGACGGTATTACTCAAGTTTGAACAGATCTATTGCAGTTTTATAAGAGCTTTTTTAAAGCTTAGGATGTAGTCTTTAAAATTCACTAAATTATTTTACTTTAGAAATGAGATAAAGTATTTATTTTTGAGACAATTAAGAAAGATAACAAAAATGTAATACAAAACCGAAAATTACCAGCTAAAAAAAATGTTACACAAAGTGATCAAACCTTTTTCTGTAAAACTTACCTAAAATACATTTAATAATAAGCTTCAAAAATAATAAATGTTCAGCAAAAAAAATGTTTTTAGCTCTTATACAGTATGTCTGCGTAACTTGGAACCTATTGATAACTTTTTTATTATCAATTTTACGAAAAAAATTTATTCTTTATGAAATACTCTGCATCGTATATTATCTAAGATGCAATCATCAAATATCAAATTTAATTAATTTTATACGAGGTATGTCAAAAATATTAATTTCAGTCAAGAGTAAAGTACCTTTACATTTCACAATATCGAAAATTTTTATTAAGAAAAGTGGTTTCGAATTAAAAAATTTGTTTTAGTGTTCAATTACATCCTTCTAACTAAAATATTGTGAATAATAAAGGCAGTTAAATCTTAAGAAACATTAATATTTTTTACATACCTCGTATAAAATTAAAAAAGTTTGATATCTGATGGTTGTGTGTTAGATTTTAGACCAGGGAGAGCATTTTATGAAGAATAACTTTTTTTCGTAAAAGTGATAATAAAATAGTTATCATAATTGTAAGAAAATGATGAGTAGGTATCCGTAATTTGAGAAAAAATTTAATTTTTTTTCGATTAGAATGATGTAATTGTATATTTAAACATGGTTTTTAATTTCAAACAACTTTTCATAATATCATTTTTTGATATTCTGGAATATAAAGGCACTTTACTCTTTAACAAAAATCATATTTTTGACATAACTCGTATAAAATTAATAAAATTTGATATCTGATGGTTGAGTTTTAGATTTTTGACTATCCAGAGCATTTTATGAAGAATACCTTTTTTTCGTAAAATTGATAATAAAAAAGTATTCCATGTGGTTCCTAGCTACGCAGACATACTGTATAAGAGCTTCTGTATAAGAATTTTCAAATTGCAATGCCATATTCGGATTCAGCATAATCAAAAACAAAACAGAAACATATTTGATCGAAATAAAATGATGAATTTAACGATATTTTTAAAATTATTTATACAAAAAAATTGTTATTGCTTAAACAATTAATAAACAATTAGCGGCCAAATCTGCGAGTACTTTTTTTTACTTTAACAAGTATATAAACTAACAAAAACAGTTTTAGAAAAATATAAGCTTGTTTGAAATTTTCCGAAACAATGCAAATTTTCGTTCTAATTGCACTCCCCTAATAAATCAATTCCAATAATGGAGCTACAATTGTAGCAGAAATCTCTTTTACCCTTTTAATAATAAGTGTATATTACATCGCTCTATTCCACTGTCGGCTAGTCATACCTATGTTGACAATTAGCCATATAACCATTATGTCTGGTTTATTTATATATTATGTAGGTAGTGAAGTGCAAGCCGCCACTGAATGCTGTATTCAATATCGATCAAACTTTTTATTATTTCATACCAAATGAACATCCATTGGTTATTGGATATTTAAAATTTATATATGCAGGTTCGCAACTTGCGGCAAATAACAGATAGCTTTAACGTGATTAGTTAGAATTACTTTTTTTATTTTATAAAGTTTTTGTTCGCCATTCTGCAGGGCGGGACTAGGAAGTAACTGGAACACAGAGAAAGTTTATTGTACGTGACCAGGAAAACACCAAAATAAAAGGGACTATATTTATACCAAAAACTAAATGAATATTGGACGGATATGTAATAAGAAAGAAGAACTATAGATAAGCTAAAACGCTCTAATTTTCAACGAAATAATATCATTTTTATTGCCCAAGCGCAGAAATCCTCAACCCATGGTAATTCCCTTCTAGCATTTTATTGGTTTAGAGCCCAATTAAGCAAAAATCATCACATATATATGCTGTCCAATGTGTACTGGAAGATACATTTTATAAAAGTAAATTACCAATAAATCAGATAGTATTAGTGCCTAAAACTTGTGAATAATTAAACTTAAATAACATTATTATAAGTCACTTGAATAGGTTTTCATAAAACAATTTATTAGAATAGGAACTAACACTAGGTAAGCTGAATTTACCGCTTGTGTTTGTGGTTTGGAAAACGCACATACTCACAGAATAAGAAAGTAACTCAACATAACTTAATACTTTGAAACCGTTTAAATCAAACAAAGATAGCCAACTGTATAGAGAAAGAACAGCTGATTGTGAGAGCTAAGGTTTGAACTATTGACAAAGCCCGCAATATTTAAAAAAACAATTATAAAATCATGTATCTTGTGAGATTCATTGGGCCAAAGGGGGTTAATTCCAATCTACCTACATGTGGAATAAGCATTATTTTGTTGAAGATACTTACATGTAGAGAATTACTCCAATGAATAACCTCAAATCTAATCTAAGAATAAGTGGATAGGTAGGCGCAAAATTTGCTTACAATGCTTTTTAAATGCATTCATTTTTGTTCGAATCGTGGAAAACCTAATTATTATTTTTGAAACATTTAGACGCAGAATGAAAGATTACATTATTACCGAGGGGCCAAAGTCCCTGAAAACCTCTAAAATGTTCATTTGAATAAGTTACATGGGTGAAAAAAAGAGAGTGTAATTGTAAGTGTAATTTTTAATTTAAAAATCTTATTCAAAAGAAACCTTTTGTTTATTTTAAGGGACATTCGGCCCTCAGTAATAATGTCATCTTTCAATCTGCGTTAAAATTTTTCCAAAATATTTATCAGTTTTTTCAGGATTCGAAAAAAATTAATGCATTACAAATCATTGCAAGCAAATGTTGCGCCTACGCTTTTAAGATCTTATTGAACTGAATTAATTGGGGCCTAAGCAGGTCAGACGACAGTAATCGTTTCAGTGTACGCACTTCTATTCCATTGAACTGTTACATTTAGGGTTGCATTTCTTAGAGGAGTCAATTTTATTTTTTTTAAGGTGTCGCCATCTTGGAAAAAGGGGTGCAAAGGGCTTTAGCGCTGTGTCTCCTAAACTGGGAACCGTACAGAAAATTTAATTACACATAAAATGTAGCAAATTAAATTTTCTACAATTTTCTATCTACTACTTTTTATCGTCAAGTGACTAACAAAAAAGATATAAACAAAAATTTTGTATAAGAAGTTTCCTATTGGAAGTTATAACTTTTTTTTTCGTTCATTTCACAATAAAATAACATCACAGCGATTTTGTAGAGGATTTTTTAACGAACAATTTCCACTATAAAGTTATTTGATTTTATTTATTTATCTAGATTTTACAGCGCTCCAACCTTGACCTGCTTGACCAGATTCTCGAATTCTCATAGGAATACAATAAAAACAAAACCTTATACCTACTTTTCTATCTATATATTTATTTATTATGATTTTAACATTTCTATGCTATTTTTGACCCTTTTCGCCGCCACCTATGAGGTAGAGTCTGGAGGCACGTTTTTTGTGTGGTATCCCCAATAGGCCTAATCCAAGGACAATTTCTATACCAAATATTATTATTTGTTATTATAATATGTTGAAAAAGATCTATCATAGTTATTATTTTTTCATTTTTTTTTTCGATGGACCAGTCTGCGAGTGAAGATCTGAATCAGTATCCGAGGAGAATTTTTGTGGTGTAATGAGAGTTAGAGTTGGCGTCATTGTCGGTAATTCATCTTCCAATTCATTTTCTTCAATATAATTAATGTTGATAGACAGACAGACAGAAAATTTATTGTTTTTAAAAATGAGTTTACATTTATAAAACACAACGTGGTATAGTACAAACACAGTACAAGATACATTAAAATACTAACTATAAAATAACATTTACAATATTATTTTCTCTTGGATTTACTTGACTAAAAAAGAGTCTGGTCTATCTTCTCCAGTTTGCAGACCTCTATTGTGATGCTCACGATCTAAAAATCTTCTTCCTAACCTAAAGTTAAATCGTTCAATGCCAATTTTTTCGGCCAGAAAGCAGGATTGTAAATTTCTTCCCTTAAGTCAGGTAGTACACCTATCATGAAACATTGATTATCCCTTCTTTCCTGGGTTGGTAACAATTTTACTTGTATATCCTCGCAGTTTGTCTTAGTTATTATGAAACTCTTGATGTGGTCCGCATTTACACTATCCGGAACTTTTGAGATGAATAGCCACAATTTTTTGTCTGGTTTTTCGGATTTTCCATGGAAATCCTTATCACCAATTCCAGTTCCCATTATTTTCTTGCGTCTTTTTGTCACAATCTGATATCCTTCATCGTTCGTTTTATTCTCTGAACTCTCCATTGTGATATGATTAAGATTCATTTTTGTGCTTTCCTCATTTTCGAGAGTTAAATTTGTAATGTAGTCACATGTCTGTTTGGTTTGAATATCCATTAATTGTGCATTTAATTCGTTTGTAGTAAATTTTGAATTGCCCTGTATATTAGAATTCCTTTCAATATGTTTGGTGTTTTTATCATTAAAATTTTTATTTGAGTCAGTTTCATTGTTTGTTTTGTATTTAGAATTCCTTGACTGGACACTGGCCGTCTTATCTTCATTACGTTGAGTTTTTATTAAACCCTCATTAGCAGTTGTGTTGGGTTTTTGTGAGATTTTGGTTCTGGTTATTTCTGATTTCAATAAATTTAATTTTTCTAGCAAATGTTCATTATTTGATTTTAATAGATTTTTGTTATCTAATAATAAATTGTACTTATCATCTTTTTCAGCTAACAGCCTTTTTAACCACTGATTTTCTATCGCTATGGCACTAAATGATTCGATGGGTTGTCCATCACAATTTTGGCAACAGATTACACGCAAATCCCCTATCTTGAAGAATTTCACTTTGTTTTTCACAGCACATGAGATATGAGAACTATTTCCACATACTATACAAACGAGTGTTTTATTAGGCTTCGTTTGACAACATTTAAATGTATTCTCTTCAAAATCTACCTCTTTTACTATAGAGAGAGGTGACGGCACATTTTTACTTTCCGCCATCTTAGATAGGATGTCCACGATATTGGTGCTCACCACCAAAATGGAGGCACAACTGCTGAACATTTAAGGTCTGCTTTTCGGTGCATTGCATCTGCAAAATATGAATTTAATAAGCTCGGGGTACTGGAGTCTTGAAAGTTTGGATTGGGATCCAAAACTTTCCACGCTTTTTCCAACCCAATCTTCCGGATCACAATGTTTACCGAGCCATGGCTGAATCTGGTGATACACTCGGAGTCTGTGGAAACGGGCTGCATCTTGTGTTGGAAGAAGTGAGAAGAGATTAAATGCATTTTTGTCACTGTTTTAGCGAATCGTTTGTATCTCAGGGTTTCCAGAGAATCGTCATTATTTCCGCCATATAAAGAGACGAAAAACTTTCGCGGACAAGAGTGAGTAAAGATTTTTCGACTTTCCCACTGCAAAATAATTTTTCCCAGAGGTTTCTTACAAATAAAATTACCACCACTCATGATGAGCGCTTACAAAGAACACAAAATGCTTATCTAATCTAAAAAATATAAATTTTACTCACAAGACTCTCAATACTATTTTCTATAAAACTCAAAATACTTTTCACAATTTTTAATACGACTGCACGTGGCCAAATAGGTAGCACAACAACTGTAAGGATAAGTTAAGTTGAGGGGAACCGACTGCTGTGCCACCTAGGATTAATTATAATAATAAAAGTAATAGCAGGCAGATGTTCAGTCCGGTATGGAGAAAAATGACGTAACTGCAAATTTTGTCAATTTCTGTTTATTGCATAATTAAGTTCTAAATTAATATGTACAGATGACACAGAAACGACCGAACTGTAAAAATGTGCTGAGCCACTATAGGGTAGTTGCTTCGTTACTGAAATACGCCCTATGTTAGACCTTGTTTCAGATGCATAATGACGCAACTGTAGATAGGGTTGAAAATGTGGCGATTAAATTAAGATAATGAAATTCGAACCGATATCGATGAAAATAAAAGCCATCGTTGTCAAAAAACAAACGCCATACCAATGCACCTGGATGATTACTCTTCATTTAATCCCTATTTTAAATATTTAAAAATCGATTTTTGCTCTTCTGAAGAATTTTGCATTTTGTGGTTGCGTCATTCTTCTTCTGGGCCGGCGAATTGGTCCTCAAACAATTTCTTGGGCATTTTCTATTTTATATGCTTAGGGTTCTAAGTTTCTCAGTAGGGAGAAAGGTCAAAAATAGATTAATAATAGCACAGGAATGTTAAAATCATAATAAATTGTATGAATAAAAAAATATGTAGATAGAAAAGTAAGCCTAACGCTTTGCTTTTCTTGTATCCCTATAAGTATTCGAGAATCTGGTCAAGTTTGGAGCGCTGTAAAACCTAGATAAATAAATAGAATTAAACAAATCTATAGTGGGAATTGTTCGCTGAGAAACCCTCTACAAAATTGATATAATGTTATTTTATTGCAAATGAACTGAAGAAAAGTTATAACCTCCAAAAGGAAACTTGTTAAAAAGTTTTTACTTATTTTTGTTTATATCTTTTTTGTTAGTCACTTGACGATAAAAAGTAATAGCAACAAAATTGTAGAAAATTGAATTTGCTACATTTTATATTTCATTAGATTTTCCGTAGAGTTGGTAGTTTACGAGATATTGCGCGGAACCCCTTTGCACCTCTTTTCCAAGATGGCGGCCGGAGGACAAGGGTGGCACCCCAAAAACTTGATCTTAAGCTTCTACTGATACCCAATACACATTAAAAAACTAAAATTAACTCCTCTAACAAATGCAAGCTATTGCCTAAAAAATGTAATATTTCAATATTCGGAAACGTCGTGCATATTATTTATTTGTTAGGCCAGCACATTAGGATGCACAAGGACTCGTTCACAGTAAAACCGTTGTTGGTTGATAAATTATAATAATTATATTTATACAAGTTAAGTTATCATTCAACAGTAAAACGTTGTATGGTCTTTGCTATATTCTAGGGGGACATCGTGCTGAATCACCTCGTTGGGGTCATACTATGGAGCACTAATTCAGCGTACGCACCTTTTTTTGGAATATCTGTAAGACATTTGAAGTACGAGGCAACAACCCATAGCCGGATCCCATAAGTCCAGATGAGCTTAAGAATCGATTTATATAAAATACCTTTTTAGCCAAGGACAATTTTGATTTACGACCTATGACCTAATACATATTGTTTAATTCAATATCAAGCTGTATGCGTTTGATGAATATTATGTTCTCTCCAAGTTAGACGACGGTCTAACTCTATGCCGAGATACCTACTTGGTATCTTCGGATTGAAGGAGTTGGCAATTGTCAATATAATATACAGGAGGATATGTTTCAGCAGCGTATTTTAAATGTTACGTGAAGTACTTTTGTTCCATAAATTTGATACGCCATATTTTCAAATATTGCAAAATTACCTTTAGGTTTGATTAGAGGTTTCGTGAAACTGGTGATGGATTTATGTGGAATGCCAAAATGACAGTATTGTCTACACACATTGCAACTGTATTTGTTCGTTTTGTTGGAATATCTGCTGTATAAATCAACACCCAACAATAGAGCCAGAAACATCGGTCACCAGTTCATGGTTGATAGCCCTTCCTGTGAAGTGCTGGACAAATTCTCCCTGATCACCAAGGAGAACGTCATGATGGAAGAAACCAAGCGAAGGATAATTCTAGCAAAAAATACTATTTTATACTAAGTAGACATATGAGAAGCAGAAACTTAAGCCAAAAAACAAAAATAACCATATGCAAAACCTTTATACAACCAGTGTTGACATATGGATCGGATTTTACTTAAAATTTAATAAAATTAACTTAAAATCCTTATCTTTATCATGAATTCTTCAACAAGAGACTCTTCTTCAAAAGTCAACATCATTGTTGACTATCCTTTATGAAAATTCGTGATAGCAAAACTAAAAAGGGTAAGTAGTCACAGTAGTTACCTGCCAACTTGATTACAATTTACTACTCAATAGTGAAGCAATTTAGTTATTGAGTTTGAATAAAAATCCATCAGCTGCTGCCGTTATATTTAAAAAAATATGTACATTGACATGAGGGTCGTCCCTGTGCGTGAATTGTTCGAAATCGATATACGTTCCATTAAAACTTATTGCACATAAACGTAATTAATAGCAATACTTTTAATATTGATGGCTAAAATGTAATTGAAACGTAGTTAGTAACGTGATGAATTGTACCACTACTACAGTCACGTCTATTTCTGAAAATATGTCAGGCACGTTAAATAAAAATAGAATAAGTGAACACTATATTTGGAGCATAAATTATAATTAAATATATTTATTTAAACAATACTAATTCGTACTAATTTGTACTCTAGGAGCCCCCTACCTAGTGGGTAAGTTTTGGGGTAGTTCTTATTTCTTTCACTCTACATATACAGAGTGGGCCAAACAAAAGAGTCCACCTCGATATTAGGCAGTATTTACTTATTAGGAAATAAAAAATAGTTCACTTTTTGATCTAAAGGGGACACATTTTTACGGTACATACATCTGTAATTTGTCAACCCCTTCCCATCCACTTCGCCCACCCCTTATTTTTAAATAGGGAACGGGGGTCGTGTGCTACCTCATTTGAAAGATTATTCAATTCTCTATTCAGTAATGTCAAAATTAACATGATTATTTATATAGGGTGTCTAAGAAAAAAATATTTTAATTAAATTAATTGACACAAAAAAAATGTATGTAATTTATGTAATTCAAAATACATTCTACTGCTTTCACAAAACACAAAAAAAATGTTTTTTGATAAATAGACATTGCCTCTTGGTAGGTTGAATATTGAATTTAAGCAACAAACATTGTTTATTTATCAAATACCTTAACATTTTTTTCTGTTTTCTCTCTGCAGTAGAATGTATTTTGAGTTAAGAGGATGGGTACATATTTTCGGCTGCAATGCTATTCAAATGGGGATTTATTTTTTTCGAATCCTAAGAAAACTAATAAGTATTTTTAAAAAATTTAAACGTAAAATGAAAGATTACGTTATTTGCGAGGGCCGAAAGTCCCTGAGAACTTCTATAATGTTTATTTTAACGAGTTACAGGGGTGAAAAACTAAGAGAAAATTTAATGTGATATTTAATTTAAAATATCTCATTCCAAATAAACTTTTTATTTATTCTAAGGGACTTTCGGCCCTCGGTAATAATATAGTCTTTCATTCTGCATTTAAATTTTTGAAAAATATTTATTGGTTTTTTCAGGATTAAAAAAAAATTAACACAATGTCCGTGGTAATATTTTCAAATCTATCTTTGTCATACAACGCACTCAGTCGAATAGAATATTGTCAGCATACTATCAGTCAGACAGTGACAATCAGTAACAATTTTTAATATTTGACATGGCATCGGGAATATTTTGAGTTGTTGATTAAATAATATTGATATATAGTGTATTTGATATATAATTGATTTAAGACGTGAACTTAGCCAAAGCCATTATAAAATAAAAAAAAGACGTGAACTTAATAAAAAGTTATTTATTGTGGAAGATTTGTGGAAGATCCAAGCAGAGAATACATCAGGATAATATATTCTGTGATCCAAATATATTGTTGTTAAATATGTTCAAAATTATAAGCGTTCCATTGTAACAATATATTATTAAAAAATCACTTTAACACTTTTCCTCTTTTCTCGATTGAGTATTAGCTTTTGTTGTACATATAAATTATTACAATCACTGAATACATAGTTAGTGAAAAAATGATCACATTTATTAACTGAATTAATAATTTTCAATTATAAAAATAACAGTTATCCATGAACATTCAAAAGCCATCTCTTTAAATTAATGATGACATTTTCAAGTAGAATGACATCCTAGTAATGTTTACATATCCATACTAGTGTGAATTTTACTGCACGTAATTTTCCGTGTCAAGGCAGAAAAAGTAGGGATACCCGTAAAATATTTGCGAATTATGTACCGATGGCCTTAAATAAATTACATACTTACTTCTTTTTTGTCAATTAATTTAACTCAAAATAATTTTTCTTGGACACCCTGTGTAAAATTGATTATGTCAATGTTAATATTACTGAATAGAGAATTAAATAACTTTTTAAATGAGCTAGCACACGACCCCTATTCCCTATTTCAAAATAAAGGAAGGAGGTTGATAAAGGACAGATATATGTACCATAAAAATGTGTCCCTCTTAGATCAAAAATTGACCTGTTTTTTTATTTCCTGAAAATCTAATAAATAATGCCAAACATCGAAGTACTATCTTTTGTTTGGCCCACTGTGTATATGCAATTTGGGGTGCTTAATCCAAATACGAGGTTTGTGGACAAAATTTTGTGACAAAGTATTGAAAAAATGGCGAAAAAAGCGAACATTTCTGCTTTTTCCCGTTTTGTTGCTTATATTATCTCAAAAACTATTAATTTTCAGTAAATGGTCTTTAGTGTTTTCTTCTTCTTTTTCTGCTTCTTTTTGTGTAGACATGACTTTGTCTGTTTTTCAATCTGCCTCTAGTAAGTTGTCATTCCATCTTTTTCGTGGTCTTCCCACTGATCGTCTTCCTATTGGGGAACCGTCTCTCGCCGACCTTATTAGCCTATTTGTTGTCATTCGGCTTATGTGGTCGTTCCATTCTACTCTTATGTTTTTCACCCAGTTATTAATGTTGTTCACCTTGCATCTCCGTTGTATATTTGCACTTCTAGATCTATCACATACTGCTCAAACATCTCAGCTGTTTCTTGTATTCTTTTTGTCCTTTCTGCATCAGATCGTGTTTCTGCCGAGTATGTCATTATTGGTCTGATGATTGTTTTGTAAAGTCTGCCTTTCACTTCTTTTCCGATATTTTTATTTCTCCATATTGTTTCATTCAGGCAACCTGCGGCTCTATTTGCTTTATTCACCCACCTTCCACTTCTGTTTCGAGCTTTCCGTAGCTAAATAGTGTGATGCCTAGATATTTAAACTGCATGACTTGTTTTATTATCTGACCCTCCAGCTCTAATTTACACCTTATTAGATTTGCTGTTATAACCATGCATTTAGTCTTTTTTGAAGAAATTAAAATGTTAAATTTTCTAGCGGTTATATTAAATTATTGGTGCAGCATACTTTGTAAATCATCTTTACTTTGAGAGATAAGGGCTTGTCCATAAGAGGGCGGTTTGCCAACGTCTACTGCGCGGTTTACCTGTTTTCCCCCTGTTTTCCTTGGTAACTTCAAAGGCGGCATTAGAGTGAGATCAAGTAAAACAGGTATTTCAAACCGCCCGCATATAGACAAGCCCTTAGTAATGCGGCGTCTGCATAGCAATTTATTTTAAGTTGTCTTTCTCCCGTTTGGTGTCCTTTCTTTGTTCTTTTTTTTATTATTTAATCCGTAATCAGGTTAGATAATAAAGCACTTACGGAGTCTCCCTGTCTTTGATTGCCAGTTTCAATTTGGTCCGTTATTTCTTCATTTTGGTTTACTGCTAGATATTTTCGATCGTTTTAATTATTCCTAGAGGTACCTCTCTTGCGTAAAATAATTGAAAAACGTACTTTAATTTGGCCCTGTCAAATGCCTTCTTAAGGTCCACGAAACATAAACAAGAATAAAAAAGGATACCAAATAGAAGAAAAACAAATTAAAATAATCTGCTATGCTGATGACTTAATACTAATCTCTCAAAGTGACGATGATTTACAGCGCATGCTCCACCAGTTTAATTTAACGGCTAGACAATTTAACCTGTTTAACACGTTGACGGACAGTAGTGCGTCAAATGGATAAGCAAGTGTTGTGACACTATTTTATAATTTGCAAAGTAAATTTGTGAAATTTATTTTATTTTTTTAGTTTAGTTTATTAACATTATGTGGACGACGACCATGGGCATCGTGTCACATCTAATATGCATCTGTAGCTGTAATGTGACATTTTTTGTCACAACTCTAAATTTTAAAAACGACGTATATAAACGTTGTGTCACATTACATCAATGGAAATTAGACGTCTATATGTAGACGTTCTGTCCGTCAACGTGTTAATTTTAACAGTAAATCTAATAATATGAGCAAATCTAATTATATTAGATGATAACATCAAAATCTAATAAGGTGTAAATTAGAGCTGGATGGTCAGATAATATAGAACAAGTCGGATATCTTGGGTATTAGTGCATCCTATATAACGCACAGCTGAATCTTATGTTTGTGCGTCACAGTGTTGCCATGCCATTTCTTTCATATTTTCAATCAATGTTAAATGTACCTACAAGAATAATAGAATAAGAACGTTTACTTCTCTGTCATTATACTAGGTAGAATGACAAATGAGGTGTCAAATGAAAGCTTATAATCCAAGGATAGTACTAAAGGTGAGAAATTAGACCTAGATTGTCTGTCCCTCAAAAAATAAGCGTTATATTGGGGATTTCTAATGCCGATATTAAAAGTTGCACTTTTTTTTCTATAAAACATTTTGATCTAAAACTTACCAGAAAACTTCTTTGTACTCTCTACTTTCAAATAAACGTGATTAAGAAGCTAAATTTTAAACTTCGTCACACAACTTTTGCAATTAAACTTTGCAATGCACAAATTCGCACCTTTTTCTTTGAAACATTCTTAACCTTTATCGTGATAAGAATAAAAACTTGAAGCAGGTACCTTTGTCTTCAGAAATGTTAGAGCTATATACTGTAAAAATTTCAGAAAAAAATATTAAAATGGAACAGAGTTGTAGCGAGGTAAACGCAAAAAACGTGATTTCATTTTTTTTATTTTTAGGTTAAAATTGCGATTTTGACAATATTCCCCCACATAAAATTCACAATACACCTCATTTTCGTTTTCAGCACCCTCGAAAAATAAAGTATGAATAAAATTAGCCATTCACCCCTCCGTGGTCAGTATCTCGAAAACTAAGCACTTTTTTTAGAGTGTCCCGCGAGTGTATAATATCACAAAAAATTGTAACGTGATAGTATGAAAAAATAGAGGATAGAGCAACTGTGTTACAAGTGATGGTCGAATGCCAAAATCTACACAGACATATTAGGGTGCACTAATACCCAAGATGTTCAAGTCATGAAGTTTAAATATATACGGAAAGATCAAAGCAGAAGTGAAAGATCAGCTGAATAACAGAGCCTCGGGTTGCTTGAATGAAACAAGATGGAGAAATAAAAATATCGGAAAATAAGTCAAAGGCAGAATTTACAAAACCGTCATCAGACTAATAATGACATACGCGGCAGAAACACGACCTGATACAGAAAGGACAAAAAGAATGCTAGAAACCGTTGATTGAGGTATTGGATTGAGGTATTGGCCCATATCAATATTTCAATCAACGTAGAAACAGAATTGATAACAACACTTCGAAAAATCGATGTTATTTGGAAGTGCAGATATACGACGGAGATGCAAGGTGGACAACATTAATAACTGGGTGAAAAACAGAAGAGTAGAAAGAAACGACCACATAAGCCGAATGACAACAAGTAGAGTAGTAAGGACGGCGAGAAGCGGTTCCTTAATAGAAAGACGATCAGTGGGAAGACCACGAAACCGATGGAATGACAACTTACTGGAGGCACATTGAAAAACAGACAGAGACATGTCTACACAAAAAGAAGAAGAAGACTTCCGTACTGTTTATTTTGACGCATACTGTATTACTCTTTTCCATAGTTTTTTTATTGAACGATATTTGAAATCAAATATTTCTAGAGAATGGATCTATAGAAAGAGTTCTAATATCATTATAGCAGAACGGATGCTAGTATCACATTTGGTGAGGCAACGAAACGACGAATAAAGAAGACAAAAGGGACTATATACTATGCAGACACATTCCGTCTATTCGTCTATAGGAAAAAATTCAAATGAAAGTTGATTCCGTGTACTCAAAAGAGTAAAATGAAATATTAAAAAAATACATAGGCAGCTTAGTTTTGTTTCGATTCAGAGGTGTTCAGTAGCCCCACTGAAGACGTCTATAGAGACAGAAACGTACGTATGGAGATGGTGGATCACCTCTGAACCGAAATGAAACATAAGCTCTTTTGTAATATTTCTACCGTTTTTATTCTACCTATTTATTTCAATATTATTCACAGAGAATCGACCCCACTCTTTGGGCCCTGGAAGCTAACTAAAATTCAAAAACGCCGACTCAGCACTATAAATACGTCTTGATTGATTCTCTAAAGGTACGTATCCATAAAAGGATGATCTGCGCTAGGTGTCGCTGCTCAAATGGATACGGCATGCGGTCCCCTACATATAAACCGCAAACCGGTGGAATCGAAGCTGCTACACCGAGCGCGGATCACCCTTGTATGGATACGTAACTTAACACGAAAGAATGGTGTTCGAATTCGAAAACCAGTTGGGTCAATATTTACATCTACTTTTCCATAATATAACAACGGTTCATTTGATAAACAAAATACACTTCATAACTAAACCAATATTTTGTTGCCTACACGTAGTGCCCCAAGATCTAATATAAACACTTAAAGTATATTGTTAATTAATACTTAATATTCCTAAGTTATAGATTGTACCAAACAGATAAAATTGGTTTTAACAGATTCTCCAGAAAAGTGTGTTAGGCCAGTTCCGCGAAAATAATTGAAGACACAAGTGCATGAAAGGTCAATGTGACATTTGCAAGTTATTGAGAAAAATGAAGTTAAAGTTTTTATACTCGAATTTTTTTACTACATATAATATACAGGGTGATTAATTAAGAATGTCCAATCTCTGAGTTGTAGATTCTAGACCTCAAAATATTAAGATTTAACCCAAATCGTCGGTCTAATGAGCAAATTGCCTAAGTCACAAATTGAAAATTTTACAGGAGAGACAAAAATCTTTTGAACAAAAGTAAAAAAAGAGAAAATTGCCTAACTCCATTCAATGCATAATTGACCAAAATTATTTAAACAAAATATTTAAACAAACTTTCTACTTATATACTATATCCGTATTAATAATAATAGTCAAAATATATTTATTTACTTACATTTTCTAACGTTTTCAATCAAAGCAACTTCAGAAACACTGACATAGGCAATATTCGTCTGAATGGGAAAGAACGTTTGGACTTCAGCAAAATTCGTTTAGCAAAATTGGCGCGAAATAAAAAAATAATGGCGCTTGTGGGAATTCTCAGGCGGTAGCTTTTACCATCTACTACTAGATGACACCAAAAAACAATTTTCGAAAAAAATGGACTTAGGCAATTTGCTCATTAGACCGACGAAATCACTTAAATAAAATGTGCCTCGTTATTGAGTTACAGGGTGTTCTATTTAAAAATTTAATAACCATTTTTACCCAGTACTTTAAAACTATTTGACATATCCTTGTCATACTTTGCAGAAAGTGTAGTTGCCGTACACCCTACTAAATTATGATAAACAAACGTTTCTGGCTACTACCAGAGGCGTACGACAGGGGACAGTGCATGGTTTACCCTTCCCAAATTCTACGCCACTGGCGAAATTGCTATTTTAGCACAATATTTCGATTTTCTAATACTTTCTGTGTAAATAATATACTCTTCATTCGTAACGTTAGGGTCATTAGTTTTCGAGATATTTGAAGTTGAAAATGAAACTTTACAGTTATTTTGATTAATGTATTGTGCCCCTTCATTTTTAACTTCAAATATATAAAAACTACTGATTTTATCGATACGAATGAAGAGTATATTATTTGCATAGAAAGTATTGGAGAATCTAAAAATTATGCTGAAATGGCAATTCCATCAGTGGTGTAGAATTTGGGAAGGTTCAACCATTCATTTTCCCCTGTACGGCTGTGGTAATAGCCAGAAAAGTTTATTTAATATAAATTACTAAGGTGTGCAGTACCTACACTTTTTGGCAAGTACGATACGGCAATTTCAAATACTTTTAAAGTACTGGGTACAAATAATTTTTAAATTTTTATATCAAACATCCCTATTACATAAATATTAATTATTTGTATCCACTATTTTAAAAGTATTTGACATATGCTTATCATACTTAGCAGTTAGTGTATATACTGTACAACCTAGTAAAATATGTTAAATAAAACTTTCTGGCTAGTACCACAGGTGTACGACAGGGGAAAGTGAATGGTTGACCCTTTCCACATTCTACGCCACTAGCGCACTTACTATTTTATTGCAATTTTTCGATTCTCCAATACTTTCTATGCAAATAATATACTCTTCATCCGTACCGATAAAATAATTAGTTTTCTAGATATTTAAAGTTAAAAATGAAGGAGCACAATACGTTAATCAAAATAGCTATGCCGTTTCATTTTCAACTTCAAATATCTCGAAAACTAATGACTTTAATGTTACGAATGAAGAGTATATTACTTACATAGAAAGGATTGGAAAATCGAAATATTGTGCTAAAATAGCAATTTTGCCAGTGACGTAGAATTTGGGAAGAGTCAACCATTCACTTTCCCCTGTCGTACGCCTCTGGTAGTAGCCAGAAAAGTTTATTTATCATAATTTAGTAGAATGTACAGTACCTATATTTTTTGTCAAGTGTGACAAGGATATGTCAAATAGTTTTAAATCGCTGGGTAAAAATAGTTAAATTTTTTAATAAAACACCCTGTAACTCAGTAACGAGCCACATTTTATTTCAATGATTTGGGTTAAATCTTAATATTTTGAGGTCTAGAATCTACATCTCAAAGATTGGACATTCTTAATGAATCACCCTGTATGTATGATCTAAATAGACTAAATTTATAGGATATGTAGTCTTAAAACTAATTACTACGTACTATTTATAGGATATGTAGTCTTAAAACTAATATGTTTATTATAGTTATTAAGGTACCAAGTGTATGATAAGGATAATAACGCTTGAGGTCAATAGTGTATATACCGAGGGCCTTTGGCCCGAGGGATATACGTTGACCGAAAGCGTTATTATGAAAGCGTTATTATCTATAATACCCGTGGTGCCTTCAACGTTTAATGTAGGACTAAATTATTATTTATATGCAAATAATTTGAATATAAAGCATATTTGAATACCTATAAGAATATATATGCAATGAATTTTGAATCAATTAGTTTTCAAATAAATACATTTACCAGCAATAGTCGTATCGTAATTGTGGTAACCATAGTTTTACTTAGGTTGTTATTTGTCAAGTTAACAGTATTTAATTACTTATTTAAATTTAATACCCTAGGGCGTTATTTTGAAAAATAACGTATACCTAATTATGTCATGCTTAACTCACTTCAAAATCATGTCATTATTTGTCAAATAATATACCAGTCGGACATTAACAATATTAAAATTTTTTTAAAAAAATTAATTATATATTTTTTCTATATATATTGTGTACATAGATCCTTTATGCACTTACATTTTAAAATTTACTGTGTACATACAACCTTTACACTCCAGTAACTTAGAAATTATTAATTTTAAAACGTTTTTGACTTGTTTGAAAGATTTCTAGGTTCGAACAACGTACTTTTGACATAAAAAACATATTTTAAAAAATTATCACATATACCCTTCACGAACTTGTGTCTTCAATTATGTATGTATATCTATGTATTTAAGCCTCCACTATCTCCACAAAATGCGATAAGGTTATTGGTTGCTCACAATTTGGATTTCGAAAAGGCCTTGGTACCAGGGAAGCACTAGTTGCAACCCAAGTGCTAGCTCAGAACTGCTACGATCAAAGGAAAGATGTAATGATGTGCTTTATAGATTATGAAAAAGCCTTAGATCGAGTACAACATCATAAACTCGTACATATACTGAAATAACTCGACATAGATCAAAAAGACATTCGTTGCATAGAGGCTCTTTACTGGAATCAAAAAGCTGTCGTCAAGGTGGACAATGAAACAACGCAAGCTCAAAAAATTCTCAGAGGTGTAAGACAGGGATGCATTTTCTCCCCACTACTGTTCAATCTATATTCAGAAAGTATCTTCCAGGAAGCTCTTGAGGAATGCGACAGCGGCATCAAAGTGAATGGTACCTGGGTCAATAATATACGATATGCGGATGATTCGGTCTTAATAGCAGACAATATAGAAGACCTCCAAAACCTTCTTAATAAAATTGGAGAGCATAGCGAGAACATGGGACTTAGCATCAACATAAAAAAGACAAAGTTCCTTATAATCAGCCGTCAATTATGTCAACATCAAAATGCAAGACTAGCATATAACAACCAAGATGTAGAGCGCGTAAGAAAGTTTAAGTACCTGGGAACCTGGCTATGTGAAGACTGGATGTCGGATATGGAAATTAAATGTCGGATAGAAAGAGCCAGAAGTGCATTCATGAAATTCAGAAACGTCTTTACGAACTCTGACTTTGACCTAAACCTAAGATTAAGATTCACAAAATGCTATATATGGTCGGTGCTCCTATATGGCATGGAAGGATGGACTTTAAAAATAAACACAATGAATAAGCTAGAGGCATTTGAGATGTGGATCTGTCGACGAATCCTTAAAGTTCCCTGGACCGCAAGAATAACAAATGAAGAAATCCTGAGAAGAATTGGTACAGAACGACAACTGATGTGCACAATTAAACAGAGAAAAACGGCATACCTGGGACACATAATTAGAAATGAAAGATATCAGTTTCTGCAAACCTTAATTGAAGGAAAGATCGAAGGAAAAAGGGGAGTGGGCAGGAAGAAAATGTCATGGCTCCGTAATGTCAAACAATGGACAGGACTAAAAAACATAGGAGACCTAATACATACTGCAAGGGATAGAGAAAAATGGTCAAACGTGATCGCGAACATCCATTAGTGGATTGCATAAGAAGAAGAAGCCACATTCTTTGATTTTTTTTTGCTTGGCCAATTGCCTCTGCCAGTAGTGACCATTGTTATCATACATTTAATTTTGCAATCAGATAGTATAATGTGTAGGTAGTGTGTGTTGGGGAAATGTCTTGTTACTTGGTAAAGTCAACTTCATTGTCTTTACAAATTTCTAATTCTACCCGTACGTCTGCGGTCCCTCCGATAAGTACATTCTTGGATTTATGACAGATATATTTACAAAAATTATATCCTCCTTCTCCTAAGTGCCTTCTTTATTAAGGTTGGCGGTCAATATGGCAAAGGCTATAGCGGGATAAGATGGTCAAAAATGTCCCCGCACCGATCAGCCCCGCTACTTATGTTTTCGATAAATGATATAAAATTATGCCATCATGCAAATTTTTAGCTTCCCAGAGGTCCTAAAACGTCTTAAATCGAGAAAAGAAGAATTTTTAGGTTTTATTTTTTTGTGAGCGCAATTTTACTTTAAAAAATCTAAAAAAATTCAAGAAGTTGTATCTTTTGAATACAAAACAACCTAATTTTTTTCAGATTTTTGTAATAAAAAATGAGCCCAGGAAAATTTTTTGAAATTTTCAAAAAATTTTTAGGTTATGATAATATGGTTTGGCCAACTTTTAAATAATATTTTTTTGTGTACTTTTTGCCGTTCTTTTAAATGACAGAGGCAGAAATTTTAGTATCTGAGCGGAAAGAACGAAAAAATCGAAAAAACCGTTTTTGGCTGTCTCGAGATGCATCTCGGGACAGCCAGCCGGAAAAAAAAAACTGAAATTGTGAATTTTGTCATAAAATTTGGTATGGGGTTATAATAATATTTGGAACAACTTTTCCAAATAACTTTTATCGATATCTGTAACGCGAAGCAAATCGAATCGCATATCGAAAATTCACCCTGTTTGTAGTAGGCCGCGTTTAAAATTTAAAGTTCAGTTGACTATTTTAAAAATTGTGAAACATCAACCTATATGACTGCGCAAAATTTCAAATCTGTATATATTTTGATAGCCGAAACATAGGGGTGTCTTCATCTTAAATGCGACACACTGTATCTTATCAATTCGATAATTTATTGCAACTAATATAGTCGTATTTTTTATAGATTCAAAATATACAATGGGAATACTGACAAGTCCACTAATTTAATCATAAAAGGTTCAAATTGATTGCATTGAAATATTGAACCAATTAATGCGTATTAATATAATGTTATTATAATTATTATAATAAAAGAGTGAGTTTTATGTATAAAAACCCTCAAGTATCTCGGAAACGACTTGCACGTTATTCATAGGTTTTGGTGGGTAGGGGTTTTCTAATGCAGCCGATATTACAGTGATAATTATTACATTGTTGTCAGATTTTCCGTTTTTCTGGAAATCTAATGAACTTTCTTATTTCAAAAGAACACCCTGTATATTTTTTGCGTTTCGAAGTCCTTAAGATACACTGATTATTTTTTATGATATTTACTCTATACCCAAATGCCATAGTTTCGGAGTTATTGCTATATTTATTAAAAAAAAAATTTAAGGAATTATAAAAACCAATTTTTTCGGTCCGTGTAGACATTATTTTACGTTCTTTGGATCATTGGGAACAAGAAAAGGTCTTTTGTAATTTTTCTCTAAAGTTAATCGTTTTCGAGTTATAAACAATTTAAAACTGAAAAAAATCGAATAATGACGATTTTCAAGGTTCAAAAACAAAAATAAAAAACAATATTTTTGAAACTGCGGACTTGCGGAGTACCCAAAATTCTTCTTCCAGGGGCTGGCTATAAAATTTTTTGGCACGTTTTATTCTAAAACATTGCTTTTTAATAAATGTTAATGAAGCGCATATGAGAGGACGGACGATCGGGCTATATTAACAACTAAAAAACAATATTTTAGAATGAAACAAGCTCAAATTACTCATTGGTAACTGATAAAATAAGGCTTTAGCTTGAATTTCTATAGGTACTTGGCAGTTTCAAAAATAGTATTTTTGATTTGTGTTTTTTAACCTTGAAAATCGTAATTATTCGATTTCATTTCAGATTTAAATTATTTATAACTCGAAAACGGTTAACTTTAGAGAAAAATTACAAGAGAACTTTTTTGTTCCCAATGGTCCAAATAACGTAAAATAATGTCTATGTAGGCCAAAAAAATTGATTTTTATAATTTATTGTTTAAAAAGTTTTTTAAATAAATGTAGCAATAACTCCGAAATTATGGCCTTTAGGTATAGGGAATATAACATGGAAAATAATCAGTATTTCTCAAGGACTTCAAAATGCAAAAAATATACAGGGTGTTCCATTTGAACTAAACAAGTTAATTAGATTTTCAGAAAAACGGAAGATCTGACAGCAATGTAAGTATTATAATATCGGCCACATTAGAAAACTCCAACCCACCACAATCCATAAAAATAGTGCAAGCCATTTCCGAAATAATTGAGGGTTTCCGTACATAAAACTCACTCTGTATATTATATTATATTATATTATTACACATAATTATATACACATTATTAATACACATTAATTATTAATACACATTAATAATTAGTTCCATACTTTAATGCAATCAATTTGACCTTTTTATGATAAAATTAGTGAATTAGTCAGTACTTTGATTGTATATTTTGAATCTATAAAAAATACGACTATATTAATTGCAATAAATTAACAAATTGACAAGATACAGTGTGCCGCATTTAAGATGAAGACACCCCTATGTTTCGGCTATAAAAATATATACAGATTTGAAATTTTGCACAGTCATACAGGGTGATGGTTCACAATTTTTAAAATAGTCAACTGAACTTTAAATTTTAAACGCGGCCTACTATAAACAGGGTGAATTTTCGATATGCGATTCGATTTGCTTCGCGTTACAGATATCGATAAAAGTTATTTGGAAAAGTTGTTCCAAATATTATTATAACCCCACATACCAAATTTTATGACAAAATTCACAATTTTAGTTTTTTTTTCAGTTGTTGTAGTCAGGATCCTAAATCCTAAAATTGGCTGTCCCGAGATGCAAAAATTTTTTCCTGGGCTCATTTTTCATTACAAAAATCTGAAAAAAATTAGGTTGTTTTGTATTTAAAAGATACAACCTCTGGAATTTTTTCAGATTTTTTAAAGTAAAATTGCGTTCACAAAAAAATAAAACCTAAAAATTCTTATTTTCTTGATTTAAGACGTTTTAGGACCTCTGGGAAGCTAAAAATTTGCATGAGGGCATAATTTTATATCCTTTATCGAAAACATAAGTAGCGGGGCTGATCGTTGCGGGGGCATTTTTGACCATCTTATCCCGCTATAGCCTTTCTCTCTATTCTAAGCTTGATCAATTAAGTCATTCCCTGTTGTGTAGGTCCAATCTCTGATGCTTCGTAGCCAAAATGTTTGCTTTCTTCCTATACCCCTTTTACCTTCGATCTTACCTTCTACTACGTGGAGCTGCTCAAATTCTCTATGGCGCATTATGTGTCCTAGATAAGACGTCTTTCTAATTTTAATATTATTGACCAGCTGAGGACGTGTGTTCATTATTTTCAATACTTCTTCATTCATAGTTCTGCTGGTGAAGCTTACATCCACATTTCCAATTAATTCAATTTGTTGACGTTATATTGTTTTAATGTCAAGGTCTCACAGCCTTATATTAATAGAGACCACACATAACACTTTAGTGTTTTCAATCTCATTGTGACTGATAGCTTGGGGTTACAGAGCATTTTACGCCTGTTCATGAAACCAGGCCTTGCTATTTTAATGCGTTTTCTAATTTCTTTTGAGTGGTCTAGTTGTCTATTTAGCTTTCTGCCCAGGTATATGAAGCTTTGGGAACTCTGACGGGTGACACCATTTATTTGTAGGTTGGATGTAATTTGTTCGAGGAGGTTTTTATGGAATACCATAATTTTGGTTTTGGAACCATTTTGTGTGTTCATCAATATTTTTAGTTGGTCTTCTGTTTCCGCTAATACTACGGTGTCATCGTTATGATGAATTAGGGATGAGAAAAACCTACCGGTTATAACCTAAAACCGGTTTTTTTACTTTTCCATAACCGGTCTTACCGGTTGTTATTTTGTCCCGGTTATAACCGGTTTTTCCTTTTCTAAAGTAATAACCTGTGAAAAAGTGGACTTTGAGTCCACTCTGAAAAGTTATTATACCTCTGAGAAAAATAATGAGTTCGAAGAAAAAAGATTGTTTGTTTTAAATTCATCAACATTCTTCATTTCTTTGATGTTTATTAGTTAATGACTCTTACAGTAACTGAAATGTGTTTAATGTGATAGCCTGAATTGGCCGTTTTGATGATCTTGCGAATAAGCAGATCTGTTGAATTGTAAGAATCCTATTAAAAATAAAATAAAGTATCAATCAGTTCAATCAGTTGTGTGCAGTCAAGTTAGTTATAATGCTGTACACTATACAGTGGTGTACACAAACGGAAATAAACTCATTTTTTATCATCAAATTGTAAATTTAGGAGAAAATAAATCCTTCCTGTGTAATTATTTAAAAAAAAAACATGAAAAAAGATAAAATAGTTTGGCGTGTCTTGTGTAAAAAGGAATTATTTTGTTACAAAAACTTAACAAACTTGAAAAAAAATTAGGAGAATACATTTTGTATTTTCAATAATCTGGTTTAATTTGGCCCAAAATATTCATTGCGTTAGTTTATTATATTATTTTACCTCCAAACATGTTTGTTTTTCAAACTAATTTCTCCGCTTGTATTGGGAACTGGCATCTGCTTTTAAATATAGCTGCTGACATCCGAGTACCGAAACCGAGTACCTTAGCCAGTTTCTATCTCTCTAATCAGCCCTAAACATCCATCCTTGGATTTAAGCCTCCTCTTCCTTTCTCCGAACCTCTCTACCTTGGACATTTTTTATCAAATTTGACCCGCCGTGTTTCTTCAGTGAATCTGACCATCGCATTTGTGGCCTTTCCCGTTTTCGTTTGTGGTTCCACGGTCTCCAATGTATATTCATCTTAGTGCACCTTTCATCCTTCTGCCTTAGGTTATGTCCTGCGAACTTCTGATAACTGATTTCTATTTTCGATCCCAATTGGCTAGTTCGAACCTCCTGTTTCACTTTCCCTATCCCACTGCGCAATACCCAATATACGCCGACGCTGTGTACCTATATATCGATTGATTATATTGGTATCGATATGGATAATATTGATATCGATTCTAATGGAGTATCGCAAACTAAAATGCAATTTAATGTAACGTTGTAACCTATTGGGTCTATTGAATAAAAAGAAGTATTTGCTTCTACTTCCTCGTATTTAAGTATTTACTTAATAGTAATTAAATAAAGCATTAAAGAAATGACTTTATTCAATTACTATTAAGTAAATACTTGTGTAAAAGCAAATACTTCTTTTTATTCAATAGACCCCTTGGGTATTGCATTCAAAAAACAGAAAACCGAAAACCGGATTTTAGAATAACCGGTTTTTTGACCGGTTATAACTGTTAGGTTAAACCGTATCTAAGAAAAAACGGTATAACCGAAAACCGGTTATTTTATCAACAACCGCCATCCCTATGATGAACGCCGAATGCAATGAAAAATTATATATTCAAAAAATATGTCGCGAAACGCAATCAAAATATAATTAAATGATGGAATTGTTTATTTTCATTTAGCGAATGTGGTTTATATTGTGGTTTTCCTATGTCGGTTAATTTATATTTACTCCACCTTCGGGGATAACTCATTTTATCGTTCCCAAGTAACACACTTGTCTTTTCATTTGATACTTATGTTGGCAACATTCTGATAACTAAAATAGTTGGTATAGCTAATAAATGAGAATTTACCTACCCTAATTAACACGCAGTGCGGTTTTGTCTCAGAGACTTTTGACCCTTTCCGGAATTTATAGCGTCTAGTTTCTAAAAGGATCCACCAATTGAGGATTTTGGATATTTTGGATAACTTTGTTAATTAGCAAACTTTGGTTTCTAACAAAATAAATGTTAGCGGGGTATGTAGTTCAGATTTTGCGGTTGTAGATTTATAAGTTTATTATTCAATAATATAGAACGAAATGGAAATAAAAAATGTTAAATAATTGCTCGAAATTGAATATTATCTTCTCTGACATAATGTGCTGTCGGTAAGACGAATACCTTATTTGAGCTCCATGTTCAAGCATTATGGGCTTAATGCTATGTATTAATAGATACAGGTGGAAAGTATAACAAAAAATGGAAAAATTGGCTAAAAAATATTGAGGTTTCATTATCCTTTGAAGCTTTTAAGATGCAATTTTTTCGTACAAATATATTTTACAGAAGCTTGCAGAATAGGTCTTCGATAGTATAAAATGATTACATCTGAAATTGGTGGAGGGGGTAGTCAAACCAATGGGCGCCGTAAATTATCGCGCCGTAAAAAATCGCCCGTGTGGCCATGGCCTTACTGCTCTTACGGCGCCGTAAATTATCGCCTGTGTGACCCTAGGGTTAGGTAAGGAAAATCATGCATCGACGTTTTGTTTATAATGAGGCAAGTTCAAGAGAAATCATAAGATATCACAAACCGGCATATTTCGGTTTAGTGGACCTTAAAGATGCATTTAACAGGGTCAAATTAAATACGTTATCCATTTATTGTACTCAATAGAAATACTTCTAAGAATGATTAAAACGATCAAATATATCTACCAGAATAACACAATAGAAATAATAAAACTAAAAATAGAAGAAGAACTACCCCAACTGAAGCTAAGCTGATCATGGATAGGACAGGGGGATCTCTTGAGTTATCTATTGTTGCATTTGAATGAAAACTGTAAATTAGAGCTGGAGGTGCAGGTAATGGAACAATAAATTATGGAGATTGGATATCTAGGCATCACACGACACAGACACATGATACAAAAGTAAAAGATATAGTGAATAGAGCCGCAGGTTGCAAGAAACACGGCCTGACACAAAGATAATAAAATTAATGTTAGAAGCAACAGAGATAGAAACCCTTCGAGAAATAGATGGTACGACACTATGGGACAGAGCTAAAAGTACAGATATTCGATCAAGATGCAAGGTGGAGATTATTAAAGGAACAGAAATGTAGAATGGAACGACCACGTAAGTCGATTAACAACAAATAGAGCAGTAAGGACGGCGAGAGGCGGTTCCCCAATAGGAAGACCAACAGTGGGAAGACCACGAAAATTATAGAAGGACATTTTACAGGTGAAGGTACATTGAAGAAACAGGCATACATAGTTATGTTAACACAAAAAGAAGAAGAAAAATAAGTATTTGACTGTGACAAGAAAATCATACGGGACGCTAAAAGTTTTAGAGTTAGTGAAAAAATATTATCTGTTTCCCGACTTTGTAATGACCACGGACACAAAAAAGTTATATTTTAAACAGTCAAAAAAGCTTTTGGGAACAAACGTTATAATTTATTGTTGCCCAGCGATATTAGCGGTGAGAGTTGTATTTATAGTAAAGTTAATAAAATACATGATTATTTAATATTTTTATAAGGTATAATTTTAAAAATTATTTAATAATTTGTGGGTTTACCTGTTCCATATCTCAAAGTGTATAATAATATATTCAAAAGAAAAGATATTAAAATAATTTCTGATTTTGAAAATTTTTAATCAATCGACGGAACCTTAACTACACAGACTTGTGATTTATGCTACATAAATTTTATTTCTATTATTCCAGTAGCAACCTTACTCAAAACAAATTTTAAACTTTCTGATTATAAATTTGTTCTTAACTCCTCAAACAACCATTTGTAGGGACTTCGTTTAAGGACAAGGACCGTTTACAAACCCTTGCAGCCGCAATATATTTCGGACAGGTTAGGAAACATATGTTTGCATTAACATCGCTCAAATCAGTTCTGAATTTAGTATTCGAAACATGCCCCCTAAAGATAATGCTGGCCTACAAGAATTGTGGGATAGTCAGGATGTGAAGCAGAGTGCTTGTGGTTCATACTTGCGGTTTCCTTACGTTTCCTTCTATTACATGCACTCTTAGTCTATGGATATTTTGTTTTAGGGATATATTATCGTTTAATAGAGAATGACACTATCGAAAAAGAATAAGGATATTTTTTTAGATGAATTTGTTTTTTACTACAAAATATTTATTTTAATTAAAACAAATAATGGTGTACTTATAAGCGTTACAAAACATGTTTTTGGTTTACCCAAAAATTTCAACATTAAAAATCCTTGCTATTTTATTTTTAAATAAATATTTTATTATATTTTCTTTCATATCTCATTAACAATAATCTTCTTTAAATTTCTTTAACCTCTTCTCCCGTTAAAAACTTGTTTGGCGCCCTGTTATAGCAACTCTCTTTTCATCGAATCATTCTGTCATTATTCGGAACATGCTTATTGTTCAATGTCATTTCAATGTCGGTGACAATCTCATAAATATAATAAGGAATAGATAAGGTAAGGTATGGACCGGTTTGTGCATCGAGGTGTAACGCAAATATCAAGGACGTCATTGGTCAATATTCACTTTGAGTGGTCAGCCATCTTTGTCTGTCATATGAGCAAGACCGCTTAGTAAAAAGAGATAGATAGACCACCGATCGACTGCTCGCGCGTTATCCTATTTTACTTAGTATGCCTTGTTTATGGGCTATTAGTATGTCTATGGACAATCTCCACATTCCATAATCTTAATGGAAGTGCAAGGATTATTTTTATTATAAAACGAGCTGTAATTTAAATAATGCCCCATTTTTATTTAAACAGAAGTCTCAAATCTCTTGGGGTAAGTGGTTTTCGACATATTGTATTTCATATATAATTCCATATAAGGTTTTTTACCATTGTGTAATATTTAACCTTCAAATCGCCAACCACGTGTGTTTGTGCGATATAATTTTATACTTAACTTACATAATATATACAGGTAGAACTCATAAATAATTTAACTAGTAATCATTATTATTAATTTTATTTTATTATTTGCCATTTGCTACTTTTTACGATTATTTGGTAAGGAAAGGTTTCACTACTTCTTGATGTCTGATACACATTTTTTTCTAGGTTTTTGAAAATAAACCCAACCTTTCCCTCTTCGGGAGCCTAAGGCTTCATCACCGTTGATGCCACTACAAGGTAAGGCATGATGGATGTATCTCAACATCTGCAACGACCAACACCACTAAAAACTAGAGCTGCAGTGACGTGAGGCCGACCATCTAGGTCGAGTCCAAGATCGAGAAATCAACGGCTGTATCCTTCGACATCAAGAAGTTAACCGTCAAATACCATAAGCCACATAAGTATAATCCAAAAATTGTTAGCTTTGGGCAAGAATTTGAATATTTTAATACATACATACATCAGATTACATTATTATACCTTTTGTAAAAATAAGCATCATTAGTTAGAATAGTTAAAATATTGTTTTGTTTGCTTCCAATCCAGATCTTGATCGATCATATTTTTGATTAGGCTAAGACGAACACACACCTTGAGAGAGAGAGAGAGAGAGAGAGAGAGAGAGAGAGAGAGAGAGAGAGAGAGAGAGAGAGAGAGAAAATTTGTTGTTTCTAAAAATGAGTTTACATTTATAAAACACAACGTGGTATAGTACAAACACAGTACAAGATACATTAAAACACTAACTATAAAACTTCCATATTAAAAAAGCTATCAATTAGCGCAAATGTCCTTAAAAAATTTCTCAATACTATAGTAACACTTAGATAATAAAAACTTCTTGATTGCACTTCGGAATACAAAAATATTGCTTGAGGATCTTTGAGTGGTAGGTGATTAAAAACTTTCTTTCCAGTGTAAATAAATGAGTTTAAATTAATGTAGAAGAGGGAATTGGAAGTGAAATAACGTTAGTTAGACGAATGTTATAAAGGGAATGTGTCCGAATATCCTCTTTATGTTTTTTAAAAATTAAGCACGCTAATTCAATGATATGTATGCAAGCAAGTGTCAAGATACCATGTTTCCGGAACAGAGGCCTGCATGATATACCAAACTTGACCTTGCATAAATATCTAAGTGCTCTCTTTTGTAGCATAAAGATTCTACTGAAATGATGAATAGAACAGCTACCCCAAAAGGCACTACCGTATCTCAAATTAGATTCAATCAGGGCCACATCATAAACACTTTTTGGAGTCTTGAAATCTAAATGGTGTGCAACTGATTTGACAGCAAAATAACCCGATGATATCTTTTTGCTTAAATATAGAGTGTGTTGCTCAAACTTAAGTTTATTGTCAATATAGAGACCTAAAAATTTGTTAACGGTGTCAGAACAAATGCCTTCATTACCCAGAGTAATATTGTTTAGATCATTCTTAAAAGAAATTAATTTGTTTTTTGAAAAATTAAATGTCAAATGATTAGCTTTGCACCACTATAAGATTTTTAGCATATCCCTACTAATAATCTTGTTCAGTACATTAGGGTCCTTGTTTTGCCATACAATTGTGGTAATATCTGCAAATATAGTAAACTGGCCATTAATACCGAGGTTAATTATGTCATTAAAATAGATCAAGAAAAAGATAGGACCCAAGACAGAGCCTTGAGGTACGCCACAATTAATAAAGATATTACTAGAATAGCGCTCATTGATTGATACAGACTGGCATCTGTCTTCCAAGTATGAACTGAACCACTTTAGAGTAGTGCCTCTAAAACCCTATCTTTCCAGTTTATTAAGAAGTATTTTATGATTGACACAGTCAAAGGCCTTAGAGAGATCACAGAAAACTGCAGCAGCAACATAATCGTTATTTAAGTCTAAGTATAGTTTTTCCATGAATTTGAAAATGGCATCATATGTACTTTTTAATGACTAGAAACCGAATTGGCAGGAAGAAAGTAAATCGTATTTTTGTAAGAAAGTCATCATTTGGATTTTGACCAATTTTTCTACAACCTTTGAAAGGGACGGTAACAAAGAGATAGGACGATAATTAGCAGGTAAATCATGGTCACCACCTTTATATAGAGGAATAACCTTAGCACATTTTAAACAGTCGCTAAAGTGACCTGTTAAAAAAGATGTGTTGGGATAAAAGATGGGATAAAACTTTAGATGGGTAATGGGATATCATCCCAACCTGCAGCCATAGGATTTGTAATGCTTTGTATAATATTTTTTATTTCAGCCGAATTAGTGGGAAGAAAATAAAAAGAATTTGTAATGTCTACTCCATTTAAAAATGCATTGGATTAAAAGAAGAATTAATTTTTCCAGCGAGTTCTGGACCTACTGAGCAGTAATATTTATTCAGCTCACTAGGGTCTAAGACTACATCAGTAGTTCGGGGAACTTTAGCTTTAAGATTATTAACTATACACCAAGATTCCTTTTGTTTATTATTGGCATTTTCCATTTTAGATTTAAAAGATATACATTTTGCTAATTTAGTAACCTTCCTATATTTATATTGGACCTATATTTATAGAAATATATCAAAAATTCATAATTGCATATTATATGTTTTTAATGTAGTTTAACAACCTTAAGTTTTGCAGGAATTTCTAATTCCTTTAGTAACCCAAGTTTTCTTATTTTTCTATTTAAGAATTTTTTTGAAATGCCAAATTGAAAATCTTCATGAGAGTGTGATGAAATTGATGGAGCATATCAGGAGAGCAAAAAATGTTATTCCAATCTTCCTGATTACATAATTTGATAAACCTGTCAAAATTACTTTTGCTGAAAATTCTACCCCATCTGGCTGTATGAGGTGGATTCTTAAGGGGAAATTCACATAGAATGGGATCATGATCCGATGAAAAATAGGGAATCACTCTACACCCAGCCAGATCTGGATGTAGATCATTACAATTATAATCCATATTAATATAATATTATCATATATTTAATATTGATAATCAATATTAAAGTCACCTGTCAAGATAATAAATGCAGTTTGTGGAATTTTTTCAAGCAATGATTCCAATCTTTGAAAGAATAGCTGCATAATAGACTTAGGTGGTATGTACACAACAATGAGAAAAGTATTAAGCTTCTTAATGAAAGTAATAAAAAATTCAAATTTAGATTCAATGCAGAGGTGGTTAAATTTATTTTAGTCAACAAAATTGAATTTATACTGAAATATTATATTAACTAAAATTAATGTGCCTTCATGGATGCTTTCAGATCTGCAAAATTTAGATACTATGGAGTAATTGTTAACACAAAGTGTCTCCAGAGGGTACAACCAGTGCTCAGTTAAAAGCACAAGATCTGGCCAATCATTTTCGCTAAGAAACACTTCCAGTTCCTCAACTTTTTTGCGTATAGAACATAAATATGTTGTATAAAATAATAGGAAATTTATTAAAAATATTAGATTTAGATATACTGGTATCCATTTTATCACCTACCACACTTACAATATTATTTATGTTATCTTTGTTCCCTGTTTTTTGAAAGATTAAGTTTGATCTTGGTTGGGAGATACTAATTCCTTTCTTATCTGGGAAGGCCTTCAAAAATCCTTATTGTTACGTTGGTAGTTGTGGAATTTTTTGAAGTCGAAGCATTTGAAACCGATTCCTTTGGGCCAAGTAGATTGTTGGTAGATTTGATTTTTGTATTTTTCGCTAATCCCAACATAAAACACTTATTACGGTTTTCTTTAGTTGGTAGTTTCTTTACAATAACATCCGCGTCAGAGAATTGTTCTTGATTTTTTACGAACTCATGGATATTTTCAGATGATGCATGCCGCTTAATTCTGTAAAGGTATAACCAAACTTTACGTTTAGCACCAAAATCACCAGACTCCTCATTTTGTCCAATATCCTTCTTCACAACTCTGTTTCTTTCTCTTTTCTGATAATGGACTGTTGTAAAATCACTCAAATTCACCTTGGAAATTTGAGCTAGGCTAGGGTAAACGATAAATATCATAGTTGATTGAAATATTATTTTAGATAATATTTAAATTACCTGTGGTAGTTTATCGCTACAAAAATTTTAATATTATTACACAAATGACTTTTTCAGAAGAAAATCAGGAAGTTTACGAGTTACGAGCAAAACGAAATAGGGTAACATACTTAACATAGCATTGGACATTTTGGAGAGGAATGGAAAAATTACACAGGTCGACAAGTCTGATACCCAAAAAACAGACTATACCTTTCCTTTAAGATAAGATTTTTTGAGCCGACAGTACAAGAATCTTCTCGTCATTGTCTATTGCGTCTTGGACGTTCTCTTAGTACCGTCAGGTAATTGTGGAGAACTTCTTATAATCCTTGTAAACTTCCATGTCAATAGAGGTGAACACTGACCCGTGTCCTAACAAAGACTGATGGCATACCAAAGTGGTTGTGCAGCTCTCTTTTTCTACTACATATGTATTACATTTCTTTAATAGTTTTGGTTAACATATTTTCTTTTTATTTATTATTTTTACTGCTTTCCATAATGTTTTCACAAGAATATGGTGAAAACATATTTTCTCAGAAAACCAGTTTATTAAGAAAAAATTAGTCCACAACCTTTTAGCTCATAGAGGTACTAAAACAACACTGTCTATGGTAATTGCAGGGTGGATCGAGTATCTCTGAGGTTACCACAGCCAGTCCCAAGCCCGGATAAAATGTGGAGGGTTGATTGGCAAGATTAGCAACCTACCAATCGGAAAAACGAATACTCAAAGAAACAATGTGAAGCCTCGGAATCGGATTGATCATATGAAGACTAGAGGCACATTGAAAAAACAGAGTCATGTCTATACAAAAAGAAGAAGAAGAAGAAGAAGAAGAAGAAGGTACTAAAACGAATATCACTGTTTTTTGTTTAAAATTTTTATAATGATTTATTTAACAATACAAGTAAGCGTAACACTTGTTTTTAGATACAAAAATACCATTTAATCCTCCTAAAATTTTCTCATATCTTTGGTAGAAAAGGTAATACGGTATTTTTCAAAATTTATGTTAATATTATTATTTATCTTCGTTAGCAAATATAAAATTCCAAACGACCCCAATAACAATGATTTTATTTCCCTTTTTGCTGAAAATATTAATGAAACAATAACAAGCACCAGTAATTAAGTTAATATTCTGCATATTTGTTTGCGTTATGCTTTGTTAATTGGAATTATATAAAAATATCGTTTTCGTAACAAACAAGCACAAATATTTTTCCATGATTAAATTTATAGAATATTTGACTGCGTTGTAGAATAATTATAAAAAAAATATAGGATTTTATCATTCTGCAGTATTCTGCAAAATCCATCTCAAGGATGTAATGATATTGAATCCCGCTGGGTATTAAAAAAAAACTCGCGTAGAGTAAAAGTGCCAACAGATTTTATTCTGTTTATCAAGATTACATCTTGTTGTCAAGATTTCATCTTGATGGAAAAGTATATAATATATAGATAATAGGGGGGAGTCTTCTAAAATTGGCGACGATTATCGCATCCTAACTTTCAGAGTTTTCTATTGAAGCAATCTTCAGTTTTTAAATCTCTGGCGGTCACTGTATCTTGATATCTTCTCTCCAGGGCCGTTTTGGTCCACCTTGTTTTCCTCTAGTGAGCGGAATCCATTTTTATATATCTTTTGGCTATCTATTTTAGGCATTCTCTGGAGTTGTCGGTATCAGTTTATTATTTTGGTTTCAATTGTGTTCATAATGTTAAAATAAATTTTCATTTCTCTCAGAATATTATTGATATTTTAAAAACAGTTAATTTTTGGCCTCATCTCTCATTACACCATGTCTACAGCATTTAAGAGGAATTGAATTCCATTTGGTCCAGAAAGCCACTGCACATCCGCTAGGAAAAATATTCTGATTCGGATTTTTTGCAAAATCTTACACAAAATGGACCCTTTTTAACAAATTTGCATGTTGCCAGATCCAAAAGTGGATCAAAAATGTTTAAAACGTTTTTTTGTTTTTTCCTAAAAGTAATTTTTTTACATCGAATAAAGTTTTTTTTAGGTTTTTTGGATCATTCTAAACTTTTCTCTAAAGTTGATAGTTTTTGACATATCAGCGATTACAAATTAAAAAATTGCGAAATGGCCATTTTTAACCCTCATAAACTATGTGAAAAGTTTCAATGTTACCAACGTATGCAGATATTCTTTAAACATCGACTGATGAAATCCCGAGAAAAGAGTTTTTTGCAATACAAAATCGAAAACCCCTTTGTTTTTTAATTGCTAATCACGCGGGCGCAACACTATTTTAAACCGTTGCATGTATATGTAATATGCGTGAATATATGTGCCGAAAAATGTTCTGATTTATTTTTGTTTCACCATCTTGCTTGAAAAGGTTCCCTATTAAAAAATTTGCATGTTGCCAGAGTCAAAAATGGGTCAAAAAATGTTTTAAACAATTTTTTTAAACTTCAAATGTTTTCCGATTACATTTAACATGCAACGGTTGAAAATATTGTCGCGCTCGCTTGAGAAGCAATTAAAAAACAAAGGGGTTTTCGATACTGTGTTGCAAAAAGCTCTTCGTGATTTTATCAATCGATGCTTATAAAATATGTACGTACCTTGGTAACATTGAAATTTTCGGTTTTTCACATAGTTTTTGAGGGTTAAAAATGGCCAATTTTGCAATTTTTTAAATATCAATCGCTTATATCTAGAAAACTATAACATTTAGAGAAAAGTCACTTAAGATCTGTTCTATTTGGAATGATCCAAAAAACCTTAAAAAAATTTGTACAAAGAAAAAAATTAGTTATAGGAAAAACAGAAAAAAACGTTTAAAAATAATTTTTAACTGCCTTTTGATCCTGGCAACATGAAAATTTGTTAAAAGGAGACCTTTTCAAGGAAAATGGTGAAACAAAATTAAATCAGAATATTTTTTTGCACATATATTTGCGTATATTACATATACATGCAACGATTGAAAATAATGTAGCGCCCGCTTGATTAGCAATTAAAAAACAAAGGGGTTTTCGATATTGTATTGCAAAAAATTCTTAAGGATTTCATCAACCGATGTTTAAAGAATATCTACATACCTTGGCAACATTGAAATTTTCAGTTTTTCACATAGTCTATAAGGGTTAAAAATGGCCGACTTCGCAATTTTTTAATTTTTAATCGCTTACATGCCAAAAACTATCAACTTTAGGGAAAAATCACTAGACATTTTCTGTTTGGAGTGATCCAAGAAACCTAAAAAAAACTTTGTTCGATGCAAAAAAAAATGTTTAGGAAAAAACAAAAAAAACGTTTAAACAATTTTTGACCCACTTTTGGATCTGGCAACATGCAAATTTGTTAAAAGGGGTCCATTTTGAGTAAGATTATGCAAAAAATCCGAATCAGAATATTTTTCCTAGCAGATGCGCAGTGGCTTTCTGGACTAATTTAGTTACTCACTAAAATTTAAGTGTATCTTCTTCGCATCTGACACTATTCAGTCCCGGCGCTAGGGTATAAGGTGCCCGCCTGAAAAACTAACATAGGCACCCTTCGATTTTTCTAATTAGTATTTTGTATGACATCAGCAGAACAAAAGCTCCTTTTAGCGCCTTCAAAAGAGGGGCGCCCGCCTGCAATGCATCCCTTGCAGACCCGTTATCGCCGGGTCTAAGTATTTATGCGTTAGCATGATATCTATTAGATAACAGTGGGTGCAGGATACAACCTTGTTTGACTCCTCTAAAGATCAGATATATTCGTCTGTCATATTTTAATTCAGAATAATATGTAGATACTTTTTAAAGCTAGTGTAATTTTATATGATCCTTATATCACGACTAACAAGTCGTTTATCATTAAATATTTTGTGGGTGATACGTACGAATATTTGTAAGGTACGGCTTATAAGGCTTACTCTACAAGACAAAATAATTGACAAAAAGGGCGAAAAATATGGTAAATAAAGAGTGATACTCCATAACACTATCTGAAATAACACTCCATCTACACTGTATATTAATATGTTGTTAATAATAACAAATATATAATATATAGAAACAGTAATTTACGATCATCGAATAAAACAAGTGTCATAATTCAAATATCTAGGACCTAGTGTTTGCTATTTTTATTAAGAATAAGCCACAATTTTACTTTAAAATAAGTTGAGTGGAAATCGAAACATCAAAATAAACTTAAAGTAGCATTGTGGTTTATCCTCAACAAAAATAGTAAATTGTATTGAGATGCCACAAAAAATAGCTTCAGAACGAACAATTTCAAGATATGTCTAATTTTAACTCTTATTTTGTATTTGTAAAATTTATATTATTGTATTAATTTTATATATTGAGTTTGAGTTCTAAGTCTTGTTTTGAAGATTATTTTCATGCAATGCGTTGTTTGAACCCTTAAAATCTCTACGTCTCTAGTCAGATAACCAGTTTTTAGATGCTGAGCCTATGTTAAGCTAAATACACTTTCTAAATTACTCCCATTTACATGTATATGTTACACTCAAACTTCTAATTCGAACAATGTCCGAAATTTTTACTCACTTCTCGATGTGGACAACGTAAATTAACCACGTCGCGGAGTGAGCATTTTATTCGGACATTGGCCGAAACGGCATACACACAACGCGTTGTGGCTAAAAGAAAGTAGGTACTCAATTGCCGAAATAAACACGCTCACCGGAGATTGAGCAAAGACCATAATACTCATAACCCGAAGTGGGTAATCTATTTTACCCCCGTCGGGTTGTGGGTATTTGCTATTTGCGCAAACGCTGAAAAGCCTCCAAACACAGCCATACGCTACACCAGTTCCATAATAACAAGTAAAATAAAATCAAATTTTTCTTATAATTCCATTTATTTTAATTAAAAAAACTAAACAGTCAAATACAACAAGTATCTTATTATTGAAAATAGAAAAAAATATATTAAACGTTTTCATACCTATATACGCTTTTTATATTAGTCTATTTCATACATGTACCACTTTCAATGTTTATTTCAGTTCTTTTCAGAAAATATTCACTTTACTTGTTAGCACAAGAAGTGCTACCGTGCTTATGTTTGATTTTACACATTTGTAAGATTTGCATATTATGCAAGGAAGGATCCAAGGAAGAAGAAGCATAGGAAGGAGACGCACCTTCTGGCCGAGGAACCTTAGAGAATGGTTTAGCTGTAGTTAATTACAACTATTCAGAGCAACAGCCAACAAAGTGACCATAGCCATTATGATATCCAACCTCCGATAGGAGAGGAAACTTTAAGAAGAAGAAGAAGCTTTGCTCGAATTCTTCTTGCATCCACATCTGATGAAACCTTGTTTGAACCCGGATTCCCGGATGACATAATTGTTTCTATACGGACATTGAGCTGTTCATCAGGTACATCGATGTTATTAATAAATTTATTAGGAGCTACCTGCAACTGGTTTCAAGAAAACTGGCTGTAAAGAAATCCATGCCTTGTACCAAGGGTATAGGAATCATCGTTATTATGAATTTATTACAACATCCATTATGTCCAATATCAAACATTCATTATTCATATTCGATATTAAACAGTATATTTTTATCACCACGTACATCACACGAGCCAATTTGTTATCATATTTAAACATGTGCGGATTATTTAATTTGTTTAATTGTAGCAATTTATAAACAACATTTTGGCAATGGACATTTAAATTAGCTGACTAAGTATAAACCTTTGTTCTCTTGTGTGACCCAGTTCGTGTTGCCAACAAGAAATAATACATTTTAGAATCATTCTCAAGAATCACTTCAACCAGGCCAGAGGTGCCTTTAACTTCATTCACTATAATCAATATGTAGCATCAAATAGAGTCTTCAACTAAATCGCGTACAAGTCATTATCAGTACTCAACGTTCTCCCGGGTGATTACCCTAGTGTCGGTGTTCTAAATCAATTCTATCATTGCTATTGGTGTTTCCATTATCTGAAGAGACTACTCCACTGAGCATCGAATATTTGACATGGTCCTCATCGAGAAAAAGGAAACATCGAGGTAGAAACGAGACTCGATAAACCTACGACTACAGTCCACACCAAACAATCCCAGTAGCAGATAGACGACGGTAGGCCCGGGAGAACAGAAACAGGAGAGCCGCAGAGCATCCAGAACAGAAACTACAAACAGGAGAGCCGCAGAGCATCCAGAACAGAAACTACAAACAGAGGATCAACAAAGCATCCAGAACAGAAACTACAACCAAGAGAGCCGCAAAGCATCCAAAACAGAAACTACAAACAGGAGAGCCGCAGAGCATCCAGAACAAAAACTACAAACAGAGGATCAACAAGCATCCAGAACAGAAACTACAAACAGAAGAGCCGCAGAGCATCCATAACAGAAACTACAAACAGAGGATCAACAAAGCATCCAGAACAGAAACTACAACCAGGAGAGCCGCAAAGCATCCAGAGCAGAAACCACAACCAGAGGAGCGACTCAACGCTCAAGAAAAAAAAAACCGTAAGTTTTTGAATAGATTACATTTTTCCAACATTGCACGCATCGTATACTATAGCTAAATATTCATATCTAAATATTATATCAAAAATTAACAAACGGTCCACTCAGTACAATATTTTTCATGTAAATTTAAATTATTTCACTTATACATAAAGTACTTATCTAATAATAATAAACGGGGGTTATCTTTAAAAATAGTTATTACACATTTATCTTAATTCGAAAGTTTGGTTAATAAATACGTACACCTGCAAAATTTTACTAACACATTGTAACTAAGAATTTTAATTTTTTTATATATTTACGTGACTACAAAATATTTCAATTCAGTCATCTAATTATTTAAATTGACCTATCTTAAACTGACGATTTAGTTACAAGGTCAAACGGTACATATTTTTCTATTACGTAACCTCAAGTCCTCCGTAATTAGCGGTTAGTATTACAGGTGTTTATAAATATACAAGTTGAATCAGATTGACTGAAAATAAATTATTTAATAGCGTATAAAATTGTTTACTCCTGGATAAAAGTAGGTAAATTTAAAAAATTGGTAAAAACATGGAAACTGTATACGGCAAGCAGGCAGAGATCGGAGCAGAGATATGTAAACTGGTATCGAATCTTAAAAAGGATTCTACTTCTCGAAAAACAATATATTAAAGAGCGTCAGGATAGGTTGGAGGATTATTGGACAAGATTTTTAAATAACCACGAAAGACTATTAGAGGGAGGTGCGACGAAAGACAAATACTTTGAAACAAAATATTACGATCAAGTCTTGAAGACTTATATTGAGGGTAAAACCCTGTTGGAAGAATATGGAAGAAACATAAAAAGAGGAAAAGCACCGAAAGTAAGGGAGATACCGATAAGAAAACAAAGACTCGAGGAATTATTACGGCAAGAAAATGAACAAGACTTGCAGGAGGATGAAGATCTGCAGTTAGAGTTAAAAGAACACATGGAAAAGGTAAATACACTAATGATCGAAGCAACAGTAGCTGAGGAGCTAGACTTTTTGGACAATGGAGAAGTAGAGAGAATAAATCAACTAAGGACTAAAGTCACGGAAACTTTAAAGACATGGCGGCCAAGTATGCAACGACCAGACAGCACACAGAGGAGAGATGGGGTGACACTACCCCAGGTGAAAATTCCTGTATATAAAGGAAGATACGAGACGTGAAGAACTTTCCACGATTTGTTTACTAAAGTAATACATGAAAATGACCAATTATCGAACGAAGAAAAAATGCAGTACTTAAAAACTCAAGTAAGAAGGGAAGCCAACAGAATGATACAGCATTTACACATATCCGAGGCCAACTACGAAGTGGCCTGGAACATGTTAAAGAAAAGGTATGAAAACCAGAGGATGATATTGTTTAAACTAATAGACAGGATGCTGCTAGCGCAGGAAGTAAAGGAAGCTTCTGCTAGAGCACTGAAATCGCTACATGACACCTTCCATGAGTGTCTGGAAGCCACCGGAGGACTAGGAACAGACACGGAAGCGTGGAGCCCATTGATAGCCAGAATAAGCATAACAAAATGGGATAATGAAACAAGAAGACTATACGAAAACCACATCGGAGACAGTAGAGAGATACCGACGTACAAATCGACACAAACATTTATACAGCGAAGATTCCAAACACTGGAGCTGCTGGAATCAGAAAAGAGACAAGAGAAGCAAGGAGGATCGGGTAGGAAAACACGAACAAACTGCGTGATGTGCAACGGAGATCACGGAGTAGCACACTGCAGAGAAGTTCAGGAACTCAGTACAAGAGAACGGAACAGAATAATAAGAGAAAAAGGTTGGTGTGCGAATTGCGTAGCACACAATAAAGAAAAACAATATCTTTCACAGCTGAGGTGCAGAAAATGTGGCGGAAACCATCACACAATGTTGCATTCTGAAAGAGGAAACGCAGGCAACAGAAGGGGCTCAAATGAAGCGACAGGAGAACAAGCACAAGAAAGAAATGGAAGAGAATCGCACAATAGGAGAAACGGGTACCAATCAGACAGGTACAGGGGAGGAAATAATTATTCGAACAATGCCAGAGAACAAAATAACCGAAGGCGAGAAAATACGCAAGAGAACAATGGGCAAAGGAATAACAACACACAACACAGAGGTCAGAACTCAGCTAACTGTGCAAGCCATAAGGAAGGTGAAGCATTACTAGCCACAGCAGTGGTACGCATAAGAGATGCGAAAGGAGATTCTCACATAATGAGAGCACTTATCGACCAAGGGTCACAATGCGCATTTATAACAGAACAAGCAGCGACGGCGCTAGGAACAAAAAGGCAGACAATACAGGCGACCATATCCGGAATAGGCTCGTCAGGGGAAAAGACAGCTAACTGGAGTATAAAACTTTTGATCGGAACTCATTACCAAAGTGACTTCGAGATGGAATTAGAGGTACTGGTATTACCAAAAATAACAAGGGATTTGCCGGAACAGGATATAATATTACAGGAATATAACGAGAAAAACGCACTACTGGCAGACCCAAGATACTACAAGGTAGGGATTTACTACTAGGGGTCAAAGAATGTAGCCACATATTGATGGAGGGTATGGACCGATTAAGTAACGGCCTACTCAGCCAAAACACGAGACTGGGATGAATAGTGTCAGAAACGACACAAAGAAAAGAATCCAGTCCTTAGGAAACAAATCATAACACTATGACAATAATTGTAAAGGCGGGAAATTTCAGCTCCTTATCAGGGGCAACTACATACGTTAAAGATCAAGAAACACTTGTCCAAACATAAAACGTAGAAATCTCCAAAACCCGAAGAAGCAGTAGGTATAAAGGGAGAAGAAAAAGTGTACCAAACGGACACAAATACAAGAATACACACACAAAACAATACAGTTCAATACAAAACGTCGATCGACGGAACGAACGCGAAAAGGTAATACAGGAAAATTACAAAAATAACTCTGAAAGAAGAGTGAAATGCAGAAGCAAATACAATAGTGCTAACGCAAACGGAAGACGTGACACGAGGACGTATCGTGATCATAGAAATTCAAAGCAATACGGACTACAGGAGTCGAAGATGTACCATGAAATAACGTACAGAAAAACAAAAGAAGATAGACGTCGTGATACAAGGACATATCGAGATCAAACTTATTGGAAAAAAGCGAAAACAAGAAGAAAAATTAAAAGTATACAAATAAATATGACAGACAAAATTATACGAGGAGGAATAAATATAGAATCTATACAAATACGAATAAACACAAAACATATGAAAGAAGGACTTATCATAATAAGAACAGAAAACAAAGAAACAGAGGAGCACAGCAAGCTCGACAAGGAAGAAGAAACAAACAATGGACTCAGGTGACTTACAACCACCGTGAGCAACAGGAAAATTCGGTGCCTGATGCAAAATTTTTCAGGAATGTATGCAAACTAGATAAGGATTGACTTTAAGAGTTGAAAACTAAGTCGTGTCGGATGATGCTAAGAGGTATGCCTAGGGTAGTACGGATCCCACTCGGCATGAGACCTGCATATTTAACACGACAATAGATTGTTTACATGATGGAGAAATAAGCAAACGGAACTTGGAATTATGGAATTAGGATAACTTTTTTTTTCAGCTATTATGCTGCAAATGGAGGGATTATTTTTTCCCCGTCCCAAGGAACTATAGTTATTAGATTATTAACTAACTATAGTTATTAAATTATTTTACACTTTTCTACAAACTTATACAACTCTTGTATACAGACTACAGGGTTAATAAACGAATACTTCAATTATGAAAGAAGAATATTCACAAGAAGAATAATACAGAAGGGAGACCAATATAATTAATTCATAAACACTTAAACACAATGCTCTAATAATAAAATCATTAAAAACTTTACGTATTTCAAATATTTTTTAATTCGCGTAATAAAACACGACTTCATTATTAACCTACATAATATGTTTACTTGAGGTAATACAATTCGAGTATGTTACAAAACATAAGCAAATCGAGATTCAGCAAGCACAGCAAACACTAAACTAGTAGAGTTGCTTGGATGACATAAATTACAATTAAATATATCTACGTAAAATAGACCAGGAGCTCGTAGCACAATTCGATAATATTAATAATAAAACTTCTAATACTACAATCCAACAAACGATTATAATAATAAGAGAATACAATAATAATATTATTCTTAACACATTGAAACATAATATATCCCACTCAATACCTTTCATGTACCCTTTCCTAAACTAAACTTTGACTTGACTCTTTGATTTAATTCTGATTCAGATTTAATTTTGATATTATTACCTAAGGTGTTGCAGTGGGAGAATTGTTATTTTGTTCAAAGACGAGTGTCTTGTCATCACATTATATTAATCTATTTTGTTATAAATACTTTATCATTATCATTGTAAACGTTGAGAACTGACTACCTTCGTTATTACTTAATTCGTCGGGCATTACTTAATTTCGTCGGGCAGTATGTCCAATATCAAACATTCAGATATTGAACATTCAGATATTGAACAGTATATTTTTATCACCCCGTACATCACACGAGCCAATTTGTTATCATATTTAAACATGTGCGGATTATTTAATTTGTTTAATTGTAGCAATTTATACATTTTGGCAATGGACATTTAAATTAGCTGACTAAGTATAAACCTTTGTTTTCTTGTGTGACCCAATTCGTGTTGCCAACAAGAAATGATACATTTTAGAATCATTCTCAAGAATCACTTCAACCAGGCCAGAGGTGCCTTTAACTTAATTCACTATAATCAATATGTAGCATCAAATAGAGTCTTCAACTTAATCGCGTACAAGTCATTTTCAGTACTCAACGTTCTCCCGGGGTGATTACTTTACTGTCGGTGTTCTAAATAAATTCTATAATTGCTATTGGTGTTTCCATTATCTGAAGAGACTACTCCACTGAGCATCGAATATTTGACACATTACATTTCTAGAAGCTAGTCGGCACCTGTCAAAATTAGGAATGTTTACCAAAACGCTGTCGTCGACTGTAACAGAGGTTAATTTTCTTCCAGTAGGCTTTAATATTTTGGCTACCTGACTTTTTAATGCAGTTACACAATTTTCTCATGTTGTGCCTATGACAGATTTTCTTGAGCAAAGAGTGCACAAAGGGAAAGTATAAGTCTTCGTTTTTTAAAACTTCATCACAAAATAGATTACCTACGTTGGGTTATGGGTATTATGGTTTTGCTTAATCTCCGCTAAACGTGTGTATTTCAGCAATTGAGTACTTTCGTTTACCCACAACGCGTTTTGGATATTTCGCTTCGGCCAATGTACGAATAAAATGCTCATTCCGCGACGTGGGTAATTCGCGTTGTCCACATCGCGAAGTAAGTAAAAATTTCGAACGGTGTCCGAATTCGAAGTTTGAGCGTAACACATATACACAGAACAAAGGTTCAGCATTACCTTTAAGGCTGCTGTCTGGTCTACTAAAGATAGTCAATTTTATTAGTATTTTTTATGTCTAACTTATGTATGCTAATGAAATATTTTCGTTATAAAATTAATGGTTGCATCGACTGCGATGTAAGAGAAGTAGTGCAAACTTACCTATATATTGGTTTGCTGTGGCCATCACGATACCATAACACCATATAAACCCGATCTTCTTTTACGTCCGGTTCTATATCGCACGGTAATGTCGCACTTCGGGATAAAACGGCATCTACTGATTGAAACACTGTAAACAAAAAAGTATATAAGTCCAAGTATGTTCTTGTATATCTATAAAAATAACCTATTAATATAAATCTACAAAACATAAAATGTTAACTATTTTTTTTAAACGCTTTTCTTTACTTCAATAGTTTGCATCAAATCTTTAGACGTTAATTTGACTGACTTTTCTTCAATGCAAATGAATGAAAATTTGCAGACATATGCATTCGCGGGAACAATACACGAATAGTTAATAAAAAAAATTATGTTTGTATTAATTGTTTAAATAAAAAAAAAAAAAAAATTTAATGGAAAATGCTTAAATTCTCTTGTTTTTTACAATGTAGAAACTTGAAACTTTTACGAATTGTAGCTAACGATATGAACTATACATAATTTCATTTTTACGTTAATTGTTTACGTTATGCTTCATAAATTAACAATAAAGTTTCAAATTTTGGACGCTCATATATTTGTTTATATATAAATTGGCGTTTATTCGTGTCAAATTTCAATAAGATACGAAACAAAACTTTAACCAAAACTGGAATTCAAAAATTTCGTTTTTTTATCGTAGTGTTAGAAAAACCACCGGCAGAGACGTTTTATGCTACAATTAACATTAGAATTAGTTTTGTCGTATTAATTAATTAAACACTTTTCTTTAGTTCAATCGTTTGGGTCAAATCTTTGGACGTTAATTTTTACTACCTTTTCTTCAGTGCAAAAAATGACTAAAAATTTGCAGACATATGCATTCGCGAGAACAATACACGAATAGTCAATAAAAAAAATTTTGTTTTTTAATTGTTTAAAAAATAAAAAAACGATTTTAATGAAAAATGCTTAAATTTTCTTTTTTTTATACAATGAAGAAACTTGAAACTTTTACAGATTGTAGCTAATTATATGAAATATACATAGTTTCACTTTTTACGTTAATTGTTTACGTTATGCTTCATAAATAAACAATAAAGTTTCAAATTTTTTGCCGATTCCGATTATTTTTCATGTTTGTATATCATATTATATGTTTTATACATATTTTAATAAACATGACGATATATTTTAATGTTTGAAAAGTGTAAGATTAAAAAGTAAAAAATAAAAAATATGAAAAAAATATTTTTAAGAAACTCTTTTCTTTAATTACGAGTGACTAAAATTAAACATATTATAAAAAAATCAACTAAAAAGCCAATAACAAAAATTGAAAAAATCTAATACATTCGTTGAAGAAAAGCGTGGTGCGAAAACCGTTTATTTGATGAAGACGCGCCACGCTTTTCTTTGACGAATGTGTTAGATTTTTTCATTTTTTTTTATTTGCTTTTTAGTTGATTTTCTTATAATATGTTTAATTTTAGTCACTCGTAATTAAAGAAAAGCGTTTCTTAAAAATATTTTTTTATATTTCAGGTAAAAAAACTATTGACCATTGACTGCAAAAATTACCTGAGACTATGATTGACATAAATATATAGTTTTTTCGGCGAAGTAAAAAAATTACGAAATTTTTCGGCGAAGAAGTGATTTTTTCATTTGTTTCATTTTTTCATGTTGTTCCAAGTATAAAATAGATCTGCTGATATTTCATCTTATCCTGTAGCTCTTCTGTTTTGGGCTATTATTATTACATTTTTTTCTTCCATTATTGTTGTGACATCTGCAATACAATAGTTTCGTATTTCTTTTACTGATCGTTCATCGCTAATAATTTATAATGTACTCTTTCCCTTAGATTTAATGTACTCCTCCCATCTTCTTATTTTATCGACATCGTTCATGATAAGGTTACCTTATTTATCGACAATGTTGTGGGATTTTTTATTATTACACCAGCAGCCTATTTTAAATTCTTATGTAAGTTTAATACATAGTGTTTCTTTTGGAGATTTTTTTCAAACTTTTCTCTTCAAACCACGCTTCTTTGGCTGTTTGTATATTTCTTCTTATTTCTTTGTGCATATCACTTTTGAGGACCGCAGTTTTTAAATTTCCGTCTGTCGTCCTTAACCTTTAACTACCCGCGCATCAAGTTATAACATAACTACACGCGTGGCGTACTTTATACGCCACAAAAAAATACACTTAAAAACAGCGAATTTGTTTTATTTCTTTTTAAATACCTTTAGTTGTTTGTTATAAACCTAATTCGGCATTGGTAAATACTTGGAGTTCCTTCTCAGAAGCCAATTGAGATTTATAACTGGAATCATGGAATAACTGGATTCCATGATAAATAACATTCCTAATAAAATTTTTTTTGAAATGTGATTTTTTACAGGAGAAAAAGTATTGTATATAAAGAAAAATATATTTTGTGCCATAACGACTAAAAACCAATTGAAATATGTACTTATATTACTACTTATATTAATTATAATCGTGGCGTATATTGTCCACCACCCGAAACAACAAATAATAAACAGTAAATTACGATCTTCCAAGAACGCCGATTATGACGAAACTAAAACCAAATTGTAAAGCACAGTCCAGTGATAGGTTAGAGAGATAAACAAGGTAAAAAATTTAATTTTTAAATATATTTGCAGTAGAATTCTTATATCTGGCGTACAAAATACGCCAGTGCGTGTAGTTAAAAGTTTAGGTTTAATACATCATCATCTTCCTTAAGATTCATCCACTGTTGTTTTTTATATTTAATTTTTGGTAACTCGACAATATTTTGTTTATGAGTTTCAAAATAATGCCTGTGATCTTCAGTATCGTAAAACTCTTGGTATTCTTTGAACTAGTTGCGTTGCTGGGGGTTTATGAAGGGTTATGTAGAATGTCGAGAACGAAACTGTTATTGGGTTGATGCTTTATGCTAACGATAACAAATTGGACGGAGAGCTAGTGCCGAAAAATCATCGCCATAAGTAATATGGAGTTTTTTCTGTGAAATGTGTCCATTATATATTGACAATTATGACCTCTTTCAGGCTGACACCTCAGTGGATACCGAAAGTAGCAATAAGGGATGAAAGGGGAAAGTTCGTGCAGTCATTAAAGGTTTTCACCTCCTATTTTGTTAAGCCTCCATCGATTTGCATGAAAATTGGTGACTAGTTAGAGCATACCTTAAGAAATAAAACTGATTTGGTGCCACTTGCGCTTTTACCCTGGTGGTGAAAACCACCTCTTCCCGCGGGTGAAAACTATTTTATTAAAAATAACCCCACAAATCGATAGATGGACAAATTTTAAGTAAAATTTGTTATATCATGTTATTAATATAAATCAATACTTTTTGAGTTATTATAGATCAAAGATTTATCTATTTAACAGCATAATATGCGTGAAATTACGGATGATAAAAAGAACATATTAATTAATTGTATGTTAGTAAAATATTATTTTTATATTATTTCGATATTTAGTTGAATTTTTTTTTCATTATAAACTGAATATGTTCAGAAACTGGGGGTGTCCAATAATGGGTACATTTGACATATTCGAATACACCTTTGCTAAAATTATAATATCGAAATAATACAAAAATAATATAAAAATAATATTTTAGTAACATACAATTAATTCATATGTTCTTTTTATCATCCCTAACTTCACGCATGTGCTCTTAAACAGACAAATTTTTATCTTTAATAACTTAAAAAGTATTGATTTATTTTAATAACATGATATAACAAATTTTACTTAAAATTTGTCCCTCTATCGCTATGTGGGGTTATTTTTAATAAAATAGTTTTCACACGCGGGAAGGGGTGGTATTCACCACCAGGGTAAAAGCGCAAGTGGCACCAAATCAGTTTTGTTTCTTGAGGTATGCTCTAACTAGTCACCAATTTTCATGCAAATCAATGGAGGTTTAACAAAATAGGAAGTGAAAACCTTTAAAGACTACACCAACTTTCCCCTTTCATCCCTTACTGCTACTTCCTGTATCCACTGAGGTGTCAGCCTGAAATGGGTCATAATTATCAATAAACAATAGACACATTTCACATGCCCTACTCCATATTACTTATGACGATGATTTTTCGGCTCTATCTCTTAGACTAAATGTTTTGAGAGACTAAAGTTTATAACTGAAGGAGTCAAATATTGAGCGAATTCTGTTTCCTCCTAAGATCTACTGCACCATTCAGTTATTTAATATATGCTCTAAAAAGAGGAAAATTTTGTTAATATTGCAAATAAACAATGTGCTTTCAAGAGAAAAACGTCCCTATTAATTGGATTACAATTGTCCTCATTGATTACTTGTCCAATCAATATGTTACAATTCTTGATAATGTACTCGATATTCATTTGAAGCTTTATCGTTTACACCAAGAACATAAATAAACTGAATAACCTTTAAAATTTATAAATACCACCCTGACATAAACGATACACGCCGCCCTCTATACACTGAAATTTAAGCTCTATCTGGCTTTTTACGATTAATTTATTGATAGATTAAATATGCATAGAATAGAGTAACGATGCAAGCTACTGGTAAATGCAGGATTATTTTGTGCCTTGGACGATTTATTAGGCATTATAAGCTTTTAGAAACGACAGAAAATGTTGTTGCTCATAAATGCTGCGGAGAATCTGCAAGATATTTTAAAAAACAACTAAATGCAGAGGTTTCTCTACTAGTGAAAGATAACGGTTTACAAAACTGGTTGAAATTCCGTTTCTGATTTAATTTTATTTACAAAACTATTCCACTAAAAACTTTTTCTACGAGCGTGCACAAAAATTTTACTTTTCCGAACGCGTTTTAGTTTGAAAAGTTTTACTTTTCCGCATTACTTTCCGCACTGAATTTACATACATATTGTGCTTTTAATATAACCTATCATACTTTATATTTTATTATATTATATTTTAAGTACCTATTTGCTGATTTTTCCGGTAACAGATCAAGATTATTGACAAAATCGAGAATAGATGGGGGTAGTTCTTAGTCAGTTGATGCCATCTCAATCACTGAATTATTTTAAAATTCGTAAGTAAAGATGCGTGGAAATTTTAAAGTGTGTGACGTGCTTTTTAACAATAATTGCTTTGTTTGACAGCCTTGCTATGACTTGAAAATATTATAACCTGTATTGATATACACCATTTAGTGTAGAAAACAGAGGTTGAACCTCGCAAAATGGACACAAGTCCGGTTTTTATTTTTTTTTCTGGTATATAAGGTGGTGCTTATTATGAGACTAACATTTTGTTAAAAAATTTCGCCCCGAAAAGGGGGTAATTTGTGGTTTTTGCAAAACGTAGCCCTTTCTGTACGTTTTACAAAAAAATTACTTGATAGTAAAATGAAGAGGACTATATTTCCTACTATTTATTTCCCGACAGCATATGACTATCACACACCGTTTAGCGGGAGTGGCGCCCCAAAATTGACAAATTTTAAGAAAAGATGTTTTTAAAAAATATTTTTCCCTAACTGTACTGAAAATTAAGAATAAACCCTGCGCGCAATTAATCAAAAATAAGTGGCTGAATTTTTGGTATAGGTTTCGTTTATTGCAAATGTTTGAATTACAGGGTGTTCCATTTTAAAAAATTCCTTTTTATACCATCTGAACCGCCTATGCTGGAGTAAAAAATTTTTAGCGATTATCCATGTACTGGTGTTATTTACAAATTTCTATAATGCACCCCCATTTTTTTTCCGGGACCACCCCAAAAAAGGAGAATTAATAAAGAAAGTGATTTTCTTAGAATCCTTCACACAGCATGCCCTTTATTAAAATGCTTCATATTATATTATTTTGTGCACGTTCTTATTGCCCATGGACACCAAAAACGATTTCTTGATGCAACCTCTGTAGCCAAAAAAAAAAATAAAGGGGGGGGTTAAAAAAATTATTTTGCTTTATGGCCCATATGGACATTTGCTCCATCAATAGGGTTTTTCATAAATATATATGATTATTGCAACATCCCTTCGGAAAGTACCCCTATCCTTTAACATAAACTGCAGAAACTACACCTATCCCTTGGAGAGCATGTTTTTACGATTTTTTCATTACCTATGCATTTTTTTAAAACAAAACTTATACAGAACTAAATCCCACTATTTTCTCTACAAATAAGGTCTTATACATTTTTTTCGTATAAGCAACCGTTACGGCACAGTGGCGCCGTAAACCTCAGAAATGTTTTGGCGGGCTCCAGTTTTTGTCTTTATTTTCGTCACCTATTCATTTTATTGATAACGTACTTATGGAAAATAAATGAACACACTGTCTGCTACACATTATGACCTATAAATTTTCTATTTTCTTTGCACCCTAAAGCCACAGTGGTGTCCAAAAATCAATTTTTGAGTATTTTCTTTATTAATTCTCCTTTTTTTTTTGGAAAAGTTCCGGGGAAAATATGGGGGTGTAATATACAAATTTATAAATAACACCAGTACATGGATAATAATCGCTGAAAGTTTTATTACTCTAGCATAGGCGGTTCAGATGGTATAAAAAGGGTTTTTTTTAATGTATCACCCTGTAATTAAAAAATTTGCAATTGACCTTAAATGAAACCTATACCAAAAAATCAGCCACTTATTTGTGATTAATTGTCGCAAGGTTTATTCTTAATTTTCATTACAGTTAGGGAAAAATTTTTTTTTAAAGTTTTTTTTTAATTTGTCAACTTTGGGGCGTCACCCCTACCAAACTGTGGGTGATAGGCATATGCTGTCGGAAAATAAACAGTAGGAGATATAGTCCTCTTCATTTTACTATTAAGTAAATTTTTTTAAAACGTACAGGAAGGGCTACGTTTCGCAAAAACCACAAATTACCCCATTTAAAGGGAAGAAAAGTGGGGTTCCGGGGCGAAATTTTTTAAGAAAATGTTAGTATCATAATAAGCACCCCTTGATATACCAGAAAAAAAAACCGGACTTGTGTCCATTTTGCGAAGTTCAACTTCTGTTTCCTACACTAATTCATTACTGCATAACAGGTATGGTTCAGTAAACTCAGACACAACTTTCTAGTGATTTTAGTAAGTAATTTTGCCAATTTGGTAAAATTACCAAAAAATAATTACTCAATAGTAATTAATTACTAAATAGTTAGCAATTAATTACTAAATAGTTAGTAATTTTGCCAATTTTGGCAAAATTGGCCAAAAACAAAAAAAATACCTACTAAAATCACTAGCCAGTTGTGTCTGGGTTTAGCAAACCGACTATATTTAGGCACCACATTGACTTTAATTCGGGATTATTATAACTTATTAGCGTTATTTTTTAATTCAATTAATTGATTAAGATTTGGTTATTTGTTAAATGCTCGTAGAAAAAATATTGTTCCTAACTCTTGCGGAAAGTCTCTTTTCCGCACTATAACGTTATCCAAATATAGTTTTGAATTGCGTCCGATGAGCCAATACATATTTCTCAATTTAAGTCCAAGCTGTTTTCGTTTGTTAAAAATATGTTTTTTCCAAGTTAGACGGCGATCCAAGTGCATGCCAAGATATTAAGCGTCCTCAGATTGAGGAATTAGACAATTATCAATATATACAGGGTGCCGTGTTTCTCTACGTAGCGTGAATGTAACATGTAATTACTTAGTTCCATTAGATTTGATGCGCCATACTTTCATCCATTGCTGAATTCCATTTAGGTTTGTTTGAAGATTTCTTGATGCTATTGATGGATCTGTGTGGGATGCCAGGAGAGCAGTGTCATCTGTATACGTTGCAACTGTAGTTGTACTAGATGTTGGAATGTCCGCTGTGTATATAATATATAGAATTGGTCCGAGAACGCTGCCTTGTGAGATGCCTGAGTGAATAGGATATAATATCTTAATGTGCTCGGTACCGTGCTTCACAAGGAAGTGTCTATTTTCTATGTAGGATTTTGAGAGCTGGAGGTGAGGATAGGGTAGGAACTTCTTTAATTTTATTTGTAGTCCTATGTGCCATACCTTGTCAAAAGTCTGAAATATGTCAAGGAAAGCAGCAGAACAGCATCTTTTGGCGTTAAAATCCTTGTTTATTTGGTTGACTAGCCTTTGCAATTGTTCTATGGTTCCGTGTTTGTCTCGGAAACCGAATTGATGTTTTGGAATTATTTTATGTTCGTGTATTATCGTTTTTAACCTTTTTACGTACATTTTTTCGAAGACTTTGTTAATCATCGGCAAAAGGCTTATAGGCCGGTATGAAGATGCATTTTCCGGTCTTTTTCCGGGTTTAAGGATCATTAGGATTTGTGCCACTTTCCATGAACTAGGGAAGTAGTTTAAGAGCAGGATTGCATTAAATATAAAGGTTATTAGTTTTATGCACTTATCCGAGTCTTCTTTTAGAATCTTGCCAGAGATTAGGTCAAATCCAGGGGCTTTTTGATGTTGATTTCATTTATTGTTTGTTTTACTTGGTTGACTGTAAATTTCGTGTGGGGCAGATCCATTTAAAATGGTGCTGTTAGGAATCTGGTTAGTGCTGTTTCTTCCTCTGTAGATACTGTAGAAGGGTATAGCGTGAATACTTTTTAAAGGTGCTTGCCAAAAATATCAGCTTTTTCGTTGTCGTTCCTAGCCCAGGTGTTTGCCTCATCTTTGATTGGTGAGTTATACTGTTGGGGCCGTTTGAGTTTTTTCGTGGCTTTCCAGAGTGAGTATCTAATCTGTAGCTTCAGTCGGTGTTAAATTTTCTAAATATTCTTAAATTTCATGGTTTTCTTTAATGGTTAATTTCATGGTTAAGTTTTTTCTTATTTTCTGCCGTTCTTAACTGTTGCCAATTTTTACGTAATTTTCGTTTTTCTGAAATTTTTTGTTTAATTTTGGGAGACACATTATTCCTGATTGGAGATGGTTCGTAGCTGGGAGTCGCATACCATGCAGCAATTTGTATGCTTTTTGTTAGATTATATACAGCTGATTCTAGTTGGAGTTAATTTTTCAAGGATAGATTTACAGGTCTGGATCCCGCGTATGAAAAAAAGGTTGATTAATAGCAAGCTGAAAATTTGTTAATAGCTTAAGGGCGTCTAGTCGGATAAACTTTGATATATGGGAACACTGTAACAGGGCCAGTTTTAATTGTGGAACAGGTTAAAAATTTGGAACGGTCAGACTACGAAAACGGCACATTTATTTTGTCTGACAGAACAGACTTAAACTCTCCGAACAGAGATTAAACTCTCATGCAAAAATCAGACTGCTATTTATCACCTGTCATAATTCCTGTCATTTGACATATTCTACATGTTCCACTCATTAAAACGCCCATTTGGTGATAAATAGCAGTCTGATTTTTGCATGAGAGTTTAATCTCTGTTCGGAGAGTTTAAGTCTGTTCTGTCGGACAAAATACATGTGCCGTTTTCGTGGTCCGACCGTTCCAAATTTTTAACCTGTTCCACAATTAAAACTGCCCCTGTTACAGTGTTCCCATATATCAAAGTTTATCCGACTAGACGCCCTTAAGCTATTAACAAATTTTCAGCTTGCTATTAATCAACTTTTTTTCATACGCGGGATCCAGACCTATTAGTGAGATCAGGCTGTCTAGTTTTTCTCTAAATTGGGACCAGTTAGTCTTGGTGTTATGCAAAGTTGGTTAATGTACTTTGTTTAAGATTTTTTTGAAGATTGTTATTATAAACGGTGAGTGGTCTGATAATAAATCGAAGCATGATTCAGCTTTACATTTTTTGGTATCAATGCCTTTTGTGATGCAGAAATCAACGGCATCAGGTATTTTGTTTAAAAGTCAGACGGCCAATAAGTTGGTTCGCCAGCAGAGATTTGTTGCAGGTTATTTTCTAACATTGCTTTAGCTAATTCTCTGCCTCTTGGTGTTGTTAGTCTAGAGTCTAGAGCCTCACACCGGATGTATTGAATTATAATCTCCACCTGCAATGAATTTGTTCCCTAGGCCCTAGAGTGTTGAAATAATATTCTAGGAAATGTTCTTTTTTAACATCATGTTTAGGTGGACAGTATAAGGCAGATATTGTTATTGGGCCATGGGCCGTGTGCTTCCTCAATTGTTAAGCTGGTTACTTGCAGGTAGTCTTTGTTATATTTTTCCCTTTCGGAGTGTTTAAAGAATCACGTATAATTATAGTCCAGGGCGCATCTGTTTTGAGATGGACGTTGAGAGGCGACTCACATTTTTTTGCAGAAATTGATTGAAAATAACTGAAATAATAATATTTGGGTTATCCTCCCACTCAAAAAGGTCCGGAACATTGTTTAAATAATCAAAATGTCAACATATGAAGGAAAAATTCGACTTTTTTCTTCGTTTTTTGATTATAACTTTAAAAGTATTTCTTTCTGAGAAAAGTTGTACTGACATAAAAGTTGCGTAATTAAATTTCGTACAATATAGAATTACCAAAATTTTTTAGAAATAGTCAACTTTGTTGAAAAATAGCACTAATTGCAAAAAAAACCATACAAAAACAAGTATTCGCATTTTACGTTTTTAAACCATTTATGCTACACTTAGGACCTTCATTTTTTACCCAAAATAACTTTATGAGATAGTAAAACAATACTGTAAATTTCATTAAGATCGGTTTACCAGATTTTGCAAAATAAATTTTGAAATCCAGCTTTCGCAAAAAAATTAATTTTTTCAAAATGTTGCAGGACTTAAAATAAAGCAGATAGCAAGTTAAAATTTTTTTATGCGTATAGAAGTGTACTGTACATTTCATTTGCAATTTGCAGAATTAAAATCGATTAACTACCACGGCGTCAGCAATTTCTTCCAATCTTTATCTAATATATTATTTTCTTACTATATATTTTGTTGTATTTGAATATTTTAATTCCACAAAAATGAAACTAATTTTATTATTGTTTGTGGAATATTGTTTAAACACTTGAATATGTTTAAAAATAATAAACTTTTATTCTCTAAGTTAAAATATATGAACAAAGAAAGTTTTTGCTAAAACAGTGTTATTTAAAAAGACAGAGTATGTGTTTTTATTTTGCAATAAACAATATTATTAATTTATATCGAAATGTAATAAAAATAAAAAGTATCAATCACTATCATAGGTCATTGGAATGCCCAATCAGAGCAAACTATCCGCTGTCCTAGGCGTAGCACCAATAATTAATGTTTATTTAAAAAAATTTCTGACGCCGTGGTAGTTAATCGATTTTAATTTTGCAAATTGAAAATGAAAGGTACAGTACACTTCTATACATAAAAAAATACTACGTAAATATATTACAGTATTGTTTCACTATATCATAAAGTTTTTTTGAGTAAAATATGAAGGCTCTAGGTGTAGCATAAATGGTTGAAAAACGTAAAATGCGAATACTTGTTATTTTATTGTATTTTTTTCGCAATTATTGCTATTTTGCAACAAGGGTGACTATTTTTAAAATTTTTAACCCATTCTGTATTGTAAGAAATTTAATTACGCAACTTTTATGATAACTTTTCTCAAAAATGAATACTTTCAAAGTTATAATCAAAAAACGAAGAAAAACATCGAATTTTTCCTTAATTTTTTGACATTTTGATTATTTAAATAATGTTTTGAGGACATTTTTGAGTGGGAGGATAACTCAAATATTATTATTTGAGATATTTTCAAGCAATTTCTGCAAAAAAATTTTACACCTGTCAACGTCCAAATGTACTAATATTTTTACAGATGCTCCCTGGTCTATATTATGGCGCTTTCACCGTGAGATCTACCGTCTGGGTGTTTTGTATGATACAACGTGTAGCTGGGAATCCGCATGTAGTGTTTGTCTGTAAAGTGATTATAATAAGATAGATAAAGAAAAAGAACCATTACACGAAAATGTCGATATCCAAACAATACCCACTGTTTCAAAGCGATTTAAGAGTGAAATTGTAGAAATTTTTTTAAATGGAACTTTTCTTTCGACATTCCGCGCCGGAGCCCCTGAAAGTTGCGGGCCCCGTATAATTGATACGGCTGATACGGCGGTATCTACGCCTCTGATGGTACGGAAAGAAGAAAAACTGGTCCACGGTAAACGTACAAAGCTGGCGGCGTTGGAAAAGATAAAATTATTGTATTAAAGTGTAGTGTAAAATAATTAATATTCAGGTCATAAGAATAAAAATATTCAAATTAATATCATTATTTATTCAATGACTTGAAGTAGTTTGTATATTTAGATTATATACCTTTAGAAAGTAGATAGAAATCTGTTACCTCTGTAATTAATACCAAATATTCAACATTATATACCCCTTCTTTTGAATGCTCTGCACGCGATATAATGTATATCTCAAACAGGAACCTCATTTAACACTAGTTATTGACTCTTATGCCCCTCCATGTAATATAATAGTATGTTCTCTGAACTAGATCTTGTCATTGTACAATAACTCTCTGGTGTGGTATAATAGAAAGTTGTATTAATTGTCTCAGCACTGGCTGTTGTCACCCTTAACCACATCTATCACAGTAATAATATTAACCCCCGTTACTCCTATATCACATGATACGAATTCAGCAGTGTATAAAATCATTAATCAAAACATTGACAAGTTTATTGCGATATTATTCGCATTGACTGATTATGTGATATTCCGTCGTTGTCTTTGTTTTATTTTGCTTTGTCCTTTACAGGGTTGTACCTTTATTACAGGTATAATTCAAATTATTGAAGTTATACTTCTTTAGGCGCCATTGGGAAAAATGTTGAGAGTGAATTTTTACAATGTGCGCAGTATAAAAACGAGAGTTTGAAGTTAGTTACTAAATCTTTCAAGTTACGTATCAGCGCAAATAAACAGTGTGATAAAAAGATATTGGTATTTTTGGTAAATACAGTGAGTACGTTTAAGTGGGAATAAATTAGTTTTCTCGAGAATGGGCGACTTTGGAGATAAATCCCGAAACAGATCGATTTTTAGTTTTGAATTTTGATTTTTTGGCATGTTTATCATACTGGTGACTAGTTATTGTTTTAAATGAGAATCGGGGTCATGTGCTAGCTTATTTAAAAATATATTTAATTCCCTATTCAGTAATATAAACATTAAAATATTTATTTATACAGAGTGTCTAAAAACAATATTTTTTTGCTTAAGAGGCAACAGTAGCGATCAACAGGTAGCAACAAACGCGGTCCAAGATTGCGGCTGTAATTTTGAATATTTTGTTGTGATATTTGGCACACATATTCGTACTATGTATAATAAAGAATGGCGGTACAGAGCCCAATTTGAGGAATATGTTAGTATGCGGAAATTACTTTATAACTAAATAAAATATTACAAAAAGGAGCCTGTACCGCCATTAAGAAGAATAAAAAAATAAACTTTCTTTAAATAAACATTTTTATACCATGCCTAGATTTTGTGCCTAGCAGCAAACTTACGCCTCTCTGATGAAGGCTCCAGTTAGAGTCAAAAATCTTCGATTTAGAGTGCTCTTTTGCGCTCTCTGTTCTAAGTGAAAAATAAGACAGTTTTGCCTTCGCATTTCAATTGAATAACAATGGTATATATTTTTAAAAAGTCTAAGTTTTCACTCTAATGGCATATAAAACAACATAATGCTATTCTACATCCCACCAGAATGAAAACAATGGGAACCTTCTGTGGTTACACCTCCGAGGCTTCTACAATTTGCAAGCCATACGAATGCTGAGACTAAGGAAGATGAGGGAATTCTACAATTTATATTTCACGTCCCATCTGCTCAGCGCGGTAAAGTATATATTTTTATTTTGTATTAGTTTTACTCCTTTGAATAACTAGGTCCATTTTCCGTTGGAAATTACCAGCTGAACGGACGGGGTCGTGAATTGTAAATTTTTGAATTCTCTCTTGTCTTCTTCGCTTCAGCATATATCTGGCTTGCAATTTTGAGAAGCCATGGAGGTGTTACCTGGAAAATTGTCCAATAAGTTTTCTATTAAATATCTTTTAGGAATATTTTTAATATTTTTTAATATTTTTTATATTTCTATCAGGTTGAAAACTTTGATTTTCTTTTCTAATTTTGTTTAGATTTCTCTATAACTTTCGTTTTTATTTCTTAGTCGTTCTATGCTTTCTAACTAATTTTCATAAAATTTTCTTTTTTTTTTTCAATGTTTCCTTTTTTCTTCTCTTTTAGGTCTTTTAGGGTCCGATATTCCTCATTTTCTCTTCTTTGTTGCATCCTGCTTGATTAGTCTACGTTTATGATTTATTTTGTAATTTGTTGCTTCCTGGCACTACCTATTAACCTTCGGATGACCAAGGAGATACATTTTGACCACAGTGCATGTTTTTATTTAATAAATTCAGAATATTTTCAATTTTAAACTCATTATTTTTTTATTTGACTTAAATATCATTCTAGATACCCTCATATTTTCTATTAAAAATAATTCCCTATAATTTACGCAAAAAAATATATTTTGATGATGGCTCCAATTAAAGTCAAAAATCTTCGATTTAGAGTGCTGGTTTGCGCTCTCTGTTCTAAGTGAAAAATAAGACAGTTTTGCCTTCGCATTGCAATTGAATGACAATGGTATATATTTTTTTCTTCAAACGTCAAATAATGATGACATTACTTATCTAACTTGATCCTGTCAAAGATTGATGTCTCCGCCGGCAGCAGTTTTTTTCCCATTTCTTTACGGCGGAGGGAAAATGTTGTCATAGCAACAATATGAAACATGTCACAAAGCAACAATACAAATGTCATTAACAACAATTAAACATCATTTTTATTTATAGTAATATTAAAAGTACAATTAGTTAATGAGGCATTTTCAAAATTGAAACCGTGCAAAAATGTTCCCGACTCTTGATACGCATTGGTAATTATTGATGATACTGATGGTCGAGCACAACTTTCAGCAATCATTTCCCATGTTGGCGAATCATGAGGGTTTAAAATTTTTTGAGCATTATCGTTCTTATTTCTTATTGAATCCTCTATATATCCTTCGGCAACCGTGCTTGATTTCCAGCCCCCATGTCGTTTGAGGCATTCTAGATTTCCGCCTCCATCAATTAAAAGTGTTGCTGAAGTTCGTCGTAAAGAGTGACCCATGTATGCGCTTGCATCGTTTAAATTTAAATAACTAGCTACTTTTTGGGCTACTGTGCTGATCGAATGTATTCCCATGACGCTTCGGTAACACTTTCCATTTTGGTACTTGATAAAAAATCGGTTTTCTGTGAAATTTTCAGGCCGCAGTGATGCATACTTTTTATACAGTTTAATGTAGTTTTGACCAATTATCGTAAAAGATCTAATTTGTCGTGTTTTACTGTCTGGGATTTTGATAATTATGACATTTTCTTTATCCTCAATGTCCACAGTCTTCATTTTTACCATTTCGTCGCATCGACAGGCGCCGGTAACCCCAATTAACAAAACAACCTGAAATATTTTTATAACTTAGTAGAGTATACTACATGCTTTGCATTATAGTTTTTTTTTACCTTTAATCCTAAATACAACTTATCTGGCGCTTCAAACAAAAATGTATCAAACTCGTCTTTAGTGAAAACTTTAGACTTCTTTGCAGTACATCCTTCGCTTGTCTTTTTCAGAAAGGCACGTAACTTTAAAAAATTTGCTTATATCCACATTTTTTCTAATAACTGACTCGGATTTTATCATAGAGTATCGTGACCACATTGTAGAAGATTTCCATTTATTTTCATTTTCCATTATATTAAAATATGCCAGTAAAACGTCTTCGGTAACTTGCCGTACTCCTCTTGTATCGCACCACTCTTGGAAGTGCTTGTACGCTAACCGATACTTTATTCCGGACTTGGAGGGCCCCAAACGTGTTACTGCATCATTAGCCGCGGACTCAATTTCGTTTAGGTTTTCCATTTTCGCACTAAATTTGCGCTTGCGGTTGCAACAACAATAAGCTTTCTTTAATAATTGCAAACAACTGTCAAACAACTGTAACCAGGGAGACGCAAACCCCACCGACGACTTAATTATTTTAATTTCTAACATCTAGACGACTTTGATAGTTGTCACAGTTAATTTCGAGTAAAAATAGCGTATGAATTGTACTATTTATGGTTGAAAATTGCTACGTTTGAAGAAAAAATAGTATACTTTATTCGGCAAAGAAGCGACTTTTCTTGACTTGCCCTCTATTACGCGCCTCACTTCGTTCGGCGCGTAATATCGGGCGCGTCAAGAAAAGTCATGCTTCTCCGCCTCATAAAGTAATATATAGTCGGTTCGCTGAACTCAGACGCAACTGGCTAGATATTTTAGTCGATAATTTTTTTGTTTTTTGCCAGTTTTGCAAAAATTGGCAAAATTACTATCTATTTAGTGATTATTAACTATTTAGTAATTATTTTTTGCCAATTTTACTAAAATTGGCAAAATTACCGACTAAAATATCTAGAAAGTTGCGTCTGAGTTTAGCGAACAGACTATACTATTATTTTATATTAGTTTTACTCTTTGAGTAACTAGGTCCATTTTCCGTTGGAAATTACCAGCTGAACAGACGGGGTCGTGAATTGTAAGTTTTTGAATTCCCTCTTGTTTTCTTCGCTTCAGCATCCATCTGGCTTGCAATTTTGAGAAGCCATGGAGGTGTTACCAGGAAAATGGTAGAATAAGTTTTTAATTAAATATATTTTAGAAATATTTTTAATATTTTTTAATATTTTTTTTTCTATCAGGTTGAAAACTTTGACTTGCTTTTCAAATTTTGTTTAGATTTCTCTATAACTTTCGTTTTTATTTCTTAGTCGTTCTATGCTTTCTAACTAATTTTCATAAAATTTTCTTTTTTTTTTCAATGTTTCCGTTTTTCTTCTCTTTTAGGTCTTTTACGGTCCGATATTCCTCATTTGCTCTACTTGTTGCATCCTGCTTGATTTGTCGATGTTTATGGTTTATTTTGTAATTTGTTGCTTCCTGGCACTACCTATTAACCTTAGGATGACCAAGGTGGTAAATTTTGACCACAGTGCATGTTTTTATTTAATCAATTCAGAATATTTTCAATTTTAAACTCATTATTTTTTGATTTGACTTAAATATCATTCTAGATACCCTCATATTTTCTAATAAAAAAAAAATTCCCTATAATTTACGAAAAAAAAAAATATATTTTCTGAATTTGGGGTCAAAGACAAACTCCCTTGGCCTTCCATGTTCCAATTTTATATTAAGTAAATACGGTCTATTATATGGAATCGTATGTAAAAACATTCCAATATTGAAAAAAAATTGTTTATTAAACCTGTAGCAACGTAAATTAGTGTACAGTTTAAAATTTCTTTAGTTCTAAGTTCAGAATGATGATTCCTGTTTGTGTTCAGTTGTAATGTAAAAATTAGTAAAATTAGTAAAAATATGTTTTACTAATGTTTATTTATCATTCATTGATACAATAGTACGAATACAATATTTTCTTTCTTAAAACAGCTTAATTATTTTGTCAATTGTAATTTTTGACTAGGGGTAATTTTTGACCTCGTTGGTCATCCGTGTAACAAAAAAAGGTTGGTAATCGGAAGGTTAAACTTCATTCGGTTTTTTAACTAGTTGAGTTTTTCATCATTTTTAGTTATTATGTTTTTACATTTTGTCGACAATTCCTCCAAATTTTTCCCCGCCTCCAGGCTCTCTATCTCCTCAATGGTTTGTCTTCTATATTCTCTCACAACAGTTTCGATGCGCAGATTATCCGTCTACAATAACTCTGTCTATTTTCATATTTTTATTGTTCTTCACCTTTGATATTCTACCTCTGATTTTTGCCATTACAACAAATTGGAAAAGTGGTGTTTTTTCGCACGTGATCGTCTTTAATATCATTCATTTATAAAATCGGTACTATAAATCTCATGTATCGGTACTTTGGTAGTTTCTTTGTCCATGTTGTATTATATTCCTACAGTAAATGTTTTCTATAATTTTTGCTAATGCTGTGCTCTGTTAAGCTTTTTGGTTCTATGACACAATATTATGTAAAATGAAACTAAGATTGTAAATCTGTTAGATTGTACTTTGTATTTGATGCAGCTACAAAATAGTATATCTACTTTTATTCTGAAATCTTTTTAATTGCACAATTATTATCAGATATACACTGATCAAAACGAAAAAGGAGTCACTTACTTAATTTAATGCAAATTGTTTTGTAAAGTTACACACGTCACATCTTTGCTATTTTATTTTTAAATTATTACTTCACTTTATTTTCTTTACTATTTCATGAATAATTACCTTCTGTATTCGTTTTAACTTGTTTTTCCGTTAAAAACCTCTTTGGCGCCCGTTCTATAGGCAACTCTCTTTTCATCTAAGTCATACTGAACGTACTTCATATATCCTTAGTCTCTAGATATCTGTCTTTCAATACGGAACATGGTCGTCCATCTCCCTAAACTTTGCGCTGTCATATTTCAATGACAGTAACAATAATGGAGAGAGGGCAAAATTAATTTATTTAAAGACATATTTTTTGAATTCCCTATTAATTCCATTCCAAACTGGGATATCTACAATTTTTTTGCCAGTAAAGGACTTCCAACCCCGATAAAATTATATTCAATTTTACATAACGTATATGAAGAATCAATCAAAGTATAAACAGAATAAAACTATAATGCTCAACTAGCTACACTTTATTTCTAATTCATGCTTATTACCAATAGAACTCTAATAGGTTGTGTTTGTTATTGCATAACGCCCATATATTCGCTTACTACAGTATGGTTGTGTATAAAAAGTAAATATTTAGTCAAAGTTATCACCATAGCCAATTTACTTCAAAAAATCAAGAAGTAGACATATTCGGCGGGCCCGACAACCTGATCGAGCTGACCAAATTGCATAAAGCAAAGCCAATAACCAAGCAAGCAAGCAAGCAAAGACATGGAATTTAAATATTAGCTTCAATTAATTTCAAACAGACGATCTCTTGGGGTAAGAAAATTCATTATTTTTTTTGTTGTAATCACAGTTCAACATATAACAGTTTTTCTAGTATTTTTTATACCTAACCTCCCATCTTCTAAAAGCACGTGTTCCGATATTTCATTTCATTTATTAATATGCTTTTAGCAATCAAATTAATTTTTTCTATTCTCTAGTCTCCTCATCTTAGTTCCATTTAATTTATTCTTGTCATCTGCTACTCTTTTGATTATTTCTTAAAAGGATGGCAGACTTAGCACACTTTGGTTTCCCTACTTCTTGAGGTTTGATATGTGTTTTTATCTTTTAGTTTTTGGATATATATCACTTTTCTAGAGGCTATATTACTTCAAATCAGGCCCGAGGCACTACACAATTATCGGGCCCCTAAACATCATTTAATAATATCTAATAACTTTTTTAAATGTATTAATTATTTAATAGAAATATAGTTGCACAAGATAATAAAATTTTAATTAACAATAAATAAAATTTATGTTTAAACAATTAAACATTGTTTAAGGGGATAGGCGCAAACTTTCGGCTTCAATGCTATTCAAATGCATTCGTTTTTTTCGAAGCCTGAGAAAACTAATAAGTATTTTTGAAAAATTTAAACGCAGGATGAATGATTACGTTACTACCGAGGGTTGAAAGTCCCTGAAATCTTCGATAATGTTTATTTTAATAAGTTACAGTTTACAGGGGTGAAAAAAGATAAAATTGAGTGTGATTTTTAATTTTAAATACATATCTTATTCAAAATAAACTTTTTATTTATTCTAAGAGATATTCAGCCCTCGGAAATAATGTAATCTTTCATCCTGCGTCTAATTTTTTAAAAATATTTATTAGGTTTTTGAGGATTCGAAAAATAAACGCATTTAAAGAGCATTGAAACCGAATGTTTGCGCCTATCCACTTAATTATACCTCTTATGGTTATCATTTATCATTGCCTGTTCGTAAAATGAAAGAATTTTGAAAATTTGTTTTGTTATTGTTATAATAAACATGTTGTGTTTGGTGATCTTTTCGGGCCCCATTCAAATACGGGCCCGAGGCAGGTGCCTCACAGGTAGGTAAACCTCCTACGCAGGTAAAATAGGCCCTGCACTTTTCTCTCTTCGAGAGCCACCTGCCTTTATCACCGGTGATGCACACTTTAAGGCCAAGATAATGGATGCATCTCCACTAGACTACAGCTAGACTGCAACGACGATCATCTTCAGCTGCAGGGATCTGAGACCCAACCTGCACAGGTCTAGAAGAAGTCTACAGCAGTACCATTCGACATCAAGAAGTTACCATCGAACCAGATACCAAACGCCTTATATAATCTACAAATTGTTAGTTTTTGGCAAGAATTTGAATATATTTGTTAATGCATTTAATAAGTCACAGTTTTATTATATCTTTATGAAAAATAAACATGACTGGTTAAATTATTGCTTTGTTTGCTTCCATTCTGAATTTTCATAGTTCATACAGGACAAGACGAACACACACCTTGGAAGACTGAGCTAAGCTAGGGTGAGCGATAAGTAAGTTGGATGATTGAAGTATTATTTTCGGATATTATTTGGGTTATCTGGGGTGGTTTATCGTGTTTTTTGCATCAGTTTATTTCATTAGGTAGGAACTTAAAAATGTACGTCCAACCAGTAGACACTTAAAGTTTTTAAAACAATAGAAAAAAACAAGTTTTTTATCTTTGTTTTTCTTGTATTCAGTAAAAAAGCAAAACTTGATAACATTTTGGAATCACATTTAATCTGTTATTGAATTTCTGTCTATATTTACGTTAAAGTTGTTAAAAATTATTGATAGATTTTGATGTGCTTGGAATAAAGCCCCAAAGGCGCAGAGTGTATCTCACAGAGATTCAAATTTCTAGGGCAAAAACTTTGATTCAAAAAGTTTAAAAAATATGCCGTATAGCAGAAATGTTAAATTTTAGTGGTGTTGCGATAAATAGAGCCTGGAGCAGATATGAAATGTAAGGAGTTATTAGAGGACAACCTTATACGCATCGTGCATGGTCGACTGCAGCTAGAGAGGATCTAATTTTACAACTATGAGCCGTCAGAGACCGTCGAATTACTGCTCGAACTCTACAATATGAGTTGGTAGAAGCTACGGGTACAAGAGTAACTACTCAAACTATACGTAATCAGCTTCACGAACATGGATTGAATGCAAGAAGGGCAGCTAGAGTACCTCCTTTGACCCCTGCACATCGTAAAGTCAAACGCTTGTTTGCAGAAGAACACATTAATTGGACCAGGGCACAGTGAAGTAACGTTATCTTTACTCATGAGTACAGATTTCTTTTAAATCATGTTGATTGACGTGTTAGAGTCTGTAGAAGACCAGGCGAGCGCTTTTTGGATTCCACAATTGAAACCCAGGCTTTTGGCGGAGGCTACATTATGGTTTGGGCTGGGATAACTTTAAATGTCCGTTCTGACTTAGTAGTTATTTGGCAAGAGGCGATGACGGCAGAGCGCTACATAAACGAAGTCCTTGAAACACATGTTATCCCATTTGCTGAAAATATGGGATCAGAATTTATCCTTCAGCAAGATAATGCCAGACCGCACGTTGCCAGACTAGCGCAAAATTATTTCACTACGCACAATATTCAGTTTATGGAGTGGCCAACTAGGAGTCCAGATTTAAACCCCATCGAGCACATTTGGGATACACTCGGGAAGCGCTTGAAGGATCGTGAACCACTAAGAGACCTACAACATGTTGAGAAAATTCTAGTGGAAGAATGGGAACAGCTAGATCAAGGAACTATTCGAAATGTGATTGAAAACATGGCTGGACATTGTGCAGAAATTCGTCGAGTTAGGGAAGCTAGTAACTCTGTTATTATAAAAAATAAATGTAATTTTTCACATCAATCACTTTTAATTTTTTTTTTCACCAGAAAATTTACACTTCAGTAAGAAACACCTTGCTATGTTTACAGCGAAAAGCCTTAACCCGCCGTTACACGCGTCTTCTATTGTGACGTGGTTGCACGCGTATGAGCGTGGCCCTCACCTACACCAATTCGACTTATTTCGAGGAAGAATGAATGTCAACATGTACAAATATAAAATGGGTTGTACTCACATATTATAGAAAGTCTCGTAAACCAATTTTTTTTCATTAATTTAACAAATCAAAAGTAAAAATAATATAGATCAAAAGCAAGTTTTCTTAATTTTCAATTTCAGCAAGCCACTGAATAAATTAACGTTCTTTACGCGAATTCATTTTACTAAAAATACAAATTAAAATTAAAAACTGTTCTAAAGCTATTTCTTTGTGGCATTTATGTAATTAACTATTAATATTTTGTATTTTGATAACGACGTCCGAGGTGGATTTCGAAACGTCAATAAAATCAATTTTTCAAGTTAAATTGTGGCTTATTTCCCAATTAGAATAGGTAAATTTAAAAATGGGTTCTTAACCAGTGGCGCACCTAGAATTTTCCTCTGGAGGGGGGGGGGGTTTGCTTGGGCACCGAAAGTTTTTTGTATTATTTGTGAAAGACAAGTTACATTTTCCTACTTTCTTTTATATATATTTCTATATGCTCTGGGTGGGATTTTAACCCCCAAACCCCCCCCTCGGTGTGCCACTGTTCCTAACCTAATCCAAACAATAATATTTTAATTAAACCTACCTAAATATTAAATAAAAACCTAAAAGTTTCTTTGAGATAATAGAAACGTGATTTCACTGTGATTGCACGCGCAGTGAGGAATTCCCTCACTTGAAGAGGGATGTCTCTTCTTTCAACTATCACACAGCACACTGGCCGCCTGAAATATTCTATAACTTTTTCATACCCTCTCATAAACCATGCTAAAGGCATTCCTGGGTGCTTAAGGTTATCGTATTAGTTTGCACAATTTCATTGGTTATAAACAAATATGGTGAGGGATTTCCTCATAGCGCGTGTAATGGAGGGTTAATAATTGTAATTAAATAAAAATAAAATAATCATAAAAAGAATAACTTCAAAACTACGAACATCTTTATAAGTGGCTCCTTTTTCATTTTGATCAGTATATTTCAATTATGTTATTTCAAAACATAATATAGATATATTTTTATAAAAAAATTAATAGTATACTGAATTCGCTCTACCGAGATTCACTTTGACATATTCGGAATAGGAAACATATATCACAAAAATTCCTACCTCACACTATTAACTGCCAAAAACAACTTAATCTTTCATTAAAAAAGAAGAATTATTGGAAATAGTGGGAGTGTCTACTAATGTCATAAAATTTTGTGGAGTTTATTTCTACTAAATATTTTTATTTTGTACAATAAATAATTTTCTTATTTGTTATCAATGCATTATAATGGTGTAAATAAATAATTATTGATTGGCGTAAGGTATATGTTATTTTTATGTCTGTTTAATATTAATAATATTGGCTATGAGCAGGTGCATTGGTTGTGTAGTAACTTCCAATCACTTCTGACAACTGAACTTCTCAAAAAAGAAATTCCCAAAAAAAATAGTTTGCCATTCTTCCATTCATAGATCGAAGACACATCACTACAATTATTAGGTTACGTACAGGGTAATGTCTAACAAAAGAAAACATGCATAGGATGAACCTGACAGACAATCCCTATTGCGAATGTGGGTCCATAGAAAATCTTAATCACATATTTTTTGAATGCCCTAATAACTCCATTCCAAACTGGGATATCTACAATTTTTCGCCAATAAAGGACTTTCAACCCGATAACAATATATTAAATTTTACATAACGTAGATGAAGAATCAATCAGAGCAATTATAAAGTTTCTTAGCATAAACAGAATAAAATTATAATGCTCAACTAGCTACAACTTATTTCTAATTCATGCTTAGTACTAATAGATTGTGTTTGTTATTGTACCTTGTACAAAAAGTAAATATTTAGTCAAAGTTACCACCATAGCCAATTTACTTCAAAAAATCAAGAAGTAGACATATTCGGCGGGCCCGACATGGTCATGATCCAGTCAACGTCGTGACCGCCAACCTGATCGAGCTGGTCAAATTGCATAAAGCAAGGCCAATAACCAAGCAAGAAGAAGAAATTACTAACGTCAGTATCAAAGTAAATCTCGATAGAGCGAATTCAGTTTAAGTATAAAAATCATATTCAAATATCTGAATATCTGAAACTGCATGACTTTGTTCTATTTTCTACATTTTTCTTTTCTTTTTAATAAAACAAGTTGAAATTAAATTCCTTTGATAATATATCAAATTCTAGAAGCTTGTTTCTTTAATTGTTTTTGATACAAAATGAATTTTTTATTATTATTAATTAAGGACGGCGAATAACCTTCGCTAAATTGCTAACTGGGAGCATCAAAGGAATTCCAAACGAAGGTTCTTTATTGAGAAACTAGATAACGGAACACACCCGAGTCGTTTAAAAGGAAGCAAATTGATTAATTTTCTATTTAAGTGTTCAAAAGGAAATTGCTGTTTAATTAGCAATTTTATACGTTATAAAACGACTTTTTTCACAGTCAGCTACTTTTGTTTTTATTTTTGGTTCATAAATATAAAAATTTTAAAATAGTATGTAATAGGTTTGTGCATAAAAGAACTTTGTTTCATTTCTTTTATTTCAAAATCTCTACAACGTGTTGAGAGCTGATGTAAACAATTTCAGTATTTAATATTGAATCATTTCTCTTATCTTCTATCGGCCCGTTAATAATTTGTAAATAAACTGATCGTAGTTTAGCATGTAGAGGAAAATCTGTTTTAAAATGTTTTCATAAATAAAGTAGTCAAAGCTGCTGAGAGTAAAAATACTGTAAATATGTACTTTTACTATAAATTCCAATTTTTTCAAAAATAATCACTTCGAAATGGTCAAACTTACGAATCACATAAACAATACAATATATAAAGTAAATAGTAAAGCGGTAATTATTAACTTTATTTGGATTACTAAATAGGGGGAGATTTTCACGATTTTTGTTTACCAAAAAAAGGTGCCAACTTTAATTTGAGCATATCTCGCTTAGTTTTGATGCTAAAAAATTTTTGTAAACAATAAAAATATAGCTTTTTAAAACACTTTAAAAAAGTTTAAATAGGGTTTTCCCGAAAAGTGCATAGGTGTTTTGTTATTTCACGTTGAAATATTTGATTTGGAAATGACGAATAATAACATATTTTCAGGAGCTACAACTTTAATACTTACTTTTTAAGTTATTTACGAAAAACCGTCTGAAAACGTGTTTTTGTCGAAAATTCAACATTTTACATCGCAAATAACTCAAAAAATATTAAAAAAATTAAAACCTTATTTTTTAAAAGGTATATGTATTTAAAATCCCTAAAAAGGCTGTATCACAAAACGTTTTCGGAATCAATATTCAGTTATCACCTAAACTCTGCCATGTAAGGTTGTACCTACAATTTTCCAACCAATATGGTTGATGTCATGTGATGCCAGGGGTTAATCTGGAAATATTTTTAACATCCTTCAAAATCAGATAACATAAAGCAACCCCAACGGTTTAAAATCAATTTAAGGGTTTTTACCCGTACATTTTGGTGGCTTAAAGCATGTAAACCTGTGATAACAATGATAATGGAATATTGATTCCGAAAACAGTTTGTGATACAGCCCTTTTTAGGGATTTTAAATACATATACCTTTTACAAACTAAGGTTTTTATTTTTTTGTGATTTATGGTATACAGCCAGTACAGGAATTTTTCTTTGTGATATTTTCAAAAAATATTGACTTAGTTAAAAACTCTATAGAACAAAACTTGCTTAGAATTAGTCAATTTATAAATTTCCGAACTTATTTTAAACGCGCGTTTTTTCACACCCGAGAAGAGGTGAGTTTCACTCTCCAAGTAAAAGCTACCAAGCGGCACAAGTTCAAATTTGAAGTGGAGGGTAAGTGGAACCTAAATCCAAATTCTCATACAATTCGGAGTTGACCCTGAAAATTACACTTCAAAACGGTCATTTACTGGGCTACAAGTAAAGGCACACATTTTGGAGTGACTGTTTCATTAGACTATTTTTAACTGATAAAACGTCATAGCAGCGCCACGTTCTCTACTGACAAAACTCCTTCTAGTCCAGAAAGCCACTGCGCATCCGCTAGGAAAAATATTCTAATTCGGATTTTTTGCACAATCTTACTCAAAAAGGACTCTTTTTAACAAATTTGCATGTTGCCAGGACCAAAAGGTGGTCAAAAATTTTTGAAACTTTTTTTTGTTTTTTTTCCTAAAATTATTATTTTTTGCATGGAAAAAAGTTTTTTTTAGGTTTTTTGGATAATTCCAAACCGAAAAGGTCTTTAGTGACTTTTCTCTAAAAATGATAGTATTCGACAAATAAGCGATTAAAAATTGAAAAATTGCGAAATCGGCCATTTTTAACCCTCAAAAACTATGTGAAAAACTGAAAATTTGAATGTTGCCAAGGTAGGTAGATATTCTTTAAACATCTATTGATGAAATCCCGAAGAGTTTTTTCCAATACAATATTCAAAACTCCTTTGTTTTGTAATTGCTAATCAAGCGTGCGCGACACTATTTTCCACCGACAGTATGGTGCAAATTAAAGGAATAAATTCGTTATTTCGTAAACCAGCGAGTTTAAGGAAAAATCCCGAAACATGTCGATTTTTATTTTTAAGTTATGATATTGTGGCATATATGGTATACTAGTGACGTCATCCATCTGGACGTGATGCCGTAATCGATAATTTTTTTAATAAGAATAGGGGTCGTGTGCTAGCTCATTTGAAAGGTTCTTCAATTATCTATTTAGTAATATAAAGATTTACATAATTATGAATATAGGGTGTCCAAAAAATTTTTATTAAATTAAATTATTTGACAAAAAAATAAGTAGAAGGACACCCTGTATAAACAATTATGTAAATTTTTACATTACTGAATAGAGAATTGAAGAACCTTTCAAATCAGCTACCCCACGACCCCTATTCTCATTAAAAAAAATGATCAATTACGTCATCACGCCCCGACGGATGACGTCACTAGTATACCATATATGCCACAATATTATAACTTAAAAATAAAAGTCGACCTCTTTCGGGATTTTTCCTTAAAGTCGCCGGTTTACGAAATAACGAATTTATTCCTTTCATTTGCACCATACTGTCGGTGGAAAATAGTGTCGCGCACGCTTGATTAGCATTTAAAAAACAAAGGAGTTTTGAATATTGTACTGCAAAAAACTCTTCAGAATTTCATCAATCGATGTTTAAAGAATATCTACCTACCTTGGCAACATTCAAATTTTCAGTTTTTCACATAGTTTTTGAGGGTTAAAAATGGCTGATATCGCAATTTTTCAAATTTTAATCGCTTATTTGTCAAAAACTATCATTTTTGAAGAAAAGTCACTAAAGAGCTTTTCTGTTTGGAATGATCCAAAAAACATAAAAAAACTTTTTCCATGCAAAAAAAATAATTTTAGGAAAAAGCAAAAAAAACGTATGGCAAAATGCAAATTTGTTAAAAGGAGTCCTTTTTGAGTAAGACTGCAAAAAATCTGAATCAGAATATTTTTCCTAGCGGATGCGCAGTGGCTTTCTCTGGACTATTCCCGCCCGTGATTTCTCAGCGACAAAATTATGACAGATCCGTCACGAACGTGTCTGGTAATTTTATTGTGGTCAGTTTGACAAACGTCATTGAGGCGTAATCAATTTTGGACACATATTATAATGAATCAGTAAAATCAAGATTTGGGTGCCAGTCAGGTGAAGAAATCAAAAAATTGGTTTTGGAAAATGTCCCATTGAACACACAGAGATCCAGAAGCTCTATTTGGACCCAATTTTCGGATTTCCTACGAGTGAGAAATTTTACGCTTGAAATAATAATATGTACTACCATAACGGAAATAGTAAAAATTCTCGAGGATTATGCCTTTAGCATTAAAAAAGGGCAATGGCGAAGACTACAAAGAGTCGACTGTAAAGTCAATGTGGAATACTACAGCAAAAATGCTACAAGAAAAATATTTGACGTAGTAAGGCACCACTTTCACATATATATCTTTCCAATGTGCAAGATTGGCCAGAGATACCAAGCGTAGCCAGCTTCAAAGTGTCCAAGAAAAAAGATAACTCAGTTAAAAAGCATTATCCACCGAAGAACTATTAAAAATCATCCAAAGCTACGTCGAGGAAACCTCCGATGGAGCACAAAAAAAGTTTTTCACCTTTGCTCACTTCAACTTAATTGGAGAGGCAATGAGGCCGTAAACTGCATGATTTACTTTTTCTAGAAGAAATTTTTGATGTTATGGGAGAATTTACGGACCGAATTTAATACAACAGGCGCAGGCGGTTTCACTGTTTTTCAAAACAAATTAAGGCGCTTCGAAAAGTTTGCAAGCAGCAAATGGCTGATAAGAAATTCATCAAACGAAAATTTATGAATTAGCCTGATCTAAGTAAAACAGTTAGATTATTTTTGAAATCATTGGAGAAAAGGGGACCAAAGATTTTATCAGACAGACTCTTTCTTACCGTTTACCCCAACTGGAAGGATGGATGTCGATTCAAACTGGAATTAACACCCTATCTAAGTGGACAAAAATGTCAGCTGAGAAAATTGGAATAGACACAAAAAAACATAAAATAACAAACCATTCTCATCGATCTTCAGCTGTGTGAGCCTTGTTCAAGCAAGGTGTTTCTGAAGAGAGTTAATTAAATTAACGGGTCACTCAAATGCAAGCTCTCTAAAACCATATCTGCAGCTTGATTTGTCACCACCAGAAGTTGATCGAAAATCTCAGACCGACAAATAAAGCTGGACCTTCGAGTTCCCAAATGCTACCGGTCAATAATACACAAAATCATGCTTTGGTAGAAAAGAATGGGCAAACAACCATAGCTTATAATAATTGTACATTTAATATTGTTAACAAATAACTAAAGATTATGTTTCGTTGATATGGTGCATTAATTGTCTCATGAAATAGTCTTATCGAATATCATTCGAGAGAAAATTATTTACCGACAAAATTTTCTTCTGGTTTTATTCAAGATTGTTACCTTTTGGTAATTTTCGCTTATAGTATGGTATAGTTAGACCCAAACCCAGACATCCAAAGTGAAAGTTATCCTCCAACACCAAAGTGTTCTATATGGTCCACATCATGTTCAGAAAAAAGTCACAATATTTTGAGCGTCGGGTTTGGGGGGAGAGGGGGAGAAATCTGTAAATTCGTAGTTTTTTACGTTTTTCGTCAATATTTCTAAACCTAAGCGGTTTAGCATGAACAACCCTTTACACAAAATTGTTCTACATTAAATTTGAAATAAAAAAGGCCCTATGCATAAGCCTTCTAAAATGAACGGTTCCAAAGTTACGGAGGTAGTATAGTGTAATTGGTCCAAAAAAAAAGGCCTAACCCAGACATCCAAAGTAAAAGTTTTCCTTCAACACCAAATTGTTCTATATGGTCCACATATTTTTCAGTAAAAAGTTCCACCATTTTGAGCGTCCGGTTTGGGGGGAAGATGGGGGAGAAGTCGGTAAATTAGTAGTTTTTTTAGGTTTTTCGCCAATATCTCTAAAACTATGCTTCAGCGTAAGGTATGTTCTATAGAAAAATGTTCTACATAAAATTTAAAACAAAAAAGGTTCTATACATAATTGTTATAAAATCAACGGTTCCAGATATACGGAGGGTGAAAAGTGGAGGTTTTCGATACTTTTTATATTTACCGATCTCTCCCCCTCTTCCCCCCAAAACCTGACTCTCAAAACGATGTGACTTTTTTTTGAACATTATGTGGACCATATAGATCAATTTGGTGTTGGAGGATAACTTTCACTTTGGATGTCTGGGGTTTTGGTATAGTTATATCATCATAAATATTGCCCAAAAAATATAAAAAGTATCGAAAATCTCGACTTTCACCCTCCGTAACTCTGGAACCGTTGATTTTATAACAATTATGTATAAACATTTTTTGTTTTAAAGTTCATGTAGAATATTTTTGTATATAACATTGTTTACGCTAAAGCATAGTTTTAGAAATATTGACGAAAAACTTAAAAAAACTACTAATTTACCGGCTTCTCTCACATCTCCCTCCCAAACCGCAGGCTTAAAATGGTGTAACCTTTTACTGAACAATATGTGGACCATATAGAACATTTTGGTGTTGGAGGAAAACTTTTACTTTGGATGTTTGGGTTAGGCCTTTTTTTGGATCAGTTATACTATACTACCTCCGTAACTTTGGAACCATTCGCTTTAGAAAGATTATGCATAGGGCCTTTTTTATTTCAAATTTAATGTAGAACCATTTTGTATAGAGGGTTGTTCATGCTAAACCGCATAGTTTTAGAAATATTGGCGACAAACTTAAAAAAACTACGAATTTACCGATTTCTTCCCCCTCTCCCCCCCAAACCCGACGCTCAAAATGGTGTGACTTTTTTGTGGACATTGTGTGGAGCATATAGAACAATTTGGTGTTGAAGGATAACTTTCACTTTGGATGTCTGGGTTATGCCATCTTTTGGATCAACTATACTATATTATTATGAAATTTTGACAAAATTTAATTCTCGAAAATTGCCAGGCAACCAACTCGGTGGTATAACCGAAAACCGGTGTTTTGTAAAAACCGCCATTAGCCCAATAAATAACCGTTTTGAAGTGTAATTTCCAGGGGCAACTCCGAATTGCATGACAATTTGGATTTAGGTTCTACTTACCCTCCACTTTAAAGTTGAATTTGTGTCGTTGGTTGCTTTTAATTGGGGGTGACATTTATCCCTTCTCGGGGGGTAAAATACGCCTGTTTAAAATAAGGCTGGAACTGGATAAATTGACTTATTTTAAACACCTTTTGTTCTATAAACTTTTTTACGTAAGTCAATAGTTTTCGAGTTATTCGCGATTTAAAATGTTGATTTTTTGACAAAAAAACTACGTTTTCAGACCGTTTTTCCCAAATAACTTAAAAAGTAAATATTTTATCGAAAAAAATATTTTTAGCAAAACTGTAGCCTATAAAAAACAAAAAAAAAAATGGTGTACCACTAAAGTCTACAAATTGGGTAGAAGCAAAGTTGTAGCTTATGAAAAATACGTTTTTATTCGTCTAATTCCAAATCGAATAATTCAACGCGAAATCACCGAAGAAAGAAGCGTTTTTCGGGAAAACCTTATTAACATTTTTAAAGTATCGAAAAAAAGCTTATTATTTGTTTTTTACAAAAGTTTACAGCATCAAAAATAAACGAGTTACACTGAATAAAAAGTTGGCCCCTTTTTTTTGGTAAAAAAAATCGTGAAAACCTCCCTCTATTTAGCACCATAAATGAAATTAATCGTTTGGCTTTACCATCTATTTTAACTGTATGTGTATTGTTTATATGATCTGTAAGTTTGATTGGTTTGAAGTGCTTATTTTTGAAAACATTTGGTTTTATACTAAAAAAAAATTTCTAAAAATTTTTGAAAAATTTCATTTTTTCAAAATAACTTAAAAAGTATTAGTGATAAGAGAAATCTTAAAGAGTAAAAAATGTAGGTTTTGCTATTATAAATATGCTAGTTTCATTTTGTTTCTCCGTAAGACAAAAATTGGTTAAGATATGGCTGTTCAAAATTTGCATACACTCGTGATTAGTGACCCATTCAAGCTTTCTCAATTATAACCCTTTCGGTGAGACTGACAGATCGTATAAAAAATAGATAGGTAAGTAAATTGTTTGTAAAGCGGTAGCGATTAATTTCATTTGGGGAGCTAAACACGGCGAGATTTTCATGATTTTTTACAAAAAAAAGAGGGTCAACTTTATTTTGAGCGTAACTCGCTTATTTTTGATGCTAAAATTTTTGTTAACAATTAAAACAAAGCTATTTATAAATACTTTAAAAAAGTTGAAATAGGTTTTCCCGAAAAGTGCTTAATTTTTCGGTGATTTCACCTTGAATTATTCGATTTGGAATTAGACGAATAAGAACGTATTCATTATGAGCTACAACTTTGTTTTTATTTGATTGATAGACTTTACTGATACACCATTTTTTGCGTTTTTTATAAGCTACACTTTTGCTAAGGACATTTTTTTCGATAAAATACTTACTATTTGAGTTATTTGCGAAAAACTGTCCGAAAACGTAGTTTTTTGTCGAAAAATCAACATTTTCAATGGCAAATAACTCCAAAAGTATTGACTTAAGTAAAAAACTCTATAGAACAAAAGTTGCTTAAAATCAGTCAATTTATCTATTTCCGGTCTTATCTTGAACGTATGTTTTTTCACCCCCGAGAAGGGGTAACTGTCACCCCCCAAGTAAAAGCAACCAACGGCACAATTTCAACTTTGAATTGGAGGGTAAGTAGAACCTAAATCCAAATTTTCATGCAATTCGGAGTTGCCCCTGAAAATTACACGGTATCGCCGAATATCCCGTTCATTTACTGGGCTACATCCCTATTAAAAATTATTAACGGACCGATAGAAGATAAGAGGAATTATATATTTATTAAATACTGAAAATGTTTACATCAGCTTTCAACACGTTGTAGAGATTTTGAAATAAAAGAGGTGAAAGAAAGTTCTTTTATGCACAAACCTATTACATACTATTTTAAAATTTTTATATTTATGAACGAAAAATAAAAACAAAAGTAACTGACTGTGAAAAAAGTCGTTTTATAACGTATAAAATTGCTAATTAAACAGAAATTTCCTTTTTGAACAATTAAATAGAAAGTTTATCAATTTGCTTCCTTTTAAACGACTCGGGTGTGTTCCGTTATCTAGTTTCTCAATAAAGAACCTTCGTTTGGGATTCCTTTGATGCTCCCAGTTAGCAATTTAGCGAAGGTTATTCGCCGTCCTTAATTAATAATAATAAAAAATTCATTTTGTATCAAAAACAATTAAAGAAACAAGCTTCTAGAATTTGATATATTATCAGTAGTAATTGCACAAGAGCTCTGAAATTATTTAATTTTTCCCGAGTGACACTTTGACAGTTTTAATTTCACGAGCCGAAGGCTAGTGAAATTATGTCAGTGTCACGAGAGCAAAAATTCTATATTAATTTCAGAAGTCAAGTGCAATTTGTTGCGATTATTTTATGAATAAAACTGTTCAAAACCAAAATTTTATTGTAATTTATTTATGTAAGTACCATTAAACACACAGTTTTTATAAATATTTGACGATTGAAAGTCATCACTTTTATAATTTTTAAAACATTAATTGTCATTAATGTCACTGAATGTATTTTTTCGTAGCAACGAAGGGCATCTGACGTAATATACTTAACGACGGGAGATTATTAATAGTAGTTGCACAAGAGCTCTGAAATTATTGAATTTTTCCCGAGTGACACTTTGACAGGTTTTAATTTCACGAGCCGAAGGCGAGTGAAATTATGTCAAAGTGTCACGAGAGCAAAAATTATATATTAATTTCAGAGGTCGAGTGCAATTTGTTGCGATTATTTCATGAATAAAACTGTTCAAAACCAAAATTTTATTGTAATTTATTTATGTAAGTACCATTAAACACACAGTTTTTATAAATATTTGACGATTGAAAGTCATCACTTTTATAATTTTTAAAACATTAATTGTCATTAATGTCACTGAATGTATTTTTTCGTAGCAACGAAGGGCATCTGACGTAATATACTTAACGACGGGAGATTATAAAAAATTATCGATTTAATTCAGATTTATGTAGCTTTCTATTGAAGAATCTACTGTAGAATCTCCTATGAATGAAATAATCAAAAATTATCGATTTAATTCAGATTTCTGTAGCTTTCTATTGGTCAGAATCTCCTAGGAATGAAATAATCAAAGGAATTTAATTTCAACTTGTTTTATTAAAAAGAAAAGAAAAATGTAGAAAATAGAACAAAGTCATGCAGTTTCAGATATTCAGATATTTGAATATGATTTTGATACTTAAGGTGATACAGTAGCGATCAACAGGTAGCAAAAACGTGTTCCAAGATTGCGGCTGTAATTTGGAATCTTTTTTCGAGATATTTGGCACACGTATTCGTAATTTAATAAAGAATGGCGGTACAGAGCCCAATTTGAAAAATATATTAATATGTGGAAATTACTCTGTAATTAAATACAATATTAAAAAAAGAGCCTGTACCGCCATTAAGAAGAACAAAAAAATACACTTTCTTCAAATAAACTTTTTTATGCGATGCCTAGATTTTGTGTCATTTTGGAACTACTAAAATTTTTTATTTCATTAATAGTTCCAAAATGACACAAAATCTAGGCATCGGATAAAAAAGTTTATTTGAAGAAAGTTTGTTTTTATGTTCTTCTTAATGGCGGTACAGGCTCGTTTTTTTAATATTGTATTTAATTACAGAGTAATTTCCACATATTTATATATTTTTCAAATTGGGCTCTGTACCGCCATTCTTTATTATATTATGATTACGTGTGCCAAATACCTCGAAAAAATATTCAAAATTACAGCCGCAAGCTTGGAACGCGTTTTCGCTACCTGTTGATCGCTACTGTTTCCTCTTAAACTGAATTCGCCCTATCGAGATTCACTTTGACATTGACGTTAGTAATTTCTTTTTTGGGAAATTCAGTTATCAGAAGTGGCTGGAAATTACTACACAATCAACGCACCTGCTCATAGCCAATATTGTTTATCGTAAACAGACATAAACCTTACGCTAATCAATAATTATTTATTTACACCATTATAATGTATTGATAACAAATTAGAAAATTATTTATTGTACAAAATAAAAATATTTTGTAGAAATAAACTTCACAAAGTTTTATGAGATTAGTAGACACTCCCACTATTGCTAATAATTCTTCTTTTTTTAATGACAGATTATGTTAATTTTAGCAGTTAATAGTGTGAGGTAGGAATTTTTGTGTTGTATGTTTCCTATTCCGAATGTGTCAAACTGAATCTCGGTAGAGCGAATTCAGTATACCAGTAGAAAATATTGCCGGCAAAATTTTCTCTCTTATGATATTATTATATTCGCGGTGTGCCAGTACTTGGAAGGGAATTGAGAAACGATCGTGCGCGAATAGAGGAGGAATATTGCAACTTGCTTAAATAATTCATATTGTCAGTTGAAATTGTCAAGTTGACGTACATTTCATATCTACTGTCATTGAAGAAGAAAAATTATATGTTGCTCCACAATATTGATATGATATGCAATTAATATACAGTACGGTGGAATAAGTGTTGCCCCCCCCCCCTATTAACTTGTTTATTGCAAAACTCTCGGACAGGTCGAATTTTAAACTAACCATAGTATATTATAGCATCAACGTTTCGAACATTACGCGATCCCTCTTCAGGTCACAGGCATAACTTTGATTTTTTTAAATGGGAAATTACATCATATGACACCTCATTTAAAAGCTCTTAAAATACTGATTTCAAAAATGTATAATTCTTTAATCCTGTTTGAGAGCGTAGGCGCAAAATTTCGGTCGAACTCTTTTTAAACGAATTTATTTTTTTCGAATTCTGAGAAAACTAATAAGTATTTTTGAAAAATTTAAACGCAGAATCAAAGATTAGATTATTACCGAGGGCTGACAGTCCCTTAGAATAAACACAAAGTTTCTTTTGAATGATATATTTGAAATTAAAAATCACACTAAATTTTCTTTTTTTTTTTCGCCACTGCACTGTGATTTATTAAAATAAACATTATAGGAGTTCTCATGGACTTTGTACCATCGAGAATACTGTAATATTTCATTCTGCGTTTAAATTTTTCAAAAATATGTATTAGTTTTTTCAGGATTCGAAAAAAATGGTTTCATTTAGAAAGAATTCGACCGAAATTTTGCGCCTACGCTCTCAAACAGAATTAAAGTATTGTACATTTTTGAAATCCGCATTTTACAAGCTTTTAAATGAGGTGTCACATGATGTACTTTCCCATTTAAAAAAATCAAAGTTATGCCTGTCACTTGAAGAGGAATCGCGTAAAGTTCGAAACGTTGATTCTATAATATACTATGGTTAGTTTAAAAATCGACCTGTCCGAGCGTTTTGCTTATGTTTTTAAAATAAACAAGTTAATAGGGGGGGGCAACACTTATTCCACCGCACTGTATAAAGGTAAATTTAATTAAATGTATTTTGCTTGCAATACAGCATTTTAATATCTAATTTTATTTACTATATACAATTGTTTACGTTTTAATAACATAACCTGAATCTTATTTTTTCTTCTTGTTATTTTTTTGGACTATGGCCTTGACAATTATCCAGTAACCAGGACTAATATAATTGGCCAATATAATTAAAAGTGCGAATAAAGTTGCAGAGTGTAGAAATAGGTGTTGCTTTGCCGAACTTGCACGGTCCCAATACGAAAATAATACGATTTAATTTGATATTTTCTAAACCAGTGCCAAAAAAAACAAAACAAAAGAATTGGTATTTGTTGATGTTGACACCAACATGAAAAGAAAAACATTTAATTGTCAGTTAAAATTTCATGTTAGGTAATTAAAGAAAATCGTGCCAGGGTTATAAGTTCCGTCATTAGTGAACTACAACAGAAACTGGAAAAATATTTACCTTCGAATAAGTTGTTTCTGTTTATGCTTAACAGTCAACAAATACTTTTACGTTTTTAAGTGTTTGGAACTTTAAAGTATTATCAAAACTTTTATTAAAGATATAAAAGACTGTTTTAGAATATAAAAGGAAAAATTGCACTATAGTTCAGATAGAGTTTATTTGCTATGCACAATACTCCATACAAGAAACTACTATAAATGTAAATATTATTATGGACCTTCTAAACTTTATTTATAGATTCAATTTTAGAGAACAGTACAAGAAACTTAAATGTGTGAGCAGAAATTTACTTGTTACTACTTTCATGTTGTAAAGGAATATTGTTAGACAGTAACGGACCAGTGAGAATTAAGAACACTCAAATATAAAGGGATATATATTTTAGTTATTAACACGTTCGGTGCCAATCTTGAACAAAACGCCACTTGGCTGGTACCACGTACTTAAATCGTTCATTTAGTAACACAGTACTACTGACGCCTCTTATGCGTCATCGGTACCTTTGATAAAACCTTTGTGACGCTACTCGTGCGTCATGGGCACCAAACGTGTAAACTAATAAAAATTATTTTATGCTTTTTTGAATTTTGAATTTATTTATTTATCTACTTAACATTCATCTTTGCACATAAGCATTTACTTTTCCCTTCAAAGCAGGTTTAACAAAGCGAGTGACAACACAACACCTTGTTTGACTCTTCTTTGAATGAATGTTTTGCTGCTACCGTTGTCTTCTACCACAGCACAGGGTTTTTGATTTCAAAATAAATTACGTATAAATCTTAAATCTCAGCCATCTATTCCGATCATCTCTAGATATTAAAACAGTCTATTGAACGTCACCTTGTCAAACGCTCTTTCCAAAGTTATAAAGCAGACTTTATATTACATACTTGGTAGATAAAGTATCAGACTTAACACCAATATTAGAATATTCTATTGTCTTTTCCATGAAAAACGTTGGAAACGCTTCTGGATAGGTACATAAAAGACAAAATGATAAAAGGTAATCTTCTAAGCAATCGTCAATATGCAACTTGGTAAATCTATGGACTTATTAACATTAGATGATCTAAATAGGCTTATCTTAAGAGCCAATAGAGGATATATTTATAGCAATGGTCGCATCTTTAGATATTGAAGGGGCATTTTAAAGTTATCAACAAGTCTTTAATTAATGTAGACGATAAGTGGACAAGGCAGTAGACAAGATAAGAGCATCTTTGAAAAATATGATAGTAATATCCACTTTGGGTAAAGTAACCATTAAAGCAAGAGCAGGTGGAGGTTGACAACAACGGCGGGTTCTGCCATCTCTAATTTGGGCAACCTGATAGTAAATCTATCACCTCTTCATATCTTTATAAAGCGGCGAACCAGATCTTCGATGGATAGATTTATACTTAGTCAGCAACACATAAGCCAGGTACATAGTGTTGACAGTAGAAATCTAATCGAGGAACTAAAATCAGATATCATAATGGGGAGCAGATATCATAATACCCATTGATTGAACAGCTACGAGGTATAGCTTTGACAATAAATTTAAAATTAATATACCAGGCAGGGAAGACTGGAAGGATGATGTATCATCCATACAAACGGAAGCTACGTGGTACACTGATGGCTCAAAAACATCTAAGGGTGTAGGAACCGGTATAATAGTGACAAAGCAAGGAATACATTTCCTGGAAGTCCATCTATAAATAAACTTTCTCCTGTAAAGTTTAAATTTACGTATGTGTTTGAGTAAATGACCTGGAAGAAATGTGTACAATGACAGGCGATTCTGAACAGCATAAGATCTTGCCAGGCGAGGGGAAAGATTAGGGGTTTTTCCTAAAATTATTTTTTTTTGCATCGAACAAAGTTTTTTTAGGTTTTTCGAATCATTCCGAAGAGAAAAGGTCTTTAGTGATTTTTCTCTTAGGTTAATAGTTTTTGTTATATAAGCGATTAAACATTTTGAAAATTGCGAAATCGGTCATTTTTAACCCTAAATCGGACATTTAACTAAAAATTTCAATGTTGCCAAGGTAGGTAGATATTATTGATTGATGAAATCCCGAAGAGTTTTTTGCAATACAATATCGAAAACCTCTTTGTTTTTTAATTGCTAATCAAGCGAGCGCGACACTGTAGTATAAGTGAGGACGTTTGAGTTTGCATAAATTCATTCAAAAGAAGAAAACATTTTTTTGTACACCCTGTATAAATAATTATATTATTGTTTATATTACTAAATAGAGAATTAAATAACCTTTCAAATGAGCTATCACACAACCCCTACTCTCATTTAAAAAAATCATCGATTACGTCATCACGCCGAGATGGATGACGTCACTAGTATTATATATCTGCCAAAAAGTCCTAATTTAAAAATAAAAATCCACCTGTCCGAGGATTTCTCTTCATATTTGCCCATTCTCGAGATAATGAATTTATGCAAACTCAAACGTCATCAATTATACTACAGTGTCGCGCCCCTTGACTAGCAATTAAAAAACAAAGGGGTTTTCGATATTGCATTGCAAAAGACTCTTCGGGATTTCATCAATAAATGTTTAAAGAATATCTACCTACCTTGGCAATATTGAAATTTTTAGTTAAATGTCCGATTTAGGGTTAAAAATGACCGATTTCTCAATTTTCAAAATTTTTAATTGCTTATATAACAAAAACTATTAACCTAAGAGAAAAATAACTAAAGACCTTTTCTGTTTGGAATGATTAAAAAACATAAAACAGTTTTTGTTCGATGCAAAAACAAATTAGGAAAACCCCTAATCTTTTCCCTCGCCTGGCAAGGTGTTATGCTGTTTAGAATCGCCTGTCATTATAAACATTTCTTCTAAATGACTTACTCAAACACATACTTAAATTTAAACTTTACAGGAGAAAGTTTATTTTTCCCCTAAACTATGCACCTTTCGATTCACCTGGTAGATACACGTGCTGGGCTGATGCCTGCCAGGTCATGGTTTTTAGCCTTGGTGTGCTATGAATTATCACTATACACATTTCTAGCCTTACAGGAAGACTGTTAGTCGGAGGGTTCACTAGCTCTTGGACTAATATTCATTACTCATTCATTTCCATGCCAGATTTTAACGATTTTTTATATTTATTTAAATGGGTCCTATAGTATCATACTCTTTCAAATAGCTTCAGAACAACACTAAAGTATCCCATAAGTGTGTCATTTTCCTTTTTCAAATTTTCTACCGTCGCTGGAAAAGATATTGGTTGCACAATTCGACGCCAAGCGTCACCATGAACACCACGATTTTTATGTGTTTTTGTCAGGGATCCCATAAACAAGGTTCTGTTTCAAACAGTCTTAAAAATTCAATTATTTTTTTATTACTCCACTCCATTTTCGTATAATAGTATGTACCTATTTCATAAAACAAATTACTCTGCGGCGCTGCAAGCTAGAACTTGTTGAAACAGTGCAAGTGTAGCCACAACAAAGCGATAAGTAACGGAGTAACTCCTTTGTAGTGTCGAAAGAAACTGACTCCCGATATATCGCCTAACGTTTAACGGCATTAATAATGGCAATAACAAATTAGTGCGCTAAGTCATGGCTACACCTAAAGCGTTAGTTAAATAACGCGCTAATTAACGGCATTAGACGTTACTGTGGTCCCAGCATAAGGCGCATTATGTGTCTTTCTAATTTTGATTGTATTGACCAGCTGAGGACGTGTGTTCATTATTTCCAGTACTTCTTCATTCGTAGTTTTGCTGGTTCAGCTTATTCTTAGTATTCAAAATGAATTCATTTTGTTGACATCATACTCTTTTAATGTCCAGGTCTCACAGCCATATAGTAATAGAGACCACAGATGACACTTTAGTGTTTTTAATTCATGAAACCGGAAGGAAATATTTGTTCGTGTATTGCTAAGGTGCGTCGAATAATATGAAACCGGAAATATATATTTGTTCTGGACTTTCTGAGGTGCGCCGATAATATATCGCTTGTACTAACAGTACTTTAGTGTTGCAACTCTAAAACTGGCGGCCCGAGATCAAATTTCTCACCTTTAGTACCACCCTTGTGTTATAAGCTCTGATTCGACACCTCATTATTTGTCATTCTATCTGGTCTAATGACGGAGGAGCTGTGTTTACAGACAGACATAGATAATTTAACGTTTTCACATTTTTGAAACTGCGTAAAAACAAAAAATAATTTATTAAAATGACCACTGAGTCCAGTCCGACACTGCAAATTCATTCATATAGCAAAGGTGAACTGTTGTATTCTTATTTATAGAAGTTGAAACTGAAAAGTGCTCGTTCCGTTCATACACGTTATTTTTATTTGGAACATTACGCCGCTAAGATGTCTTCTTTTAGATATTGCATGTACCACGTTATTGTAGAATAGATTTTTATAAGACTCTCGGTTTGATCTTTTCGCAACATAAAGGAACTGTTTGATAGCTTCAAGAGCTTTTTGTTTGGTAAATAAAAACCAATTCGATTCCTTCTCGTTGTTTCGAACAGGGATATCTGTTTTCATTCTTCGGATATATTGTGCATTTTGCGCCTAATAGAAATGTTTCGATTGTTTTTGGCTTTCCAGGTAAACGTACCGTTTCAAATCAACTTCAAAATAAACTGAGTTTGTTGGTTTTTCTTTCATAATAAAAATACGGGGGTAGATTTGTTATTAGTAAGTGTCTATAATTTGTTATTTATTTGTTGACTCTATGTAAATTATAAACTGTTCGTCAAAAGTTAGGGATATAGAAAATTCTGCTGATATTCATAGTTGAGTTTTTCGCGAACAGACGGATTCCGCTATTTTTTTATTTTAGCCTTTTCTTTAGTATTTACACAGTTGTGCAAAGGTTTACTCAAACTTATTTTTTGTACTTATACCGGGTGGAAGAAAAAAATATGTTTTTCTTGTGTTAAGTTTGAGACACCCTGTAGGAAAAACGAGCTACAAATGTAAGTACACATCAGAATAATATTGTAGTCTTATGTTTTGTGAACATGCTGTTGTTTGAATGTCCCTGATATCTTTAGAAACAAAAAAATAGACGGTTTTGTAATTTAATATGTGTTTTAATCGAAACAAAAGTTTGAGACACCTTGTAACGAGAAAAAGGCACAAAGGTGAGTATATCCCGATATTATGTTGTAGTCTCATATTTTTTGAATATTTTATTTTTTTAATTTCTCTGATATCTTTAATAACAAAGAAACTAGACGGTATTACTCTTTAATATGTTTTCCTATGTTTCACATGTGTGATGTGACGCATGTCGTCAGTTAAAACATATATTAAAGAGTAATATCGTATAGTTTCTTTGTTATTAAAGATATCAGAGAAATTAAAAAAATAAAATATTCAGAAAATATGAGACTAAAATCCTAAAAACCCTCATTAAAATGCAAATTACCTCAGCAGTTAAAAAAGTAAATATTGTACAAAAATGACCCCTTCTTAATTACCTATTTAAACAATGATCCCGTCACATGATTTGGATACTTTTTTGAAAATATCCTTTGTATTCACCTAAGCTTTGATATAAAATTTATTCCAACCTGTACGGTATTACTTTTGATTTTTTTTATTTTATTTTATTATACTACATTCCGCTATAAACTGTAGCAGCTCAAAAAATTTAAATTTTACAGGAGCACGAAAACAAAATATGTATTTGCTTTGTTTACTCTCTAATATATTTTTTATTTTAGTTAGTATACATTTAATGTTTGAACCAATATTTTACCTCTTACAAATGGGCTAAAGTAAAATAGGAAAATATTTTTGTTAAAAGAAAATAAGGACAAAAAATTACATTTTTATTCTAAATAATACAGTTTTGTAATAACTACATGTTTTGTAAAAACGATCGCAACTTCTTGTCATTGCTTCGAATGATATTGTTTGTACCTGATCAGGAGCTTTTATTTTTAGTTGTGACATATCGGTTCTCTCCACCTACTGAAATATTTTTAAGGTTGCAATATTAGGTACAGTGTTTTTTGATAGTCTAAGAGCTAGTGAACCCTCCGACTAACGGTCGTCCTGTAAGGCTAAAAATTTGTCTAGTGATAATTCATAGCACACCAAGGCTAAAAACCATGACCTGGCAGGCCTCAGCGGTGCACGTGTATCTACCAGGTGAATCGAAAAGTGCAAATTTAGGGGGTAAAATAACCTTTTTCCTGTAAGGTTTAAATTTAAGTATGTGTTTGAGTAAGTCATTTAGAAGAAATGTGTACAATGACAGGCGATTCTGAAGAGCATAAGACCTTGCCAGGCGAGGGGAAAGATTAGGGGTTTTTCCTAAAATTATTATTTTTACATCGAACAATTTTTTACGTTTTTTGAATCATTTCAAACAGAAAACGTTTTTAGTCATTTTTCTCTTAAGTTGATAGTTTTTGTTATGCTATTGAAAATTTTGAAAATTGAGAAATCGGCAATTTTTAACCCTAAATCGAACATTTATCTAAAAATTTCAATGTTGCCAAGGTACGTAGATATTCTTTAAACATTGATTGATGAAATCCCGAAGAGTTTTTTGCAATAAAATATCGAAAACCCCTTTGTTTTTTTAATTGCTAATCAAGCGTGTGCGACACTGTAGTATAAGTGAGGACGTTTGAGTTTGCATAAATTCATTATCTCGAGAATGGGCAAATTTCAAGAGAAATCCTCAGACAGGTCGATTTTTATTTTTGAATTAGGACTTTTTAGCATATATATAATACTAGTGACGTCATGATAGCTCATTTGAAAGGTTATTTAATTCTCTATTCAGTAATATAAACATTAACATAATTATTTATACAGGGTGTACAAAAAATTTTTTCTTCTCTTTGTCAAATTTAATCAAAGTTAATTTAATAAAAACAAATTTTTTGTACACCCTGTATAAGTAATTATGTTAATGTTTATATTAGTGAATAGAAAATTTAATAACCTTTCAAATGAGCTATCACACAACCCCTACTCTTATTTAAAAAAATCATCGATTACGTCATCACGCTCAGATGGATGACGTCACTAGTATTATATATATGCCATAAAGTCCTAATTTAAAAATAAAAATCGACCTGTCTGAGGATTTCTCTTGAAATTTGCCCATTCTCGAGATAATGAATTTATGCAAACTCAAACGTCCTCACTTATACTACAGTGTCGCACCTGCTTGATTAGCAATTAAAAAAACAAAGGGGTTTTCGATATTTTATTGCAGAAAACTCTTCGGGATTTCATCAATCAATGTTTAAAGAATATAATCTACGTATCTTGGGAACATTGAAATTTTTAGATAAATGTCCGATTTAGGGTTAAAAATGGCCGATTTCGCAATTTTCAAAATTTTCAATCGCTTATATAACAAAAACCATTAACTTAAGAGAAAAATAACTAAAGACGTTTTCTGTTTGGAATGATTCAAAAAACCTAAAAAAAATTTGTTCGATGCAAAAAGAATAATTTTAGGAAAAACCCCTAATCTTTCCCCTCGCCTGGCAAGGTCTTATGCTCTTCAGAATCGCCTGTCATTGTACATATTTTTTCTGAATGACTTACTCAAACCCATACTTAAATTTAAACTTTACAGGAGAAAGTTTATTTTACCCCCTAAATTTGCACTTTTCGATTCACCTGGTAGATACACGTGCACCACTGAGGCCTGCCAGGCCATGGTTTTTAGCCTCAGTGTGCTATGAATTATCACTAGAAAAATTTCTAGCCTTACAGGACGACCGTTAGTCGGAAGGTTCACAAGCTCTTAGACTATGAGGAAAGAGATGACGGATGATGCAATTTGTTGGTGAGATAAACAGAAAAACGATTTTTTTTTTCAGTTAATACACTTTTAAAGGGGTTCTCTCCACTAGTTGTTTTGGAATTATTTCTGCAGTGAATCGTACTATGTATGTCAAAGCCAGATTAACCCTTTGCTTTATAATGTTCTTTAATGCAAATTTCTATTTTTTAGTTATTTGTTTATGGTAGGGGAGCCCAAGTGGGGATTTTTGCAGTTACTCGAGCGCGTCAAATTATCATATGGGGAGATACCTGGTGCCCTGCAGATGTACTTCTACCATATTGGCTCTTAACACAGGGGAGTTCGTTAAGAGGGGCCCGAAAAAAAATCTATCCTTAAAAATACTCGAAATTGTCATATTGAGATAAGGTATCTTAAGTACAGGCAAAAGAGTGTATATTTCAAAAATCTGACGATTTAAGCGGGGCGTAAGAAAATGGGCGAGTTAAAAAGTTTCACAAAAAAATGCGAATAATTCGCGAAATTAATGTAAGATCAAAAAACTAAAAAATAAGTTTTCAATATTTTTCAACAATCTATCGAATGATACCAAATATGACACCCCACGGAGAGGGGTGGGGGGTAAATTTAAAATTTTAAATACAAATCCCGCGATATTTCACAAAATAACCATTAGATCGAAAAACTGCACAATATACTTAATCAATATTTTTGAAAAATCTATCTAATGGTACCAAACACGTCCCACCACGAAGGTGGAGCGGGGGTTACTTTAAAATCTTAAAGAGGAGCCCTAAATTTTTATTCCAGATTTGGATTCTTTACGTAAAAATAAGCAACTTTTATTCGAAACATTTTTTCGAATTATGGATAGATGATAGACTATAATCTGAAAAAACGATGTTGGAACTGGAAAACTAAATTAAAAAAAAAGGCAAGCGCCCACTAAAATGAAAAATTTTTCCTAACTTTTTTTGGTTTGAGGACCTAATCTTCACAACCCAATAGGTCCCCAAAACGCTCGAGTGACTGTACATTTAGCATATTTTGCTCCCCTACTATTAGTCCAAAATAACATTTCTTTGCTAGCAGTATCCTTCGTTTTACTTCTTCAAATGACAAGTGTCATTATCGCTTGTTATGAGAGGATCCAAATAGGTAAACTTATTTACGACCTCAAAATATAGTGGTCCATGCTAAAGTTTGGTTCGAAGTTTCTATCTGTTTAGTTGGAATCGATGCTAACATGTTGGTTTTTTCCTCGTTTATTTTATGGCTCATATTTTCTGCGGCAGTTAAGAAGGTGGAACCCATTTCTTGTATCCTCATGTTCTGTGTTTATGTGTGTGTACAATCGAATCTAATCATCAGCATAAGCCGTACTCTGTATTGACTTAATAAAAATATCATTTCCCTCAGTAACTGTTATAGTCTATCCTAATAGGTCAGAGTAATAAGACAAAAATATACCCTGTTCGTGACACTCGACCAGCCAGGGTACTGAAGCGGTTTTTCGACAAGTAATACCTATAGGAACAAATTGTAACTATTTCCTGCGTAGGATCTGGCGGCCATTTTTATTTATAAACAATTAACTATAAAAAAATGGCATTTCTCCTTTTTTTTTTCAAATCAATGGAAAACAGTGAAACTTATGATTTTTTTAGTACAAATATCTTTGAGATTATGGAAAAAGCTTTAAAATGACATACTACAAAGTTTGATATACTCATTTATTGTTAATATAATTGCGAAAAAAGGTCGGAATTGCAAAAAAAATTATTTTCGCAATAACTGCTGTAAAAATTAGTGTACAGGTTTGAAATTTTTGTCATATGAGTGTTCTTTGGTGCTTAATATGTGATAAAAATTTCAAAGCGATTCATTCAATTGTTTAAATTTTATTCGAATTGTTTATCTCAGTGAGCATTTTTTTTTTGCACTAACATAAGTCAGAAAAAAATGACGTTAGAACCATTCCACAGGTGTCAAATGGAAGAGCATGAACTATATTTTCAACTTGGTTTAAAAAAAGCGAATAAAAAATGCATTTATTAGTAATAAATAATTGTGAAAGAGTATCGTAAATCTTTCCTTATAAACTTTTTGAATAACTTTTTCCAAAAAAATTAACTTTTTTACCCTGTTTTAAGTGCACAACTACCAAGTAATGTTATTATATCATAATTGATAAAAAATTGTAATAAATATATGTAATTTCTTATATAACAAAATAAAAAGTTTATAAGGAAATATTTACGATACTTTTGCATAATTATTTATTACTAATAAATGCATTTTTTATTCGCTTTTTGAAAATATAGCTCATGCTCTTTCATTTGACACCTGTGGAATGGTTCTAACGTCATTTTTTTCTGACTTATGTTATTGTAAAAAAAATGCTATCTGGGAAAAATAATTTGAATAAAATTTAAACAATTGAATGAATCGCTTTGAAATTTTTATCACATATTAAGCACCAAAGAACCCTTATATGACAAAAAATTTCAAAGCTCTACACTAATTTTTACAATAGATATTGGGAAATAAATTTTTTTTTGCAATTCCGACCTTTTTTCGCCATTATATTAACAATAAATGAGTATATCAAACTTCGTAATACGTCATTTTAAAGCTTTTTCCATAATCTCGAAAGATATTTTTGTACTAAAAAAACCATAACTTGCACTGTTTTCCATTGATTTGAAAAAAAAGGGAAAAATGTCATTTTTTGACACTTAATTGTTTATAAATAAAAATGGCCGCCAGATCCTACGCAGGAAATAGTTACGTTTGCTCTTATAGGTATTACCTGTCGAAAAAACGCTTCAGTACCCTGGCTGCTCGAGTGTCATGGAAAAAACCTTATTACCCTGGACTATAAAGCTTTATTCAAGAGAAGACATGCCGAAGCATCTCCATGCCGTAACCCTTTATGTGGTTCAAGAGTAAGAGTTTGTTACAGGTGGCCTCATATTTGCACTCTGCAGATCACTTTGCTCATTTGTAGTTGTTTTACAAGTCTTATTCATTTATATAATAATATGTTAACTTTATTCAATCTTTGCGTGGAGTGGCACTTCTGATCCTATGACGTTATTTGCTGCTTCCCTAATTGTTTTTCTACATAAATATATCATATTGCTCGCTAGATGATAAATTTTCATCTACTTGTATCTACTTTCATTTTCAAGGTAATTTTGACACCTTTCTAGTATCCGGGACTCTCAACCGTTTTAAATAATCGTAGGTTTAAATTGAAGTTTTAGTGTTTTTGTTTAGCATTTAGTGAAGGAAACAGAGGTTGAACCTCACAAAATGGACACAAGTCCGGTTTTATTTTTTCTGGTATATCAAGGGGTGCGTATTATGAAACTAACTTTTTCTTAAAAAATTTGGCCGCGGAACCCCCCTTTTCATCCCTTTAAGTTGTTAATTTGTGGTTTTTGCGAAACGTAGCCGTTCCTGTATGTTTTGCAAAAAATTTACTTAATAGTAAAATGAAGAGGATTACATTTCCTACTATTTATTTCCCGAACACATATGTCTATCACCCACCGTTTAGCGGGGGTGGCGCACCAAATTTCTAAAAAAGATGTTTTAAAAAAAAATATTTTTCCCTAACTGTAATGAAAATTAAGAAGAAACCTTGCGGCAATTAATCACAAATAAGTGGCTGATTTTTGGTATAGGTTTTATTTAAGGGCAATTGCAATTTTTTTAATTACAGGGTGTGTCGTTTTAAAAAACCCCCTTTTATACCATCTGAACCGCCTATGCCAGAGTAAAAAAACTTTCAGCGATTATCCATGTACTGGTGTTATTTACAAATTTGTTTATGGTAGGGGAGCCCAAGCGGGGATTTTTGCAGTTACTCGAGCGCGTCAAATTATCATATGGGGAGAAACCTGGTGCCCTGCAGATGTACTTCTACCATATTGGCTCTTAACACAGGGGAGTTCGTTAAGAGGGGCCGGAAAAAAAAATCTATCCTTAAAAATACTCGAAATTGTCATATTGAGATAAGGTAAGTTAAGTACAGACAAAAGAGTGTATATTTCAAAAATCTGACGATTTAAGCGGGGCGTAAGAAAATGGGCGAGTTAAAAAGTTCCACAAAAAAATGCGAATAATTCGCGAAATTAACGTTAGATCAAAAAACTAAAAAATAAGTTTTCAATATTTTTCAACAATCTATCGAATGATACCAAATATGAACCCCCACGGAGAGCGGTGGGGGGTAAATTTAAAAATTTTAATACAAATCCCGCGATATTTCACAAAATAACCATTAGATCGAAAAACTTCACAATATACTTAATCAATATTTTTGAAAAATCTATCTAATGGTTCCAAACACGACCCACCACGAAGGTGGAGTGGGGGTTACTTTAAAATCTTAAATCGGAGCCCTAAATTTTTATTCCAGATTTGGATTCTTTACGTAAAAATAAGCAACTTTTATTCGAAACATTTTTTCGAATTATGGATAGATGGCGCTATAATCTGAAAAAACGATTGTTGGAACTGGAAAACTAAATTAAAAAATGGCAAGCGCCCACTAAAATGAAAAACTTTACTTAACTTTTTTTGATTTGAGGACCTAATCTTCACAACCCAATAGGTCTCCAAAGCGCTCGAGTGACTGTACATTTAGCATACTTTGCTCCCCTACTATTAGTCCAAAATACCATTTCTTTGCTAGCAGTATCCTTCGTTTTACTTCTTCAAATGACAAGTGTCATTATCGCTTGTTATGAGAGGACCCAAAGAGGTAATAGCTATTTGTATAACAAGGGAGGAAAGTGCTACTTTTCCTCCTGAGAATAAAGTGGGCAGTAAACATTCGAGGGAGGAAAAGGCACTTTACTCCCATGTTATACATATGGTTTCTCCACCTTCCTCAAATAACAAGTCATTTTTTCATTTTTACTTAATTGATTTATGTAACTAACCAACAAAATTTATTAAAATTAAAACTAACCAGTAGGTACAGTATAACTGTCAACTGTCAAATATAAGTCAAATTATTAATGTAAACATTGTTAAATCAAAATAAAAATTTAATGTTTTTTTATCATTCTGCAAAATACAGGGTGTTTTATAAATAAACGTTAAAATGTATAGATACTTACGTACTAGAAAATAGATATTGTACAGAGGGTCAATAAGTTACACTTATTTCATAAATGAAATACCATGACGTCACTTTTACTTTTCCTCCCTAGGGAGTAAAAGTACAACTTTGCTCCCTACAATCAGGTCTGGAAAAGTATAGTTTCGGTAGAGGTAGGTGGAAAACTTATTTACGACCTCAAAATATAGTGGTCCATGCTAAAGTTTGGTTCGGAGTTTCTATCTGTTTAGTTGGAATCGGTACTAACATGTTGGTTTTTTCCTCGTTTATTTTATGGCTCATATTTTCTGCAGCCGTTAAGAAGGTGGAACCCATTTCTTGTGTCCTCATGTTCTGTGTTTATGTGTGTGTACAATCGAATCTAATCATCAGCATAAGCCAGACTCTGCATTGACTTAATAAAAATATCATTTCCCTCAGTAACTGTTATAGTCTATCCTAATAGGTCAGAGTAATAAGACAAAAATATACCCTGTTCGTGACACTCGACCAGCCAGGGTACTGAAGCGGTTTTTCGACAAGTAATACCTATAGGAACAAATTGTAACTATTTCCTGCGTAGGATCTGGCGGCCATTTTTATTTATAAACAATTAACTATAAAAAAAATGGCATTTCTCCTTTTTTTTTTCAAATCAATGGAAAACAGTGAAACTTATGATTTTTTTAGTACAAATATCTTTGAGATTATGGAAAAAGCTTTAAAATGACATACTACAAAGTTTGATATACTCATTTATTGTTAATATAATTGCGAAAAAAGGTCGGAATTGCAAAAAAAATTATTTTCGCAATAACTGCTGTAAAAATTAGTGTACAGGTTTGAAATTTTTGTCATATGAGTGTTCTTTGGTGCTTAATATGTGATAAAAATTTCAAAGCGATTCATTCAATTGTTTAAATTTTATTCGAATTGTTTATCTCAGTGAGCATTTTTTTTTGCACTAACATAAGTCAGAAAAAAATGACGTTAGAACCATTCCACAGGTGTCAAATGGAAGAGCATGAACTATATTTTCAACTTGGTTTAAAAAAAGCGAATAAAAAATGCATTTATTAGTAATAAATAATTGTGAAAGAGTATCGTAAATCTTTCCTTATAAACTTTTTGAATAACTTTTTCCAAAAAAATTAACTTTTTTACCCTGTTTTAAGTGCACAACTACCAAGTAATGTAATTATATCATAATTGATAAAAAATTGTAATAAATATATGTAATTTCTTATATAACAAAATAAAAAGTTTATAAGGAAATATTTACGATACTTTTGCATAATTATTTATTACTAATAAATGCATTTTTTATTCGCTTTTTTAAACCAATTTGAAAATATAGCTCATGCTCTTTCATTTGACACCTGTGGAATGGTTCTAACGTCATTTTTTTCTGACTTATGTTATTGTAAAAAAAATGCTATCTGGGAAAAATAATTTGAATAAAATTTAAACAATTGAATGAATCGCTTTGAAATTTTTATCACATATTAAGCACCAAAGAACCCTTATATGACAAAAAATTTCAAAGCTCTACACTAATTTTTACAATAGATATTGCGAAATTAATTTTTTTTTTGCAATTCCGACCTTTTTTCGCCATTATATTAACAATAAATGAGTATATCAAACTTCGTAATACGTCATTTTAAAGCTTTTTCCATAATCTCGAAAGATATTTTTGTACTAAAAAAACCATAACTTTCACTGTTTTCCATTGATTTGAAAAAAAAAGGGAAAAATGTCATTTTTTGACACTTAATTGTTTATAAATAAAAATGGCCGCCAGATCCTACGCAGGAAATAGTTACGATTTGCTCTTATAGGTATTACCTGTCGAAAAAACGCTTCAGTACCCTGGCTGCTCGAGTGTCATGGAAAAAACCTTATTACCCTGGACTATAAAGCTTTATTCAAGAGAAGACATGCCGAAGCATCTCCATGCCGTAACCCTTTATGTGGTTCAAGAGTAAGAGTTTGTTACAGGTGGCCTCATATTTGCACTCTGCAGATCACTTTGCTCATTTGTAGTTGTTTTACAAGTCTTATTCATTTATATAATAATATGTTAACTTTATTCAATCTTTGCGTGGAGTGGCACTTCTGATCCTATGACGTTATTTGCTGCTTCCCTAATTGTTTTTCTACATAAATATATCATATTGCTCGCTAGATGATAAATTTTCATCTACTTGTATCTACTTTCATTTTCAAGGTAATTTTGACACCTTTCTAGTATCCGGGACTCTCAACCGTTTTAAATAATCGTAGGTTTAAATTGAAGTTTTAGTGTTTTTGTTTAGCATTTAGTGAAGGAAACAGAGGTTGAACCTCACAAAATGGACACAAGTCCGGTTTTATTTTTTCTGGTATATCAAGGGGTGCGTATTATGAAACTAACTTTTTCTTAAAAAATTTGGCCGCGGAACCCCCCTTTTCATCCCTTTAAGTTGTTAATTTGTGGTTTTTGCGAAACGTAGCCGTTCCTGTATGTTTTGCAAAAAATTTACTTAATAGTAAAATGAAGAGGATTACATTTCCTACTATTTATTTCCCGAACACATATGTCTATCACCCACCGTTTAGCGGGGGTGGCGTACCAAATTTCTAAAAAAGATGTTTTAAAAAAAAATATTTTTCCCTAACTGTAATGAAAATTAAGAAGAAACCTTGCGGCAATTAATCACAAATAAGTGGCTGATTTTTGGTATAGGTTTTATTTAAGGGCAATTGCAATTTTTTTAATTACAGGGTGTGTCGTTTTAAAAACCCCCTTTTATACCATCTGAACCGCCTATGCCAGAGTAAAAAAACTTTCAGCGATTATCCATGTACTGGTGTTATTTACAAATTTGTTTATGGTAGGGGAGCCCAAGCGGGGATTTTTGCAGTTACTCGAGCGCGTCAAATTATCATATGGGGAGAAACCTGGTGCCCTGCAGATGTACTTCTACCATATTGGCTCTTAACACAGGGGAGTTCGTTAAGGGGGGCCGGAAAAAAAAATCTATCCTTAAAAATACTCGAAATTGTCATATTGAGATAAGGTAAGTTAAGTACAGACAAAAGAGTGTATATTTCAAAAATCTGACGATTTAAGCGGGGCGTAAGAAAATGGGCGAGTTAAAAAGTTCCACAAAAAAATGCGAATAATTCGCGAAATTAACGTTAGATCAAAAAACTAAAAAATAAGTTTTCAATATTTTTCAACAATCTATCGAATGATACCAAATATGAACCCCCACGGAGAGCGGTGGGGGGTAAATTTAAAAATTTTAATACAAATCCCGCGATATTTCACAAAATAACCATTAGATCGAAAAACTTCACAATATACTTAATCAATATTTTTGAAAAATCTATCTAATGGTTCCAAACACGACCCACCACGAAGGTGGAGTGGGGGTTACTTTAAAATCTTAAATAGGAGCCCTAAATTTTTATTCCAGATTTGGATTCTTTACGTAAAAATAAGCAACTTTTATTCGAAACATTTTTTCGAATTATGGATAGATGGCGCTATAATCTGAAAAAACGATTGTTGGAACTGGAAAACTAAATTAAAAAATGGCAAGCGCCCACTAAAATGAAAAACTTTACTTAACTTTTTTTGATTTGAGGACCTAATCTTCACAACCCAATAGGTCTCCAAAGCGCTCGAGTGACTGTACATTTAGCATACTTTGCTGCCCTACTATTAGTCCAAAATACCATTTCTTTGCTAGCAGTATCCTTCGCTTTACTTCTTCAAATGACAAGTGTCATTATCGCTTGTTATGAGAGGACCCAAAGAGGTAATAGCTATTTGTATAACAAGGGAGGAAAGTGCTACTTTTCCTCCTGAGAATGAAGTGGGCAGTAAACATTCGAGGGAGGAAAAGGCACTTTACTCCCATGTTATACATATGGTTTCTCCACCTTCCTCAAATAACAAGTCATTTTTTCATTTTTACTTAATTGATTTATGTAACTAACCAACAAAATTTATTAAAATTAAAACTAACCAGTAGGTACAGTATAACTGTCAACTGTCAAATATAAGTCAAATTATTAATGTAAACATTGTTAAATCAAAATAACAATTTAATGTTTTTTTATCATTCTGCAAAATACAGGGTGTTTTATAAATAAACGTTAAAATGTATAGATACTTACGTACTAGAAAATAGATATTGTACAGAGCGTCAATAAGTTACACTTATTTCATGAATGAAATACCATGACGTCACTTTTACTTTTCCTCCCTAGGGAGTAAAAGTACAACTTTGCTCCCTACAATCAGGTCTGGAAAAGTATAGTTTCGGTAGAGGTAGGTGGAAAACTTATTTACGACCTCAAAATATAGTGGTCCATGCTAAAGTTTGGTTCGGAGTTTCTATCTGTTTAGTTGGAATCGGTACTAACATGTTGGTTTTTTCCTCGTTTATTTTATGGCTCATATTTTCTGCAGCCGTTAAGAAGGTGGAACCCATTTCTTGTGTCCCCATGTTCTGTGTTTATGTGTGTGTACAATCGAATCTAATCATCAGCATAAGCCAGACTCTGCATTGACTTAATAAAAATATCATTTCCCTCAGTAACTGTTATAGTCTATCCTAAAGCTTTATTCAAGAGAAGACATGCCGACGCATCTCCATGCCGTAGCCCTTTATGTGGTTCAAGAGTTTGTTACAGGTGGCCTCATATTTGCACTCTGCAAATCACTTTGCTCATATGTAGTTGTTTTACAAGTCTTATTCATTTATATAATATGTTAACTTTATTCAATCGTTGCGTGGAGTGGCACTTCTGATATTATGACGTTATTTGCTGCTTCCCTAATTGTTTTTCTACATAAACATATCATATTGCTCGCTAGATGATAAATTTTCATCTACTCGTATTGTGTTTTCATTTTCAAGGTAATTTTGACACCTTTCTAGTATCCGGGACTCTTTCAACAGTTTTAAATAATCGTAGGTTTAAATTGAAGTTTTAATGTTTTTGTTTAGCATTTAGTGAAGGAAACAGAGGTTGAAACTCACAAAATGGACACAAGTCCGGTTTTACTTTTTTCTGGTATATCAAGGGGTGCGTACCATGAGACTAACTTTTTCTTAAAAAATTTCGCCGCGGAACCCCCCTTTTCGTCCCTTTAAGTTGGTGATTTGTGGTTTTTGCGAAACGTAGCCGTTCCTGTATGTTTTGCAAAAAAGTTACTTAATAGTAAAATGAAGAGGACTACATTTCCTACTATTTTTTCCCGAACACATATGTGTATCACCCATCGTTTAGCGGGGGTGGCGCACCAAATTTCTAAAAAAGATGTTTTAAAAAAAATATTTTTCCCTAACTGTAATGAAAATTAAGAGGAAACCTTGCGACAATTAATCACAAATAAGTGGCTGATTTTTGGTAAAGGTTTTATTTAAGGGCAATTGCAATTTTTTTAATTACAGGGTGTGTCGTTTTAAAAAAAAACCCCTTTTATACCATCTGAACCGCCCATGCCAGAGTAAAAAAACTTTCAGCGATTATCCATGTACTGGTGTTATTTACAAATTTGTATAATGCACACCCATATTTTCCCCAAAACCACAAAAAAAAAGAATTAATAAAGAAAATAATTAAAAATTGATTTTGGGCCACCACCGTGGCTTTATGGTGCAAAGAAAGTAAAATATGCATAGGTCATAATATGTAGCAGATAGTGTGTTCTTTTATTTTCCATAAGTACGATATCAATAAAATGAATAGGTGACGAAAACAAAAACAAAAACTGGAGCCCGCAAAGCATTTCTGAGGTTTACGGCGCCACTGTGCTGTAACGGTTGCTTATACAAAAAAAAATGCATAGGACCTTGTTTGTAGAGAAAATAGTGGTCTTTAATTCTGTATAAGTTTTGTTTTAAAAAAATGCATGTAAGCTTTGTGGTGACACTGACTTTGGCAAGTTGTCATTACAATCATAAATGAATTTGCTTTAATATAATTTAATATTTAAAAGTTTAAAAGACAATTCAAGTTCTTATAATAAGAAATGTAAAGCATGAACATTTAATTGTCGATTCTTTGTTTTAGGTTAGTATTTCATTAGTTAATATTAGTTATGTGAAAATTAAATTAACTTTGTTTTAGACGAGAATCATATTGTGTTATGCTTTAGAAAAAAATCCAATCTTATAAATCGACAATTCGTATACATATGGAAAAATTTAAATTGGATACCTACATAATGGAGAAATTACGATTTGAATTTATTGTAAAAGCTAAACCAGATGATAACAAGACAAATATTTATGCCATAACTTCCATTACGGATACACAAAATCAAACTTTTATTGTGCCTATAGAGTATCAACCAGTTAATTTACACAAGGAAATATTAAAGCATGAAATATTTGACAAAATAAAAAGATCCCTGCAGAGAAGTCACGACAAGAGACAAGTTTGGATAACATTAACCAAGGAAATGGAGTCAACATATTTAGATAATGACAATGTACAATTTGATGGGTTTTTACTTGAAAAGTTAGAAGAAAGTCATGAGTTGTTATCGACAAAACCAATATTGACAAAAAGTCCAGAAAATAAGATCGGATTAGCAGCAGAATTTTCAATAGAGGTATTTTCAAGAAACACGACAAATGTCAAACAATGGTTACAAAATTTTGAAAGTGAATGTACACGTTTAAAAATAGATAAAGATATACACAAAATAGAAATTCTAAAACTACTATCAGACGATACTTACGTAGATTGGTACACTTCAATGATTATCAAACATACTATAGATTCTGATTGGTCTGTATGGAAAGAAAGTGTAAGTGAAACATTTGCTGATAAAGGCTGGTTACCAATAAGGTACGCTATGAATTTTAAGTATATACAAGGATCAATGTTAGAATATGCTCTAAAAAAAGAGAGACTGTTGCTGGAAATAAACAAATCCATAGATATACCGACCCTGATTTATTTGATTGCCACCGGTCTACCAAACTACATAACGGATAGAATAGACAGAGAAAGTCTTAAATATGCAAATTACTTATTTAACTGCATAAGAGGGCTAGAAAATTTAACAAGAAAAAACTACACAAAGAAAAACTTAAGCACTGGAAATAAATACAATAACCAAGAAATAAATCGAACTGAAAAAAAATCTTGTAGAATTTGTGAGAAGAAAGGAAAATTAAATAGATTTCATAAAGAGAATGTTTGCTGGTATAACTATGAAAAAGAAATGACAGATGATAAAAACGTAAATTCTAATTCATTATTAGAAGTTGAACTGAGTAATGAAGATTCAAAAAACTAAAATTTCCTCCACTAATTGAGATTTCAGTGATGTTAAATGATAAATTAGAAGTCAAGGCGCTGTATGATCCTGGTTCACGAATAACATTAATAAATTCAAAATTAGTTCAGGTGACGAATATAAAACCTAATTATTGTTATGACACAATAAAAACAATAAGTGGAGGAGGTAAAACTAAAGGATTGATTATGCTGGATGCAGAGTTATTACATGTAAAGAAGAAAATAAATGCATTTATCTTTGAAAATGAAAACTTTGAGTATGATCTAATACTAGGATTAGATTCAATACAAAAATTTGGGTTGACTCATGATGAGAATTTAAATATCCAAATACAAAATACAAATAATTTCAAAATAAGTAGTAAAAATATGTTTGAAGATAAACAAACTAAAAACATGGAAATAAATATAGAAGAAGAAGAATATGCAGTGAACCTTAATGAAGGTATAGATACCAACAAATTTAATATAGATGCAGAACATTTAAACACTGATCAAAGAAATCAGATATACACATTATTGGATAGTTACACTGAAATTTTTGCTAAAAATAAATATGATACTGGCAAAGTAAAGAAATATGAAGCCTGTATAGATTTGCAAGTTGATAAATATTGCTATAAAAGACCATATAGATGTTCAGTCCAAGACAAGATAGAAATAGAAAATCAAATCTCACAACTTTTAAAACATGAGTTGATTGAGGAATCTTACAGTCCATTTGCGGCACCTGTTACCTTAGCTTTTAAAAGGGACGAAGGAAAAAAAGTAGATTATGCATAGACTTCAGAGATTTAAATAAAATAATTATACCTCAATCACAACCATTTCCGCTCATAGAAGATTTAATAACAAAAACAATAAATTGTAATTCTTTTACAACTCTGGATATAAATTCAGCTTTTTGGGCTATTCCGTTAAAAATTACAGACCGACACAAAACTGGATTTGTAACGTAAGAAGGACATTACCAATGGACCTGTTTACCATTCGGACTTAAAACATCTCCAGCCATATTTCAACGAATTTTGGGAAATATTATAAGAAAAAATAACCTGACAGGATTTGCAGTAAATTTCATTGATGATATACTGGTCTTTTCTAAGACATTTGATGAACATATCACACACTTAAAAAAATTGCTGGAGGCTATTCGAGAAGAAGGTTTCAGGCTAAAATTCACAAAATGTAAGTTTGCAAGTGATTCTGTTAAATATTTAGGACATATATTACAGAAGAATACGATCTCACCTCTAAAAGACAATTTAAAATCAATAAAAGATTTCCCTATTCCTCAAAGTAGAAAAAAAATACGACAATTTTTGGGCAAAATTAACTTTTATGGAAAATACATTCCTAATGTCTCGATAGTTCTTGACCCTTTACATAAATTGCTGAGAAAAGAACAGACATTCAATTGGACAGAACAGAGTGAGCATGCATTCCGGAGAATTAAAGATTATCTATGTTCCAAACCCATACTAGCCATTTATGATCCACAAGCACCAATATTTATTTATACTGATGCCAGTGCCATAGGAATAGGAGCAGTTTTGAAACAAATTCAACACAATGGTGAAAAAAAACCAGTTGCGTATTTTTCTAAAAAAATAAATGAATCTCAAAAAAAGAAAAAAGCGATATTTTTAGAATGTTTAGCCATAAAAGAGAGCATAAAGTTTTGGCAACATTGGTTGATTGGAAACTATTTTACCGTTTATACAGATCACAAACCTTTAGAGAAGTTAAATATAAGAAACAGACCTGACGATGAATTAGGCGATATGTCACATTATCTGTCACAATATAATTGTGAAATAAAATATTTTCCAGGAAAAAATAATACAGAAGCGGATTGTCTTAGCAGAAATCCGGTGTTGGAAGTTGATGAAAATTATGAAGACAACTTAAGAAGAGTAAATATTATTGATATTCATGACATAAAACATGACCAAGCACAAAATTTCCAAATAAAAAAATTAGAAAAGAACATGGTTTTAGAAGATGGAATTTATTATAAAAAAAGTGGGAAAAATATGAAAAAAATAGTCCTAACTGAAGATTACAGTAAAACGATAATCAAAAAGATACATGAAAAATATTGTCATACTGGAATAAATCAAACAGAATCTAAAATAAAACCCTTTTATACTGCACCAAATCTATCAGAAAATATTAAAAATATATGCAAAAACTGCGAGATATGTATAAAAAACAAAACAAGACTAAATAGAAAATATGGCTTTATGTCGCAATTAGGCCCAGCTACTAAACCCTTTAAAATAATGTCACTGGACACAATAGGAGGATTTGGAGGACAAAGATCAACAAAACGATATTTACATCTATTAGTTGACCACTTTACTAGATATACATATATCCTATGTTCCAAGTATCAATATGCTCGAGACTTCATTAAACTTTTAGAAAAAATTCCTAAAGAAGAAACAATAGACATCTTGCTTACAGATCAATATCCAGCATTTAATTCAATTGAATTTAAAAATTACCTCAATAACAGAAATATTCAATTAATACTTACAGCGGTAGACGCACCGTTTCAAACGGTTTAAATGAAAGGCTAAATCAGACAATTGTCAACAAAATAAGATGCAAAATCAATGAGTCAAAAGGAAAAACAAATTGGTCAAAAGTAGCAGAAGAGTGTAGAAATAGATATAATGAAACAAACCATTCTGTAACAGGATTTTCTCCTAAATATTTGCTATCTGGTGAGTCTACAGACTTGTTACCCCATGAACTAAAAGAAAAACATGTATTAACCAACAATTTGGAAGAAGACAGAAAAATAGCACTCCAAAGGTCAATAAAATCGCATGAATATAATAAATCTTTATTAAATAAGAACAGGTTACAGTATGATTTTAAAAAAGGAAATAAGGTATTTGTTGACTATGGAAACAAATTAAATAAAAAGAAAATGGATGAAATTAGAATTGGTCCCTTTGAAATAGAAGAAAAAATATCGGATTCAGTTTTTAAAATAAATACCGGTCGTGTAACAAGATCAATTGGATTGTATCATGTCACAAAGCTCATTCCTATGCTCACTGACTTTTAATTTTAGCGGCTAAATTTTACGAAGAAAATTTGCATTTCGAAGGGGGGTGATGTAAGCTTTGTGGTGACACTGACTTTGGCAAGTTGTCATTACAATCATAAATGAACTTGCTTTAATATAATTTAATATTTAAAAGTTTAAAAGACAATTCAAGTTCTTATAATAAGAAATGTAAAGCATGAACATTTAATTGTCGATTCTTTGTTTTAGGTTAGTATTTCATTAGTTAATATTAGTTATGTAAAAATTAAATTAACTTTGTTTTAGACGAGAATCATATTGTGTTATGCTTTAGAAAAAAATCCAATCTTATATGCATAGGTAATGAGAAAATCGTAAAAACATTCTCTCCAAGGGATAGGGGTAGTTTCTGCTGTTTATTTTCAAGGATAGGGGTAGTTTCCGTAGGGATGTTGCACTAATCATATAGGTATATTTATGAAAAAGCCTATTGATGGAGCATATATCCATATGGGTAAAAAAAATGTTTTTTTCAACCCCCCTTTATTTATTTTTTTTTCGTTCACAAGAATGATATATGAAGCATTTTAATAAAGGGCATGATGTGTGAAGTATTCCAAGAAAATCACTTTATTAATTCTCCTTTTTTGAGATGGTCCCGAAAAAAAAATGGGGGTGCAATATAAAAATTTGTAAATAACACTAGTACATGGATAATCGCTAAATGGTTTTTTACTCTATCATAGGCGGTTCAGATGGTTAAAAAAATGGATTTTTAAAAATATAACACCCTGTAAATAAAAAATTTGCAATTGCCCTTAAATAAAACCTATACCAAAAAATCAGCTACTTATTTGTAATTTATTGCCGCAGGGTTTTTTCTTAATTTTTATTACAGTTAGGGAAGAATAATTTTTTTTATAAACATCTTTTTTAAAAAGTTGTCAAATTTGGTGCGCCACCTCCGCTAAACGGTGGGTGATAGACATATGCTGTCGGGAAATAAATAGTAGGAAATAGAGTCCTCTTTATTTTACCATTGAGTAATTTTTTTGGAAAATGTACAGGAAGGGCTACGTTTCGCAAAAACCACAAATTACCCCCTTTAAATAGATGGAAAGGGGGGTTCCGGGGCGAAATTTTTTAAGAAAGAGTTAGTTTCATAATAAGCATCCCTTGATATACCAGAAAAAAAATAAAACCGAACTTGTGTTCATTTTGCGAGGTTCAGCCTCTGTTTCCTACACTAATTTAAGATTATTGCTTTTAGGTTTGCGCTTACCAAGAAATGAATGTGTATTAGCCGAACAAAAAGTACGTACATCTACTAGACTAGAGAACTGCCGGGTTTCTATTAGGAGTTACCATTGTGGTATTATAGTATCACCCTGTACAAAAGATGTTTTATTGAAAGTAAATTGTCCGCCCTTGACCAAGGCCGACGCGTGAGGTTGCAAAGTTCATTCTAATATATAAGTAAACGCCCGATGATATGATACCATTATTATTATTGTTATGATTATTGTAATAGTTAGCAGTAACCACGTTTAAGATAGGTCGTGATTATAAACAAGTTATTATGATTTAGTCATCGATATGGTAAACCAAAAATATATGTATTTGAATAGAAATAAGAGTTTTAATTAATTGGGACCAGAAGGCAGTAACAACACGCTTATTTGCGACATCATTGTTTAGTTGAGATTTTGAAATTGGTATCAAATTAACACCTTTAAAATTTCTCCCTCGTTAATAAAAAATAATCCTTAATCTACTTCTGAATTTCCTCTTTAATGGAAGCTCAATAGCTTTGTTGAAATTTAGAACTAGTAAATTATCAATTAAGTGACAGGTTACGATAAGTTTTCCGGCTTACCTCTTAGCAGTATCTCTGCGCCCTGTTTAAAACAGTCAGGCAGAGGCAGATACACACAGACATTCTCAATCTCGTGTCGTTGTATGTACGTATGTATGTATATGAAGTTTCGGCTGTCTGTGGCATTAATTGATTAGCGCAGCTTCCTGTGAATAGGTAATAATGCACGCTGTAGGTTGGGATTTATTGAAATTCTTGGCTTCATTACTATTCATTGTTGTTCACATGTTGACGCTCCATTACGAATGAATACATTATTATGATTAACAGTATGCGTCGTCGCGTTTATTATATACGTTAGAAGGTGATCCCGACAATATCATGCTCGAATTCAGTTAAACAAACAACTCGTGCAATTATATGATTAATTAGACGTCTAAATATCTCAAGCTAAAATAACTTTTTAAAAAATTCAATTACAGCAGACATGGTTTTGAAACTACCTTCTTGTAGACCGGGCAGTATCGTTGCTCCCGCTAGCGAAATTATTCCGATTCGATTTTTTTGCACTAACTTACTCAAAAAGAGGTCCTTATAATATATCCACAAGGTGCCGGGCGGTACCGTGGTCGAAAAATTGTTTAAACAATTTTTTTTTAAACAAATTCACATAAATATTTTTCATTTCGAACAATATGTTTTTAGATAATTTGGGTCATTCTGAGCAAAAAAGGTCTCTTGTCATTTTTCTCTAAAATTGATTGTTGTCGAGTTATATGCGATTAAAAATTTGAAAAATGCGAAAATGGCCATTTTAAGGCTTAATAACTCGATTAAAAATTATTGCTATGAAACTCAAAAAGTGACCAAATCAAGTTTCAAACCTCTTCTTCAAGGTCCTGAAGAAATATTTGTCATTATTTTGTTACAAAGCTGTTATTTTTAATTATTAACAATTAGCGCTATAGTCCAGGATTTATCGACGCCCCCGTTAGTGAAATTATTCCGATTCGATTTTTTTGCACAAACTTACTCAAAAGGAGGTCCTTATAACATATCAACAGGATGCCGGGCGGTGCCGTGGTCGAAAAATAGTTTAAACAATTTTTCTTAACAAATTCACAAAAATAATTTTTTCACTTCGAACAAATTTTTTTTAGATAACTTGGGATATTCTGAGCAAAAAAAGGTCTCTTGTGATCTTTCCCTAAGAAATTGATTAAACAATTTTTCGACCACGGCACCGGCCGGCACCCTGTAGATATGTTATAATGGCCTGTTTTTGATTAAGTTTATGCAAAAAAATCTAATTGAAATTGTTTGGCTAACGGGGGCGACGATACAGTTGGACTATAGCGCTAATTGTTAATAAATAAAAATAGCAGCTTTGTAATAAAATAATGACAAAAATCTCTTCAGGGCCTGGAAGAAGGGGTTTGAAACTTAATTTGTTCACTTTTTGAATTTCATAATAATAATTTTTAATCGAGTTATTAAGCCTTGAAAATGGCCATTTTCGCATTTTTCAAATTTTTAATTGCATATAACTCGACAACAATCAATTTTAGAGAAAAATGACAAGAGATATTTTTTGCTCAGAATGACCCAAATTATCTAAAAAAATATTGTTCGAAATGAAAAAAATTTTTATGTGAATTTGTTTAAAAAAAATTGTTTTAACAATTTTTCGACCACGACACCGCCTATCATCCTATGGATATGTTATAAGGACCTCTTTTTGAGTAATTTTGTGCAAAAAAATCGAATCGGAATAATTTCGCTAGCGGAGGCGACGATACAGTTGGACTATAACACTAATTGTTAATAATTAAAAATAGCAGCTTTGTAATAAAATAATGACAAAAATCTCTTCAGGACCTGGAAGAAGGGGTTTGAAAATTAATTTGTTCACTTTTTGAATTCCATAATAATAATTTTTAATCGAGTTATTAAGCCTTGAAAATGGCCATTCTCGCATTTTTCAAATTTTTAATTGCATATAACTCGACAACAATCAACTTTACAGAAAAATGAGAAGAGATTTTTTTTTGCTCAGAATGACCCAAATTATCTAAAGAAATATTGTTAGAAATGAAAAAATTATTTATGTGAATTTGTTTAAAAAAATTGTTTAAACAATTTTTCGACCGCGGCACCGCCCGGCACACTGTGGATATGTTATAAGGACCTCTTTTTAAGTAAGTTTGTGCAAAAAAATCGAATCGGAATAATTTCGCTAGCGGGGGCGACGATACTGCCCGCTCTATTGTGACATACTATAGAAAATCTATCATGTTTCTCACTACTTTATACAATCGAATTCTTCATCTTTCCTACTATCTAACGCAATGGAAATTTGCTGAATTTACCATGATCGCCAAACCTGGAAAGCCTCCAACAGATGTTGCCTCTTACATACCTATAATCCTGCTGCCTATACTTTCTAAAATATTTGAGCGACTAGTGCAAATTAGAATAAATAGTATAACGTTTATTAATAACTTAATACCAAATCATCAATTTGGTTTTAAAGAAAAACACACCACGACTCAGCAATGCCATAGGCTAGTAAATTTAATCAGAGACGGTTTAGAAAACAAAAAAAATTGCACTGCAGCATTTCTAGATATTCAGCAAGCCTTTGATAAGCTCTGGTACCAGGGGCTGTTATATTACAAACTAAAACCAACATGCCGAGTCAGATTTACTTACTTCTAAAATCATACCTTTCCAACAGACATTTCGATGTCAAAATGGAAAAAGATAATAGAAGCTACCAACTCATAAAAACAGGCCCCAGGGCAGTATCTTGGGACCATTTTTGTACTTATTATACACTGCTGATATATCAACTACTAACAAAACAACTATCGCCACGTTCGCCGATGATACAGACAAACAACATCTTATACAAACAACAAAAAAATATAATGAAATTTGTACACCCCATAAAAATTTTATGGGGGTTTTGTTCCCTTAAACACCCCTAAACTTTTGTGTATGTTCGTATTAAATTATTCTTAAAGTATTATTAGTTAAGCACAATGTTTTTAAAACTTTTTTACCTCTTATTACTTTCTCGAAAAGCCAGTTTTTATCGAGATATTTAAAATTTGTCAAATCCACCACCTATTTGTATATGGTTAAGTACGATTATAGAGACCTGGTAATAATATGAAAAATCTATAATTTACATTTTTATAATATGAAAATATACTAAAAGGCAAAAAGTTTTAAAAACACTGTGTTTTACTAATGGTACCGCAATAAAAGTTTAATTGGAACGTACACAAACATTTGGGGGGTTTTAAGGAACGAAACCCCCATACAATTTTTATGTAAACATAATAAAAAAGAAGCCGAATCTCGATAAAAACTGGTTTATCGAAAAAAGACTAAGAAGGCAAAAAAGTTTGGGAGGCAAAAAAATATTGTGTCCTACTATTGGTACCACAATAATAATTTAAATGGAACGTACACAAAAGTTTGGGAGGTGTTTAAAGGAACAAAACCCCATAAAATTTTTATGGGGTGCACGAATTTTTAACTATAATTTTTTGTTAAGATTTTCCTGCTATAAGAAAATTTTGATTTTTATTTTGTAACTTTAAAGGGCTATAACTCTTTTTATGTGCACATTTGTACTAAGGTAAGTTAGGTTCAATCAACATATTTTTGAAACTAAAATCTATGGTATAATTTATGACCAATCTTTTCGGGACACCCTTTATAATTTAAGTATTCTGTTAATATGGGTTTGAGCCACAATTATTAGTGTAATAAAAATGAAATTTTTAGCTAACCTTTGACGTTTCGGTTATCACTTCGGAAATCCTTCTCATAAAAGATTATTTCAAAAACAAATTTGAAAAGCTTTATACTTAACCAAGTGAATACTCTGGTAGGAAAATCGCTACATGGAGCCATCCATCTGGCACAGAACCGCAAAGGAGATAGAAAGCTAACATCAATTATTGTGACACCACGTCCTGGCAAGGATTTGAGGATTGAGGAGGAGGAGGAGAGTACTGCTCAGACGCTGGAAAACACACCATACAAATATCTCAATATTAACACAACTCGACAGCAGCACTACACTTAGGTACTACAACTATCAACGAAAATATATTGATGTCTTTTGGACACAGCCAAACGAAGGGAAGTTATGGAGAAATTAGTAGTTGAAGGAAAAGTTGAGGTACAAAAACTCGGGAAAGATCGCTATTTCGATGGGTAGAACATGCAAAGAGCACAACCGGATATTTTCTCCCGCAAGAAAAGTAATATTGGAAAGCAATCATATGCCATAACGTCACTACATCCTCACGACAGGGGCGGCTCGTGATAGTACAAGATGGTAAGGCACCCTACACTTGAGGAATAGAGAAATATTATTTTATTACGGTGTTAGATTCTCTTTAATGGCCAGAAGGTCGATTTTGTGTCGTTATAACGTGAGGCCGTCTACAGTACATTCTGCGAAATCATGTATTACCTCTTATATAAAAGCGTTCTCATCCTGCGATTTTATAAACGAATTTTCACTTGAGACTTTTGCCGTGTAACTCAATCGTGCCTGTCCAGTTGTATTTCTGATATAATTTTATTCCTTTTTAGCGCGGAGAAACTTATTTTTGCAGAAGCACTTGTCACTGGCAAAACAACACAAATGCATAATAATTTAAAAACTTCTGGCATACTAAGTTTTAAATCATTATCGTGAAAAAGTCTCTATCTATCCTCAAAAAAAAAACGTTTTTTGCACAATCTAGAACTGAAAAAAGAACGAAAGATGACAATTTTCAAGCTCAAAAACACAAGTAAAAAATATTATGTTTTTAATCATTAAGTACCTAAATTCAATTTCAAACAATCTTCATTATTATCAGAATCTGATAATAATATTTGCCATATTTTATTCTAAGATGTAGGATAGTTTTTAATTTGTAAGGAGGAAGTTTCCTTATGGCAAAACGGTCGATCGGGCTGCGCTAACATTTAAACAACAATGTTTTAAATTAAAATGACACAAATAAGTCCAAACTACTTATCAAAACTGATAGCATAATGGTTGAACTTGAATTTAGGTATGGACTTCGTAATTTCAAAAATGGTACTATATTTCGAGCCTTGAAAAACCTCATCTTTCTTTCTTTTTTCAGTTTTAAATTGTTTATAATTCGAAAACAATCAACTTAAGAACAAAATTACAAAAGATCTTTTTTGGTTCCAATGATCTATAAAATCTAAAATGTCTGACCCGGCCGATTTTTTTTAATTTACAAAGAAAAGTAATTTTTTAATTGTTATTAATTATTTGTATCTTAAATATAGGTTTATTTGAAAAGATTAGAGTGGTCCGCATGCAGCCCAGATCTCAATCCTCTCGAGCATTTATGGTGTTTTGTTTTGTTGTTAACTTTAATTTTTATTGTTAATTTTAGTGCGATTGGTATTTTTAATGAAATAAACCTTCAAAGCAGAGTTTTATTGACGTGTATGATAATACGAAAGGAGTTTGACTTAAACATTAACGGGCTTGTCAATACCACTCATCGCAGATGTTTCTCTGATCTCCTTGAAAGCTTTCAGCTAAAATCACATATATCAGTTGCAACCCGAATAACAACATACGGTAATATAATAACCAAAACATCTATTGATTACATAATAACTAACTTAGATTTTCGAACACTGAATATAATATGTATGAAAAATCCAGCCATTGCTGATCATTCAGTTCAAATACTAAAATGGGAACTAATAGAACAGTCAGTTACATCTGATTAAAAAATGTCTCGTCGTATATTTAGCCAACTTTATGTAGCAGAATTTAAATATTTATTAAGTAAAATCGAGATTGATTTCTCAAAATTTGTATCAGTAGATGAAATGTTCAAGTCCTTCTGGGATGAACTAACATATGCAGTTTATACAGCGTTCCAATTTAAACGGGTTAAACCAAATCACGAAAAAAGTTAACATAACAAAGTAAAGTTTTCAGTTGAGTTAGAAAATGAAATATTGGAACTTAAACATGATAACTGGATTAGGAAAAACTCTAATATTATCAGCAATAAAAACTATAGACCAAAAAAAAACAAATGATTAACTACAAAATTAAACTTGAAAAACAAAACATTTCTCAGATTTAATCAATCACTCCAGTAATAAAACGAAAACAATGTGGCAACTAGTAAACACAAAACTAAACTAAACTAACCAAGAGACTTGACTTTCCGAAAAAACTGGAATAAAATAAGAGGCAATTAGATTGTCCTAAAAAAATATTTAATGTTTTTGCTGAGTATCTAATTGAGTCCGTAGAATCCATGGATCCAAAAAATGGTCAATGGAACAAAAATAACTATACATTAACAAGACGTACACCTAATGAATCACGTTATTTTTATCCAATCATTGAATACGAAGTTTTGGAGGTAATCAATTCATTTAACAACAAAAAGTCCACAGGATTTGATGACATGCCAGTTTCACTCCTAAAGGAATGTTCATCACAACTAGTTCCTTTTAGTTTTAACCGAATTAATTAATTATTCAGTGAGTACCGGAAAATTCCCCGATATTTTAAAAACTTCTAAACTAGTACCGGTTTATAAGAAAGGTTCAAGAAACGTATTATCAAATTACAGAGACATATCTATATTAAGCGTTATCGCTAGAAATTATGAAAAAGTAGTGTATCATATAATTACGTCATTTTTATGTAAAACAAACATCCTTAGCAGTAAACAACACGGAAACATAGAGGTCTCCATACGAGGTAGAAGTATGTACAGTTCCTCATGACTCACCCTGTATATTACTTTTGTTTGTAATTTACTGTAATTTGTAATTTGTGCTGTTTGTAATTTATTGAAAGTTTTGACATGCCCTATGCATACGTGTATGTACCAAGGGTTAATAAAATTATGTATCTATCTATCTAACAAAATCAGCCCTTCAAATTGTTCCACAGAATTTTTTAAAGTTAGGAGAAAATACAACGCTTCCATTCACCCAGTCCCGTATAATGCCATCTAAGCAAAAAAATTTTCTTATCGTAATAACAAGCGATGCAAGAATCTTGAAAATCGGAGTACAAATTTAATAAAAAAGGTATAAATTTTCAAACTTAAACAAAAATGAGTGAGTGTATATAGACCAGGGCCCATCTGTAAAAATATTAGTACATTTGGACGTTGAGAGGTGACTCAAATTTTTTTGCAGAAATTGCTTGAAAATAAATCAAATAATAATATTTGAGCTATCCTCCCTCTCAAAAAGGTCCGGAACATTGTTTAAAAAATCAATATGTCAAAAAATTAAGGAAAAATTCGATTTTTTTCTTCGTTTTTTGATTATAACTTTAAAAGTATTTATTTCCGAGAAAAGTTGTACTAACATAAAAGTTGTGTAATTAAATTTTCTATAATATAGAATTAGTTAAAAGTTTAAAAAATAGTCACCCTTGTTGCAAAATAGCAATAATTGCGAAAAAATCATACAAAAACAAGTATTCGCATTTTACGTTTTTCAACCATTTATGCTACACTTAGGACCTTCATGTTTCACCCAGAAAAACTTTATGATACACTAAAACAACACTAATAATTTCATGAAGATCGGTTCAATAGATTTTGCAAAATAAATTTTGCAATCTAGCTTTCGCAAAAAAAAACTCATTTTTTCAAAATGTTACAGGACTGAAAATAAAGCAGATAGCAAGTTGACATTTTTTGGTGTATAGAAGTGTAATGTACCTTTCATGTTCAATTTTGCAATATTAAAATCGATTAACACCACGGCGTCAGAATTTTTTTTAAATAAACATTAATTATTGGTGCTACGCGCAGGACTGCGGAATGTTTGCTCTGATTGGGCATTCCAATGACCTTTGCTAATGATTGATACATTTTAATTTTTATTACATTTCGATATAAATAAATAAATTTGTTTATTGCAAAATAAAAACACATACTCTATCCTTTGAAATAACACTTTTATTAGCAAAAACTTTCTTTGTTCATATATTTTAACTTAGAGAATAAAAGTTTATTATTTTTAAACATAAGCAATTGTTTAAACAATATTTAAAAAACAATAATAAAATTAGTTTGATTTTTGTGGAATTAAAATATTAAAATACAACAAAATATAGAGTAAGAAAATAATATATTAGATAAAGATTGGAAGAAATTTTGGTGGAAATCAACTTGTGTGAATCGAACACCGCTGTCCTGAGCGTAGCATCAAAAATTAATGTATAGTTAAAAAATTTCCTGACGCCGTGGTAATTAATCGATGTTAATGTTTTAAATTGCATATGAAACTCTTCTATAAGCAAACAAAAATTTCAACCTGCTACCTGCTTTATTTTTAGTCCTGTAACATTTAAAAAAAATGAATTTTTTTTGCGAAAGCTGGATTGCAAAATTTATTTTGCATAATCTATTGCACCGATCTTAATGAAATTTACAGTATTGTTTTACTGTATCATAAAGTTTTTCTGGGTGAAATATGAAGGTCCTAATTGTAGCATAAATGGTTGAAAAACGTAAAATGCAAATACTTGTTTTGTATGGTTTTTTTTTTCGCAATTATTGCTATTTTTCAACTAGGGTGACTATTTTTAAAATTTTTAACTAATCCTATGTGGTATAAAATTTAATTGTACAACTTTTATGTCAGTACAACTTTTCTCTGAAATGAATAGTTTTAAAGTTATAATCAAAAAACGAAGAAAAAATTTAATTTTTCCTTCATTTTTTGACATTTTGATTATTTAAACAATGTTCCGGACCTTTTTGAGAGGGAGGATAACTCAAATATTATTATTTGAGTTATTTTCAAGCAATTTCTGCAAAAAACTTTGAGTCACCTCTCAACGTCCATCTCAAAACAGATGCGCCCTGGACTAATATGTAACTTTTAGAAGACATCGAAAGTATGACAAACGCTTTGCAGTAACAATTTGATTCATTTTAGATATAATTTTTATTATAGTAAAATCTATTAACATTAAATATAATATGAGAAGTATAAAACAACTTAAAATTTAATGAATGTAGTACACGATAAAAGGAAGCAGTATAACGGCAAAATATTTTTAAGCTTCCATTAAAGTGAACATTTAAAGTAAAATAATTAATTACGAAACATCAGAACAATATAAACGTCATTATAAAATAAGATAATGTCCCTGAAATTTCCGGTCCATTGTGGCTGATGTGGCTGTAGCCTTTGAAGTCGAGGCTACAGCAGCTTTAATTATCATCTTCAACTCCAGCTTATTCATTCTGTATTTTTGAAGTCGTGAATTGCCGCAGCTGCACCTAATGGTATGCTGTCATTGTAGGGATTTCTATTCCGGGAAATGTACTGTAGAAAAAAGATCGTTTTCTTTCTCCTACATTTTACTAAAATGATTTTTTTATGTTCAGTCTGGAGATTAATCGCTCTGATTTCACTCCGAGCCGTTGCAATTAAAAAGTTGAAATTATTTTGTCACTCACAAAAATACAGAGAAATGTTTCAGTTAAAATATGTCTTGAGAGTGTGTTTTATAATTATGTTCTTAATAGTAGATACTTAAAAGTTGAAATGTAAATTATTGTATTTACGATTTTTTTTTCTTTTCGTTAGTATCAATAGGTACTCTACGAAACACATTTCACAAATCACCCTTTAATTGTATTTGTAGACTACAAAGTAAATCTTTAATACACTCTTTGAATGCTGATACTGATAATAATTAGTATAACCCTTATCAATAGAGGTTGGGAAATGTGCATTTAAAAAACCCTAATAGTCCAAGTAATGAAGCTTAAAATAGGACAAAACCTCGCAATTTTTACAGAATGGATCGATTTGCTTGAAAATTTGAGAATAAGTAGTGGATAGGCCAAGGATCAAAATCTATATAAGGCCGAAAGGCGCTTTAACCGTGGGGGTGGTTGCCACCCCATGTCGGGGGTGGAAAGTTTTTATTTTATTTTGTCCGCCAAAGTTGTTAAAAACATTAATTCTAAGCGAAAAACGTTCTATACATTTTTTTGATAAAATTAATAGTTTTCGATTTATTCGCTATCGAAGTCTTAGTTTTATAGCGAAAAAATCAATGTTTTTAGTCAGTTTTCTGCTAATAACTCAAAAAGTTTTCGTTTTATCAAAAGAACCTTGCTTAACAAAAATGTACCTTTAAAAAAATAAAAAAAAACGGTTTTTTAATTTTCTTCAAGACCAATAGTAATCGAGCTATACTTTATTATATATAAGCTCTTCCTCGTCAAATGCTAAATATTGTATTTTCAAAGTCAAAAGACGAGAAAACTATGCATTTTTTGAGGATAACTTGTTTAAACTAATTTGAAGTATTTAGAAATATCTATCTTCTGAAATAAAAAGTAGTCTCTAGCTCAAAAATTAAGTGACTTATAATAAAAAGAATGTCAGTCCCTATTTTTTTCAGCGAAAAAGTGATCGGAAACTTCACCCTACTCACCACCCAAATTAAAATTAGTCATTGACCTTATTTGGTCTTCTTTATTTATGTATTATTAATATGTTCAAGAGGTTTGACCGGCTTATAATAATTAGTTTAAAAAAAAATGGAGTTAAAAGCGAATAACGAATTTTTGTAGTTTGGCAAAAAATGCCCTTTTCTTCATAATAGAAAGATTATCATCAGAGATACAAAAAAATATTTAAATAAAAAATTGTAGATTATTTAATTTTCAAGAAAATGGTGTAAAAAAATTTTTTTCGTGGTAAAAATTGAGTGAGCTATTGACAGTTAAAACTTATAATAACATGCAAAAACCACCTTTACCAACCCTTTCAAAGTCACCTCTTTTTGCGACTGAGTATTTTAAAAGGATTTATTATTAATGTCCTTATAGATCTTATAAAAACGTACAAAATTCTTTTTTAACAAACTTCCTAAAGTAAAAAATAAAAAAGCTACGGTTAAAAAATCAATATATTTTTTTGAAAAAAAAAGGAGAATTCCAATTGGAAGCATAATAATGTAAGATGTTTTTAGTCCTTGGCCTTATCTATTCTTCTTTATTTATGAATTTTTAATAGATTACAGAAGTTTGACTGGCTTATAATGATTAGTTTTTAAAAAACTGGAGTTAACAACGAATAACGAATTTTTGTAGTTTTGTAAAAAAACTCCATTTTCTTCAGAATAGAAAGATTAGCATCAGAGATACGAAAAAATGTTTAAATATGAAATTGTAGGTTATTTAATTCTTGAGAATTTAAAAAACTTTTTTCTATGACAAAAATTGAGTGAATCGTAAATGAGTATAATATCGAAAAACATTGATTTTTTCGATATAAAACTAACACTTTCGATAGCGAATAAATCGAAAACTATTATTTCTATCAAAAAAATGTATAGAACATTTTTTGCTTAAAATGAATGTCTTTATCAACTTTTGCGGTCAAAATGTAATAAAAAATTTTCACCCCCTAGATGGGGTAGCAACCACCCCCATGGTAAAAGCGCCTTTTGCCATCATATAGATTTTGATCCTTGGACCATCCACTACTTATCTTTAAATTTTCAAGCAGATCGACCCATTCTGTAAAAATTGCGAGGTGAAAATCTTCAGTTCCTGGACTATAAAATGGGCATGGAAATACGCACAAATAACAGTGAAAATATGTCTTGAGAGTGTGTTTTATAATTATGTTCTTAATAGTAGATACTTAAAAGTTGAAATGTAAATTCTTGCATTTACGATTTTTTTCTTTTCGTTAGTATCAATAGGTACTCTACGAAACACATTTCACAAATCACCCTTTAATTGTATTTGTAGACTACAAAGTAAATCTTCAATACACTATTTGAATGCTGATAAAGATAATAATTAGTATAACCCTTACAATATAGGTAGGGAAATGTGCACTTAAAAAACCCTAAAATGTGCATGCAAATACGCACAAAAAAACAGTGGAAATATGCACTAAAATTTTCTTTTATGCATTTAATGCATATAAATAAAAAAACGCAGTAATCCTTGTTTTGAAGGTATTTAATTATTTATTTTATGCCAATGGCCTTCGCTGTCGAGGCATTTAGGTTAAATAAAAATTTATTTTTCTATATAACCGTGTTAAAAATGCAATTTTTAGCACTCCATACGTGCGTTAAAAATGCTACTTTAAGGCACTAGTGCTTTAAAATATGTTAAGGCACTGCAGTTCGTATTGACTGTATAGACAATTTTGATGTAATGCCAAAAAAATATAAAAATGGAATGTCAGTCACGTTCAAGTAAAAGTTTTTGTAGATATTGTCCTGTAATTACGTTTGTAGAAAAAATATTGTATGATATGCGTGTTAAAAACTACATTTTTAAAGCACTCATGTGAATTGCAGAACTCGTTATCGCTCATTCTGCAAACTTTCACATGCGTGCGTTAAACGTGTACTTTTAACACTTATATCAATAATAAACCTGAAATTCAAAAAAATAAATGCTTAAGATTATGCCTAGGTTATTTAAAATCCACTCCAATCGAAATAATGGAAAATGAAGCAGTGGAACCTCCATTGCATTTACGCCGCCAATTTCTCAGTGATAAATTTACAACTCGAATTCTGTCCAAAAAATTTAAATACCTTCAAGATCTACATGAGCTATCAGTTTTAGACCTCACTCATAGGTACTGGAGTACTAAAAAATCTATACCTTTGGTAGAAAGTTATCTAAGTACGGTAAAGTACAGTGAAGTTATCTATAAAAGCCAAATTCCGCCTTACTACAGTGCAATGACAAAAACATTATTTTCTAACAAGGTTAAAACATGTTATTTAAACTCACATTTACCACCAAATATGTTTGATATACTTATTAGAGAAAAATGGTCAAATTTTCAGTACATATTTACCGATGGGTCAAAAAACGCAAATGGAACGGGCTGTGCAGTATTCCACGAAAATAAAAATTACCATCATCAATATAGCCTACCTATTGAATGCTCAATATACACAGCAGAAATGATAGCAGTAATGTTTGCTGTTCAGTATGTACTACTGAATCCAACTAGCAATTATGTTATATTTACTGACAGTAAAAGCGTGGTGGACAGATTAAGTAACATTCAAACAGTCAAACACATAAACCACATTGAATTGAATATACTTAAAACTCTGTTTGAAATTACACAATTAGGAGTAAATGTAACAATTGCTTGGATTAAGGGTCATTCGGGAATAAAAGGCAATGAAATAGTTGACAATTTTTCTAGATCAGCTTATGTGATCGAAGAAAAAATAAACAAAAATTTAATTCCAGCTTCAGATATTGATACTTTTAGCATACAAAAACTTAAAAATAATTGGCAATTGCATTACAGAGAATGTAATACTGGCTCAAATTTTGCTCATTGTAGCCCTAGGATATTCTCAAAAAGATGGTTTTACACAGAATATAACAGACATTTTATAAAGACCATTAATCGGCTGAGAGCCAATCATGCTCTTACGCCATATTACATGCATAGAATCGGCTTGTGAGATACTCCCAATTGTACTTGTGGCAAAATCGGAGATCTAACACATGTCATATTAGAATGTCATTTAAACATAAATAACATAAACGACCTTTATAAGGAATTAAAAGATTTAAAATATTTTTTCCCAATAAACCTTAATACTGTAATATTTACAAATGATATGGAAATTCTTCACCTCATTTATAAACGTGTTATATTATGTAAATACAAGTTGTAAACGTAATATGATAGACATAATTTGTTAATGTGGTTTGAAAAAATTTAAAAAAAAATAATATATAAAAAACACATAATAAAATAATAACAAAAAAATAATAAATAAAAAAAAAGAAAAAAAATAGAAACAAAAATAAAAAAGAAAAAAAAAAGAAGTGTTTCGCACAAATTAAAATATATATTAAAAAAACAGTAAAATATTAAAAAAAAAACAAAATAAAAAAAAGCTACACAATGTACCAATGTATCTATAAAAATAATATTGTAGAATGTACTTATGTTTATAAGAAATTTATGACTATGAATCTGCAATCAGTCACAAACAAGTCTGGCTAATTGGCTCTGCCAAAGCCATTTTTCAAAAAAAAAAAAAAACACTTATATCATAAATAACTATTATTTCATGCTAAACTCACAAGAAATATTTACTGAACTTTCTATTACCGACATCATTACATTCATTTATGCTTTATATTTATCATCATCATTCTTTATTATACACATAGTTTCAAAAGTTATGCATCACCCCTCGTATTCACGATGTTTACGCTTTTATAAATCCGTATCTTTATGATATATTTAATGGGCTTTTTTTTATAAAAAATATACCTTTTTTGGTTTTTTATTTTATTTGAATACCCAAGGTTTTGCCAAGGTTTAAATATTTGAAAAATTTATTTTGGTGAAATTTTTGAAAACGCGTTTAAAAATGAATCGTACTTTAATTTCTGAGTTGGACCGTATAAGAATTATCGATTTAGTTGAAGAAGGCCATTCACAGCGGTGCGTAGAGGAAAGAGTGGGTGTTTCTTAGAGTGATGTGTCGCAGATATGGAATAGGTTCCTGGAGACAAACTCGATACGGAATAGAGCTCGGTCTGGTAGACCCCGAGTTGCCAATAATCGACAGAATAGACATATCAGAATTTCCATCCCGAGAAATTCTTCTATGTCTGTACCAGCCCTCCAAAGAGAATTAAGGCATGCTACAGAAGTCCGAGTATCGTTGTCTGCAATAAGAAGAAGAATTTTAGACTCAGATTTGAGGAGTCGTCGACCAATAAGAGTTCCTCAGCTACAACCTAGACATGTTTTGGATCGCCTACATCGTGAATACGAGGGGTGTGAAAACTATGTGTATTATTATTACAATTAAAACTATACTTTATTAAATGTTTTTCTAAATTTTTTACCGAAAAACTGAACCGTCTATCTGATAATAATTCTTTATACACGGAAAAACTTCTTTCTATTTCGCATGAAGTTAAAAGAGCAAACCCAGAATATTGCATAACTGGGGGTTCTACCTATAAAATTAAATTATCTTCACATTTCTCCATCTTAATGATATTATTTATTTGAATTATTTTTTGATATCCCTCATTTTTCTTTAATACCGTGCAAAATTTTTGATACACTTTGTTGGTTTCCCCAAGGTGTTCAATTTTTTCATTTAATGAATTGATAATTTCAATACTTTGGTCTAATGAAATGTTTCGATTTTCTAATTTAGTAATTGATTCAGCAATATATACAAAATTGCTTTGGATCTGTGTCAAATTACTTTTAATAATGGTTTTTTACAACATCCACCCATTTTTTTATAGCACCTGAATTATCTACATCGAAACTACAAATGACGTCTTTAGTTTCCTCAAAATTATCGGTTATGAAATTGACAGAATTGAACCATGTTCCTCATCTAGTTATCACAGGTTCAGGTGGTAAAGGCACATTAGGTAAACGATCTTTTTGCACCATTGATCATTTTTGACTGTTTACCGTGACAGATTTTACGTCAGTAGGTGACATTTACTAGCAACTCCACGGTAAGTAATCCAACTCGACGGTAAGTACTCCAACTCGACGGTAAGTAATTCACTTACCGTCGAGGTAAAAAATCTCTTAATTTTAATTTATTTTATGAAAGAATAAAGAAAACTAACGAATTATTTATTAATATTGAAACTTATGGTACAATTTGTTAAATTATTTTGCAGAATTTCTAAATATGGAATTTTATCGTCTGGTTTATAAACGACTGTAAAAGTACGCTGGATGTTCGTTTTTGTATTGGGTACTTTTACAATCATTAAACTATCAATGTGTTGGATGTCATTCATAGTAATATTATATAATTCTTCTCTTCTACAGGCACCAGATATTCCCAATACCATTGCGACCTACAAATTATGAAAAAATCTTCATTAGAGTATTTCTTTTACCTAAACTAGCTTATATTACATTGTGAACTAGAAATTTTTCATCCGGTGCTTCCATCAGAAATTTTTCAAATTGCTCCCGTGTAAAAATGCTGGCTTTCTTAGGCCTATTGCCAACATTTTTTCTCTTCAAATACGCGATCAAAGTTGAAAACTTGGAAATATCAATGCCATCATAAAGAAAAACGGTGGATGTATTCATTGAATATTCTGCCCAGAGGCTTCCAGGAGCTTTCAACTGCATATGTCTTTGAACTAAATATGCCAATAGAGTCTTTTCTTCGATTCTTAAATTCTTGCCTTCGCACCATTTTTTAAAACTTTGGTAGGTATTTTGATAACGGATTTTGGATTTTTCGGGAATAATTGCGGAACACCCTTCTTCCCAAGCCCGTTCAATTTCTTCAAATTCACTTTCGCTCATATTTTAATTTATAATAATCAAAATTGTACTTAAAATTATTGACAACTAAATAAAAACTCAATTCTCCATTGTTGTTATGCACCCTAGTTACTACCTAACAACCAAAATATCTATCTTGATAAAATGAATGCAACTAGCCAATATGACGAAAATGTTTAATTTTATAATTTATAATGGTATCAATCGTGCAAAAAACGTTATAAGCATGTCGAACGTTAAGGGTAACTGATCTCAGACAATAATTGGAGTCGTCGCGCCGCTCCTCCTCCAAACAATTGTCTTCGATCGGTATAAAACCCTTACCGTTCTCCATACTTAATATACTATTATGCACCTGTACTAGCAAAAGGGCTTTAAAAATATTTTTTTATATTTGATACAAGGGTATTGACTATTGACAAATGGAAATTCTGTCCTTACAGTTCCTGCTAATCTATTTAAACCGTGTGCTGAATAAGTAATATCAAAAGAATTTCACCAAGTAAAGCACCTGGTCCAAACGGAATAAACAGTAAGGTTTAAAATTATGTTTTTGAAATTACATATTTCACAAACACAACCAGGCTCTTTAGGCTCTTCTCAAATTGAAGGAAAAAATCCCATATAATGATACCGAATATATGAAAGAAGAGCAACACATTTTCGTCAAATTAGGTCGAGCAGCTTACTTCCAGAAGTTAGCAAGCTAGTATAGCGGGTTATACAAAAATAAACTCCAATCAGACACAGACAGGGTAGGACATTGCAGACAGTAGTAGGAGTAACATTGTTAGCATTGAAATTCAGCTCTACAATCTATTTGTCAATCCATAATTTCAAATTTTGGCGAAAGCTGCCCTTTCTTGCATTGCTTGTGTATATTGATTGTTGTTGTAGTTCGCTGGAATATTTAACTCTGGATCTGAGTTGTAATTCTGGGATTAATCCTACTCTGTCTGTGTCTGATTCACACTGTGGCTTAAGTTAACCATCTTTCAAGGTGTGACGTCTTTATTAGATATTAATGATTTCACAGAGATAGTTACCAAACAAGAGAACAACAACTAAATCAAAATGTAGAACGGATTGAGCTGTGTAAAATTAGGCGAACTAAAGAATGCTATCTAGGGAAATAAGTGAGCAGATCAGAAGAATTTCCACCATAAGAAATAAGTGACCAGGAAAGCACCTTTTCCAAACGAAATCAACAGTGAGGTTTGAGATTTGATGTGTTTAAATGATTTTGAAGTTATATATTTCACAAACACAACCAGACTCTTTAGGCTATTCTTAAATTAAAGGGAAGTATCCCATATAATCATTATACCATACCGAATATAGGAAAGAAAATCAACAAATTTCCGTAAAATTCCAGGTCGATCAGCTTCCTTCCAGAAGTCAGCAAGCTAGTAGGGCGAGTTATACAAACCATACTCCAATCAGACACAGACAGAGTAGGATTAATCTCAGAAGTACAACTCGGATTCAGAGTTAAATATTCCAGCGAACTACAACAACAAGCAATATACACAAGCAATGCAAGAAAGGGCAGCTTTCGCCAAAATTTGGCATGATGGATTAACAAATAGATTGTAGAGCTGAATTTCAATGCTAACAATTGCACAATATTGCACAATACTTTAGACATTTTACACTTAAATAGTTTTGAAGAGCACCTCTTATTGCAATAGTATTTTATAAATCCTTGTCCTCCAAAAGAACCATTTGTACTAATTTCTCTTAGAGACAGCTTAACGTGTGGAACATCTTCGAAATTAGGAAAATTCTCTTTGCATTCTCTTATTTGATTTCTTGAAAAAAGTGTGTTTATTGTTCCGTATTTCATACCAGCTCTGTATAAACCGTCAATAATTATTGTTTTATATTGTATGATACCCAAAATATTTCGAGCATCTCCTTGGCACGCGTTCGAGCATGCGTTGTGCACAGACAGAAAATATTAAAATAAATAAAGAAATGCGATTGAAGGATTTCATGTCCAGGCTAATGCTATGAAACAATTAAGTGAAAAAAATTGTCCTCCAATTTCGATCGGAAAAACTATAACAATACCTATCCCCAGCTTTGATAGAGCCAAAGAGGATGCTCGAAATATTTTGGGTAGCATACAAGGTAAAACAATTGACGGTTTATATTATAGAGTTGGTACGAAATACGGAACAATAAACACAATTTTTTCGAGAAATCAAATAAGAAAATTCAAAATGAAATTTCCTAATTTCGAAGATGTTCCAGACGTTAAGCTAAGCTGTCTCTGTTTCTAAAGGGTCGTTTAAACACAGCGATCAATCAAACAACTTATCAAGGTCAATCGAGTTGTTGCAACTTATCATTGTGTGTAAACGGTGCATCGCACAACTTATCAAAGTTGGAGTTGGGTTGAAGGTGGTATCGCATTGAATCGCAGCGTCTAAACAGCGTTTCAACTTGTCATCACAACTAGTTGCTGTGACTTATCGTTGTGTTTAAACGACGCTTTAGAGGAATTAGTACAAAAAAAATCTAAATTTGAAGTACAAGGATTTATAAAATGCTACTGCAATAATGGTAGGGGAGCCCAAGCGGGGACTTTTGCAGTAACTCGAGCGCGTCAGATTATACGGGGAGAAACGTGGTACCCTATAGATGTACGTCTACCATATATTGGCTCTAAACACAGGGGAGTTCGTTAAGGGGGGTGGGGCGAAAAAAAAATCTATCCTTAGAAAAACTCAAAATCGTCAGATTAAGATAAGGTAAGTTAGGTACATGCAAAACAATGTATATTTCAAAAGTAAGGAAATGGGTGTCAGAAAGTTTCACAAGAAAAAATCGAATATTTCGCGAAATAAAAGATAGATCTAAAAACTAAAAAATACGTGCTCAATATTTGTCAAAAATCTATCGACTGTTGTCAAACACGACTCCCCACGGTGAGGGGTGGGAGGTAAATTTACAATTTTAAATACGAATCCCGGGATATTTCGCGAAGTGAATATCACATCGAAAAACTGAAAAATACACTTATTCAATATGTTTGAAAAATCTATCCAACACGACCGGTTTACTTTAAAATTTTAAATAGGAGCCCCTATTTTTTATTGCAGATTCGGATTCCTTACGTAAAAATAAGTAACTTCTATTTGAAACATTTTTTCGAATTATGGATAAATGGCGTTATAATCGGAAAAAATGATTGTTGGAAATGAAAAATTAAATTAAAAATGGAAAGTCCCCACTAAAATGGAAAATTTTACTTAACTTTTTTTGATTTTAGAACCTACTCTTCACAACCCAATAGGTCCCCAAAGCGCTCGAATGACTGCACATTTAGCATACTTTCCTCCCCTACTATAAGAAATGCTCTTTCAAATTACGTAAGTGTAAAAGGTCTAACGTATTGAGCAACTCTAAATGCCATAATGCCTCAACATGTGAGAATAAACACTAATTTTTTTTATTTTAATTACGACAATATAAAGATAATAAACATTAAAATTAAAAAATGAGGTTTTATTAAACCTAACCTAACAAATTACGACATTTTAATAGCTGATCGGGGTTTAACTAGTCAAACCCCGATTTAAAAAAATTAAATTTCGACCTTTGCCTGACCAACTTAGTCTATCCTAAGTTTGACTAGTCAAAGGCTGAAGCTGTAATTTTATTTCGGGCTTGGACTAAGACCGTCAGTCAGACCTGAGGATTGCCTAGTCAAACCTAAGAGTGCCTGAAATTCGGGCTTTGACTATAATATATAATATAATATTTTATTGTTGGGTAATACTACAATATAGAATCTTAAAGCCTTTATTGGCCTTTTTTATTGACTATTTTAATACCACTTAATCTTTATTATGATCTAGTACATACTGTATACTATATTAATTAGAAGGAAAATTATCATTTAATGAGATGTAGTCTGAAGTGTAGCAAGTAACATTCAAACAAGTGGGAGCGGCGATTTTCTCCGTGACCCTGACGATAGCGTGTGGTCGGTCGACAGCAGAGGGTAAGCAGGAACAACAAACGACGAGCAACTTGTAATTTATCCCGGATAGTTGGTATGTGGATCCACTGCCGACACGGTTCTGCTAAACGACCATCATTATTTCAGTGACCCACTCGGGTGACGGCTCACTTAGCCCTGAAATACCGACGTCCGACCACGATTACTTTAAATAATGCCCCTTTTTGCGAATTAAACATCATTCTGCTGAGTTTATTTCTACTGTTGGTGGTGCCGTCTCTTAAAAAATTAAATTGACATAATATAAGAGAGATTGTGCAACATTTTTATAATTACTCCATTTTATTTAACAATCTATACCGTTAGAAACAGTTAATTAAAGTTATGAATTTCTTAAAATAGGAGATGTAGGTAACTCTTATATTCATTTAGTTTATCCTTACCATTTGCTTTGTCGCTTAAAAAAAAGAATAGTTTTCTATGGCAAAGTAATTCTTAAATCTTATACTGTCGCTAACACAAGGTTTCTCATTTTAGTTTTTAGTCTTATTAAATTTTTCTTATTCCCCACATTGGGTGGAACTTTCTGAGCTTTTGAAGTAGTTTTGGTACTTTAACTGCTCGATTCATCATGGTAGCAGTTATGTTATTGAATTATAGTACATGTATGGTACACCACGTGGTATGGGTGTAATACCAAGGAGGGGACAAGACGGATTCAAATATATAGTAAATCTAAAGTTAAAGCTCTTATGTTAACAGCAAACATTACCTTAAAAAAATTATCAGTTGGCAAAGATAATCGAATGAATATAATTATTATTGCAATAAATCAGTTAAATAAAATAAAATAGGTATCCTAGCCCTACATAAACTTTAAAAAGAAACGTGGTGTAGAGGGAATATATCAATAAACTAATATACCTAGTAAAGACTTGAATGAAAGGATTGATAAAAAATTAACAAATTAATTATTGAGTAGGTACTCACCCCAAGATTCGATTGAAGAATACAAATAGGCTTGTAAACTAAATTTCCACTTTAATTAGACGAGAAGATGCAGTAATAAAATTTCCACTTTTTAATTTTTCCATTATTTTAGAAGTACTGACATGACAGAAATCGGAAGTCAGAGCTGACAACTGACAAATATTTTATACATGATTAATTAGAAGAAATTTAATACACGTAGTATCAAGACGAGGACATACCAGAAGTCAAAGGGAAGAGAACTGAAATATATGAAAATTAAAATTGAACAATAAATATAAAAGAGAATATATTGTACTTACAAGAATAAAAAACCGCTAAACGCCGTAAAAATGAGTGGCGCATACAATATTCCAGCAACAACAGATCTGATATGAATATTACATGGCGCGAAAATGTATTTTCATTTTGATGCAAAATAAAATTTAAGTTTTATTTTGAAAGGTTTTTCCATAATATTTGCTAAATTTGAAGTGAAACGCGTCACAAAAGAGTAACTTTGATATAATTTGAATTTTGAAACTCTGTTGTGGCGCGTTTACTTCAAATTTAGCAAATATTATGGAAAAATCTTTTAAAACTAAAATTTTATTTTGCATCAAAATGAAAATATATTTTCGCGCCACGTAATACTCATATCAGCTCCCTTGTAGCTGGAATATTGTATGCGCCACTTATTTTTACGCCGTTTAGCGGTTTTTTATTCTTGTATCAGGAGTTATTTAAAGTTTTTTTACAAATTAAATGTATGAAGTTGAATGCAATTTTTTTCGATTACACGTTAAGCTTTACAAATGGTCGCCTTTGTCGCATTATCTCCCAAATGATCTAGTGTCCATCAAATGTACATTAGATTTTTTTCTATTCGAAATAGATTGCCCGTTGCCAGATCAAATTTAGCGTCGTATACACTACAACTACATAAACCATTTCGAGAATAATTGTTAATTTTATTATACTTCTGTAGCTTAATAACTTCTAAATGGCTTAACCGATTTTGATCACCAATTATGAGTTTGAAACGTATTGACAAGTAGCATCTGATGCATCTAAGGTCAAGTATGATAACTGAAGCTATCACAGGAATTATTGAGCTTGAAAAACCGTTTTTCCCATAGGAAATATATTTGATTATACTTATGAAGCCTATAACTTAAAAATTCAGATTTTCCCGGATATGAGGTAGACACCGTCAGATTCGTCTAGAGTCCTCTTACAAACGCTTAGTTGTTGGCGCAATTCGTAAATTGAAATTTTGAGTAATTGTCGAAAATCGAAAATTTTCAAAGTTTAATTTTTCAGTTTTTTTGGCAATACTGAGCAGTGTGTATGTCTGATCCTGACGACTTAGACGGCATATAAAAGACTAACCCAACACTATTGATTTGGTGTATTTGCGGTTCTCCTGTCTCTTCTTGAACCGAAGATATATACCCCTCAAAAAATATGCCGTTTTGTACCTATCAAGTCCTATAGCTGGCTTATTGGTGGTCAAAAGTCACAAACTACACCGGTTCTGAATCGACCCTGGGCCTCAATTTTTGACCCCTCGCTTCGTTATCGAACGTATTCGCTTCGTATACTAAACAGATACGAAACGAATACGTACGATAACGAAGCGAAGGGCAAAAATCGAGGCCCAGGCCCCCTATTCAAACACAGAAAAAAAAATCCAAATCGGTTTTTTCCAGCCACATACATATAGGTTTGGATCCCGCGTATAAAAAAAAGTTGATTAGTATCAAGCTGAAAATTTGTTAATTGCTTAATGGTGTCTGGTCAGACAAACTTTGATATATAGGAACACTGGAACAGGGGAAGTTTTAATTATAGTGGAACAGGTTAAAAATATGGAACGGTCAGACCACGAAATCGTCACATATATTTTGTCCGACAAAACTTCCAATTTATTTGTTACCCTTTCATTAAACTCTCATGCAAAAATCAGGCTGCTATTTATCACCAAATGGGAATTATAATGAGTTGAACACGTAGAATATGTAAAATGACAGGAATTATGACAGGTGATAAATGGCAGTCTGATTTTTGCATGAGAGTTTAATGAAAGGGTAACAAATCAATTGGAAGTTCTGTGGGCCAAATACATCTAACGTTTTCGCGGTCTGGCCGTTCCAAATTTTTAACCTGTTCCACAATTAAAACTTCCCCTTATTTTAAAAATTTGTCTGACTAGACACCCTTAAGCTATTAACAAATTTTCAGCTTGCTATTAATCAACTTATTTTTCATACGCGGGATCCAGAAAACATTATCCCTTTTTTTAAATAGAAATTGAGTCATATTTCCGAGGTCGGTAACTTTTGAATGGTAACATGCGTTGGAAAGGTAATGATCAGTACTATAAGAAGCCGCAAAGGTCGGACTTAAATTTTTGAGGTTTTTGGGAGTTTTAGGGACGAGAACGAAAAACAGGCACTAAATAAGAAGGTCCGTAAAATCCACTTCCTTGGACCAAAATGGATGATTGATAAATGAATGGGTGAGTCTTTTCCTGAACTTAAAGATGGGAGTTGGTATAATTTTCAGTTTCGTCAAATTTAGAAAATCGAAAATTTCGTGTATATAGTGTCGCGTGTACGGGGGCGTGGGTGTGCGCCACTGGCGAGAACTGCCGTTCTCTGGTAATAGAAAAGTGTAGCGCTAACTATTTTTAGAATAAAAATAGTAAAACAAAACAGAAAGTTACAAATGAATACAATCAACAAAATAATTATTTAAACAAAAATAACGGACATGTAATCTTATAACGTTAAAAATTTGCGTCGAGTGTTAATTAAATAATGTTTGCAACAGACTAAGGACCGGTTGTTCGAACGCTAATCAACAATGATCACTATCAAATATTTAATTACTGTCACCAAAGCTGTCAATGTCAACTTTTATTGGGTTGCTGAAAACATAATTGATTAAAATTATGAGATTAGTTAATCAATTAACATAACAATTATTAACATAATTGATTAAGTAATTTCATATTATGTTTTCATCAACCCATACAAAATTGACATTGACAGTTGGTGACAGTAATTAAATATTTGATAATGATCATTGTTGATTAGCGTTCGAACAACCGGCTCTAAGGGCCGGTTGCTAGAACGCTAATTAACAATGATCATTATCAAATATTTAATTACTGTCACAACTGTCAATGTCAACTTTGGTTGGGTTGCTGAAAACATAATTGATTATAATTATGAGATTAGTTAATCAATTAACATACCAATTATTAACATAATTGATTAACTAATTTCATAATTGTAATCAATAATTATGTTTTCAGCAACCCAATCAAAGTTGACATTGACAGTTGTGACAGTAATTAAATATTTGATAATGATCATTGTTGATTAGCGTTCGAACAACCGGCCCTAAGTGTAACTGTCATTTGCCATTCATAGTAGCCCAGTGAATAAACGGGAAATACTGCGATACCGTGTAATTTTCAGGGGCAACTCCGAATTGAATGAAAATTTGGATTTAGGTTATACTTACCCTCCACTTCAAAGTTGAATTTGTGCCGTTGGTTGCTTTTGCTTGGGGTGACATTTACCCCGTCTCGGGGGTGAAAAACCATACCTTCAAGATAAGCCCGGAAATGGATAAACTGACTTATTATAAGCAACTTTCGTTCTATATATTTTTTTACGTAAGTCTATTTTCAGATTTTCTATGAATCATGGAATGCGTCCAAACCGCACGAGAAGCCAGCCACCTTTCGAACTAGTGCCTGTAGATCAGCATTTTTTCCTGCCATAGATAGAGTTCCATCTGTGAATAGTCCAACACAGTTCTCCCAATATTATTTTCATAAAAAAATTATCAATAATATTAAAATTACTTCACTTGCTGTAGTATTGCCTTCAATAGGTTCACATAATAACATGTCTTCTCTAACATCAGTTTCCACAACGATCTTACATGTGTTATCAAGTGTGCCTCCTTAAGAACATCAGTAACCTCATTTAGTTGCAGCGCGAAAGAAGATAGTTTTATTTATCTATCAATTGATCGCGAACATCTTCAGCTTAAGATATATTGGGTATTCGTCTTGCTACCGTATTATCTGGAAGTGGAATGATTGTAAGTTGATCAGCATAATATGCTCATATTATAATTCACTGAGCATCGTAGCTATTATACAGTGCTAGTCAAAAGTCCGTACCCCCCCTCGTATCTTTTGAACGGTTATACCTATAATAGTGAAATTTGGAGATAGGAAATAAACGGACGTAAGCTTCTTAACTAGTCATGACAGGTGACGTAATAGTGACAGATGACTTTACAGCGCTACTGTGACAGATAATTTTAAATGGGACCTTATGGCAAGTGACACCTCGTTTGAAAGGTATTGAAAATACCTATTCAGTCATACTAATATTGTTTAAATTTAAGCTAATTTTGACGAATTAATGAAATAAATATAAAATTGTAGTTTCATTTAATTAATTCAAAATTCAAAATTCCGCCTATGATTACTTGTCAAAAAGGTTGACGTTGACGTAAAAACTACTAGAGAATCGAAAAACGTCAACTTTTTTGACAAAAAAACCATAGGCGTACATTTGAATTTTTATTAATTAAATGCGAAGCTACAATATTATATTTATTTAATTTATTCACCAAAATCAAAATCAACTAAAACACAAAAAAATTAGTATGGCTGAGTAGGTATTTTGAATACCTTTCAAACGAGGTATCACTTGCCATAAGGTCCCATTTAAAATTATCGGTCACAGTGGCTCTGTAACGTCATCTGTCACTATTACGTCACCTGTCATAACTAGTTAAGAAGCTTACGTCAGTTAATTTCCTCCATCCAAATTTCACTATTATAGGTAAAACCGTTCAAAAGATAAGAGGGGGGGTACGGACTTTTGACTAGCACTGTATGTATAATAGCTGCAGGTAGCATTAGATAGCAGATAGCAGGTAGATTCATTTTTTGGACACCTATTCGACTTTTTTGGTTTGTATTCGAAAGTGATATTTTGGAAACAGCTGCATGCCCCCCTGCAACAGTTTCGCACCCCCCTAGGGGGCGCGCCCCACAGGTTGGAAACCACTGCTTTACTGATACACAATTTTTTCGTTTTTCTATAAGCTAGATACACTTTTGCTAAGAATTTTTTTTTTTCGATAAAATATTTACTTTTTGAGTTATTTGCGAAAAACCGTCTGAAAACGTAGTTTTTTTGTCGAAAAATAAACATTTTCAATCGCAAATAACTCGAAAAGTATTGACTTGCATAAAAAATTCTATAGAACGAAAGTTGCTTGTAATCAGTCCGTATATTCATTTCCGGGCTTATTTTAAATACGTGTTTTTTCACCCCCGAGAAGAGGTGACGCCCCCCCCCTAAGTAAAAGCCACCAATGGCACAAGTTCAACTTTGAAGTGGAGGGTAAGTAGAACCTAAATCCAAATTTTCATTCAATTCGGAGTTGCCCCTGAAAATTACACTCCAAAACGGTCATTTACTGGACTATATGTAGTTAAATAGTCCTGTCGCCAGGGGGGTACAACGGCCTCCTTTATTCAGATGGACTTACCCAAGTTTTTTTTATGTATTTTGACCCATAGAACACCAAGATTGTTATAAACAAAGAACTTGAGGAATCACATTACAGCGATTTTTCGTAAAACAAAACATTTTTTTGTATTTTTGGGTCATTCTAAGCAAAAAATGTTTTTTTCCACCTACCTCTACCGAAAGTATACTTTTCCGGACTTGATTGTAGGGAGCAAAGTTGTATTTTTCCTGACTAGGGAGGAAAATATTTTTCCTCCCTAGGGATTAAAAGTAAAAGTGACGTCATAGTACTTCATTTATGAAATATAACTTATTAACGCCCTGTACAATATCCAGTGGCGGCTCGTCAGAGGAGGCAAGGGAGGCTCAGCCTCCCCATAAATTTTTTACACACTCTATACTGTTTTGTTTATCATGAATCGCGAAAACAACAATTACTCTCACTATTATACAACGTGTAAATTCCATATTATCACTAATTATCCATACGTACGGAGCATTAGCATTAGAACGCATGATCGCGTCTCAGTTTTATTACATATTATTGTAGGCAGGACCCTGGGTTATCCCGAGATGCACGAACGGAGCCGAGAAGCCCAGCTTTCTCCGTTGCTAATGCTCCGTGCAGCGCAGCAGGCGTTTAAGGAGACCCGGTCACCTAACAGTGGCATCTACGGCGCCATCACACGTTGCCCGGAGATATACCAAGGGAGGCAGTGTAGCTTCTCAGCTCCGTTGGTTGGGTGGTTGGGTGCGTCTCGGGACAACGAATTTTAGGGTCCTGACTAAATATAATGAAAAATCTAAAAGTGCGAATTTTGTTATGAAATTTGGTATGTGGGGTTATAATAATATTTGGAACAACTTGCTCAAATAACTTTTTCCGATATCTCTAACTCAAAGCAAAATATCGGTAATTTATCGTGTTTTTGAATTCGCAGTAGGCCGCGTTTAGAATTAAAAAAATTCAGTTGAGTATCTTAAAAATTTGAAGCTTCATTATGTATGGACTGCAAGACTTCAAATCTGTATTTATTTTGATATGCATAGGTATCTATTTACAAATAGATGGAATTGTTAACAAATAAACGACACAAACTTTGGTATTAAACTTTTACTATTAGACTAACTATTTTTAAAATGATGATATCATGAAATTATGAATTAGGATGATATTATGAAATGTAAATAAAAAATGGTCAAAAGATGGGGCCTTAAATTACATTTTTTTGCGCATTGTTTTGCTAGTGCAAATTTGTCTAGATATTTTACAGTTAGGTATAGCCTCCCCTATTGTAAAAATCACGAGCCGCCACTGACAATATCTAATTTCTATTACCTAAGTATCTATACATTTTAACGTTTATTTATAAAACACCCTGTATTTTGCAGAATGGTAAAAAACAGTAAATTGTTATTTTGATTTAATAATGTTTACATTAATAATTTGACTTATATTTGACAGTTGACAGTTATATTGTACCTACTTTTTAGTTTTAGTTCTAATAAATTTTGTTGGTTAGTTACATAAATAAATTAAGTAAAAATGAAAAAATGACTTGTTATTTGAGGAATGTGGAAAAGTCATATGTATAACATGGGAGTAAAGTGCCTTTTCCTCCCTTGAATGATTACTGCCCTCCGCTACGCGTCGGACAGTAAACTTCATTCTCGGGAGGAAAATTAGCACTTTCCTCCCTTGTTATACAAACAGCTATTACAAGTTATTCGTAGGATGCATAGTTCTCTACATAAACGAGGTTGAACTTTAAAAAAATCGAACAATTGCAATTTTTGAACCCGAATAACTTTTAATTAAAAAATAAAATAGCAATTCTGCTTACAGCATTTGAAAGTTCAAGTCAAATTCTATCGGTTTTGATTATTTTCATTGCTAAAAATTAATTTTTTTATTGTTAAACAAAGCTATAAACACACAGTGCTTCAATGACATTTTCAATGCATTTCTCATTTAAAATCGAACGAGTAGGCGCACATACAGACAATTTCTACGTAGATTACGTACATTAAAACGTATGCATGGGGCACCTGAAACACTATGTATTTATAGCTTTGGTTTAACCATAAAACAAATTAATTTGTAGCAATGCAAATAATCAAAACCGATAAAATTTGACTTGTTCTTTCAAATGCAGTAAGCAGAATTGCTATTTTATTTTTTAATCAAAAGTTATTCTGGTTCAAAAATTGCAATTTTTCGATTTTTTGAAAGTTCAACCGCGTTTATCTTGAAAACTATGCATCCTACGAAAAAACTATTAGTAACATTTGTTGCTTAGAATCACCCAAAAAATACAAAAAAATATTTTGTTTTGCGAAAAATCGCTGTTATATAATTCCTCAAGTTCTTTGTTTATAACAAACAGTCTTATAGACATTCGAATCAACTGTTACCCAAAAAATTCGTCAAAGTACATAAAAAAAACTTGGGTAAGTCCATCTGAATTAAGGAGACCGTTGTACCCTCCCTGGCGACAGGACTAAAGTGACAATTTAATGTTATAAAAGATCTGACTATAAATATGTTTACCATAATAATAACATCGCAAATAGTGGCATGCATTCTAGCACCAACGAACAAAGTGTCTTACGAGAAATACTTTCCAACATTTTAATTTCCCCATAAATCTTCTTAGCGTCCTTAAACAGGTAAGTATTCATCCAGGAAGTCATTTACTTTATGTAAATGAGCGTTTTTTAAGATAAAACGAAACTGCATAAGTAAACTAGTTGATAACTGTATCCGGTCTGTATTTTATGGTCCTTCGCCGCGGCCAGTTCGGAACCGGAAGCAACCGAAGAAGTGACCTCTGCACGAGGCGGTGTGATTACTTCCTCTCAGGGACCGCACTATTCAAAATGAGCGCTGGACTGAACCGCAAATTTACTAGTTTGGGAACATGAGGGTGTATGCCTAGTTTGCTGGATTTCTTCAAGCGGTAAAATAGGTTTAGTTGTTGACAAACAGTTTGTTCTATATTAAATTTTGAAGTAAAATTAATTAAATTAACAGTGGAAAATTGTTTAAATGCAAATATACATTGACTTTTGTTAAAGATATGCATAGGCAGTGGCGTGCGGTGACTTTTTCTAAAGGGGAAGCGATTCAATAAGGATATAAAAATATTTTCTTAAGGGTCGAGGGTCGAGCCACTTCCCACCTGATAACACTCTGATGCGCTATAGGGGCTCTCTATCAGCAAGGTGCTTATGTGAGACGTCCTGGGTACAAGGAGTCACACACTAAATCCTACCCCGATCAATGCGTGAGGCATTCTATTGCCGCTATTTCTAGTGATAATCTGGGCTGATTATCGGAGAATAGGCCATTTTTGGGAAAAGTTATTTACCAGCAAATTTATTGCTGGAATCGAAGTTTATGATTATATATATTAATATTATAGGAATGAAAAGTCGTCAGATAGTGTGCTACTTTTTTTATAAACAAAATGGCGCCCGAAAATCGTGTTTTTTTCAATTATTGCTCTAGAACTCCGAAGATTTTAACTTTACAACAAAAATACTCAAATAAAAATTCACCGTAATTAAATTTTGCATGGAGACGTGTTTTTCTGGATCTGCTCCGACGAAAATTTTCCTCGGAAAATGCGGGTTTTCCCAACAAAATCTTTAATGTTCAAATAAAGTTTTAGGTAAATAATTATTTACCAATAATTAAATAATTTGGTGACTTAAAAGCCTTCTTGGTTTATATTATAGTTCCAGAAGCTGGTGAAAATTAAACGAATATTTTAGCAACAATTCAATTGTTAATTAATAACCTACGGTCGCAATAATAACCAAAATAATTATGATGCACTGATCAAACTTTGAAATATTATAAAGATGAGATGCCTATTTAACATTTTGTCGACAAAATATAAATTTTTTATGTTTTTGCATAATCTTTAAATGTTTAAAAAAAATAGTTATAAACAAATTAACGTTTCTCAGAAAGTTTTTATTATATTATAATTTTAAAAAATATCTAAAATGCGCATTTCAAATATCTTGAAAATGAATGCTTTAAAACTTTTTTACAACCATTTGCAAAAAAGTTATGAAACAGCAAAGTAAGCATACTATTACTACGGTGTTAATTTTTTTTTTAATTCTTTCAAAGCGTAGAAGTGAGTTTAAGGTACAAGCTAATTATTTATAAAACAATATCGATTATCAGCTTAATGGTTATATTTTAATTAAAGATTATAAATATATTTTTTTGTAATTTACACGCGCGAAAGTAGAATAATGCAGTACCGTAGCTACCCGCCCACATATACAACTCGCGCGAGTTTAAGCGTGTCAGTCGCTTCGAGTGAACATTTTATCTCCGGCTCTGTATCAAGCCTACTTTCGCGCTAAAAATTACAAAAAAAAGTATTTTTAATCTTTGATTAAAATATAACCATTGCACTAATTTTTGACATTCTTTGTGAGTAATTAGATTGTACCATAGACTCACTTTTAAGCTTTGAAACAATTAAAACAAATTATAAACAATGGAGATATCGTATATTTATTTTGCTCTTTCCTAACTTTTTTGCAAATGGTTGGAAAATTTTTTTAAAGCATTCATTTTCAAGACCTATGAAATACGCATTTTAAGTATTTTTTAAAATTAGAATATAATAAACAATTTCTAAGAAATGTTAATTTGTTTATAACAATTTTTTTTAAACATTTAAAGATTACGCAAAAAAATGAAAAATTTATATTTTGTCGACAAAATATTAAATAGGCATCACACCGTTATAGTCTTTCTAAGTTTGATCAATGTCTCATGATTATTTTGGTTGTTATTGCGACTGTAAGTTGTTAATTAACAATTGAATTGTTGCTAAAATATTCGTTTCATTTTAACCGGCTTCTGAATTTATAATCTATACCAAGAAAGCTTTTATTTGACCAAGCTATATAATTATTTTCAAATAATTACTGGCCCAAAAAAATTATTTGAAAATTCGAAATTTTGTTGGGAAAACCCACATTTTCCGAGGAAAATTTTCATCGGAGCAAATCTGGAAAAACATGCCTCTATGTAGAATTAAATTGGGGTGAATTTTTATTTGAGTATTTTTGGTGTAAAGTTAAAATCTTCGGAGGTATAGAGCAATAATTGAAAAAAATACGATTTGTCGGCACCATTTTGTTTATAAAAAAAGTAGCACACTATCTGTGGACTTTGCATACCTATATTAATAATATATAAGATCTTATAATTCGATTAAAGCAATAAAATGGCTGGTAAATAACCTTTCTTTGTACTTTACTAATTAGACCAACGTATTATAACTATTTTTTTTTCAAAATTTAAAGATTATGCAAAAAAAAGAAAAATTTATATTTTGTCGATAAAATATTAAACAAGCATCTCATATTTATAATCTTTATAAGTTTGATCAATGTATCATGATTATTTTGGTTATTATTGCGATCGTAAATTGATAATTAACAATTGAATTGTTGCTAAAATATTCGTTTAATTTTCACCGGTTTCTGGAATTACAATCTATACCAAGAAATCTTTGATGTCACTAAGTTATTTAATTATTGATTAATAATTACTTACCTAAAACATTATTTGAAAATTATAGTTTTTGTTAGGAAAACCCGCATTTTCCGAGGAAACTTTTCGTCGGAGCAAATCTTGAAAAACATATCTCTATGCAGTTATAGAGCAATAATTGAAAAAAATACGGTTTGTCGGCGCCATTTTGTTTGTAAAAAAAGTAGCACACTATCTGCGGACTTTGCATACCTATATTATTAATACATAGGATCTTATAATTCGATTCCAGCAATAAAATTGCTGGTAAATAACTTTTCCATGAATTTTGCTAATTAGCCCAGAGTATGACTATAGTGACCTATCATTGATCTGTATTGCTTGCTCGGGCCTTAAGTCCTCGCTCCGGGCTTCGTTTGCTAAAGAAGAGATCTATTTAAATGTTTTTTTTTAATTCCGAGGCATTTTCCACAACACACAACTTTCAACAATATGACACTTATTTATACTTGAGCTCTATTCTCCTATCAACTTCTGATAATTGTTGAATTCGGTCTTTTTCAATGGACTTGTAAAGTCTGTCTTCGCTTGTTGAATTTCTTGTAAAACTTTTAATGCATTTTAATACTGAAAACTTCCAACTGATGCACTTGTGACTGGGATAGTTTGTAGTAATTCACACAACTTGGACACTTCACACAGGGACTTTTTTAAACCAGTAGTTATAAGAAATACCCAGATTTCTGAGTATATCTTTATCACTAATGTGAGTTGTTTCATAAACAACACTTAACTTATAATGCAAAGCTGGCATATCAAAATATTTTGATTATTTAATCGTAGTGAAATAAATTCCTCTGTGGGAAATTTTGATGAATTATAATAAGAAATATTAAATAAGAATATATTATATAATTCTACAAATTTTAATTCGTTAAAATTTTGAAAGCGAAAATTCATTTTTTGTAGAATGTTATCAAAAGGTCCCTCTGTTGTCGACATTATCAATCTTCATTCTTTTTCTTTCATGTTCAAACCCCATATTTTCAGTTTTATCCCAAATATTTTTAAACTGCTCTCGTTTTTTAATTATCGTATTAATAAAGTTATCAATTTGTCTTATACAAAATGCAATGTCAATTGACTTCATCTGTAAAATGTCAAATAAAAGATCAGTAAAAGGAAAAATCTCTGCAAAAAAAATAAATCGAAATTTTCTTTAAGCGAATGTATGTACCTAAGCAGACTAAGCACCCCTTAGAAGCAGTAACAGTCAGAGCATCCCACTCTTGGAAGGCGATCGAACGATCGCTTCTGCAGGGTACCAAAATTCGCGCGACTAGTGGGTGCGGTCATTGAACCCTGACCAATTTTTATACGGGACAACTGCATGACAAGCGGCGATTTTGAGATGCGCTTCTGTCAGGGGTGGACCGAATATGTAGTTGAATTGTGTGCATAGTGCATATTGAGTTCCTTCCTATGCGATTAATTTTTAATATTTTTCAATGCCTATTGCCTAGGTAATAATATGAAGATTACTGGGATTGGGGAAAATTTTTGATAATTAAATATTGGTTAATAATATATTTTGTTATATCGAAGTATATAATAGGGAAGCGGTGCTTCCCCCTCTTCCATGGACCGCACGCCTCTGGTATAGAGATATTCCAAAATATCGAGTTTCTAATTATGACTATGTTATCCAATTATGGGTGATCACTAAGCATCAAAATTAACGTACCACCTTAAAAATGGGACATTTTTGATGTCTCGTATTTCCTAAACGATTTGAGTGATTTTTTTAGTATGTTATAGATTTATTCTTTAAGAATATCAATGTAATAATATTGTTGCTAAATAGGTAAGTGCCATTGTATACCGGGTGTAACAATGATAGTGTGTTTTTTCCTCAAATTTGGAACACCCTGTGGAATATTCTGGCGTATATGAAATATTGAAATTAAAACTCGACTGCAGCTTTAGGCTTTCTTAACATTTTGCTTTTTGATTGGTTCGCTTATGTTGGATAATAAAAAAGTTAAGTACTTTAACAACTAGAGACCTTCTTGATCAATAAAGGTGTCTCTAAATAAGTGCGACAAACTTTAAGGGGCAATTCTACATGAATAAATAATGACCGTTTGCTTAATAAACACATGCCCGCAAATGCTTCGTTTCCGAGATACGGGATGTTGAATTTTTATTACAAACTGACGATTTATTTATTGCTCTAAAACCGGTTGAGATATGCAAATAAAATTTGATAAGTTTTAAGAGGTCGTTATTGCGTATTTTTTGACATACAATTAAGAATGTTATATTTACCATTGACGTGCATAAGGGATGCATCTAAAATATTTATTTTAGATGCAGAGAACTAAGAGAAGGACTCAAACATGCACTCTCTCTAAAAACAAATGGGTGAATTACTTAAGGTAGGACTCTGGAATGCAAATGGACTAGCAAATCATAAAAACGAATTGCAATATTTCCTGTTAGAAAACAATATTGACATAATGCTAATATCAGAGACACATTTAACAAGCAACCACAACCTTAAATTTTATGGATATATAATTTATAATGCACCACACCCTGATGCTGAAAGGCATGCTAGAGCAGGTGCAGCCGTTATTATTCGAAAAGGGATTAAACACTATCACCTTGGTAACATAAAAGAGCCACACCTTCAGGCAGCAAGTATTATCATAGAAGATTGGCTTGGACAAGTAGCAATATGTGCAGCATATCTTCCACCAAACTATCCACCGAATAGAGAATCATTTACTAATTATTTTAATTCACTAGGTAATAGATTTCTTGCCGGTGCTGACTATAATGCAAAACATGTGAGTTGGGGCTCTCGACTTTCTCCACCAGGTAGAGGTAGAATCCTCTTTCAAGTGATGCAGGAACTACATCTCAAACACTTATCTAGTTACACACCTACTTACTGGCCTACTGACCCTAGTAGACTTCCGGACTGTCTTGACTTCTTTGTAAGCAAAGGTTTTGGAGAAGGCTATCTAAATATTGTACCAAACTATGAAATTGCTTCAGACCATACCCCTGTAATAGCGACGCTAAATTCAAGATTTGTTGAGAAGGAACGTCCAGCAAAACTGCACAATCATAAAACTGACTGGAATGAGTTTAGGGAAGAAATACATAAAAAAATAAACCTTAATATTTCTCTCAAAACAAAAGATGAACTTGAATTGGCAGTATATGAATTTACTACACTTCTCCAAGAAGCTGCTTGGAATGCCACTCCAAAATGTAAAGATACACAGAATAAAAGAAACAATCCTATTAATATAAGAAATCAAATTAAAGAGAAGAGGAGACTAAGAAAGATATGGCAAAACACAAGGCAGCATCAAGACAAAATGAACTACAATAGAGCCGCAAGACAGCTGAAAAATACAATACTACAGCACAAAAACTCCTACATCGAAAATTATCTTCAAAATTTAACACCAACAGCAGATACCGATTATTCACTTTGGAAGGCAACCAGGAAATTAAAACAACCCAGTAAACTCATACCAGCATTAAGAAATCCAGATGGCTCATGGTCGAGAACAGATCAAGACAAAGCAGAGGCATTTGGAAAATATCTTGAAGAAGTTTTTCAACCTCTGCCCTCTGTCAGTGCTGAAGAAGATGAGGCTATCTATGAAAGTCTAGCAACAATCCAACAGCCAAGTGAGCAAATGAAACCAGTAACAAAAAGAGATGTAAAAAATACTATTCAATATAGATTAAAAACCAAAAAAGCTCCTGGCTATGACCTTATAACAGCAACTATCTTAAAAGAGTTACCAGATAAAGGTGTAATTATGATAACACAACTATTCAACGCCGCAATAAGGCTGAAAATTGTACCAACGCAATGGAAAATTGCTGATATAATAATGATCCATAAACATGGTAAACCACCTCACGAACATACCTCTTATCGTCCTATTAGTCTCTTACCGGTACTAGCTAAACTATTTGAGAAGCTATTAGCGACCACGCTAATGAAGATAATAACTGATACTAATCTTTTTCCGGATCACCAGTTTGGTTTTAGAGAGAAGCATTCAACAATAGAACAAGTTCATAGAGTCGTTGATATAGTAAATAAAACTTTTGAAGAAAAAAAGTACTGTTCTGCACTTTTTCTTGACGTCAGTCAGGCTTTTGATAAAGTCTGGCATGAAGGGTTGCTCTTCAAAATAAAAATGAACGTTCCTGATTCAATGTTTACTATACTAAAATCATATTTAGAAGAAAGGTACTACCGTGTCAAGCATGAAGCAGATACATCGAAAATCTACCCTATACGATCTGGAGTCCCTCAAGGTAGTGTTCTGGGTCCTATATTATATTTAATATTTACACACGACATACCAACAAACGAAAATGTAACGACTACAACATTCGCAGATGACACAGCTATGTTAGTCACAGATGAAAATCCCGCAACAGCTACCGAATCTCTTCAAAGGCATATTAGGAACATTGAAAAGTGGACAAAGAAATGGCGAATAAAGATCAATGAATCAAAATCACAACATATCATATTTACAAAATGTCGTAAAATATCGCCTAATATAGAAATAAATAACAAAGCAATTCCACAAGCCGAAAGCGTTAAATACCTTGGTATGCACCTGGACAAAACTTTGACATGGAGAACACATATATGGAAAAAGCGCCAACAGTTAAATTTAAAATTTCGTAAACATTATTGGATACTGGGCAGAACATCGAAGTTGTCTATACGTAACAAACTGTTGGTATACAATACAATACTCAAACTGGTCTGGACCTATGGGATCCAGCTATGGGGTACAGCAGCAAAATCCAACATATCCATAATGGAAAGATTGCAATCCAAAGTGTTACGCTCTATAATAGACGCCCCATGGTTCGTGTCAAACAAAGACATTTATTGTGATCTAGAAGTACCTACGATCAGTAAAGTGATAGTTCAGTGCAGTGTTCGGTACACAAAACGCCTAGAAAGCCATCCAAATGCCCTGGCAATAAACTTGCTTGATAATAGTCAACAAACTCACAGACTAAAACGTAAAAATCCACTGGACCTTATTTATAAATAAGTTTTATACCTCACCGTAATTGTGTTTATATTTTAGATATATGTATTGTTTGTAAATGTAAAATGTATGTTTGTATGTAGCATATTATCGGAATGTCATGTTTGTTCCATACTAGAGGTCCAGTCATTGGACTGACCTCTCTAACGTCAATTCTTTTTTATTTCAAACCCCAAAGACGCTTATTGTTAGAATTTTTATAACTAACAGATTGCTGAATAAACATTAAAAAAAAAAAAATATTTATACCCGTATGCACGCCAATGGTGAATATAAAATTCTTAATTGTGTGTCATAAAATGCGCCATAACTACTTTTTAAAACCTACCAAATTTCATTTGCATATCTCGACCAGTTTCAGAGCAATACATAAATCGTCAGTTTGTAAGAAAAATTTCAACATCCCGTATCTCGGAAACGAAGAATTTGCGGACATATATTTATAAAGAAAACGGTCATTATTTTTTTATGCAGAATTGCCCCTTAAAGTTTGTCGCACTCATTTAGAAACACCCTGTATTGATGAAGAACATGGCTAGTTGTTAAAATACCTAATTTTTTTATTATCCAACATAAGCGAATGAATCAAAAATAAAAATGTTAAGAAAGTCTAAGGCTACAGTTCAGTTTTAATTTCAATATCTGATATATGCTAGAATATTCCACAGGGCGTTCCAAACTTTGAGGAAAAAACACACTATCATTATTACAACCGGTATACTATATTATATTTATTAAGCGCAACAGGCCTTGTAGGCCTAGGGCTAAAATGTTTACATTTTCGATTACATAAATAATATAATAAATAACTTAGTATAACTTACATAACTTATAAAACTTGTAAATTTTATTTAAATACACTTCAGTCTTTTTATACACTCCTTCACCACCTCTCTCCATCTCCTTCTGTCCAATGCTAGTTCTTTCCATCTCTCAATGTTACTTTTCTTCAAGTCTTCATATACACTGTCCTTCCATCTTTTCCTTGGCCTGCCTTTCCTCCTCTTTTGTATTGGTCTTCGTGAGAGTACCATTTTTGGCATTCGTTTACTTCCCATTCTCTCTATGTGCCCCAAGTATCGTATTCTCTGTGCTTTGATCGTCGTCGTAATCGTTGGCTCTTGATATAGTTCTTCCAAATCTTTATTGGTTCTTCTTCTCCACTGACCTTCTATTTTCACACCTCCATATATTGCTCTTTGCATTTTTCTCTCCCATCTTTCTAATAGGTCTGTTTCTGACTTTTTGAGCACCCGTGTTTCACTTTCGTATGTTACTGTAGGTCTGATAACAGTCTTATAAATTCTTATTTTTGTTTTTCTTGATACGTATTTGGATTTCAATAATGTGCGTAATGCTCCATATTTTTTATTTCCTTTAGCTATTCTTGCCTTTATCTCCCCTTCTTCATGACCAATTTCATCTAATTTGGCTCCCAGGTAAATAATTTCTTTGGCTCTTTTGAACGAGTATGTTTTTTCTCCACCTATTTTACTATGATGTTATTCTCTTTTTCTTTTTGGATCTCTCCCATTATCATATATTTTGTCTTTTCTTCATTTATTTTAAGTCCGAATTTTTTGGCTTCCGTTATTATGTTTTTCATTAACTTTTGTAGTTCTTTTTTTCTTGTTGCTAATAGCGTCAGATCATCTGCAAATGGTGGCATTGGTGGCCGTTTTTAAATATCGTTTCTTGCATGTTTATTCTGCTTTTCCTGATTATTCCTTCCAATGTTAGATTGAATGCCATTGTTGATAGTGGGTCTCCTTGTCGTAATCCTTCCTTGGTTTCAAACTTTTTGGATGTATACCCTTTCCAAGCTATTTCGTTTGTTGTGTTTTCCATCGTCATCTTTATCATCCTAACAATTTTACTTGGTATCCCCAGTTCTTTCATCAGTTCGTACATCTGCTGTCTATTTACTGTGTCGTAAGCCTGCTTAAAGTCTATGAACAAAGCATATAGTACTGTTTTATGTTCGTAACAGGTAGTCTGTATTTCTTTTAAGGCAAATATTTGGTCAGTCGTTGATCTGTTGTTTCTAAAACCTGCCTGATATTCCCCCAGTATTTTTTCCGGATAGCGACTTAGCCTTTTTCTTATACTTTTTGCCAAGATTTTGTAAACTATTTCTAATAGTGCGATGCCTCTGTAGTTTTCGCATAGCATTCTATCACCTTTTTTATGTATAGGGCATATTCTTGCTATGGTCCACTCTTCTGGCATTTTTTCTACTTCCCATATTTTTTTTATCAGGTCATCTATCTCTTTCTGTAGTCTTTTCCCTCCTGATTTTATCATTTCGGCCGATATTTCTGTTATTCCTGGGCTTTTGTTATTTTTCAAGCTCTTTATTTCGTTCTTTATTTCTTGTTCTGAGGGTATTTCTATTGCTATCTGATCATCTTCAATTTCATGGCTTGTTTCCTTTTGTACTTCGCTCTTATTTAGCAGTTCTGTGAAATAGTTTTGCCAGTTTTCCATTATTTTTTCCAGCTCATTTAGCAACATACCTTTATCATCTCTCATATATGGGTTGTTTTTTTGATATCCTCTTTCCATTTTTTTGCTTCCTGGTAGAATGATCTTATTTCTTTTTTTTGAAATTTTTCTTCTATTTCTTTCAGTTTGTTCTCATTGTATTTTCTCTTTTTGATTCTACATTTTCTTTTCATAATTTTTCTCAATTCTCTTTATTCTTCTCTAGTGCTTTCTTCGTCATTTGTGAGATTTTTGAGTCTTACTTTTCTTATTGCTTCTGCTACTTCCTGACATTCTTCATCATACCAATCTTTTGTTTTGTGTTTTCTTTTGGTTTTCGCTAGGATTGCTTTACTTGTGTTCAAGATTGCTTCTTTGATATTTTGCCATTGTTTGTCCGGGCTTGACGTTTCTTGTTCCCTTATTAGTCTGTTGGTTATTCCCTGTTCATACTTCTTCTGTGTGTTGTTATCTTTTAGTAATCCTATATTGAATTGTTTTCCAATTTTTTCCGTTGTTTTATTGTTTCGCTTTATGTTATGCTCGATTTTGTATTCTGCTCTCACCAAGTCGTGGTCAGAGTTACAGTCCGCTCCTCTCATGCTCTTTACATTTATTACATTGTTTGCATGCTTCTCTATTAAAATATGGTCTATCTGACTTACTGTTTTCTTATCAGGGGAAATCCACGTTCCTTTATATATATCTTTTCGGCGTAATTGTGTGCTTCTTATCCCCATTTGCCTTTCTGTTGCAAAGCCTATTATTCTTTGGCCATTATCGTTCGACACCTCATGCTTACTATATTTCCCTATTATGTGTTCGTATCTATTCTCTCTTTCGACTTTGGCGTTGCAGTCTCCCATTATTATTTTGATGTCAAACCCTGGTAATTTATCATATTCTCTTTCCAATTGCTCGTAGAATTCATCTTTTTCTTCTTCTGTGGCATCTTCAATCGGTGCGTGTACATTTACTATACTTATGTTTCGTTTGTCCCCTTATAATATTATTGTACCATTACTCTTTCCTTCCATTTTCGCTGTATTATAAAACCTGTTCCTAACCTTCTGGTTTCTCCCCCGCTTTTAAAAAATACCACGTCTTCTATTTCTACTATTTCTGTCTCCAATTGTTTTGTCTCTTGTAAAGCTATTATTTCTACATTATATATTTTAATTTCTCTAATTAATTCTTTGAGTTTTCCTGTTTCGTATGTGCCTCTTACATTCCATGTACCCAAGTTGACTTTAGTTTTCTTTTTGTTATCTTTACTTATTTCCTTGTCCATTGCCTGCGTCGTTTCCGTCTTATTTATCTCTGTTGCAAACTCTATCTTGTCATTTTTCGGCTTTTCTTTTTTATTGCTGTCTTGATTTGTTTTATTTCCATAGTTCGTAATCCTCTTCTTTGCATTTTTCGTCGTAATTTGTTTCCTTTCATTGCTATTGCTTAGTTTTTGCTTTGGTCTCTACCACCAACGTTGGGTTCATTCCATCCCAGCGCCATATTTCGTGATCGGCATATATTTTCTTATACCCTACTTTCACTTTTCTTCCTTCCTTTCTTAGTTCTTGCGCCTTTTGTCTGACACGTTTCTGTACAATTCTGTCGTTCTTTGATAGGTCATCGTTGATATAAACTGGACCTTCTTCTCGATTTCTCAATTTGATTTTGTTTCGCATGATTTTTCTTTTATCTTCTTCCTTTTCAAGCTCAACCAAACAAACTTTTTCTCCTAACTTCAGAGCCTTCTCTATTTGTACATCTACTTCTAATTCTGTCTGCATAAAATTTTTCATTGCATGTTTTAGGATATCTGGGCCATTTGTATCTATGTTCAAACCCTGTATAATTATATTTTTCCGCCTTTTTTGATTTTCTAAACTTTCAAGCCGTTCTTCTATTTGATAAACTGCCTGTTTTAGTTTCGTGTTTTTTGCTCTTAATGTTGTATTCTCCTGGCGTAGCTCTCTTATTTCATCTCTATATTCTTTCTGCTCTCTACGCATCTCGCTAAGTTCTCTTGATTGTTCCTCGATTTTTAAACTTACTCCTGCCATCATTTCCATAATTTTTTGTACATTCTCCTCCATTTTCTCCTTTCTGTAGGAGGGAGATCTGCTTATTTTTCGACTTTTGTTAAAAGCCCCTTCCAATTCTTCCTCTTTTCTCTTCTTGTCGTTTTTGTCTGTCGTGGTACCGTCACTTTCTATTCGAAATATCTCTTCGTATTTTTTATCTTCTCTGCTCATTACAGCTGGTTCGTTTTACTGCGTTAAAGGTCTCGTTCGGACTATCTCCGCGGAAACTTAACCTTTCTCAGTGTAACGTCTTACTTTTTTTCTTTGATAAAATTATATTGAGTCCTCCCTAACTCCCTAATGTGACTCCCTAGTTACAGGAATTCCCTGTCGACTTGGCAACACCGCGTTCCAATCGAACAAGAATCCACTTCGAATATCGTAATATCGATGACGTTTTATTTGTTTCTGTGTTAGGCTTACCTTTGATTTTTGCCAATTTGGAGCACAATTTCAATATTTAGTTTATTATTTTTCGTTCTGCGCGAAGATTACTCACTTAACTTCACACGTTATGCATTTGCTGTAATTGATTTACTCTGCATTTCGCGGAAAACCGGTATACAATGACACTTAACTGTTTAGCAACAATATTACATCGACATTCTTGAAGAATAAATCTATAATATTCTAAAAAAATCACACAAATCGGATAACAGGTTTATGAAATACGAGCCATCAAATATGTCCCACTACCTTTTTAAGGTAGTGCGTTAATATTGATGCTTAGTGTATGTATGCCTATATATGTAAAAGTGGATGTATTGCTATTAGAATGTATACTCTTGGAATAAATTTTTTGTATTTGAAGAAAATAAAATTGAGTATAGTGAATCAGATCCAGATCAGAAGGTTTTTGGATTTGGTAGCAAAAGTAAAAATCTTAAAATACTGGATCCAAAATATTTCAGTTGTTGTATTAACATATTAGGCAATCAAAAGTATAATATTTTTTTTACAAGTTTAATAACTCTTTGTCAGTGTATAGACACGAATAAAATTAATATTAAAATCGTATACAAAAGTTTTTTCTAATCTTTATATTTTTCAAGCTCACTGTCATGTTGTGTAAACGTTTCTTCATGTTTATCTTCGAAAGCACTACTATACCGTCGAAATCTTCATCTTGGTAGAAATATGTGGCTTCACAAACATCTTATTCTGAATCATCATCAGTGATTGAAGCAATCTAAAGTGGAGCTAATAGAGCTCTTGCATCTGGTAGCACAATTTTCCCATATAATGCTAAAAATGCTGCAGCAATCATACCAGGTCCGTGAATCTGTAATCGATAAACTTCGGTGGACATATTGTACCAGGGATATCATCATCATCATTTTACAGCCTTTTGCGTCTACTGCTGGACATAGGCCTCCCTCATTTTTGTCCATTGTGCTCTATTTTCAGCACTTTGCATCCAATTTCCCGGCATTTTCTTGAAATCGTCAGTTCGAGTAGGTAGTCTTCCTCTACTTCTTTTGTCTAATCTCGGCCTCCACTCAAGTAATCTCTTTGTCCACCTCCCATCACTGATTCGGGCGACGTGTCCGGCCCAGTTCCATTTCAGTGTTTTCCATTCCATTTCCATTCGGGAAATTACATCAGTAACCCCTGTTCTTCGTCTTAAGTCTTCATTTCTAACTCGGTCACGAAGCGATATACTCAGCATTGACCTTTCCATTTTCCTCTGAGCTGTTTGCAGCATTTTAGAAGTTGTAGCTGTCAATGTCAAAGTTTCGGCACCGTAAGTCATCACAGGCAACACACATTGGTCAAATGTTTTACGTTTTAAAGAAATTGGTATATCTCTTTTAAAGATGTCTTTGAGTTTTCCATAGGCTGCCCATGCTCGGTTTATTCCTCTTCGTAGTTCGCATGTTTGGTTGTCTCTTGCGATCTTTATTTCGTGTCGAAGGTACATATATGTATTTTTCAACTAGCTCCACTTCGTTGTCTCCAATATTGATATTTCCGCTAGGTACTAGGTTTGTCATGAATTTTGTTTTGGAGATGTTTATTTTAAGACCTACACTGGCACACACTAACTGAAGTTCATGTAGCATTGTACATATCTCCTTGAGGTTGTCAGAGAATAAAACTATATCGTCTGCGAATTTCAAATTTGTTAATCTTCTACTGTCAATATTTAGGCCTCGCTCTTTCAGTTAAGTTTTTTACAAGCATATTCTAGTACTGCGATAAACAGTTTAGGCGATAAGGTATCGCCCTGTCAGACTCCTCTGCCGATTGCCGATAGTTTCACCGACATAGTTGCGTTATTTTATGTATTGTAAATTAACCTTGTGTATCGGTAGTCAATGCGGCATGCTTGAAGTGCTTCCAGAATTTTGCCAAATTCTACTGTGTCAAAGACTTTATGAAAATCTACAAATCTACCAGGGATATATTTGAACGAAATACCGAAATTTCCTAAACATTATGATTTATTTTTCCGACTCGATTGCAAAAAGAGTATGCATCTTATAAAAAGAGTATATTACTAGAAAAGTCGAACAAATCAATAATTAATTACACTTAATCCAACTTTATAAGGAAACACCCCTGTCAGACTTCATTAGAATACAAAGATTGCAACAAGCCGGACATGTGCTAAGACCGGTAGAGGATACGCTACCAAAAAGAGCACTGAACGCTAAAATGCAGGGAAAGAGACCGGTTGGAAAGCCAAGAAAGCGCTGGGAAGACACAGTAAACAGCGACGCACAAGCCCTTTTAGGAGTCCGTGTATGGAGAAGAGCAGCCACAGACAAACAAGTGTGGAGGTAAAAAATAAAAGAGACCAAGGCTCAATATGGGCTGCAGTGCCTTAGAAGCAGAAGAAGAATTAATTAGGCCAGAAAAGTTTTAGAACGTGTACAACTTATAAGTTTTGTAAGTTATTAAAATAAATTGTTGTCTCAATATAAACCCCTCAGTAAGATTTGAGACCATTTACCAAAATAATCTCCTAGTCTACCTATTAATCATATTTTAAGGCCATCGGTACGTAATTCGCAAATATTTTACGGCTATTCCTACTTTTTCTGTCTTTACACGGTAAATTACAGGGTAGTAAAATTCTCACTGATATGGAAATGTAAACTTTACTTGACAATATCATCATTAACTTTAAAGATGGCTTTTGAATGTTCTTGGATAACTGTTACTTGTATAATTACTTGCCTTAATTATTAATTCAGTTAATTAATATGATCATTTTTTCACTAACTATGTGTTCAGTGATTGTAATAATTTATCTACTGTACAATAAAAACTAATAATTAGTCGAGAAAAGAGGAAAAGTGATAAAGTGATTTTTTAATAATATATTGTTACTATGAAACGCTTACAATTTTAAACTTTTTTAACAACAAAATACTTGGATCAGTGAATATATCCTGGTGTACTCTCTGCTTTGGATCTCCCATAAATAATAAACAATAAATAACTTTTTATTAAGTTCACGTCTTAAATCAATTATTTATCAAATACACTATCTATATTATTTAATCAACAACTCCAAATATTCCCGATGCCATGTCAAATATTTAAAATTGTCACTGATTGTCACCGTCTGACTGACAATATGCTGACAATATTCTATTCGACTGAGTGCGTTGTATGACAAAGATATATTTGGAAAATTTTGCCACGGATATTGTGTTCATTTTTTTTTCGAATCCTGAAAAAACCAATAAATGTTTTTGAAAAATTTAAACGCAGAATGAAAGACTAAATTATTGCAGAGGGCTGAAAGTCCCTTAGAATAAATAAAAAGTTTATATTGAATGAGATATTTGAAATAAAAAATCACACTAAATTTTCTCTTAGTTTTTCACCCCTGTAACTTATGTATATAAACATTAAAGAATTTCTCAGGTACTTTCGGCCCTCACTAATAACCTAATATTTCATCCTGCGTTTAAATTTTTCAAAAATATTTATTGGTTTTCTCAGGATTCGAAAAAAATAAATCCCATTTAAATAGCATTGTAGCAGAAACTACGCACTCATCCCCTTAAGGATTATGTTGATTTTATGCTCAAGCTAATAAATAAAAAATATTAATATTTATAACAGTGTAGCTTTCATGACTTTATCTAGCTATACGTTTTGCCTAAAGGGCTGCATCTTTTACGGACATAAAATTAACATAATTCAGCTTTCAAATATAGGTAACATCCTACTGTAGCGAACAATAGATTATAAAGCTCCTCAACTGCACAAAATATCCTCATTTCTTAGGATAACAATAGAAGGCACAAAGTAGGTAAATAAATTCGTAATGGTGGTTAACATGACAAAAGAGACGCTGTCACACATTGTGTTTCCCATTTTGAGATTTCGCCAAGTATGTTCAGCGGTTTGTAAAGCACGTTGTCTCTCATACCAAACTATCTAGCCAGAAATTCTCTTGTCTCTTGTCTTTCACGCACAACTCACAAATAATCCGTGCAATTTACTGAGCTGGCATGTGAACAGAGGTGAAAGAACAAAGATCAGCTTTTTTAATCCGCTTAAAAATAATGACTCACCGTTTATTTTAACAAACTAAAGTATTGTCAACATTTTTTTAAAACAATGAGACGTAAATAATTTTAAATTGTATTTCCATTTGCTATTTCTATACGATTTTAAATTATTATTCCACCTTAATAAATATTGTTGGAATATATAGGTACATTATACAAGTTCTCTTTACCAGTTCAAAATGTGCGCTGTATAAACAAACAATAATAAAAAACCGCTAAATGTCGTAAAAATGAGTGGCGCATACAATATTCCAGCTACAAAAGAGCTGATATGAACATTACGTGGCTCGAAAATGTATTCCATTTTGATGGAAAATAAAATTCTAGTTTTATTTTGAAAGATTTTTCCATAATATTTGCTGAAATAAACCGCTCTACAAAAGAGTAACTTTAATACGGTTTGCATTTTGAGGCTCTTTTTTGGCGCGTTTTACTTCAGATTTAGCAAATATTATGGAAAAAATCTTTCAAAATAAAACTATAATTTTATTTTCCATCAAAATGAAAATACATTTTCGTGCCAGGTAATATTCATATCAGCTCTTTTGTAGCTAGAATATTGTATGCGCCACTCATTTTTACGGCATTTAGCGGTTTTTTATTCTTGTATCAGGAGTTTTTCAAAGTTTTTTTATAAATTTAATGTATGAAGTTGAATAGAATGTTATGTTTCTTGATTACACGTTAAGCTTTATAAATGGTCGCCTTTGTCGCATTCTCTCCCTAATGATCTAGTAGTTCGACACCAAACTTGTGATAAGACAATCCGAGTTCATATCCCAGCTATCCTAATAGTGATGATTGGCAAAAAAACTCGGATTGCACGATCAATCTTAGCGTCGTAACCACTACAACTACATAAACCATTTCGGCGATAATGGTTAAATCGATTATACTTCTGGAGCTCGATTTCTTCTGAACGGCTTAACTGATTTTGATCATTAAACATGAGTTTGAAACGTATTGATAAGTAGTATCTGATGCATCCATGGTCAAGTATGATAACTGAAGGTATTACAGGAATTATTGAACTTGAAAAACCGATCTCCCCATAAGAAGTAGATTTGATCATATTTATGAAGCCTATAACTTAAAAATCCGAATTTGCCCAGATATGAGGTATACACCGTTAGACGTCTAGAGTCCTATAAACGCTTAGTTATTGGCGCAATTCGTAGGTTTAAATTTTGAGTAATTGTCAAAAAACCAAAATTTTCCAAGTTTAGTTTTTCAGTTTTTCAGCTATACTGAGCCGTGTGTATGTCTGATCCTAACTGCTTAGGCACAATTTGATAGCTTAACTAAACGCTATTGATTTAGTGCATTTCCGGTTTTCCGGTCTCTCCTTGAACCTAAGATATAAACGTCCAAAAAAGATGCCATTTTGTATCTACCAAGCGCTATTATAGCTGGCTTATGGGTAATCAAAAGTCACAAATTACACCGGTTCTGAATCGGCCCTAACCCCCTCTTGAAACACAGAAAAAAAAAAGGTAAAATTAGAAAAGAAGTCGAGAAAAAAGGATTGACATTAGAAAGTGCAAGAAACCCAACACAAGATCGGAAAGCATGGAGACAACAATGCAAAACTTATTTCCACCAGCCTTACACCTAAAGGTAGAAAGGCTTATACTAAGTAAGTAAGCAATTCGTTGGTCCATTTGCTCATTTAATTGCTTGTATTTACTTATGCCTTTTTTAAACTATGCTTCTATACAGGGTGTTTCATTAAGGATTGGCCATATCATAACTGGAGAAACCTTAGCACAAAATACGAAGATTTAACCCAAAACACTTAAATAAAATATTCTTCCTTACCAAGATACAGAGTGTTTTATTACAATGGTTCTAAAATGATTTTAGTCCATTGTTAAAGCACCTTTTAATATTTTTGTTCAACTTGACACACAGTTTGCACATATTAGGATACTTTAATTTTAAAATATATAGTTTTCCGCTGTTATCAGAGGCGTGCTCTAGGGATATATACTTCATTTTCGCCCCTTACCCCCCTTACAATCTACGCCACTGTCGTAACAATCGTTTCAGCATGTATTTTTGATTCTTCGTTACTTTTTACATAAATATCATCCTTTTGTCTTAATGCGGTAAAGTACGTAGTTTTCAAGTTATTTGCGTTTTAATGTAATGGATTTAATATCATTATGTAACACATTGTCATAATCTTATTGAATGTAAGTAGTTTAAAATACATAGTCTTATGGAATCCATTTTCTTTAAACGCAAATAACTTGAAAACTACTTACGCTATCGCAATGAGACAAAAGAATGATATTTATGTAAAAAGTTACACGGAATCAAAAAAACATGCTGAAATGATTATTACGGCAGCGGCGTAGATTGTGAGGGCAAAAATGGGGCGGAAATAAAGTATATATCCCTACAGGACGCCTCTGGTAACAGCGAAAAACTATCTTTTAACACTAGTTAAGGTGTCCTAACATGCGTAAACTGTTTGTCAAGTTTGAACAAAAAATATTTGAAGGTGTTAAAACAATGAGCTAAAATCATTTTAGAATATTTGTAATAAAACACTCTATATCTCGGTAAGGAAGCATATTTTATTTAACCCGGCACCTGCCACGTGGCTTTGCAAGGCGCCAACTGCCACGTGGGGTGCTCACAGCACCCCTTAAAAATTTTCTGTGATCTACTTGTTTAAAAAACAAAATAATGTGTTGAGTAACAAAAGAATATAAAAAAAAAAACATGTTTTATCGACTTATTAGCCACTAATATGTTATAAAAGTTAAAAAATAAAATGAAAAAGGTGTCATAAGCAAATTAGCAAGTACCAAGCCATAATAAATGAAGTCAAGTAAAATATCTAAAAAAAATTAAGATTTAGTGAGTATATAGTTTATATTGACAATTTAAATCAACTATTTCAATAAAACATGTAAATTTGACCTGTTTAACAAAAATACAAAAAAAATTTAAAACTTAAAGTGCCAGATGATGACACCCCAATTCGATTTTAGAGCTTTAAGTTCAGAATGACACTAAATAACCACTTCAAACACTAACACATCTATGCTATATAATATTATAGAAAGCTACTATGACACACAGCTCCGTTACCAAACTTGAAATACCAAATATTTGATAAAAATGTGTTATGGGGTGCTGGTAGCACCCCACGTGGCAGGTGCCGGGTTAAGTGTTTTGGGCTAAATCTTCGTATTTTGTGCAAAGGTTCAGTTACGATATGGACAATTCTTAATGAAAATCCCTGTATAGTACCTATATAGAAACATAGGTCATAATAGTTAATTTCGTCTGGTATAAACTAGGAATAAATTATAACCATAGACAATGTACCTCTATGAACTAGCCAATAGTTAATATTTTTGTGTCAAAATGAATGTGTGTTATATGGTTGAGCAAACTTTCATCAACAAAAGGGTACAATTATTATTTACAAAATTAGTCGTTTCTGCACACAACGTAAAAGGTCAGCAAATTTCATTTTCAACCCTTATTCTCCTACCCTCACTAAATCACCAACGGGTCCGTGATATTTCAAGATAAAACTTGAACTCATTATTACTTTTTCGGTCGGCACAATTTATTTTCCCAGAAAACGTATCGCCTCAATACTACGGAGAAGAAGTTTATTCAAAATTAGATCAGTTAAGGAAGTTTTGTTGGATGTTTTATTTCAAAAATGATTCATTGCATCTTTTTTCAAAAATAAATAATTAGAAAACTTCTCGGTGATATAGTTAGTAAACTACAGGAGAGTGTTCCGCATCCAATTACTACTATATAATATATAATACTGGACATTGTGTGAGGCTTTGCTTTAATATGGTAACAAAGTAATTTTATTAAATTTTCGGTAGTATGTACAGGGTAACCCGATGCAAACGAACAGATGGGTTTAGATCACTTCACCAGTTGGTAGGAAAAACTAGTAGTACTAGTAGTAGGTCCAGACAAAATACCTGCGGAATTACTGAAATGTCTAGACGATGAAACTCTACCTGTACTACTGGATTTGTTTAATGAAGTATATAAAACCGGAAAATCCCACAGGAATGGTTGGTGTCCACTTTTGTAACAATAACAAAAACAATATATGCCAAATAATGTTCGGACTAGAGGACAATATTACTAATAAGCCATACCCTCAAAATATTCCTAAAGGTGATTCATAGAAGATTATACAGAAAGCTAGAAGATGATAAGGATGAAACCCAATTTGGGTTCCGCAAAGGACTTGGAACAAGAGAGGCATTGTTTGCGTTTAATGTCCTCTCTCAAAGATGCTTAGATATGAACCTGGATATTTATTTCTGTTTAATCGAATTCGAAAAAGCGTTCGACAGGGTCCGACTTCGAAAAAGTCCAATATAAAGATAGAAGAACAAGAGTCCGAGAATATTGATATAAAGAGAGGAGTAAGACAGGGTTGTGTTCTGCCGCCGCTAATGTTTAACGTGTACAGTGAAGCCATATTTCAGGAAGCAGCGATAGCGAAACTAAGTGATGGAATCTCTGTAAACGGAAGAATAGTAAATAACATAAGATTCGCTGATGACACCGTTATAATTGTAGACACCCTGGAATCGCTACAAGAATTGTTAAATAGAATTAACGATTATTGCATCCGATATGGACTAAAAATAAACAAGAAAAAACTAAATTTATGATTGTCTCAAAAAAACAAACTGGAAATGAAAGGTTAATGCTGGAGCAAACCCAAACGGAAAAAGTAAAGACATACAAATATCTGGGAATTTGGGTTGATGACAAAATGGACCCCAGCAAAGAAATTAAAGTCCGAATTGAAACTGCAACATTTGGGAATAAGTAGACGATGACGTAACTAAGCAATTGCTAAATGAATCAATTGTACAAGTTGCGGACATATTCTCGACGACAAGCATCAACAAAAGTTTTGCATATTGACCCCTGCCCGCCACCCCTTTGTCCACCCACGCAGCATTACGCCCCTGGAGATTTTGTTTAGTTACGTCATGATCTACTTATTCCCAAATTTTCATGCACTATCTCGATCATGAGCGTCACAAAAAAAAATAATAAAAATCGCGACTTTGACCCGTTATAACTAGCCTCGTCCTCCACTCTGGTTTCCACCCCTGGGATTTTACTTAGTTACGTCGTGACCTACTTATTCCCAAATTTTGGCACTATCTCGATAATGAGCGTCACAAAAAAATAATAAAAACACCACTTTGCCCCCTTATAACTACCCTCGCCCCCACTCTGGTTTCCGCCCGTTGGGTAAAGTCATGTACACAACTAATAGGGGAGTGCATATATATTTTCACTTCGGAAAAAATCAAACAAGATAGAACTTTTTGTAATTTCATTAACAAATGTTTATTAAACAACATATCAAAAAGTTCTACTCGAGAAGTGGGTGCTTCATTTTTTATTAAACAAATGAACTACGAAATTAGAGGTTTTTCTTAAATAACTCCGAAAATATAAATTTTAGAAAAAAACTGACTTGACCATTGAAAAAATCAGAAAATTTTACAAAAAAAACTTTAGATAAAGAATTTTCTAAAATTAAATCTGTATCTTCTATAATTTTTTATTTATAACGCTAAAGTCACCCTTCTCACAAACATTGGCGCACTGTAAACTAACGTACGGCGAAGTGTACAGTTGAGTTATTTTAAAGTTATTCTTTAAATAATGGATCAAAATAAATTTTACAAATTGAACATGAAAGAAGAATAATTAAGCTATCTTACGATTATAATAGAAAGAAATAAAATGTATGGGCATAAGTACGGTGTGGGCGGACAATGAGCCTTACATGAATTTTGTTTAAAAATTATTTAAAAATTTGTAACTAATACAATTTTTCTTATAAAACTCTCAATTTTGCACAACCTACTTTTCAAGCATCTTTTTAAATGATGTTTCATTCAAAAAAAATCTCAAAAATTTAATTCAAATGATATGACGTCTCAAAAAATGTAATTTTTGAAATCTTCATAGTTTTATAGAATTACCACCAATTTAAGACGGTATTACTCAAGTTTGAACAGATCTATTACAGTTTTATAAGAGTTTTTTTAATGCTTAGGATGCAATCTTTAAAATCCACTAAATTATTTTACTTTAGAAATCAAATAAACTATTTCTTTTTAAGAAAATTTAGAAAGATAACAAAAATGTAATACAAAAACCGAAAATTACCAGCTAAAAAAATGTTTATACAAAGTGATCAAAACTTTTTTCTGTAAAACTTACCTAAAATACATTTAATAATAAGCTTTAACAATAATAAATGTTCAGCAAAAAAATTTTTTTTTAGCTCTTATACAGTATGTCTGCGTAACTTGGAACATATTGATAACTTTTTTATCATCAGTTTAACGAAAAAAAGTTATTCTTTATATAATACTCTGCATCGTATATAATCTAAGATGCAACCATCAAACATCAAATTTATTTAATGTTATACGAGGTATGTCAAAAAATATGAATTTCACTCAGGAGTAAAGTACCTTTACATTTCACAATATCGAAAATTGTTAATAAAAAGTTGTTTGGAATTAAAAAAATTTTTCTAGTGTTCAATTACATCCATCTAATTAAAATATTGTGAACAATAAAGGCACTTAACTTTTAAGAAAAATTAATATTTTTTACATACCTCGTATAAAATTAAAAAAGTTTGATATCTGATGGTTGTATCTTAGATTTTAGACCAGGTAGACCATTTTATGAAGAATAACTTTTTTTCGTAAAAGTGATAATAAAATAGTTATCATAATTGTAGTAAAATGATTGAGTATCCGTAATTTGAGAAAAAATTGATTTTTTTTTCGATTAGAATGATGTAGTTGTATATTTAGACATAGTTTTTAATTTCAAACAACTTTTCATAATGGTATTTTTTGATATTCTGGAATATAAAGGTACTTTACTCTATAACGAAATTCATATTTTTGACATAACTCGTATAAAATTGATAAAATTTGATATCTGATGGTTGAGTTTTAGATTTTCGACTATCCAGAGTATTTTATTAAGAATAACTTTTTTCGTAAAATTGATAATAACAAAGTTTTCCACGTGGTTCCTAGCTACGCAGACACATTGTATAAGAGCTTCTGTATAAGAATATTCAAATTGCAATGCCATATTCGGATTCAGCATAATCAGAAACAAAATAGAAACATATTTGATCAAAGTAAATGATGAATTTAACGATAAATTTAAAATTATTTATACAAAAAAATTGTTATTGTTTAAACAATTAATAAACAATTAGCGGCCAAATCTGCAAGTACAATATTTTAGTTTAACATGTATGTAAACGAACAAAAAATGTTTTAGAAAAATATAAGCTTGTTTGAATTTTTCCGAAACAATGCATATTTTCGTTCTAATTTCACTCCCCTATAATTCAACATATCCCCGTATAGTTTGTACATATTACTTATCACGAGCAAAATCCGCTTCTATCCGTCCAACTATTTCCAAGAAAGCTTTCCTAAAAAGTATAAGCTTAGGGTTTAATATCATTAAACGATCAAAAGATTAATGACAAACATCTAATTAAAATTAAAATTGTATTTAAAGATACAAGATATAATCTGGTTTAATAATCGTGTCTGCAGGCAATATACCTTTGCCAAAACTTCACAACAAACTCACATGAACGAGACAACTACATGGCATATCCCAGATATATACACTCTTAACCACCTCGTCTCGTGGAAAGCCTTAATTACTTCAAGAATTACCGAAACTTATCTTCCTCACAAATTCAACAAACTGTTAGAAACTTAGGAAAATACTGAATGGCGCCATCTACAATTTTAACAAGTAATAAACATAACTGTAACAAGTTCACGCGTTGTATTATAGACGAAAAGGGACTATCAGCCGAGGAGGGCGTGAAACGAGTTAACTTTGTTCACACAAGCAAGACTCCTCTCCGTATTCTAAATTCGGAAACTATTTTGCTTAAGGACAACTTCTGTCATACATATGGCTAAGACCGTGTGAAACTTTAGAAAATATCCTTAAAAGAATGTTCTTTTAAGTTTGGTTATGAATAATATAATAGAACAAGATAACATCAGTGTTCTATATGTATCAAATATATTGATAAAGTTAATAGTACATTTGAGATCATTTTTGGTCATTGAGAAATGTAATAGAAAAAGCAGGAACAGAAAAGAAGAACTCATATCACATCGCATTTAAGCGGCTTTAAAAAAATCTAAAAGTACGAAAAACTTATTCACATTATGTAATCCAAAAATAAAAAACGCTGGACGGAAGGGTCGCCCGAGAACTTTATCGTACCGATCTATTATCCTTATCGTACTAGATACTAGCATTCTATAAAAATAACAAAGTTACTCGTTATTTTGATATTTTAGAAACACCTTCTGTACTTGAAAGTATTTTATGGTTCTACGCATCATTAATTCCTGCATTTTGCTTAATGATTTGGCCTTATTTTTTTTTTAAAAAGCTTTCATTTTAAACCCTTCCAACTTTTTGAAAGTATGTATAGTATAACACTATGTATATTAAAAGGTATTGCAGAAGAAAAGCAATGCATTTAAATTCTGGTGGATGAGGGGTTAAATATAAATATGTACTTATTAAGTATGTACTTCTTTTTCCTTAAAGTATCTACATTAGTCATAAATTTTTTTGCACCGTATCTCGCTTAGTTTGAATGTAACCGACATTTAGCGGTACTCGTTTTAAAGGCCTTTTCAAACACTACAAAAGGCGTTGGTAGCATTATAGACCTAAAACCTACCGTTATACTGTTATTTCAAGTTGAATACACTAATTTGAGCATGCATCAAAAACAAACTCTTTTCACCTTAGTATCTCTTTTTTTATTATAATTAGAAGATTTACGAAGGAAAGAATCCCTTTGTTATTTTTATAATCTAAATAATGTTTTATATAGTGTTTTGTATAGTGTCAATTTTTAATGAAAATGGCCAGTTTTCTACTAGGCATAACTCAAAAAGTATTGAGTTCTCAAAAAAAATACAGACCAGTTTTTGCTTAGAAATAGGTTCTCTAGCTACTTCCGTGGTTATTTTGACCAAAAAATTTTCCACCCCCTTGAAGGGGTGGGAACCGCCCCAAGATAAAAGCGCCATAGCACAGTATAAAGAGGGACAGTAGAACCACTCTCCGAAAAATTGGAAGTAAAATCTGTAGTCGCGCATGGCGACCGCGCAATGTTGGCAGTCGCTTTTGCCCCACTCTCGAATTGCTATTCGCATAGAAACGTACGGCTTTTAATAGGGAAAACCCGCATCCACCACTGGTGAATTACCAATTGCGTACTGCCGGTATTACTTCCTGAGATCAAAGCGCCGATAGAAGAGTGATTTTACTGTGGAACCTCTATATACTGTGGCCATAGTATATAGGGTAGATTTTGTTTCTTAAGCTATTCCCTACTTACTGTGAAAATATCAAGTACATCGATGTAGTAGGATGGAATTCGGAGCCAAATACCTTCATTGACTGCCCCATAATAATGCTCTGCTATGATCACGTGAGAGAGGACACACACCAGATTATAGCAAAATTTCTATTTACTGTAACTTTTCGTGTTTTTGAGCTACAGCAACGAGTTTTATGTCATTGGAAAGGTAATTTTGCATTCATTCAAAATTTGTAAAAATATACAGGGTGAATCTAAAAAATTAAGATTTTTTTATTTCCGGTTCAACCGGAAGCCATATTTTGGCTAAAATTTATTATGGTAATAGATAATAAAGCACCATATACATCTGCAAAATTTCAAATTTTAGTTTCCATTACAGAGGAAGTTACGGGCACTCCAATTTTTTTTTTAATTCATAACTCCCCTCCTGTGGGGAGTTAAAAAATCTGAATCATGTCATTTAATTAACCGATAGGATATCAAAAATAGGTATATCAAAAAATAAACAAATTCCTTGGAGCCATTTTTGAGAAAATCTAGTTCAAAGTTATATCAAATTTTGACCCTTAAATATAGGCAACCCGTAACTTTTTCCGAAAAACGATAATATTCTTCTTATAGCCCTATCTTTAGGCTATATAACGACTCTTTCAAATTAAACTTATCTTAAACAAGTTTTTAGATAGGTAAGGAAATGTGTCGGGTGAGCGGTCGGCCATGTTGGCCGCCATTTTGAATTTGGAAATATCAAATTCCGTATTTCTATTTACCTATCGATCAGCTAACTTCAAGTTAAATTTCATTCGTTTCGGTCAAAATTTGCAAAAATGGGCCCCAAATAACCCCCCTATTTCGGCCCCTCTTTGAGAGGTTTTTTTAAAAAGCTTAGTTTCTCGACAAAATTCACTTAAACTTACTCATACCGAATTTCATTGAAATCGGTCCAGCAGTTTTTGCTGGGCAGTGGCGACATACGTACGTACGTACATACTTCCGACATGTTTTTTTTTTATTTGCTTTTTAGACTCAGGGGGACTCAAAACGTCGAAAAAACGTGAAATCTGAAATTTTTTTTGCACGATCCTATAACTTCATTATACTACGTATGTAGTACGATAAAGTAAAAATTGGGAATAATGGAATAAAACAAAGAAAAATACAATTCAGAAAAAGAAGTAATAATAGAGTATAATTGTAGTGTATATTGATCTTGAACAGGATAGAGGATGTGGAGCAGCCCTGTAGTGGTCCCTTTGTCGTCTTAAATGGACTGCATATTCTATTGCCCATTTTGATAGCTTAACTAGTGTTATTCTTGTAGAGTGCTTTTATTGCTGTTATTTCCTTCGTTAATGATACAACAACTAGACCACGAAGCCAGTAAAGTTGGACTAAATATGAACTACAGCAAAACAAAAGTGATAACAAATCAAGAGGATGAGTTAAGAATCGTAGTTAAACAAAGCCAAATAGAGGAAGTGAATGAATACATATACTTGGGACAAATAATAAAATTGAATAGAGACAACCAAACAGCAGAAATAAAGAGACGAACGAAGTTAGCGTGGGCCTCGTTTGGTAAGCTCAGCTTCATACTGAAGAATAAAAAATACCCTCAATATCTAAAAACAAAAATCTACGACCAATGTATTCTTCCGGTACTTACATATGGATATCAAACATGGACGTTCACAAAAGCGAATATGGACAGAATTGCGAAAACACAAAGAGCAATGGAAAGACAAATGATCAACGTAAGACTGTCAAATAGAAAAATGAATTCCTGGGTAAGAAATATCACAAAAGTTAAAGATGCTACTCGTCAAACAGCTAAACTAAAATGGAAATTCGCCGGTCATACGATTAGACAAAAAGACGAAAGATGGAAGAAAATTATTACAGAGTGGAAACCATGGACATATGGAAACCATGGACATATAAACGAAAGAGAGGAAGACCACAGATGAGATGGGTAGATGACCTAAAACACCAATCAGGCTCAAAATGGATGCACATGGCTCAGGATAGAGAAAGATGGAGGAGCGAAGGGGAGACCTATGTCCAATATTGGATGTCGCAAGGCTAATAGATTTCCTTCGTAATTACACAAAAATATACATGGGTTCAGGTAAACAGATATTTAAAATCGATCATAGATTACGTGATTGCATAACAAAATATAACATTACAAGTAATGGATACAAGAGTATATAGAGGAGTATCATGTGATTCGGATCACTTTATGGTAAAGTTCGAAATAGTTTTTCCGTTTAGATCCAAGAAAACAAAAGAACCACCTGAAGCCACAGAAATTTTTAACACAACAAATTACAACCTGGACAGCTTACAACATGATAGTACGAGAACACTATATCAACGAAGACTAAATGAAAAATTAGAAGATATAATCAAAAATGTGTCCGTGGAAGAAGTGTAAATAATATAATAGACAGTATGCAAACAGCCGCAAAAGAAACGCTTGGTTTAAAATCCGAACGCCGCAGTAAAAAGCTATGTCGAACCGAAGAGATACAAAACCTAATAATGGAGAAAAAGAAAGGGTACGCACGGTGGTTAAGTACTAAACATCAAGTAGACAAAGACAAATATTTGGACCTACGAAGAACAACAAGAAGAGCAGTAACAGCAGCAAAAAAAGAAATGTGGGATAGGAAATGCCAAGAGATCAACACTTAGATAGGCGGAAGGAAGTGTTGAGAGACATGGAAATTTTTAAACAAAATAAAGGACACAGAAAGAAATACTACTTCTATTCAGTTAATACCAACAGAAAAATGGAAAGAATACTACAAGAGTTTGCTAACAGAAAGTAGAGCCGAATATACTACACAATCACCAACAGAAGTATTCGTTGAAGTCGAAGAGATAGTAGTGGGAGTTTATATGGTGAAGAAAGCTGTAAATGAACTAAAAAATAGTAGAGCTCCAGGGCCAGAAAATATTCCTGCCGAATTAATAAAATTTGGCACAGATAAACTCTTTCAAGCACTTACTTGGCGTATGAACAAATATATAAACGATGTCACACCACCCAGTTTACGGAAAGTAGCTTATATTCCTTCCATTCATAAAAAAGGAAATAAGTTGGATTGCTCAAATTACAGAACATCGGTAACTAGTACACTAAGGCGGGTGTACGGCCGCATTCTTAGAAATCTCATTGAGATGGATTATAGGAAGCAAGAATAAGAAGAAGAGCAGGCTGGTTTCCGCGCTGGAAGGTCTTGCACAGATAATGTTTTCTGCCTAAAACAATTAATTGAAAAAAAAAACAGCAACCAATCAAGAGACCCATCTCATGTTTGTTGACCTCCGTAAAGCATACGACAGCGTTACTGCGATTAAATTGTGGAAATCACTACAAGAAACTAACATCAGCTGTACTCTAATCAAAGCCTTAAAAAAATCTATACGAAAATTCTACATCACAAGTAAAAATTGGCAACACACTACCTAAAAAGTTCATCGTTAACAAGTGTCTGCGCCAGGGCTGCTGTATTTCACCAACTTTGTTCAAGATATATGTTGCAAAAGCACTAAACTAGTGGAAACGTAAAAGCCACGGTATGGGTATAGACCTCAGAGACATTTGTTTATATACCTTTCAATTTAATGATGACCAAGTCATCATAGCTAATGATAAAGACGATCTACAGTATATGGCAAGAAAACTAAAGGAGGAATATCAATAGTGGAGCTTGAAAATTAATGTGGAAAAAACTAAATACCTACCCATAGGAGCTGAGTTATCCGATATCGAACTAGAGGATAATGAAGAAGTCACATCCTGTAGTGAATACGCGTACCTGGGCGTAATGTTCGATGGAACGGGAAAAGACGATGAGGAAATAAAGAAGAGGGTAACACACGCTAGAAGAAAAATTGGCTGCCTAGATGAAATACTTTGGAGCTCCGAAATAGGAATAGAGCGAAAATACACTATCTATAAAATACTTATTAAAAGTAGCCTACTTTACGGAGCAGAAACTTGGAGAATAACCGAGAACAACAGGCAAATATTAGAAGCTGTAGAAATGGATGTGTTTAGAAGATCGTTAGGTATATCCCGTAGGGAAAGAGTTCGAAATGAGGAAGTAAGACGACGAATTGGAATAGATGGTTACTTAACAACATACACTGAGAGGAAACAGTTGATTTGGTATGGTCATGTTCAAAGAATGGAAGACACAAGATTGCCCAAAAGATTATGCAGTAGGTACCACCAATCCTCAAAAAACGAGGAAGACCCAAAAAGACATGGAAAGAAGGGGTAACCAAAGCAATGAGTACAAGGGACCTTAGAGATGGCCAATGGGATGATAGGACATGGAAGTTAGGCATCGGACATCGTCGAAAGACGTTCTAAAACCGATACATACATATTTCCTTCGTGGGACTTCGATGTCTTCCATTGCTTCCCATAGCTTGGTTCTAGGTATCGAGTCATACGCCTCCTTAAGATCTATAAAAGCTACATGGGCGGATCTCTTTTTGGCCATTCTTTTTCTATTAGTTGTTCGACCTTGTAAATGTGGTCTAAGCACGCATTTAAAAAAATTGAATTTTTTTTTCAAATTACTGATACCCAACATCATTTTTATTGCGATAACTACGTTATTATTGATTTTACGAAAAAAATTTATTGTTTTTAAAAAGGTCTGCATAGTCTAGCAACTAAGATGCCATTATAACATATCAAAATTTATCCATTTTATGCGAGGTTTGTTAAAAAATATGAATTTCTCTCAATATTTCACAATATTCAAAATCGTTATTATAGAAAGTTGTTCGGAATTCAAAATTGTGTTTAAACGTGCAATTGCATTGTTCTAATTGAAAAATAAAAGTTCTTTACTCTTGAGCGAAATTCATATTTTTTGACATACCTCGTTTCAAATTAATAAAACTTGATATATTATAATTGCATCTTAGTTGCTAGACTCTGCAGACCTTTTTATAAAGAATAATATTTTTTGGTAGAATTATTAATAACGGAATTATTGTAATAAAAATGATGTTGGGTATCCGTAATTTGAACAAAAAAAAAATCTTTTTTTTATTAGAAGAACCTAGTTGCATATTCTAACATAATTTTTAATTCCAAACAACTTTTTTTTACAACAATTTTCGATATTGTGAAACATAATGGTACTTGCCTCTTGTGACAAATTCATATTTTTTACGTACCTCGTATAGGCACTGTTGATAAAATTTTATATCTGATGATTGAATCTTAGGTTTTGGACCGTGCAGACCATTTTAAATAAAAATTAAAGTGAAATTTGTGTACCCCATAGAAATTTTATGGGGGTTTTGTTCCCTTAAACCCCACAAACTTTTGTGTACGTTCAAATTTTTATTAGTGTGGCACCATTAGTTAAACACACTGTTTTAAAACTTTTTTGCCTCTGAGGACTTTTTCGATAAGCCCGTGTTTATCGAGATATTTTGAATAATTCGACATCCCCATCGAAAAAGGTTGTAACTAAAGTTACATCTATTTTCAGATTTCAACACAGGCGAATTCAGCAAAAAATTGCGCACACGTCAATATAAACGACATAGTTTAATTCTCAATAGTTTGGCTAATACTCCATTGAACAAAGTTGTATTTTAACTTACGTGTGCCATTTTAGCGTGAAAAAAGCAATAACACTGGATACTCCCTATGTTAAATATTTACTTTCTTTATACTTGACGATTAACAAGGTTGTTAAGTGAGTTACAACTTTGTTGCACGTATGTTAATTTATTAAGTATTTAAACATATGGTGTATCTCATAAGTCAATTTATCGAAATGAAAATAAAAAAGGATTTAAAGACTTTTTTCCATTTTGATAGTTGCGGTGGACAAAATAAATATAGAATAGTTTTTGCTACATACTTCTATATAGTGAAACAGTGTAATATTAACATTACACATGTATTTTCCGAAATAGCACATTCACAAAACGAGGGTGATTCAATGCATGCCCTTATAGAAAAACGGAAAAAACATTAGGCCGTATATGCTCCAGACCAATGGTTAACCGTGATACGATATGCCAAAGCATCAGGCAAGCCTAAATCCGTAACTGAATTAAGTCAGAACCAAATTTTAAATGTTAACATATTTAAGGACACACATGTTAATTTTGATTTAGATATTAATAGTAAAAGATTAAAGTAATCAAGTAAAATGGTCTAGAAGTAAATATTTACAGATACGCAATAAAAATGCGAAAAATTTGAGATATTTTATACCATGATTTTTTCATAGTAATACAATATTATTGTTACTGTAAAATTTATAATTTCCAATTATAATTGTGAAAACTGTTAGTTGATATTTTGTTTAAATATCCCTTAAAAACTCACTTTCTCCTAGCTATACTGCAAATAATTCAAAACATACAACCTTTTAATAGTTAAACGGGAAAAATAATTAACACAGAGAGTGTAAAATTGTTGTTAGGCGACTTACAACCTTTTTCTACGAATAATCATGTTTAATCTCAAGGTTGTATCTCAATCAAACTCAAGATTTTCAATAGTTATTAAAATTGCAAAACATACATCTCACAGTAATCCCTTATTATGATATAAATATCATATCACATTAGTGTAAAAGAGTCTAATTATTTCGATACAAATTTTTTAAAAGTCATGTTTTCGTTCTTTGCCTCTCCTGTAAAATCGCTAAAACTGAGTTACAACCTTGTTCGATGGGGGTGTCGAATTATCGAATTCACCACATATTTATATATGGTTAAGTACGATTATACAGGGTGTCCCGAAAAGATTGGTCATAAATTATACCACAAATTCTGGGATCAAAAATAGGTTGATTAAACCTCATATACCTATATACAATACTGCACCCAAAAAAAAGTTACAGCCCTTTGAAGTTACAAAATGGAAATCGATTTCTTTCATATATTGAAAACTCTAAGAGATTTTTTATTGAAAATGGACAATGTATCATTCTTATCATTCTTCTGGCAGGAACATCTTAAAATAAAATTATAGTAAAATTTGTCCACCCATAAAATTTTATGGGGGTTTTGTTCCCTTAAACCCCCCAAACTTTTGTGTACCTTTCAATTAATTCATTATTGTGGCACCATTAGTTAAACACAACGTTTTTAAAACTTTTTTGCCTCTTAGTATTTTTTCGATCGATTAACAGGTGTCTATTATAATCATACTTAACCATATACATATATGTGGTGGATTCGACAAATATTCAAAATATCTCGATAAACACTGGCTTATCAAAAAAGTACTAAGAGGCAAAAAAGTTTTAAAAACATTGTGTTTATATTTAACTAACGGTGTCAAAATATTAATTTAATTGGAACGTACACAAAAGTTTGGAGGGGTTTAAGGAACAAAACCCCCATAAAATTTTTATGGGGTGCAAAAATTTCACTTTAATTTTTTTAAGATGTTGCTCCCATAAAAATTCCACATGTCCATTTTCAACAAAAAATCTCTTAGAGTTTTCGATATATGAAAAAAAATCGATTTTCATTTTATAACTTCAAAGGACTGTAACTTTTTTTGGGTGCAGTACAGTACTGTGTATGAGTACAATATATGAGGTTTAATCAACCTATTTTTGATCCCCGAATTTGAGGTATAATTTATGACCAATCTTTTCAGGACACCCTGTAGAGACCTGTTAATAATCTGAAAATGTATTTATAATTTACATTTTTAGGTATATTTTGAAAAAGAAGCCACATCTCGATAAAAAGTGACTTATCAAAAAAAACTAAGAGGTAAAAAGTTTTAAAAACACTGTTTAACTAATGGTACCAAAATAATAGTTTAATTAGTACGTACACAAACATTTGGGGGCTGGGAGTTTAAAGGAACAAAACTCCCATAAAATTTTTATGTAAATATATTAAAAAAGAAGACCCGTGTTGAGCTGGCCCCCCCCCCCACTTGCAAAAATTAAAAAACAAATAGCCCTGATTTATGAGCTATTTATGAGCTCTCATATTCCGCAAACTAAAAATTTTGAGCTCGTTCCACTGAGCAGGAATTTAATACCCTAGTGGGGGGTCAGCCCCTCCACTACTTAAAAATAGGAATATTGAATCGGTTTTTGCGGCAGAATTACGAGCTATTTATGAGCTCTTGAAATTATATAGTTTCGATTTTTGAGCTCATCCCCTTCACCCCCAAACAACCCTTTAATTGATTTAACTTAAGAGAAAGATGCTGAGAAAACTTAAAATATATCGTATTGCGAATATAATTCCTATAGCTTCTATACTCTAGGAATAAACTATTAAATCAAGAGCATTTCGATTATTGAGCTACAACCCCTTCGCCAGAAAACCACCCTATCTTCCCGGCTTAAGAGAAAGTTGTATTTAAAATGCGTTAAACTAATTATTTGGCGACTACATATCATTTAATAATTTATAAGCTTCCAAATTACGCGCATTTAGATCAGTAAATTGCAATTTATTTTGTATAGTGCAGTCACTGAAGGTAAAAATCAACGATTACCTTCAATTTCGGTGAACCTTCATCGATTTTCACTAAAATTGGTCAGTGGTTAGAGGATACGTCAAGAAACAAAGGTGACATGGTACAACCTTGCGCCTTTACCATGAGGGTGGATACCGCCCCTTCTCGGGGGTGAAAATTATTTTATAAAAAATAACTGCACAAATCAATAAAAGAACAAATTAAAAGCAAAATTTATTATATAAAGTTAATAAAATAAGTCAATACCTTTTAAGTTATTAAAGATCAAAGATTTTAATTATTTGTGAAAAAAATGCATGTTTTGAAGAGGTTTTTTGTAAATCACTGAAAAATTGTATGTTTTTACAAAAAAGTTAATAGGAGTTTAATTCGTATAGCTTATATTCTAAGAATAAACTCTAAAATCACGCGCCTTTCGATTATTGAACTACAACCCCTTCGCAGGAAAACCATCCCATATTGCCGGCTTAAGAGAGGGTTGTACTTAAAATAATTTAAATTAATTATTTGTCGACTATATATTGTTTAATAATTGATGAGCTCGCAAAATATACGCATCTCAATTACTGAATTGCCATTTTCTTTCTATAGTGCAGTCACTGAAGGTAAAAATCAACTATGACCTTCGATTTCGGTAAATCTCCATTCATTTTCACGAAAATTGGTGAGCGGATTTTGATACTATCAACTTTTTCTGCATCTTATTTTTCATAGGTATTTCTAAGTACTTTGACAAGTATTTAGTACCTAAGTGTTATAAAATGCATCTCTTTCCCGTTATTTAAGCTTGAACCCTTAGATTTTAACAGTCGCGGAAAAAAATATACATTTAATTACCAATAACTTACTTTAAATTAACACTAAAGGGTTTTTCAAGTAAGCAATTTATTATATTTTTTATTAACTTCAATTTTAGTGATGAAAACTTTTTTGTAAAAACTTACAGTTTTTGAGTAATTTATGAAAAATCGCTCTAAAGCATGCATTTTCTTTCCAAAAATTAAAATATTTGATCTTTAATAACTCAAAAAGTATTGATTTATTTTATTCACATTATATAACAAATTTTGCTTACAATTTGTCCCTCTCTCGATTTGTGGGGTTATTTTTAATAAAGTAATTTTCAGTCCCGAGAAGGGGTGACATATACCCCAGGCTAAAACCCCAAGTTGTTATTGTCAATTCGTGAAAATAAATGGAGATTTACCGAAATCGAAGGTACTAGTTGATTTTTACCTTCAGTGACTGCACTATAGAAAGAAAATGGCAATTCAATAATTGAGATGCGTATATTTTGCAAGCTCATAAATTATTAAACTATATGTAGTCGCCAAATAATTAATTTAAATTATTTTAAGAACAACTCTCTCTTAAGCCGGGAATATGGGGTCGTTTTCTTGCGAAGGGGTTGTAGCTCTATAATCGAAAGACGCGTGATTTAAGAGTTTATTCTTAGAATATAAGCTATACGAATTAAACTACTATTAACTTTTTTGTAAAAACTTAAAGTTTTTCAGTGATTTACAACAAACCTTTTCAAAACATGCATTTTTGTCACAAATAATTAAAATCTTAGATCTTTAATATAACTTAAAAGTATTGACTTATTTTATTAACTTTATATAATAAATTTTGCTTTTAATTTGTTCTTTTGTTCTTTTATTGATTTGTGCATTTATTTTTTATAAAATAATTTTCACCCCCGAGAAGGGGCGGTATCCACCCTCAGGGTAAAGGCGCAAGGTGGTACCATGTCACCTTTGTTTCTTGACGTATCCTCTAACTACTGACCAATTTTCGTTAAAATCGATGAAGGTTCACCGAAATTGAAGGTAATCGTTGATTTTTACCTTCAGTGACTGCACTATAGAAAATAAATTGCAATTTACTGATCTAAATGCGCGTAATTTGGAAGCTTATAAATTATTAAATGATATGTAGTCGCCAAATAATTAGTTTAACGCATTTTAAATACAACTTTCTCTTAAGCCGGGAAGATAGGGTGGTTTTCTGGCGAAGGGGTTGTAGCTCAATAATCGAAATGCTCTTGATTTAGTAGTTTATTCCTAGAGTATATAAGCTATAGGAATTATATTCGCAATACGATATATTTTAAGTTTTCTCAGCATCTTTCTCTTAAGTTAAATCAATTAAAGGGTTGTTTGGGGGTGAAGGGGATGAGCTCAAAAATCGAAACTATATAATTTCAAGAGCTCATAAATAGCTCGTAATTCTGCCGCAAAAACCGATTCAATATTCCTATTTATAGGTAGCCCCCCCACTAGGGTATTAAATTCCTGCTCAGTGGAACAAGCTCAAAATTTTTAGTTTGCGGATTATGAGAGCTCATAAATAGCTCATAAATCAGGGCTATTTGTTTTTTAATTTTTGCAAGTGGGGGGGGGGGGGCAGCTCAACACGGGTAAAAAGAAGCCGCATCTCGATAAAAACTAGCTTACCGAAAAAATAAAAAGAGGCAAGAAAGTTTTAAAAACGTTGTGTTTAACTAATGGTACCACAATAATGAATTAATTGGAACGTACACAAAAGTTTTGGGGAGTTTAAGGGATCAAAACCCCCACAAAATTTTTAGGGGGTGGACAAATCTCACTATAATTTTGTTTTAAAGAGGATCCTGCCATAAGAATGATATATGTACATTTTCAATAAAAAATGTTTAATAGTTCTCGATATATTGAAAAAAATCAATTTTGATTTTGTAACTTCAAAGGGCTGTAACTCTTTTTATGAACACATTTGTACTAAGGTAAGTTAGGTTCAATCAAACTATTTTTGACTCCAGAATGTGGGGTAGAATTTATGACCAATCTTTTCGGGACACCCTGTAGTCTAACAATAAAATTGACGTGTTTTAAGATTTTGTGAAAAATCACCTGTCTCTGAAATGATGAAATAATTTCATATTTTGGCAGCATACTTAAAATAACATAGTTACATAATTTGGTTAAGAGCACACAGTAGCGATCAACAGGTAGCAACAAACGCGGTCCAAGGTTGCGAAAATTCTGCGAACTTTCAAAAGTGAGGCAACAGTGCGTCGGTAATTCGACACTGACAGTGACGTCTATACTCTATACTATCAAAAACAATAATTTTTATACACATAGGCGCAAAATATTGCCAAGTCAGTGACGTTCGATTTCTTGTTATAAAAAAATCGGCATTTAGTAGTTCCAATGTGACACAAAATCTAGGCACGGGATAAAAAAGTTTATTTGAAGAAAGTGTATTTCTTTTTCTGTCTTAATGGCGATACAGGCTCCTTTTTCAATATTTTATGTAGGTATAGAGTAATTTCCACATATGTACTAACATATTTCTGAAGTTGGGCTCTGTACCGTCATTCTTTATTATACTACGAATATGTGTGCCAAATGCCTCGACAAAATATTCAAAATTGATCGCTACTCTTCGCTCTTAATATACCCTGTAAAAGTAAATAGATATTCGAATTATACATCGTTGAAAAGACGACTAGAAAACTTTTTCGAAATAAGGTGTCACACTTTTGCATCATAATGTGTATACTACCAATCATAATTGTAAACGAATTGTAAGCCGTTTTAGATGATTGTTGATGAAGTTATTTAAAATATTATTAAAAATATACTAATGACAAACAATTTAAATGAATTAAAAATAAATGAGATTCATGCGCATATTTTAGTTTTTTTTTTCAGTGAATGACTGATGAAAAAGGTTTTATATATTTCGACAAGAATAAAAAGAACATGGATGTAGAGCAGCACCGGTGGCTCTTCGGTAACAAAAAACCTTTAATATCAATGGAAACCGTTGACGTTAACAAGTATATTAATTTTGCCCGTCGGCCGTCGTCTTTTGTGCGGCGGCAGTTGCACGATTGCGGCATAACGACAATGGCGGTTTGCAAGCTCATCACAACGAATAGCGCGGTCGTAGGATTTGCTTAGAACTGAATGTCACTCTAAGAGAAGACAAAATTGGACAAATTATCTCTAGGAAAATGTTTAGTAAGATTACAAGCGACATTTGAAAGAAGGAATATGTCACTGTTAAACTAGTTTTGCAGCAAAACCTATACAAGTTATAGCAGAGAATTTACAATAATTTACTTTTCAAAATTCGTTCTATTTAATTGTCATCTAGCTAAAATCAATATAATCTAAAAATAATGGCTATGTTGCCGTTATGCAAATCAGAGCCATACACCAAAGTCATCAGTACTGTTTTATTAACTATATTTATAATTTTATGCAATAGAATATAGATATTATCTAGATAGTAAATATAAGGGTATTATGGTAAAGGATTTCCATTAAATTATGACACCGTTTTAAATTTCATTCTCGTAATAAATCATTAGAGAAATCTATAATAGTTAAGCCATTGGGTCAAAAAAAGGGGGTTGGCTGGAAAGTTTGCCGGGAGTTTTGAAAATTAGTTGTGTTATGGATTTCGGTGTGCTCGGTTCGAATTTCAACTTTTCTATCTCGTATCTCCGCCGCTCGCGCCGCCATATTGAAAAAATATCGCCTAATAACAGTTTTTTGGGAATGTCCCCTTTCCGACGTTTAAAAAAAACATTTATGTACAAAATTAAATTAGAAAAAATTTCCTACAATTTATGTATTTATATTTTTTTCTGTAAAATCAATAGTATTTGAGTACCAACGACAGAAAGTAGTATTTATCTACACCACCACGTGTTTTAAAACCACGAGCAGAAACCCGTAGAATTTTACAGGTAGATCGAGATATACAGGTTATTGTCAAACTGTACAATATCTGTACTGTATCAATAAATGGAAAAATCTTAAACAAGATAAGATTCGCAACTGCTAATTTTGCAGACAGTCTAGAAGCAGTGAAACCATAAATAAATAGATTACATCAAGTCAGTATAAAATATGGACTACAAATTAATAAACGTTGAGAAAACCAAGTTCATGATTATTTCTAAGCAACATACAGTAGGAAGGCTAGATTTCGAGGTAAAATAAGCAGAAAGAGTGAATAACAGCTGCAGATCATATTTTATTTTTGCATGCAATTAGTGGCTGTGACACAACATAGTATGCACTCTTTAGCCACGTAAAAAAGAAATTCATTAATGTACTCCGAAAAGAACCTGATTTGAACGAGGTTATTGAGGTGTACAAAAATCCAAACATTGATTCAGAGATAATTGCTAAAGCAGGAGAAAATTTCCTCCTTCAATTATACGGTTACAATGATGGAAAGAGTAAGAAAAACTCTTTAAACGAATATAGCTATGTATGCTTTACAAAATCAGCATATAAAAGTAAATTTATTATTAGCTGCACGACATTCATTTCGAACCTATCACCAGGTTCAGCAGTGGAACGAGAATGAAAAAAATGCAGAACAATGGGGATGGAAAAGAAACAAAAATGAACTAATCTTATATAAACGCTTACTATATCATTCTACTACTTATATGCGTCTATTATTACATTTTGCGCTATTCTATCTCGTCTATTTTGTTTGCTAATACACATATATTTGCTTTTCTCTTTATTGGCTCTTAGACCGGTTTTTGCCTCTATCTCTAATTTGTTGAAAGTTTCCGTTACATTGGTACATGGTACCATGTTATATTCCATGTCAAATCACTCAGGCAAAAACTTTTTCCACCTACCTCTACCGAAAGTATACTTTTCCGGACCTGGTTGTAGGGAGCACATTTGTACTTTTCCTCCCTAGGGAGGAAAAGTAAAAGTGACGTCATCGTATTTCATTCATGAAATATAACTTATTGATGCCCTGTACAATATCTATTTTCTATTACGTAAGTATTTATGCATTTTAACGTTTATTTATATAACATCCTGTATTTTGCAGAATGGCAAAAAACAGTAAATTGTTATTTTGAGTTAACAATGTTTACATAATAATTTGACTTCTATTTGACAGTTGATAGTTATATTGTACCTACTTGTTAGTTTTAGTTCTAATAAATTTTGTTGGTTAGTTACATAAATAAATTAAGTAAAAATGACTTGTTATTTGAGGAAGGTGGAAAAACCATATGTATAACATGGGAGTAAAGTGCCTTTTCCTCCTTCGAATGATTAATACCCTCTGCTACGTGTCGGGCAGTAAACTTCATTCTCGGGAGGTAAAGTAGCACTTTACCTCCGATTTTTCTGAAACTTGGTATATAGCTTCTGCGGGACGTAGAAATAAGATATTTAAGGTCAAAAAGTCTTGTTCTTCTTCTTTTTTTCTCAAAATGTTATTTTAGGCGATTTTACAGTGATTTGGTGTTTATTTAAACAAATTTTGCATTTTCTATCGTAAAATATCAAAGGAAAAAATATAAATTTTTAATAGAAGGGACTCAAAAATGTCATTATATGGTATTATAACAAGTTATTTTGTTTTAAAACAAGTTTATGATAAAATCTCATAGTGTAGAAAACGTTAAAATACCGTTAATTACATTTTCCTTCATTCCCAAAATAAGTCATAATCGATTTGGCTTACATTTGCCCACATATAGCCAAAGTATAGGACTTTAAGTGATTAGAAGGATTTGAATTATTTTACAATACATCAAAAGTTACATGCAATAATATTACACTCAAAAGTATATTAGGCCAGTCGGGATAGCATTTGACCTTGCATGCCGAGCTGTCCAAAATTTTATTTTTCTAATCTTTAGAGGGTCAATAGTAGCCTAAATTTAAAATCGCGAATGAATTCCTCTCTTACGTTAGCCGCCATTTTGATTTTAAAGGAGAACCGTTTTTGCTCGATATATCCGCCATTTTTAACTTTTCGACAACAAATCGTAATTACAATTATTATTACAATCTCTTTTTAACAATATTTCTCGTGAGGTCAATATTTTCCGAAATCATTGTACTTACAGTAGACGCCTATATTTTTAACTATGGTATTGCATGTAAATTTTTTAGTATTGCAAAATACTTCAAATCCTTCTGACCACTTAAAGTCCTATACTATGTTTTGACTATCTGTGAGCAAATTTTCAGCCAAATCGATTGTGATGTGTTTTGGGAATGGAGGAAAATGTAAAGAACGGTATTTTAACGTTTTCTACACTATAAAATTTGATCAAAAACTTGTCTTGAATCAAAATAACTTGTTAGAATGCAATAAAATGATATTTTTGAGTCCCTTCTCTCCAAAGATTATTTTTTCCATTGATAATTTAGGATAGAAAATGCAAATTTGTTTAAATAAATACCAACTCACTGTAAAACCGCCTAAAATGATATTTAGAGAAAAAAAGAATAAGAAGAAGAAGAAGAAGAACAAGAGGAAGAAGACAATTCGACCTTAAATGTTTTATTTCTACATCCTGCAGATGCTATATACCAATTTTCAGAAAAATCGGAGATCCAAAAGTTGTTTTGATCCAAAATTGAGTGATTTGAAAATGGTATCACCCCAATACCATTTGCGTATCCTCGTAGTTATTTTGGTTTATTTACAGTCAGCAGTTGTTCTCATTTGTGCTGTTATAACTGCCTTTTCCAAAATTATATTAAAAAGGGATATTGATATAGCGGGTCTCCTTGTTTCAGGCCATTGTTTATTTTAAATGATTCTGAGAGTTTGCTATCTATCCGTAGTGTGGATCTACAGCCATTTATACATATTAAAATAAAAATGTATACCATTTTTATTCAGTTGCAATGCGAAGGCAAAACAATCTTACTTTTCAATTAGAATACGGAGCGCAGTCCAGTCCTCTGAATCGCGATTTTCGGCTCTTATTGGAGCCTCATCGGAAAGAACGTAGGCACTGTTCTCCATACCCCAATTGACTAGCGTCGAGAGTTTTTCCCACCCATTGCAACCGAAGTGAAGGTATTAGGTGACTAGCGTCATCTGGCAATTAAAAGATGAAGTTATTTTTCAATCCTAATAGCAAAATTAATAATATTGAAAATATTAAAAATATTAAAAATATTACTAAAAGATTTTTAAATTGAAAACTTATTGGTACAGTTCCCTGGTGACACCTCCAAGGCTTCTACAATTTGCAAGCCAAATGGATGCTGCAGTGAAGACAAAAGGAAGGAATTCTACACTATGCAATTCACATCCCCGTCTGAAGCTCGGTAAAGTTCCAACGGAAAATGCATCTGGTTACTCTACGGAGTAATACGACTATAAAATAAAAATGTATACCATTTTTATTCAGTTGCAATGCGAAGGCAAAACAATCTTACTTTTCAATTAGAATACGGAGCGCACTCCAGTCCTCTGAATCGCGATTTTCGGCTCTTATTGGAGCCTCATCGGAAAGAACGTAGGCACTGTTCTCCATACCCCAATTGACTAGCGTCGAGAGTTTTTCCCACCCATTGCAACCGAAGTGAAGGTATTAGGTGACTAGCGTCATCTGGCAATTGAAAGATGAAGTTAGTTTTCAATCCTAATAGCAAAATTAATAATATTGAAAATATTAAAAATATTACTAAAAGATTTTTAAATTGAAAACTTATTGGTACATTTCCCTGGTGACACCTCCAAAGCTTCTACAATTTGCAAGCCAAATGGATGCTGCAGTGAAGACAAAGGGAAGGAATTCTACACTATGCAATTCACTATGCAAATTGTAGAAGCCTTGGAGTTGTCACCAGGGAAATGTACCAATAAGTTTTCAATTTAAAAATCTTTTAGTAATATTTTTAATATTTTCAATATTATTAATTTAGCTATTAGGATTTAAAAATTAACTTCATCTTTCAATTGCCAGATGACGCTAGTCACCTAATACCTTCACTTCGGTTGCAATGGGTGGGAAAAACTCTCGACTAGTCAATTGGGGTATGGAGAACAGTGCCTACGTTCTTTCCGATGAGGCTCCAATAAGAGCCGAAAATCGCGATTCAGAGGACTGGACTGCGCTCCGTGTTCTAATTGAAAAGTAAGATTGTTTTGCCTTCGCATTGCAACTGAATAAAAATGGTATACATTTTTATTTTATAGTCATATTACTCCGTAGAGTAACCAGGTGCATTTTACGTTGGAACTTTACCGAGCTGCAGACGGGGGATGTGAATTACATAGTGTAGAATTCCTTCCCTTTGTCTTCACTGCAGCATCCATTTGGCTTGCAAATTGTAGAAGCCTTGGAGGTGTCACCAGGGAAATGTACCAATAAGTTTTCAATTTAAAAATCTTTTAGTAATATTTTTAATAATTTCAATATTATTAATTTTGCTATAAGGGTTGAAAACTAACTTCATCTTTATACAGATTATTATAACGAGTTGAATTTAAGTTTTTTGGAACTGAAAGTTCTGCGATTGCATTTTGCATTTAATTCTTTTTATGCTAATCGTATGCATGTCGGAAATCTATGAAGACATTGTTCTCTTTCGTTTTCAAGCTATCTTAGAGTAAAAAATCTGATACAATATGGTCGATCTAATTGTTTTGAATCCGGCTTGATAATCTGCTATGAAAAACTGTAATATGCATTATCAAAATCGAGTACCTATAGTAAATACGTAGTATGATAATACTAATAATCTTATTATTTTTAAGAGTCTTATTCAAGTGACTTACAATACGTGTTAAAATCAGATGACTTGGAACAAATAAAATGTAGAAAATAACGCATTTTATAAAATACACAAAATTAATTAAATTTCTTTAAAAAAGTAATAAATTACTTATAAATTTCTTACCGCCTTTACTTGTATAGCATTTACCTGAAACAAGAGAAAATATTAATATTCAAGTTGGAATAAGTTACTCCATTATTGTGCAAACAATAAAAAAATTAATTTTTAGCAATGCAAATAATCAAAACCGGTATAATTTGACGTGAACTTTGAAATGCGGTAAGTAGGATATTTTATTTTTTAATCAAAAGTTATTCGGGTTTGAAAATTGCAATTTTTCGATTTTTTAAAAGTTCAACCGCGTTTATCTCGAAAACTGTGCATTCTACGAAAAAACTTGTATGAACATGCTTTGCTTAGAATGACTCAAAAAGTACAAAGTAATGTTTTGTTTTGCTAAAAATCGCTGTTATGTATGTAATTCCTCAAGTTTTTTGTTTATAACAATCTTATCGACATACAGATCAACTTTTACCAAAAAAGTTCGTTTTCTACGGGTCAAAATACATAAAAAACTTGGGTAAGTCCATCTGAATAAAGGAGGCCGTTATACCACCCCTGGTGACAGGACTACTTTCTGAAATTTAGTTTCTACACTTTTGGTACTCAATTACAGTGATTTAAAGTACACGATAAAAGCAGATGGAAAATAAAAAAATGGTAAATAAAAACGCATCATTGGAAATACAAAAAAAATTACTAATTTTTGTTAAAAAGTAATAATTACTTAAACTTTCATAGCAATTACTCGAAACAAAAGAAAATATTAGTATTCAAGTTGGAATAAGTTGCTCCATTCCAAAACAACACAAACTGATGGTTCCTGCGTACGTGCCCATCGGTTTTTTCTGTTTTAATTTTTTTTTGCAAATAGTTGGCACAGTATTTAAAATTCCACAACCGTGTCAGCCATTTGGACTAAGTGCCGTAATAAATATTTACAACGTAGAAATTCAATGAATTTGAAACATTTCGTTTTTTTAAGATTTTTATGAACGCGTATCATTGATTTCCATTTTGGGTTTTTATTTCGTTTTCCATTTGCGTTTTCGCAATATTGTGTAATGCAAAATGAATAGAAAATGAGGTTATTAATAAAACATGCCAACGTGTCTCTGTGTGGAAATTCAATACACGAAAAACATTTTTGAGGAGGGTTGTTTGTGAAATGTGCTGTATGTTGAATAATTGTATATGATTATTGCACTACATGATAATTTGCGCATCAATAAATACTACATAATATTTATGTGAGTTATCATGACTGATATAGCAAACAATGATTTCGATATGTTGTAATTTATATGTAAATACACACATTATAATAAATAACATTGACGTATTAATTTATTTTAAATTAAATACATATTTAACATTCGTGTGAGGGATCATTTTACAAAAGAGTGGGAATCGATACAAATTTAACAGAACTAGTTTTAAGTTAAAAGGCTATTGATTATGTCCACAAAAATAGGACTGAAAGGAAATTCAACGTTAGGTTTTGGCCACACTGGCGATTTTTTACGGCGCCGTAAGAGCTGTAAAAATATGCGCGAAAATGGGTCCCACGGTAAGAATAGTAGATGGCCAGACTGAGCTGTAAAATATCGCGCAGCAACTTCGAACCGGCCCATCTTTGGCATCGTGTCACAAACTAAGGGACGAATTTATTTTATCGGCCGACGGCGCAATGCCAATATAACGATTGTTAAATCAATAATATCCATGATTAAGAAAGATAAAAGCACGAAACAAAAAATAAACACCAAGATACCTAGTATGCAGCGTACTGAACAAAATTTCTAGCAGCTGATCTTACCAAAACAACGACCCAAACCTGTATTTTCATCTCGCGATACGCCGTAATTTATATCCACGTGTGGCCATGCTGTTTATAGCGCACTGCAGCGTAATTTTACGGCGTTTACTGCTCTTACGACGCCGTAAAAAATCGCCTGTGTGGCCAAAGCCTAAAGGGATTTTATTGTTTCATCTGTGATGGACCCCTACATATGAAAAAATCACGGAGTTCTATCTTAAAGAAGTACGTTTTTGAGAAAGTGGTGAATTTGTCCCTAAGCGCTAGGGTAAATTTGAATGACTTCTATGCACTGTTTGTACTTACATCTAGTCTACAAAAAAGTTGGTCGAAATTAAATTTACTATAAAAACGTCACTTTTAAAAGTCAAAAATATTTTTTTTTTTTGGAAAAATAAAGTCAGAAATGAAGCAAAAAAATGGAACAACGCGATTTGGTTTTTTCTTCCATACTTTTTCCACAGTTATACATAGGTACAAGCATTGCTTCGCAGAAAGAAACTTCTGCCCTGTCCTTTTTAAAATGACGTTTGGTAGAAGTATTTAGGATGCAGAGTGCCCTAGATAAGATTTTTTAAATTTCGCCACTAATACCATTTTTGGGCCATTTTCCCTGCTTTTTTGCATTAATTATTGTTCAAAGCAAAACTTTTTCTACGAAGTTTTCACTTGAAAGGGAAATAATGATAAAGTTTTCTTTCTCTTGAAGAAGAATATTGACAAGAATATTCCAGCTAATATAAATGATTTATTCTTATAGAATGGCAACGGTAAGGACAAAATAAAAGTCACACGATGACTAGGTCTTTAATGCGAATTACAGATAGTGGAATATCAAAACAGTTGTCTATATACTTTCAATAAGGGATCACTCCTATTTGCCATGTTACAGAGTCTTTGGCCTTCTAAAAGGACACATGGTAGATACCACTCTATTAAGGGAGTAGTGTGTTTTAAATGTATTCATTTTTTTTTCGATTCCTGAGAAAACTAATAAGTATTTTTGGAAAGTCTAAATGCAGAATAAATATATTACCGAGGACCGAAAGCAACTCAAAACTTCTATAATCCGTCCCACCTTGACTTTACAGTATAGGGAACATATGCAATGCAGTTCTTATGAGAGTTTTTAGCGCGGTGATGCCGATTTTATCAAAAAGAATTAGTAATCGAACATTAAAGAGATTAAATTAAAACTGATTTAGAAAGGCAATCTACAATTTTAGGATTTATATACGTAATAACTATAGTAGGTACATCAAATAAACTTAAACGCATACGAGTCCTAAAATTGTAGAATTTTTTTCTAAAATAGTTTTAATTTAATCTCTCGTAAGGTTAGATTACATTTTTTTTTGAGAAAACTAACGTCAGAACGTGTATGTATCGATCTGGAAATTGGTGCCGAAATTTGTAATTATTACTGTAAATACTAGCTATCAAAATTAGTTTTCGCTCAAATAGTGACTAATAACAGTTGTGTTACGTGTTAATCATCAAGAACAACGTGTAACTTCGGTCAGTAAGAGGTGTTTTACTTAATAATCTTCCAACTTAAACATATTCAGTGTCAAATTGTCAATAGTTTTTCATTGTTGCTATCCCGTCCAAACGGACTCCAACAGTTAGGCAACCAGTATTGCAGTGATGTATCCAAGGTTATCACTTATTTTCAGACATCCAAAGCGTTAATATAAACAAATTCAAGTTACTTTTGACTACATGAGTAACAATTTAAATATGTTCCCCCACTGTTAGCAACACCATGTCTGGATCCAAATCTTCCAGTAATCTTACTAGTTCATTATGCAACTGCTACTATGACTAAACAACATCCGAATTATCCCAAGAAGACCGAAGCAATTTTATAATTAGTTGTACGTCTCCACAGTATCCAATGATTGTATATCCAAATTTTTTTTTCTTCATAATTTTTACCTAATATTATTTAAGATTTAGAAATTAACTGTTATAATATTTATTTCTAAGTCCTTATTGTAATTAATTATTGTATAACCAATATTGTTTGTGTCAATGGCCATTGCTGCCGAGACACACAAATTTAAATAAAAAAAAATTGATAAAATCGGCATCACCGCGCTACAAACTCTAATAAGGACTGCATTGTATGTTTCCTATACTGTAAAGTCAAGGTGGGACCCCAAGTAGCAATTTTTCGACGCATTGGTTGTCGGTACAAACAAATGCACTGTATACAACGTTGCCCGAGAGCATTTTCAGTTGTTTCGGCCAACGTCCCCTACCCCGACTGACATTACGTTGTTACAACCTTTAGTTATACGGGCAACTAATTTATTACCATTGTCACAACTACATATCACAGTTCGCTTTTTTCAACAATCGCAACGACTTAAAAATGTTATAATGCTAAACTAATTTACGCCCTGGCCGACTCTGTAGTTGAGTAGTTGTCTGTCACGTCACGACCCTGTGTTGTTCTAGAGGTGTGACACGTTTGCGGCAACTTCCAGAGGAGAAAAAGAATTTACTTTATAACCTTATTTTTTTCTTATTATTATATATTTTATTTTGATGGAAATTTTCGATTTATTTAACAACCTGTTTATTTGTTTTTTTTAATAGCTGGTTTCCATTCCATTGTGATATCAGTAGATGTGAGATTTGATAACCTTAATCTTTGTATCGGCTTTGGTAGACAGGGTTGCCAGGTCAGTTTTTACTCTTTCAGTAGTTTTGTTTTCACAAAATCAGTAGATTCTTTTTAGGCCATGTAAATACAGTAATACAGTGATATGCACATCCGTCCTAAATGTCCCAAGAGGAATTCCACAAAATTGAAAACCTAATTATTCCAAACCACCAACTGGTAATGACATTTTTTTAGCAAAAATCTACTAAATCAAAAACTAAAATATACTTAACGATTTTTGGGATATATTTGGGATTTTTCATAATAAAAACAACAGCTAACTTAAGGGATAGGCGCAAAATGTCGTCTGTTAAAATGTTCAATGTATTTTAAATGTTTTAATTTTTTGCGAATCCTTAGAAAACTAATAAGTATTTTTGAAAAATTTAAACGCACAAAGAAAGATTACGTTATTACCGAGGACCGAAAGTCCCTGAAAACTTCTATAATGTTTATTTTAATAAGTCACAGGGGTGAAAAAAAGAAAAAATTTAGTGTGACTTTTAATTCCAAATATCTCGTTCAAAAGAAACCTTTTGGTTTTTCTAAGTAATACAGTCTTTCATTCTGCGTTTAAATTTTTTAAAAATACTTATTATAGTTTCCTCATGATTCGAAAGAAATGGATCAAATTCTTTTGAAATATACCAAAAATCTACTAAAAAATATTGCCTACTAGAATTTTTTAAAAAATATCAAAAATCTACCAAAAAAGTAGAAATCTACTAAATGTGGCAACGCTGTTAATGAGAATGATACACTTTTGACACTGGTCACAAGTCCTCTGTCACCCAATAAGAGGGTGCGTTCTAAAATGGTTTTGATAGTCGGCGCGGCCGGGTTTGGTTGGCGATTGGACTTCCAAGTTGTCTTATCCGTCTAAGGTTGATAATAAGGTATTTTTTTAGTAATATTGGTTATATTGTTTAATGCGCCATTTTGGTTTTACTTGAGATTTTTGGGATGTAAAGAAAATGAAAACACAGAATATAAAAAATGCAGGCATTTTCTGATATCTTTAAAAGCACCATCAATACATTAAATTTATACAGAACATCTTTAACATAAATATTGACTTTTATATTAAAATTTGATTTTTTAAATTTGCATATTTTTTGTCAAAAATGTCATAAAAAAAGGAGCGCGTGTGTTTTTTAAAGGTCAAATATCCATATTTGACGGTAATCTGAGATGCGTTTATAAATTTCACATCAGGTAATAAGTCCTTTATGTATTTATATAAATTTAAATACCCAATACGATGTCAAAACAGTTTACTTTTTGGTTTTCGCATTCATCATACAGGTGTTAAAAATATAGGTAAAAAAACTTAACTAGTCTGACTCCTTGAGCAACCATTGCACGCGCAGGTGCTTTTTATAGTCGCTTCAGTTGTCTTATGCAACGCTTACGAAACGATGTTGCTTAAACAGGAGGTTGCCTAGGCAACGTCAAGACAACTCAAAAATCGTCCACCAAATCAGTGCAGAATAGGGTCGTCTTCTAGGCAATAACAACGTTGTAAGAAAACGTTGCCACGCTGTAGACAACGTTGTCGCGTCGACAAAATGCTACTTGGGACGAGCATAGAATGTTTATTTTAATAAATTACAGGGGTGAAAAAAAAAGAGAAAATTTTTAAATTCAAATATCTCATTCAAAAGAAACTTTTTGGTTATTCTAATAGACTGGGAGCCTATGAAAAACGAGGTTCAGAATTGGCTGATAAAGAATCATCAAAATAAATAGAGAACCACTTAAAAAAAATAATCAAGAATATTGATAAAAAACTCTCGAACAGTTTGATGAACCTCCATAAACGCGAGATCAAAACGGTCACTGAAATGGTGACTGGACATTGGCGTTTTAGAAATCACCTATACAAACTAGGTAAGGTGAATGAACCATGGTGTAGAAAGTGCGAAATGGAATAAGAGACTGCCATACACATACTATGCCATTGCAGTGTGCTAGGTAATGTAAGGCAGGACTTCACTGGTCAAATGAGGCTTGAACCAGAAGAGATCATAAAACTACCATTAAGAAAACTGTTGGCCTTCTTTGAGGCCACAGGACTTAAAGTTTAAGGAGAAGAATACGGTTTGGTACAAAGCTCTTATGACCAAGTGCCAGAGACTAACGAGTCTCGCCTGAGTTAAGAAGAAGAATAAGAGAAGAGAGACTAGGAGCCGGTTTAGGTAAACCTTTCTAATTATTTTAGGCACGATAAGACTCTATAACTTAAATAGTAGAACCTGAAAGAAAATCTATGAACACTGTGCCGTCACTTTTTAGTGGCACATGCGTCGACAGTGGCGCATCAAACTTTCCACTTATGGACGGGATAAACAAATTATAAGGTACCCTCCCTCACTCCCAGAATCCACTTTTTTTCATTTTTTTTAAGTTCTATGTGGTTAAATAATAAGACTCAGCGTAATTTTAATCCACCACTTCCTTCGCCTTTCCCGCACCATCAAAAACTTCATTTTTCGTTTTTATTTTTTTTTTAGGTGGGATGCAATCAATTTTACAATTTCAAAAAATAGGCATACTTGAGGCTTTTACAAAACATGTCTATTTTTATAGATTCGTAGGTTGAGTGTACATAACCTCAAAAAACTTTTTTAATTTTTTTTTTAGAAAAAAAGCGTTTACCTTTTTTTAGGAGGTGGCTAAAGGTCTAATTTTTTTCTACTTTGTGTATTTTATCAAAACACTATGTTTGTGATTTTTTTTTCAAATTTTTCCGTAAGGTTCCACACCTTCAAAATTCCAAAAAACTGCTTTTTATGGGGTTTTTCTGGGTTTAATGTATAAAATCTGGGTATATGTGTGGAAATTCAATGAACGAAAAACATTTTTGAGGAGGGTTGTTTGTGAACTGTGCTGTATGTTGAATAGGGTGGGCCGAAAAAATTATTTGTTTAGTTTTAATACACAATACCCCCAAAAAGATGCCTTTTGGTAAGTATAATCACTGTATTTTTTTTAGGATTTTTAAAAAAACATCTTCAGCCCTCTACCACCCCTAAAGTGAACCCTAAATCAAAATTATTTAATTTAATTAGCAATACCTGTAAAAAGTTTCAATTATATGCAAAGAGTTCATGTTATTTTTTTTATACATTTAGAATAAGATATTCTACCCTCTACCAACAGATAATGATCTTGAATCAAAAATAAAAATAATAAATTCACAATTATTTCTGAAAAATTGTGTGTAAATATGGGAAACTACTGCACATTTTATAGGGTGTTGGGAAATAAAACAAAATTTGAACTGAACTAAAAGTTTATTGGAAACCGAAAACAAACAAAAATATAAATATCCTATTTTTAAACACACTAAAATGCGAAATAAAAATCAATAGAAAAATGCGTTCATTCAATTTTAAATTGTGCTTTGTTATCGTAAGTTACAAGAAAGTCTTTTGATTTTATTTTAGATCGAATAAATCCGTCTCTGCGTTCTGGCCCTGTAACTAGCAAAGATGATTCCGAAACCAATTTCACACATCTCTCCACAGCTTGCGTGTGGCATGGATATTTTGGAAAGTCAAAGTCTGCAATTATAGAGCTATCAATTAACTGTTTCAGCTCATCATCTGGTATGTCAGCTAACATTGGTGGGGCCGTTACTTCACATTCACTCCAGTTTATTAACTCAAAATACTCCGCAGCATTAAAGTTTATTTCTGGTATTTTAAACTGCCTTATTCCGACTTTTTTCTCTTTTCTGGCTTTAATAATTCTCCGTAAAGCTAATTCTCGTACCCATTGACGATTATCTGTTAACATACATAAGAGAAGATTCTCCGGATGAATATAATAGGAGTTTCGTTGGATAACTGCATCTATAATATTTTTAAGATCATCTCTTAAATATCTTGATAGTGTAATGGATTTGAAAACATGCAAACTGGCTTGTGTGCAACTTGGATTAAGCTTTATAAAAAACCACATTGGTGCATAGTATAGACTTTAATTATAAATTGAACAAGATCTTTCAATCTTGATGTAGGATGTTCGGTTCCAACGTAGAGGCGGAGAACTCTATTTGCCATTGTCAGCCATCTGGAATGAGCTAACTTTCCAGGGCTACGATTTGCTAAATTTTCATAGACGTTGCCATTTGATATTGCTTGGCATATGTCGTACAGATATGACTGGTCTGAGCTTAATTCTTTAGATGGTATTGTTAGTTCTGGGAGATCACTTTCAATTATTTCAAAATCTACGATTGGAAGGTGTTCGCATTTTTCCAATAATTTCCCGATCACTCCAGAGAATTGACGAGGTCCAGTAGTAGCTCCATCCAAACGTTGAAATAAATGTCTCAATGGCAACTCATTAGCATGTAAGGCACACACAAACCATTGCAAAGGTCGCTTAAGTTCATTTTCGATATATGTTATAACTCCATTTTTATGTCCAGTATTCACTATGGTTCCGTCACAACCAATCGCCACTAAATTATCCAAACAGAAGTTATTTGAAATGAGAAAGTCTATTATTGCCTTTCCAATTGACTTGGCTGAGCCTGCAGATGGGGTAACGTGCCCCAAATAAACAGAATTCGGTTCTTCTATCAATGACACATGTTCTTCTGCAATAGTTCTTTTATGATATCTCTCACCTTTCTTTTCCTGCACTAAGGTTTTGTCCTTCCTGCCATCAAAGTAAATACTCTTAATGGGTTTATTTGTAGACTGAAACTCATTACTAAGGATATTTCTGTTCTTTTGACGAGCTCTTCTAACTTTATTTTTATCGATTACTTTTGAGGTATCACTATCGCAAATAATTCCCACATCTTTTAATACAGCTGTGGCAACAGCAGCTGCTGACCTGTCAGAAATTCCATATTTGTCACATATGGTACCTAATGTGGGCAACTTTATCCTCATTTGACTACAGGATGGTTTCGACGGTAAATCAATATTTGCAACACTAGGTGAGGCTTCAGATGAAGAAGAATTGTCAGAGTCTGTTGATAACCTAGTGACCTCAGTAGAACAGCTGGGCATAGAAATATTGTGAAATTCAGATTTGAATTTTTGTACTCGTTCTGTTTCTTTTGTTTGTCTCTCCGTCCTTACATTCAACTTTTTAGTTGTTTCACGATCAACAGTTCCTATAGCCATATCTCTAGTGGACCGTTGATCCAAAAGAAATTCCTGTTCCTGCTTTGGTACTTTTCTTGATTTATCACACTTGCATGCAGAAAAATCACACTTACAGGCAGCAATGTCGAACAACTTATCCCTTGTTTCCTCTTTGAAGCTGGTAATCTTTAACTCATATTGAACATTTCTTTTGCTTTTTGGATATCTGATAAGGTTTAAATATTTATTATGATATTTACGTAATAATTGCATGATGCGGTCCTTTGACACGGTTGGAATTGACGCTGATTCCCATATACTTTTGATTTTTGGCACAAGCACTTCACAAACTTCATTAAAACTTGGTTCCTTTCCAAAATATTTAGTAAACTTCAGTTCATAACGAATAAACAAATAACATCGAAGCACATGTTCTATCGTTGGTAAAACATGACAGTTTAAGTCGACTGGGTTACCGAAAATTGGACATTCTACTTTACTTCTTGTAATATTTAATTTTAAAGCAGCCATATTTATGGTCGTGCTAGGTATTCACGCAAATACAACAAACACAATCTATTCGTCTTGGCTTTCAACAAATAAACAATAAACATGCGTTTCACCCGAAAGCTTATTTCGCACTAAGAAGATAAGCGACGACAAGTACCATAACTCTCGACGATCCATCTCAGCCGGGACTGTTCGATTGTATCCGAGGCTTCACGACCAAGACCATCAGTATTAAATACTTTTATATTATATTATTATACTTTTTATGCTTTAAAGTTATACGGAGTTAATTTTACATTTTGTGTTTGGAAAAAGTTGGAAAATTGAGATTTTATTTTAGTTAGAGGGTGGTAGAGGGCTGATAAAATCATTTTAAAATAATAAGAAAAAAACAAAAGATTTATACACGGTAAAAGACAAACTTTGAGCGGTATTGTGTTCCTAATTTATTTATTTATTTTTCAAGGTCACTTAAGGGCTGGTAGAGGGCTGAAGACATTTTTTCAAAATAAAACAAAAAATCACAAGTATTTTTTACACATATACGCATCTTTTTACGGGTATTGCGTTCCTGTTTGATTCGTTTTTTTTCTGAAGTCCAGTTTCGGCCCACCCTAATGTTGAATAATTGTATATGATTATTGCAATACATGATAATTTGCGCATCAATAAATACTACATAATATTTATGTGAGTTATCATGACTGATATAGCAAACAATGATTTCGATTTGTTGTAATTTATATGTTAATACACACAATAAATAACATTGACGTATTAATTTATTTTAATTTAAATACATATTTAACATTCGTGTGGGTGGCTGGATCATTTTACGTAAGGGAGAAAAGTGGGAGGTATAAATTTAACAGAACTAGTTTTAAGTTAATAGGCTATTAATTGTGTACAAAAAAAAGAGTGCTAAAAGGAACTGCAACGTTATAGGGGTGTTTATTGTTTCATATTATGTTTAATGGACACCCAAATATGAAAAACCGCGGAATTCTACCTAAAGGGCTCCGTTTATGTGAATGGGGTGAATTAGTCTATATGTACCTACTAATTACTAGGGTGTATTAGGATGAATTCGATGCATTTTTCATCTATGTACATCTACAGAAACGTTGATCAAAATTAGATTTTCTATCGAAATTACACTTTCTAGTCAAAAATAATTACTTTATTTTAAAAAATATATTCAAAAACTGGATTTTGTTTTTTGTCAAACAACTTTTTCCACGGGGATATATGTAGGTAAGTATGGGCATTGCTTCACCATGTTTATGCCATTTTCCCAGTTTTTCGAAAATATTGTTCTATAAACTTTATAAGGGTCACTCAATAGAAAGTAAAATCGGATACCTTTAAAATTGCCTATTGGTCTACTGTAGTATTATTAATATTAAATTTATAACTATCGCAATAAATATACTTCGGAAGATTTATATATGAGTAAAATTTAACCCGAAAGGACAAATTTTAGAAGAAATTATGACATCCCAAATTTTTAATTTACTTAACGAGGGAAGACTAACCAAAATCAGAATGGCAGAAAATCGGCAATTGACATTTTTCTGTGTGACCCAGTTCTATCCACCAGCAGGGACATACTAACCTACCTACAGTTGACTCCCAGAATCTTTACCCGTGAAAATCTTTACTTGAAATTTACTAAACGCAACAGCGAGTCACTTACTGTCACTTGTTGTTGCGTTTAGTAAATTTCAATTTTCGACTTATCATCGACTTATTTCGTATGCTTTAATTAAACGATGACGCACGGGTAAAGATTCAGAGACTCAACTATACTTGTGTACATGGTAGTGACCTCTATCCAATTATAATTTCTTTAAAACACCAGAAAACCATACACATCGAGACAAGTATCTCAAAATGGAATATTAAAAAGCTGATTAAATTAACTTTACAAAAAAAAATCGAACCAAGATATTAGCCAAACCACCTTCGTATCTACTATTAAACAACATTGACAACTTTTTCACAATCGTGGAATTTTATTTCTATTCACTTCCTCTTTTAGTATGGGTAACCACATCCTACTGTATTAAAATGTTAAAATATTAATAAAATATTAATTTATATTTTATTAACATCTCTTTCATTTTCAAAGAAGCTGTTTCATATTTTGATATACAAACAAAGCTACTCGAAATAAAATTTATATAACAATTAAATCTCATTTCAGAATTATTTGACTGTACTTGTAGATAATTAAACTGAAAATACCCAACTAAAAGCTATATAAAATATTACAATGAGCACCTTTTCAAATACCTACTATCCAATTTGTAACTAAAATGAAAATTTACAGGAGGAATTAAAAATGAATTAGGTCTTTATGAATATGCAGTTGTATCAGCTTAAACTAGAGCTCAGAGAAAATTTTACAGTCGCACTTCTTTTATTAAAAATTCTCGTCTTTTTCCCGAGCTTATCTGGGATTTCCAGTGTAGCGTAATTTGTAACATTATGAGTCCCTAAGAATATATAACAGCAAAGAACAGATAAAGTTACATTAGGCCAATAGAAAAAAAGAGCAAGTGAATAAAAGAGGGTACATAAAGAAGCATTACGTTAATACTGATGTTTGATAGCTGTTTTGTAAAAGCTCGTTGATGTTTCGCTCTTACAAAGAGTGACGCATAATAAACAAAGGTTTTCAGATTTCTTCTTTCTTGCTAAGTATTGTGGAGTTTGTGTTTTAGACTGCCATAAATTGTACTTTTATGTTTTCATTCAACTTTTTTTATTACTACACAATAAAAATAGTTATAGTCCTGTTATTAAATATGATATTACAAATAACTTAGCCTCAGAGTATAAAATGTAAAAATGAAAAAAAAAAAAGAATGGGTGTGTACTTTGTACGCACGTAAGAAGTTATACTTTTACTATATAATTTCAACGAAATAAATATACTTAACAGTTACAATACCAAAAATTAACAATAATTACCAAAAATTAACCAAAACTTAACAATACCAAAAATAAAAAAAAATGAATATGAATCGTCCGGGATTTGAACCCGCGATCTCTCGATCTCTGGTCCAATGCTATACCAACCGAGCTATCAAGCCACGTGCTATTGACGTGTCGGATATAATTACACATCACGGTGACAAATAGATCAAAGTGAAGTATAAAAATAGATATTTTATTATCTTACGTCCGAGGAAGTCAAATCCAAAGACACAAAATTATAATAAATAATACATTTGTTAAGAACACTAATATATTCTTTTAATGACTTATTTGCGTTGATACATACATAATTTGAAAGATTAGCAACGAACTACAAACTGCCTGTCTGCGCATGCGCCAGGGAATTATAAAATTTCACCCTCGGTTGTAAAGAAATATAACTTCAATAAAAAATTAACAAAATACAAAATCTCCAAATACAAAATTACCTTCAATTAAAATTAATAATAATAAGTGTATTCCTTTCTTTCGCGAAAGGTACGAAAACTTATTTCAAAGCTACGAAAACATCATCCTCGTTCTGCGGTAGAAATAACGAAATCACCATAGGATATAAGGGTAGGAGGACTTCGTTCTCCCTAGGATTTAGAGAAAAGGGAAACACATGAGCAATTATTAGAAAAACAGGTTGCTAATGTATGAAATTATTTTTAAAATTAGGCCGGAATCTAACTTTGTACACCGAGAGAACAATTTCTTTTCTCCTAAAACACTGATTTCTTTGAGCCATCTTTCTTAAAATTTAACATCTCATATTAACCTTAAACATACCGGTACACGTATAAAGAAACGAGTTTTCTAAACAGAACTCAATAATTTCTTACAGATAATTTCTTCAATACTAAGAAATGCATAAATGAATTTTTATTTTCTTATCCGAAAAGATTTTTTTCTTAAATTGAAAACTACAAATATTTTTCAGTATAAGAAATATATGTTAAGTTAATCTATATTTATGTTTGTGAACAAGAAATTTTCTTGAAATCTAATAAATATTTTAAAACACAAGAAATAATTCTTTAGAAATACCCACTGTAGTAACTGTGGTTGTAAAATAAAACTTTATCATTAAGCCGAAATGTTACTTGTTAATAGATTTTCTTCCACAAAAGAATTGCGCAGATTAAATATTTATGATTTAGTCGTCAGTGTTTGTCAAGATGGCGTGATATTAGTTCATGTTCATATAGATGGATTTTGGATTTGTTGGTGTTCTTTAACCTTTCGCTACCGAAGGGTCAAGTTGTTTTTTAGTTGACGGAGAGGGTACATTATGTACCCCATGCATTTTTATAGATTAAATATTAACATAATGCAATAATTTTAGTTAAAACATAATTAAAACAAATGCAAGTATTTTTTATTGAATATAAGTAACAATAAAAAAATATATGGTGTCTTGAAAAAATTAATTATCGTTTTTTTGATTAGCTTTACATTTTGTACATATTATTGTTTGAATTGTTGTGGTTGTTTGATGTTCAGCACAAACAAAGAATTTACAAGAATTGCACGTTTTTCTGCTTTTGCGGTCCTTCTTGCGTGGAAAAAGTAAACATCGCCCTGAGGATTTCAAGATGGTGGCGTCATTTTCGCGATTCTCCCTTGGTGGCGGTGGGCATAATTCGTACATCGCGTTTATAATTCGCTTATGGAATTTTTGTGGACTTTGTAGTCGCCTATCGACATGGGGCTTTATAAGTTCTTGACCCAGGTTTAGTAAAAATTCTCTGCGTCTGTGAGAAGCTTCATACGCACGAATGGAATTCTTTGTCGTCCACAGTACGTATGCATTCAGACCTGCAATGTCTAGAAGATTTTGAAACAAAACAAATGGCCATCTCTTAGAGGCTCTTTTACAAGAATATTCATTTACCATCTTATCCATAGTATCTACGGCACCTTTTGTAGAATTGTAATGCAAGATTATGTCTGGCTTATAGTCCGTCTCTTTTCCGCTAATTTTATCGTCGTTATGTTCTGTACTCAATAAAATTACTGCCTTATTCTTTTTAGGAACGTAAGACGCCAGTGTTTCCTCAGTGAAGGCAAATACTGAGGACTTTTCTTGTCTAGAAATATTGGGTGGTAGGGCTGGAGGGATATCCTGCTTGTTTTTTCGAAGTGTTCCACATAATGTTATTTGTCAATCTAGGAGTTGTTTTGCCAAGGGAACACTGGTAAAGAAATTATCAGTAGTGATGCCATAACCAGTTTTTAGAAATGAGACCAAATCAAGTACTACTCTTTTGCCCTGGTCTTTTTCTGGTTTGTTACCATCTTTTCCAGTATAAATCTGAAGGTTAGCAGCATAGGTGATTGTTGCATCAACTAGAGCCCATATTTTGATGCCATACTTGGCTGCTTTTGATTTCATATAGACTCTAAATGGACATTTACCTCTAAAACTTACAAGTTGTTCATCAACAGTTAGATGAGAGTGGCACTTAAAACTTTCTTTACAGTGTTCTACAAACTTTGTAAACACTTCCCTAAAAGCTGCTAGTTTGTCAGAACTTCTACGTTCTTCTCTAGTGTTCAAATCATCGAATCGCATAAGTGAAATTATATTTAGAAATCGGTCGCGTGACATGGCAGCCGGAAAAATAGATCGACTGTACAAAGGGTTTCGACACCACAAAAAGTGCACTGGTTCCCTATTGGCTTTTAGCGCACCCGCCGTAATCAAGAGTCCCAAGACCGCATAAATTTCCACTGAATCAGTGGGCAACCAGGTTCTTGTTTTATTAGGATTTTTCCCATTCCAATCCTGAATGTATTTCTCCGCTTTCTGGTTTGTACATTTGACGATGATCTCTACAATTTTCTCATCTACAAATAATTTGAAGCAATCACTAATTTTAGCGACATTTTTAGATTTTTCTGTAAGCCCTGGTTTTTCGAGCAAGTTTTTTGTGCGACATCTAGTTTTTCGTAAAGGACGATTTTTCCAAACTGTACCATTCTTGGAAATAAATGTGGAATCTACTGCCCCCAAAACTGGTTTATCAGAATCATTACTGTCGCTCTCAGATGGCTAAAATATAATAAACTCAAGATAGAAATATCGTACATAAAACAAAAATAAAAATTACCTGCAGAATTTCAGGCTCAGAAATCATCTGAATCATCTCTTTCAGAAAGGTAATCATCATCACTTTCCTCTAACCACTGCACTGCAATTTCACGATCCTGTTCTTTCCGAAGGTCTAATTTTATTTTTTTCAACATATCGGTAAATCGTGTAATCACAAACGGATAAACTAAAACGGTATGTTAGCACTAAGTCATCCACAGAACTGATTTGTGTGTTATTGCAAACAACAGGTTTGGTGCCGTGCGCAAAACGTCTGGTTTAGTCAGTGGCGTCGACCGCAATGAACTGTACCGCGGTTGACGGAGGGGGTACAACTTGTACCCCAAGCACAGTGCTGCACTTTTCATAGGTAAAAATATGTCAAATTGAAAACAAATGGTTGGATATGCTTTTACACATCCCAATGAATAAGTAACTAGAACAGTTAAACAAAATTCCAACATTTTTAAAAATTATTCATGAAAAATCGAATTTGGGGTACAATCTGTACCCCCCTCCGGTAGCGGAAGGTTAAAAATTAATGAATATTTTGAAGGTACGTACATAATATATAGGTATTAAATAAAAGTAAATTGAGTAATTTAAGACGTAATAATAATATTGTTGCGTATCCGAATGGTTATAAAAGAAACATGATAGTATGCCCAGATGGAAGCAGAAAAGAGTAAAAGATGGGGCCACAACTGGGTGATGTATTTGAGCATAAACAGTAAAAGACATTAATCTAAAATAAAAAAAAAATCAAGATCGAACGCTCAACGTTGAGTTCCAATCAGGAGGACAGTCTGGCCAGTGATTCGTGTTTAACGAAGATGTTTTTGTTTCAGCAGCTAGGTATATCTGTAGCTTTGGCAGATATAGTAGTCGAGCGTCGGAAATTCTACAGAACCGATGTTGGAATGTGATTCTGATCACCAAGAAAGTAGGACAAACAAAACTATGTTCCACATCTAATATGTTATTACAAAGTGCTGAATGCGTTTTGTATTAAAATAGTCAAGGCTGTCCGCACATGGGTCGATCGAAGACATGTCTCGAAGTTCGCGCGTTTTGCTCGTCTTGTACGAATCCTGCGGCACAAGCGATTGTTCTCCGCACACTTGTCGATTCAGTTTGCTCACATCTTCCAACCAGGAAGAACGCATTTTTTATATATCAACCCAAAGAACTATTTCGATATGTAAAAAGTACGTTGTTACATTTTTAGTATGGTACATTCCATGTCAAATCACTCAGGCAAACAATTTTGGATCTCCGATTTGTCTGCAAATTGGTATATAGCTTCTGCGGGACGTAAAAATAAGATATTTAAGGTCAAAAAATCTTCTTCTTCTTTTTTTTTTGGTGTTTATTTAAACAAATTTGCATTTTCTGTCGTAAAGTATCAATGAAAAACATAATATTTTAATAGAAAGGACTCAAAGATGTCATTATATGGCATTATAACAAGTTATTTTGAATCAAAACAAGTTTTTGATCACATTTTATAGTGTAAAAAACGTTAAAATACCGTTTTTTACATGTTCCTCTATTCCCAAAATACATCACCATCGACTTGGCTGAACATTTGCCCACAGATATCCAAAAGATAGAACTTTAAGTGGTTAGAAGGATTTGAATTATATTACAATACCAAAAAAGTTACATGCAGTAATATCAGACTCAAAAGTATATATTAGTCCAGTCGGGATAGCATTTGACCTTGAATGCCGAGCTGCCCAAAACTTTATTTTTCTGATCTTTAAGGGAGTCAATAGTAGCCTAAATTTAAAATCACGAATGAATTCCTCCGTTAGGTTAGCCGCCATCTTGATTTTAAAGGAGAACCTGTTTGGCTCAATATCTCCGCCATTTTTAACTTTTCGACAAAAATGGTAGGAACTGAAATTGTTCCAAATAAATCGTATTTACAATTATTACAATTTCTTTTTAACAATTTTTGTCGTGAGGTCGATATTTTCGAGTTAATTTTACTTAGAGTAGACGCCTATAAATTTTGACTATAATATTGCATGTAACTTTTTTGGTATTGTAATATAATTCAAATTCTTCTCACCACTTAAAGTCCTATGTTTTGTCTATCTGTCGGCAAACTTTCAGCCAAATCGATTATGATGTATTTTGGGAATGGAGAAAAATGTAAAAAACGGTATTTTAACGTTTTCTACACTATAAAATTTGAACAAAAGCTTGTTTTGAATCAAAGTAACTTATTATAATACCATATAATGACATTTTTGAGTCCTTTATAATAAAATATTATGTTTTTCATTGATACTTTACGATATAAAATGCAAATTTGTATAAATAAACACCAAATCACTGTAAAATCGCATAAAATAACATTTTGAGAAAAAAAGAAGAAGAAGATTTTTTGACCTTAAATATCTTATTTGTACGTCCCGCAGAAGCTATATACCAATTTTCAGACAAATCGGAGTTCCAAAATTTTTTTTGCTCCAAAATTGAGTGATTTGAAATGGAATGACCCGTATACTTTGTATAAATGAGCCTTTATACAATTGAGAGTATTTTTCTAGTTTCCCAACGAATTTTATAACAAACATATAGAAACAGAAGTTCAATGTTTTCAGAATTTTATATTGTGTGTGTGTGAGAGATCCTGGCATCAGACAAAATCTATTTGCCACAAAACATGTAAATTCTTAATTACATTAAATGATTTCATATTGTCTATTTCTAAACTATACCGCTATTTTTGAATTTCTGATAAAATTAATGATGGAATCTAGTACCGCTTTATCTGGGGAAGAAAGGAGGGCTGTAATATTTAGTGGCAATGGACACTCGTGATGAATTAGTTCTTGATACAGAATTGAAGAAGATTGAGAGTTCAGAGAACATTCTAGAAATATATGATTTAGATCACCAATGGATACATTGTCACAACTACAGACAGGAGAGTTAAGTATTCCAATTTTATATAAGTGAGATGGAAAGCGAGCATGATTCAATTTTAAACGAGTCAATACTGACATTTGTGCTCTATTATAATTAAAGGTGAAATGAGGAATGTCTTTTGGAAGTGTAGGGTGAATTCTGAAATAAGGGTTTGTAGATTTATTTGCAATTCTTTTGTAATCAGTTTCCCATTTCCTTCTGATATTAGGTTGGAGAGCATTATTCAAATCTTTTAAATTAAATACTTTGTCCATATGGTGGCAACTGTGACTACTTTTTGCGGCTATATCCGCAATTTCATTACCTTCGACTCCGCAATGTCCTTTCGTCCAAATAAACGAAACAGTTACATTATTTTGTTTAAGATCCATAATTAATTTTTTAATGTTCAAAATTAAGGCATTTCGGAATTGGTTTATTGGGTGACCGCTAATAGCTTGTAATGCTGATTTTGAGTCTGAAATTATTGCCACATTCGTGCATGTTTGAGTTGCACACCATTTTAGTGCCTTTTCAATAGCAAAGGACTCGGCGGTAAAAATGGAACAATAATTTGAGATTCTGTACTTTTCAATATGATTTATGTTTGAAACAAAAAATGCCGAACCTGTGTTTAGCTGCGTTTTTGACCCATCTGTATATATTTTAGTTAAGTTCGACCCGAGACCATTTACAATGGATTTTATCATGGCTTGGTTTAAGATATTACAATCTGAATACCGAGGGAATATGGTGATAGGTTTGTCAATTATAGAATCGAAACTGTGTGCATACAATGGTATTTTATTAAGTTTAACAATATCATTTTGAAATAAGTTTGTATCAATAAATGCATCTGCCAAAGGAGGAGAGTTTTTCTTTTTCCAATAATGATTTGTCAAATTCTCAATTACAAGAAAGTTAATTTTTGCGATCAAATCACTGTTGTAACATCTATATTTTAATAGACTTTTATTTGCTAAAAACTGTCTTCGAAAACTAAGAGGAAGTTCTTGAGACTCTGCCAGAATGGCATGATTTGGTGAAGATGCCATTGCTCCCAAACATATTTTCAGAGCTCTATATTGTATTCGATCAAGGGTAAGTTGGTTCGTATTGGAGGTAGAACCATAGAGAGTACACCCATAATCCAAAATCGAGCGAATATAAGACTTGTAGAACATTAAGGAAATTTGTTGATCCGCGCCCCAGCTCTGTTTGGAGAGGAAGCGCAGAAGATTAATTCCCTTTTCACATCTTTGTTTGACATACTTAATGTGACTGGTCCATAGAAGTTTACTATCTATAATTATACCTAAATATTTATATTCTTTTACGATAGGAATAGTGTATTTACCTATAGAGAAATTATCGACTAACTGATATCTGTGCCTTGTGAAACACATCACAGCTGTCTTTTCTGGTGAAACACTAAAACCCATATCGTCGAACCAGTTTTGTAACCTGTCAAAAGTACGTCTTAAGTCTATCATGCAGCGATCGTAGGTATTATGGGTGACATAAATGCATAAATCGTCCGCGTATTGAATAATTTGTATGCCATCGCTCATCAAATCATGCAAGTCTGCAGTGTATAAGTTAAACAAAAGGGGACTTAAAATAGAGCCTTGCGGAAGCCCGTTGTAAAGTACTCTTGGACCATGTAAAACGTTATGACTATCTCGCAAAAATACTTTTCTATTAGCAAACAAATTTAAAATATTTATAGAGACTCTTTTATTGATGCCAAACGTTACCATTTTTGAATATAATATTTCCAAATCTACCACATCATAAGCCCCTTTAAGGTCCACAAAAAGACACAACATGTAATTATTTTTTGATAGACACAATTGAGCATCTGTAACTAAATGGGAGATTGCATCAATTGTGCCTATACCTCTACGAAATCCATACTGATTTTTTGGTAAAATTGATCTGTTTTCGACAAAATGTTCGAGTCTAAATTTTATAAGCCTTTCGAAAGTTTTTGTAATACACGATAACAATGAAATAGGTCGGTAGGACGAAGGTAAGTCAGGTGGTTTCTTAGGTTTCGCTAGAAGACACACAATTATATTTTTAAGACTATCTGAATACTTTTGTTTCAACCACCAATCATTAAAAATTTCTAAGAGAAGAAGTTTACCACTTTCAGGCAATTTATTTATTATCGTATAAGTAAACCCGTCAAGTCCAGGTGCAGTATTTTTTGATTTTTTTAAGGCTAATTCTAATTCCGAAAAGCTAAAATTTTTTGAGAAGGTGTCTGAGTCTTGATGGAAGTGAAATTGATTAATGTTGTCGTTAAAAATTGGACCTGCAGCAGATGAAGGAGCCAATGTATCAAGAATTTTTTGAATAAGGCTTTCGTCTAATTGTGGTTTTCTTTTTTGATGGTGTTTATTGCAAATAGATCTTACAGTGTTCCATATCTCAGTCAGAGGAGTGTTTTTATTTAATTTATTCAAAAACATTTTCCAACTGTTTTTTTGTTTAAGTTTGAACGTACGTTTGACATTAGCAGAAATGTCTTGATATTGTAGATAATTGATAAAATTACCTTGTTTTTTAAACTCGCTGAGAGCTTCTTTTCGTTTTTTAACAATCGCAGAACATTCCTCATCCCACCAATAAGGTCTTGGTACAGAAGGTGTGAAAGATTTCTTAATAGGCATAGATTTTGATGCTGCGACCGTGATTGCATTGAGGAAAAATTCGATTTTGTCTACCGAAGTTGAATTCCTATCTAAATTATTGAGCTTACTAATTTCTAATTCAAAAATATTTCCAAAAACAGACCAGTCAGCACGAGAGTCATTCCATTTTGTTGATGGGTTGATGACAAAGGAGGAGGGATTGATTTGAATTTCTATATTGATTGGGTAGTGATCTGAACCTAATGAATCTGGATCTACTGACCAAGCTATACGGTCGGCTAAAAGGGGAGATGTTAGAGTTAAGTCAACGGCTGAATGATTACTAGTTGGGGATATTCTTGTTGGTGTTCCGTCATTTAATGTAATTATTTCACAATAATCCATGGCCTCCACTAATATTCTACCATTTCTGTCGTCTGCAATTGGCCCCCACATACCGTGGTGAGCATTAAAATCTCCCAGAAAAATAGTTTTTGCAATATTAAACTGAAGGAATAGGTTGATCCAGTCATTTATTTCTATTCTAACATCTGATGATCTATAGATTGATACTAATGAGAGATTAATTTTGTTCAAAAAAACTGCGCATGCTTCTATACTGTCATCGAAATTATTATTAATTTCGGATTCTTGGTAATCTATTCCCTGTCTGATGAAAATACCTACGCCACCGTAACCATCTTCACGACATTTATTGATAAAGTTATATCCGTTAAGTCTAAAATGATGACCGGATGTGAGCCATATTTCTGATAGAACTATTATATCTGTATGGTAGTTGTTAATATGATGCATAAGACTGCCTTTGTTACTATAAATGGATCTACAATTCCATTGTAATATAGTTAGTTTTTCTGTAATATTTTTAGTAGCCATTTTCACTATCTGTGAGAATGGATTCTAAATTATCTTCATTATTATCGAATATTGTAATGATATTGTCCCTGATTTTATTTAATTCAAATTTTCCTTGATTATTAATTATATTTGTAATTAATGAATATATCTGTGAGATAAGTTTATCTCGACAAAACATGAAATTATTCTGTTGTGGAGCGGGTGTATATGGAGGAAGAGAAATTTGTCTTTTTTGATGGGAATTTTCTAAATCTGAATTACTAGTGCTTGGAATCTGAGAAGAAGTGTCAGTTCTTCGCCTTTTAATTGTTTTTGATTCTAATGCGGTTGAATTTGATTTTGGTTTATTTAAAGGAGCATAATAAATTGTTTTGTTTGCTGGTGCTAAATCGGGAAAATTTTCAAGATTATTTAATATATCAAACCTATTGTTGGTATTAATTTTGGCATAAGCTGGATTGTTAATCGATAATTCGGCATCCTTAAAACTTTTATTTTCGAAAGCCATTACTTTTTTTATGTCGTGTTGTTTTTTGTACATTGGGCAATCTCTTGAAATTGAAGGATGATCAGAAGATTTACAGTGAACGCACATTTGCAACTCGGAATTACATTCAGCGGAAGAATGCTCATCTGCACATCGAGAACAACGAGATTTGCCTTTACATTGAACGATATTGTGTCCGTAACGTAAACATTTTCCACATTGGACAACTGGATGGATGTATGGTTCTACAGGGAAATTAACCATATTTATATTAATAAAGGACGGAATTTTATTACCTTTAAAATTTATTACTACCAATTGTCTATTGACAAATTCTTCTTGTTTGGTTTCAGGGTTTATAATTTTTCGTTTCATTCTTCGCACTTCCGCCACTGGAACTATAGAATTAATTGCTTTTTTCAAGTATTCTTCAGTAAAAAAGGTATCAACTCCACGTATTATGCCTTGTTTATGCGTGAAAAATTTTGGAATATAAGCAATCAACTTATTTTTTGTTAGTATTTCGTGATTAATTAATAAATTAGCGATTTTGTATGTTCTAAAAATTACCTTAACACGATTTAAACCTACAGAATGAATATCAATAACATCATTTCTAAATTCAATTACTTGTTGTAAATAAAAGCCAATTCTGATAGGAAAAAGACGACCAAGATTCTTATCGGTATGTTCCAAAAATACCTGATACGGACCTGCATCCGTTGGTTGATATTTATTATCAAAGTCATATTTTTCGAAACCTGAGGATACTGTATCCATTGAAGAAACATTAATTTGATTATCATTATTAATTATTTGAATATTAGTATTTAAATTAACCGAGGGCGGACCAGGACCGCCCCCGTTACCTGACATTTTCTGTACAGCAAATCTGTCTTCAAAACTCTAGTTTTCCGCAAAGTATCACAAAACAGAAACTATTGATAAAACTCTGCACGTGGAAACAAGGCCGGAATGTACCAAAAAACTGCCAAAATTAATAATTCTTTGGGACGAACTCCAAAAAACGAACACGACTTTGACAGTTATTTTGACGGTTGAATTTTATATTACAAACAATATATTTACACATAGCTACTAGTACTACAATCATTGAACATAATATCTTTAAATAAAACTAAAATTGAACTAAGCGCAAAAAATAACAAAAAACAAAGAAAACAAATAAAATAAACTACCTCCATGACTGGAAACGTGCGTCTCACTCGAACTTTCTCGTGCGCTACGGATCGCAAGGGACGAGAGTCGTACAAGACGAGGAGATTTGCAATCTTAAACGCTCCGTGTACGGAGCTCAATGCCACAACGAAGGAACTCGACTGGCGGGGAGAGACATATGTGACTGGAATCGAGTCGAGTAGTTCGAGCGTCGCCCCATGTGCGGACTGCCTAAGATCCGATATAAGGTCGATCTGCACAGATCTGTTTAATGGGTAAAAATTATGGGATATTAAATTTAGCATGTTAACAATTACAAAAAATAAGCATTGTCCGATCTAATCTTTTTTTTTTAATATTAGAAATCAACAGTTAGAACAAGATCTAATCTTGTTCTAACTTTCGTAATGTCGTTCTGTCTTTTGTAATTTTTCTCTAAAGTTGATCGTTTTCTAGTTATAAACAATTTAAAACTGAAAAAAGAACGAATGATGACGATTTCAAGGCTCAAAAATATAAAAGTATAAAATATCATTTTTTAAATTACAAAGTACTTAAACTCTAGATCAAACCTTATACTATCAGTTCTTGGTAAGTCTTTTGAACTTATTTCATTAAGAAACATTGTTTTTTAGTGGTTAACCCATTAGTGCCTAGCGTTACAATTATGTGACGGCAAAATGGTGCCATCTAAATAGATCCTGTGTCGCATACGTCGCAAATTTTCAGTTGAAAACAGGTCAGTTCTTGTCAGAAGGTTACAGTGTTTACATTGTTTAAAGTGTGATATTTTATTAGAACTTTAATTTGAATCTGTGCCTTGATAAAATATAACAAAACAAATAAAGCTTCAAATAATAAACTTCGTCGATAAAGAGTAAGTTTATAAATCTCATTTTTATTTGTATATGGTTAAGTACGATTATGGAGACTTGGTAATAATGTGAAAATTTATTTATGATTTATGTATATTTTTAGGTATATTTTGAACCATATTAAAAAAGAAGCCACACCTCGATAAAAGGTGCCTTCTCGAAAAAATACAAAGAATCAAAAAAGTTTTAAAAACACCGTGTTTAACTAATGGTATAGCAGAAATACTTTAATTGGAACGTACACAACCATTTGGGGGGTTTAAAGGAACAAAACCCCCATAAAATCTTTATGTAAACATATTAAAAAAGAAGCCGCAATTCGATAAAAACTGCCTTATCGAAAAAATACAGAGAGCCAAAAAAGTTTCAAAAATATTGAATTTAACTAATGGTACCACAAAAATTATTTAATTGAAATGTACACAAAAGTTAGGGGGGTTTAAGGGAACAAAACCCCCATAAAATTTTTATGGGGTGCACAAATTTCACTATAATTTTTCTTTAAGATATTCCTGCCATAAGAATGCCACACGTCCATTTTCAATAAAAAATCTCCAATAGTTTTCGATATATTCGAAAAAATCGATTTTCATTTTGTAACTTCAAAGGGCTGTAACTTTTTTATGAGCATATTTATACTAAGGTAAGTTAGTTTCAATCGAACTATTTTTGGTCCTAGAATATGGGATTTCATTTATGACCTGTATTTTTGTTACACCCTGTATGTCCAATAATTTTTATCCATTAGACCGATCGGTGCAAATGGACTTTATATCGGATACTCTACTATAAAAACAGTTATAATAAGCTTATTTTTCAATATATACATAGGTATTTATCTTTTGCTCGAGCTAATAATAGTTGTTTGTTGTTAATTTATTTATAAAAATATTTACAATATTTATGTCCAGTTACACCAACAAATAAATGATTGATTTGGATTGCCCGTTTATTTTTAAATATAATTGTAAAAGAACTTTCAAATTAAAAACAGAAATTTTAACGATTCTCCCAAAAAATTATAAATTTTACCCTTTTTCGAAAGAAAAGAAAAGTGTTCTGTTATTATATTTGATGGTAAAAAATTTAATATTTTCGGGTGAATCGTTAAAATCTCTGTTTTTAATTGACAGTTCTTTGACAATTATTATAATTTAAAATAAGCGGGCAATCTAAATAAAAAAAATCAATCGTTTATTTGTTGGTGCAACTGGACATTATGATAATCCTGTCGCCAGGGGGGTACAACGGCCTCCTTAATTCAGATGGATTTACCCAAGTTTTTTTTATGTATTTTGACCCGTAGAACACGAATTTTTTGGGTAACAGTTGATCCGGATATCGATAACTTTGTTATAGACAAAGAACTTGAGGAATTACATAACAGCGATTTGTCGTAAAACAAAACATTTTTTGTATTTTTTGGGTGATTCTCAGCAAAAAATGATTTTACAAGTTTTTTCGTAGGATGCAATGTTTTAGAGATAAACGCGGTTGAAGTTTCAAAAAATCGAAAAAGTGCAATTTTTAAACCCGAATAACTAACGTGATTAAAAAGTAAAATAGCAATTCTGCTTAGTGCGTTTGAAAGTTCAAGTCAAAATCTATCGGTTTTGATTATTTGTATTGTTAAAAATTAAGTTTTTATTTCTTAAACAAAGCCATAAACACGTAGTGTTTCCCGTGCCCAATGCATGCGTTTTAATGTACGTAATCTACGTAGAAATTGTCTTTATGCGCGCCTACTCCTTCGATTTCAAATGGGAAATGCATTGAAAATATCATTCAATCACTATGTGTTTATAGCTTTGTTAAACAATAAAAAAATTAATTTTTAGCAATAAAAGTAATCAAAGCCGATAGAATTTGACTTGAACTTTCAAATGCGGTAAACAGAATTGCTAGTTTATTTTTCAATTAAAAGTTATTCGGGTTCAAAAATTGCAATTTTTCGATATTTTGAAAGTTTAACCGCGTTTATGTCAAAAATTATGCATCCTACGAAAAAACTTTTAAAATCATTTTTTGCTTAGAATGACCCAAAAAATACAAAACAATGTTTTGTTTTGCGAAAAATCGCTGTTATGTGATTCCTCAAGTTCTTTGTTTATAACAATCTTATCGACATCCGGATCGACTGTTACCCAAAAAATTCGTCTTCTACGGGTCAAAGTACATAAAAAAAACTTGGGTAAGTCCATCTGAATTAAGGAGACCGTTGTACCCTCACTGGCGACAGGACTATGAAATATTATTGGTACATATTGATATCTTTTTTCGACATTATATAAATTATTATGTTTTATAAAAATGTATACCATTTTTATTCATTCAGTTGCGGTGCGAAACCAAAACTGTCTTAATTTTTACTCAGATCAGAGAGTGCAGCCAGCACTCTTATCGACGATTTCACCTCTTTTTAGAGGTTCATCAGAGACTGCATAGGCTGCTTTTCTCTGGCCCAGGTAAAAATCTTCGACATATCCATCTCCCACCGCAACTGACGAGATGGTAGTAGGTGCCTAGCGGCATCTGCTAAATAAAAGACTAAGTTTTTCAACCTAATAAAAATATTTGTAAATTAAATATTTTTAAAAGATTTTTAATTGAAAAACTTTATTGGTCCATTTCTTTATTATGTTTTATTATATTTCTTTGTATAAATCATCCATTATATTCAGGCAAAACAGTTTTGGCAGATGCGATAAAGTAGAGGAGGGAAAAAGAATTTTCTGTCTGCTTTAGTCTAATTATAATTATCTGCTTCCATCAGAACCCACATTACATACCAGTAATGCCTTTCCGTCGCACTAACCATCCTTTATCAATCTCTATCAAAAGGATGTAGAATATATTCACGATTTCTACTCGATTTCCCGCCCAGAATCTGCCCAAGGGGAACTCTCTAATTAACTAACTGGGTTTCGGTGATTAAATTTATGGTAAGGAATACACCAAAAATAGCTCTCAGCAAATTTGTTCATAGCTCATTGCTGATGATATATATCCCGAGGAAATTAGATTTGTTTCGAGAATTCAGAATTCGTTAACGAGGTTACAGAATGATGTAAGGTCGAAAATTTGAAGAAAGACGTGATGAAGTTATACCATTTACCGCAATCTACACCCTCTCTTATTTAAGTTCGAGATTTAGTAAATTTGAAAAGTTGGAGATTCAATAAATATACAACAGTAATATTTGGCGGATACATTACATAAAATCTAATCAACTCGGAAGGAAACGTATTACGGAACAAATTTAATCATAACAGACAAAACTGGCCAAAAATTATTGAATTGATTTATTACCAATATTTCTAATGGTAGGGGAGCAAAGTATGCTAAATGTGCAGTCACTCGAGCGCTTTGGTGACCTATTGGGCTGTGAAGAGTAGGTCCTAAAACGAAAAAAAGTTAAGTAAAGTTTTCCATTTTACTGGGCGCTTGCCATTTTTTAATTTAATTTTCCATTTCCGACAATCGTCTTTTCCGATTATAACGCCATCTATCCATAATTCGAAAACATATTTCGAATAAGAGTTACTGATTTTTACGTAAGGAATCCAAATCTGCAATAAAAAATGAGGGCTCCTATCTAAGATTTTAAAGTAACCTCCCACCCCACCTCCGTGGGGAGCCGTGTTTGGTGCCATTTGATAGATTTTTCAAAAATATTGAATAAGTATATTTACAGTTTTTCGATCTGATGTTCATTTCGCGAAATATCGCGGGATTCGTATTTAAAATATTAAATTTACCCCCACCCCTCTCCTTGGGAAGTCGTGTTTGGTATCATTCGATAGATTTCAAAAAAATATTGAGCACATATTTTTTAGTTTTTCGATCTGTCATTAATTTTGCGAAATATTCGCTTTTTTCCTGTGAAACTTTGAGACTCACCCATTTCCTTACGCCCGGCTTAAATCGTCAGATTTTTGAAATATACACCCTTTTGCATGTACTTAACTTACCTTATCTTAATCTGACAATTTGGAGTTATTTTAAGGATAGATTTTCTTTTTCGGGCCCCCCTTAACGAACTCCCCTGTGTTAAGAGCCAATATATGGTAGAGGTAGATCTGCAAGATACCAGGTTTATCCCCATATGATAATCTGACGCGCTCGAGCAACTTCCAAAATCCCCGCTTGGGCTCCCCTACCATAAATGAAATAATAGACTAGGAGCCGGTATAGGTGAAATTTACTAATTATTTTAGGCACTATAAGAGCCTATAGGCGAGAGACAGCAACCCCTAAAATTACGTTATACCGACCACGAAAATCAACTTTAAGGTGGATAACTAGATTTGGTGATTCTTTATGTTTTCAGTCATTAACGGTAAAATACAGAAATTTTGTTAGCCCACACGGGTTTTTATAGAAATTTGGGTTTAGACTCTTCTTATCCTCCACTTCAAGATCAATAATATTTCGGGGCGCGCTTTTAATTTATTAAGGGCGAAAACTACATTATCATTCTTAGTAACTTTAACATTATTTTTCTATTAGTAGTCCTGTAGCCAGTGGGGGTACAACGGCCTCCTTAATTCAGATGGACTTACCCAAGTTTTTATTATGTATTTTGACCCGTAGAACACGAATTTTTTGGGTAACAGTCGATCTGGATGTCGATAAGATTGTTATAAACAAAGAACTTAAGGAATCACATAACAGCGTTTTTTCGCAAAACAAAACATTCTTTTTGTATTTTTTGGGTCATTCTAAGCAAAAAATGTTTTTGCAAGTTTTTTCGTAGGATGCATAGTTTTCGACATAAACGCGGTTGAACTTAAAAATCGAAAAATTGCAATTTTTGAACCCGAATAACTTTTGATTGAAAAATAAAATAGCAATTCTGTTACCGCATTGGAAAGTTAAAGTCAAATTCTATCGGTTTTGATTACTTTCATTGCTAAATAGTTATTTTCCTAACTAGTGCGGAAAGTGATATTTTCACGCACGAGACTGCTCTTGACCCGAACGATGCGATAGCGGAGCTCGGGCAAGCAGTCGAGTGCGGGGAAGACACTTTCCGCATGAGTTAGGAACAATATTTTTTCTAAAACCGTACGTTTGGAAAAAAGCCACAAAAAAATAGAGTTATATCAATTTGTATTTAGAAGTGAAATACACAAATTAATTCTTTGACAAGGTTGTCAAAACCAAACTTTCAATATAATGGGTTACCACGACGACGATATTGGTTTACATGGGGACGATTCAAAATCATTGTAATTGTCTGCTGATCTGACTTTTAAATAGTATGTCAAAATAATTTTATTTCATCGAATTATCGCGCTAATTTCATTAAAACATGAACACAATAATATAAATTTGAAATAAATTAGTAAATAATATCTAAATATTAGTTTATTGCATGTATCATAATATATTATATTGCCATATTACAAGGTATTTTACTTTCACGCACGCCGTGCGGGAAAGTGCAACTTTCGGAAACGAAATGCGTACGTGACAGTGGCTCTTTTAGCACGGCCGTAGAAAAAATTAATTTTTTTATTGTTAAACAAATCTATAAACACATAGCGATTGAGTGATATTTCCAATGCATTTCTCATTTGAAATCCAACAAGTAGGCGCGCATACACACAATTTCTACGTAGATTACGTACATTAAAACGCATGCATTGGGCACGGGAAACACTATATCTTTATGGCTTTTTTTAACAAATAAAAACTTAATTTTTAGCAACGAAAATATTCAAAGCCAATAGAAATTGACTTGAACTTTCAAATGCATTAAGCAGAATTGCTATTTTATTTTTTAATCAAAAGTTTTTCGGGTTCAAAAATTGCACTTTTTCGATTTTTTGAAAGTTCAACCGCGTTTATCTCGAAAACTATGCATCCTACGAAAAAACTTGTAAACCCATTTTTTGTTGAGAATCACCGAAAAAATACAAAAAAATGTTTTGTTCTGCGAAAAATCGCTGTTATGTAATTCCTCGAGTTCTTTGTTTATAACAATCTTATCGACATCCGGAACAACTTTTACCCAAAAAATTCGTGTTCTACGGGTCAAAATAAAAAAAAACTTGGGTAAGTCCATCTGAATTAAGGAGGCCGTTGTACCCCCCTGGCGACAGGACTATAGTATTTTCCATAATTTCTGTTTTGCTTCTTTATCGAAAGCTTTTCCTAGGTCAAGAAATGTCACCTATATTTTATTTTTCTCTTGCATCGCTTTTTGTGTTACTTATGTGTTTTAAGTAAATATATTTATGATCCTCTATACTCCTAGCACTTCTAAATACAATTTGTGCTTCGTATAATGTGTGATATTATTATTATTATTATTATTATTAATTGTTTGTTTATTATTTTTTAATACATGTAAAGAGTTTCATACATGTTTTTCACTCCGACCAAATTTTTTTAGATAATTTGGGTCATTCTGAGCAAAAAAGTCTCGTATGATTTTTCTCTAAAATTGGTTGTTGCCGAGTTATACGCGATACGCTTAGTTATTAAGCCTTGAAAATGGCTATCTTTGCATTTTTCAAATTTTAAATCGCGTATAACTCGACAACAATCAATTTTATAGAAAAATCACAAGAGACATTTTTTGCACAGAATAACCCAAGTTATCAAAAAAAATTTGTTCCAAGTGAAAAAATTATTATTGTGAATTCGTTTATAAAATATTGTTTAAACAATTTTTCGACCACGGCACCGTCTGGCACCCTGTGGATTTGTTATAAGGACCTCTTTTTGAGTAAGTTTGTGTAAAAAAATCGATTCGGAATAATTTCGCTAACGGGGGCGACGATACAGCTTGGACTATAGCGCTAATTATTATTAATTAAAAATAACAGCTTTGTAATAAAATAATGACAAACATTTCTTCAGGGTCTCGAAGGGTTAGGTTAGGGTTTTAAGTTTTGATTTGGTCACTTTTTGACTTTCATAATAATAATTTTTAATTGAGTTATTAAGCCTTAAATATGGCCATTTTTGCATTTTTCAAAATTTTAAGTTATCTAAAAAAAATTGTTCGAATTGAAAAAAATATTTTTGTGAATTTGTTAAAAAAAATGGTTTAAACAATACTTCGATCACGGCACTGCCTGGCACCCTGTGGATTTTTTATAGGACCTCTATTTGAGTAAGTTTGGGCAAAAAAATCGAATCGGAATAATTTCGCTAACGGGGGCGACGATACAATCCGCTATAATTATGGATTTCTGATTACCCCCCTCTGTGGCTCAGTGGTAAGAGCGCCTACCTTCGGTACAAAAGGTCCGAATGGTCGTGAGTTCGAATCTCACCAGGGTCAGAAATTTTTCGTTTATTATAAATAATTAAATAAAGATAGTTTCTGTCCTTGTGGGATCGGTACTCACCGGAGGGACCGCAGACGTTCGGATAAAATTAGCGTCTCTTTGCAAAGACAATGACGTCGACTTTGCAAAGTAACCAGACACTTACTCAACACACACACTACACGTTACTCCCCTGAGTTAGTGATAAGTTATAGTTTAAAAAATCATTATGAAATTGACTGGCAAGTTGGTTGTGAAAACCAGTGTCAATAAAACACAAAACACATACAATCATACGGATTTCTGATTTTGACTTTAAAAGACAAAAAAGATGAGCTAATAAAAGAAATAAAACAATTAAAAATGAGACCGAAATCATAATAAGGAAAAACGAGATACTGTCTAGGATTAGAAAGAGGCGCTAAACATTAAATATCTTGACAAAAAACACACGTTAAAATATGAACCTCTTCAAATTAAGAAATACATTATTACCGTGATTAAATTGTTGTTACTGGCATAATACGAGTATAAATTAAAATGAGTGTGTGTGTGTGTGCTATCGGATTTCTTGACTGTGGACTTAATCCATTAGCCCAACCAAATTTGTTTACTAACTAAAATCTTATGAGATATCTGTTATACTCTAATTATATTTTTGAATATGAATGACCTATTTGATAATAATGATTTACAAATATAAGTACTTATTATTTTAATGATAGCTTCTTTCATTTTTTTTTATTTTATATATATATACACACATTTTTTTTTATTTTTATTTTTTTTTTCTTTTTTTTTTCTTTTTTTTTAATTATTTTAATTTATTTTTTTTTTGTAATTTATTTATATATTTTTTTTTTATTTTTTTATTTTTTATTTATTTGAATTAAAATGAGATCTTTGTTAATTGCTTATAGACCAGGTCATTTAGCACTAAAAACACCCGAATAAATAATTTTTTAAATACAGCACCTAGAGACCTGCAGTTTTTCGCATTACGTTCAGGATGACGCCAGGAAAAAATTCTACTATTCAAAAATGGGTGGAAATGCATAATTGCACTGTAAAGTGCATAAAATGCATCCAAAATTGCATAGATGTAAAAATAGTCAAAATCAGTATACTAAGGAACAAAATTTATTATTTGGGGGGTTTTTGGGGTCACTGAATACGATTACGCCATCAGAACTGACCTCCGGATCACCTGATGTCCAAGGTCACTGCAAGAGACGTCATCTTCTGGAGTTTCGATGGTTTTTGGCATTAAATCGATGCAAACGCGTTACTCGCCGGTTTTAGGGGTCGCTAAGTATGAATATGCCATCAGAATTGACCTCCAGAGTACCTGGTGCCCAGGGTCGCTACTAAGGCACGTCATCTTCTGGAGTTTCAAGGGATTTCGGCACTAAATTGATGCAACTGAACTATTCGGGGGTTTTTGAGGTGGTAAAACACGAATCTGCCATCAGAACAGACTACTGGATCACCTGGTGACGTCATCTTCTGGGGTTTCGAGGGTTTTCGGTATCAAATTGGTGCAAATGGATTACTTACGGGATTTTGAGGTCGCTAAACACGAAAATAACATCAGAATATACCACCGGATTACCTGGTGTGCAATGTCACTGCAAGGGACGTCATCTTCTGGAGTTTCGAGGGATTTCGTTATTAAATTAATGCAAATGGATTAGTTACAGGTTTTTGGGGTCGCTAAACACGAATATGCGATCAGAATTGAACTTCGCAGAACCTGGTGCCCAAGATCGCTACTAAGGCACGTAAGCTTCTGGAGTTTCGAGTGTTTGCGGCATTAAATTGATGTAAACGGATTACTCACTGTTTTTTTGGAGTCGGTAAACACGAATATGTCATCAAAACTGAGATCCGGAGTACCTGGTGCCGAGGGTCGCTACTAGGATAAGTAATCTTTTAAGGTTTCGAAGATTTTCGGCATTTAATTGATGCAAATGGATTATTGGAGGGTTTTTGAGGTTTCTAAACACGAATATGCCATCAGAATCGACACCTTGTGCACCTGGTGCCCAATGTCACTGCAAAAGACATCATCTTCTGAAGTTTTGAGGGATTTCGGCATTCAATTGATGAAAATGGATTACTCGGGGTTTTTTAAAGTCGTTAAACATGAACATGCGATCAAAACAGACCATCGTAGCACCTGGTGCCCGCGGTCACTGCAAGGGGCGTCATCCTCTGGGCGAGGTATTTCGGTACTATATGGACGCAAACCGATTACTTATAGGTTTTTGGGGTTGCTGAACACGAATATGCGATCAGAACAGACACCGGACCAGCTGGTAACTAGGGCACGCCATCTTCTTGAGTTTCGAAAGTTTTCGGTACTAAATTAATTCAAACGGATTTCTAATGGCTTTTGGGGTTGCTGAATACGAATACGCCGTTAGAACACACACTGGAGCACCTGGTGCCCAAGGCACGTTATCTTCTGAAGTTGCGTGAGTTTTCGATACCAAACTCATACAAACAAATTACTTTTGGGTTTTTGGGGTTGGTTAACACGAGTATGACTTAGATGAAGAATGCTGGAATATCTAGTGATTATGTTGATCAATAATAACGCCAACGCATAGTAACATTGTCATAAGAGAATATAGTAAATCGATCTGGAAATAAATAAAGAAAAAATATTGTCATATATAAATAAAATTTATATAAATTTTATAATAACATAAGTAAGAAAATTGAATAGTACAGTCAGTCCCTTGCAGTGACCATGGTCACCAAGTGCCCCAAGGGTGTGTTCTGATGGCATATTCGTGTTTGGTGACCTCAAAAACCCCCCGAGTAAATCATTTGCATCCATTTTATGCCGAAAACCCTCGAAAATCTAGAAGATGACGTCCATTGCAGTGACCTTGAGCACCAGGTGATCCGGTGGTCTGTTATGATGGCATATTCATGTTTAACGACTCAAAAATCCCCCAATTAATCCATTTTTATAAATTGAATGCCGAAATCTCTCAAACTCTAGAACAGTACGCCCCTTGCAGTGAACTTGGGCTCCAGGTGCACAGGGAGTCGGTTTTGATGGCATATTCGTGTTTAACTACCTCAAAATCCCGTAAGTAATCCGTTTGCATCAATTTGATACCAACAACCCTCGAAACTCCAGAAAATGACGTCCCTTGCAGTGACCTTGGGCACCAGGTGATCAAGAGGTCTGTTCTGATGGCATATTCGTGTTTAACCATCTCAAAAACCCCCTGAATAGTCCTGTTCATCAATTTAGTGCCGAAATCCCTCGAAACTGCAGAAGATGACGTGCCTTAGTAGCGACCCTGGGCACTAGGTTCTCCGGAGGTCAATTCTGATGGCATATTCGTATTTAGCGAGAGCTAAAAGCTGTGAATAACCCGTTTGCATCGATTTAATGCCGAAAACCATCGAAACTCCAGAGGATGACGTCTCTTGCCATGACCTTGGGCACCAGGTGATCCAGACGTCAGTTCTGGTGGCGTAGTCGTATTCAGTGATTCCAAAAACCCCCCAAATAATAAATTTTGTTCCTTAGTATACTGATTTTGACTTTATTTTTATATTTATGCAATTTTGGACGCATTTTATGCACTTCACAGTGCAGTTATGCATTTCCACCCATTTTTGAATAGTAGACTTTTTTCCTGACGTCATCCTGAACAAAATGCAAAAAACTGCAAGTCTCTTAGTTCTGTATTTAAAAAATTATTTATTTTGTGCTAAATGCCCTGGTCTATTACGGCTTTCTATCCTACCACGAATAAAAAGAAAATATTGAAAAGATTATAAATAAAGTGGATTCTTAAATAACGGCTTTTTTACACATCCAATTAGCAAGTACGTTAACGAGAAGTCTTAACAACCTTTTATATTGCCTTTCTTTAATTTATACATTATTGGATTTCACAAACTTAGCTAGGTTGAGCGTAGCCTTTTTACATTTCTAATTATAAGAAAATAAATAGACTTGTTGTTGGTCCATTTGCATTAATTACAAACTTTACGTTGAATGCTAATACTTTTTCGTTTGCAGGCGATCGAGAGAAAGATTTGTTAGTTCCTAATTTCACCTGTTCCATATTAAAACGTTAAATGAAAAGCTTCTTGTAGGACGCACTCTTTCAGTTTCAATTTAATCTGCTGAATATTTATACACCAATGCATAATACTTATTTACATAATATAGGACATGTCAAAGTAAAGAATATCTCTCTCTCTCTCCCTCTCTCTCTCTCTCTCTCTCTCTCTCTCTCTCTCTCTCTCTCTCTCTTGTCGTTTCCCCCTTAAACTGAGGATCGTGATTTCTTCCAATATTCCTAACAATGTCTCTCCATTGGTCTCTATCTTCAGCTGCTCTGAGAGCTTCGCAGAATGAGTTTCCAGCTGAATTCTTTATTTGGTCGGACCAGCTTGTTGGTGATCGTCCTCTTGATCTTCTCCCCGGAACGTTTCCAGAAACGATTAATCTCTCCAAACTGTCGTCACCTCTGCGAACCACGTGACCAAAGAATTGCAGAATTCGTTGGAGACATATTGTGGACAGCCTTTTTTTAATATTGAATTGGTTTAGAATGGAAACGTTTGTCCTATGAGCTGTCCATGGTATGCGCAGCATTCTTCTCCAGCACCACATCTCAAAGGCATCAATTGTTTGGCGCTCGCATGCGCGAAGGGTCCAAGTCTCTGCTCCGTATAGAAATATTGAGAATACAAGGGCATTCATCAGTCTCATCTTGATATTTTGAGAGATAGATCTGTCTTTCCAAACTTTAGTTAGGCGACTCATCGCATTTTTTGCCATACCAATACGTCTCCGAACTTCTGCTTCACAGTTGCCATCGTTAGTTATACTAGACCCGAGATAGACAAAGGTGTTTACTATCTGGTATTCCTGTAACATGTTAGTCAGTTGAATAGTGTCGAATGTGTCGACCACCATTATTTTTGTCTTTATTGATTTTGAGACCAAATTTATTGTTTTCGTGCTCAACTCTTCGCAGAAGATCAAACATTTCTTGCTCATTTTTTGCTGTAAGTGTAGTGTCATCAGCAAATCTCAAATTGGAGATTTTCCTACCGGCTACTGTTATTCCACCGGCCCATCCTTCTAAAACCATCCTCATGACATGTTCACCATAAATGTTAAATAAGTCAGGTGACAACACGCATCCTTGTCTAACACCTCTCTCGGTCTTGAATTGGTTTGAGAACTTCTGATCTAGTCGTACTGTCGCTATATTAAACTGGTACAGATTTTTAATAAGTGTCACCAGGTGCATTGGTGCGCCCATTTCTATTAAAATTGACCACAGATTTATCTAGCTTACACAATCAAATGCCTTTTGGTAGTCAACGAAGCATATAATCATAGGTACGTGAAATTCTCTAGACTTTTCAATAAGTTGTCCCAGGTTCAGGATTTGTTCCCTTGTAACTTTACCCTTTACAAATCCCGCTTGTTCCTGAGGTATTTGGTAATGTAGATAGGTTTTTAATCTGTTTTTGATGATACGCAACAAGATTTTACTAGCATGTGTTATTAGTGACAGTGTGCGGTAGTTTTCACATCTGGTAGTAGTTCCTTTTTTGTGTAGCGGGATATAACTTAAGGTGCACCAATCAGATGGCCATTTTCCTGAATTCCAAACAGCGACACAGATGGAATGGATGATATGTATTCCTTTGTCACCTAGTAACTGGTATTGAATCAATACCTGGGGATTTATTTCTCTTTAGTGATTTAATTGCATCTTTGACTTCAGCGAGTAAGACAGTAGGTTCTCTAGGGTAGTCAGAGGGCCACTGATGTTCTGCTGATACCTCGTTATTTTTATATAGCTCGTCACAGTAGTTTCGCCATGTTTCCAATATTTCGTCAGTATAGGTCTTTAGACTACCTTCCTTATCTATTACAGACCACGTTAGAGGTTTAAATTCTCTGGTAAGGAGTTTGATCTTCTGGAACAAATCCCTCGGTTCATTTCGACAGCCGTGTTCCTCTATCTCTCTGCATATTTGAGAGATGTAATCAGCTTTGTCTTTGCGGCACTGTTTTTTGATTTCTTTCGATAACGCTCTGTATTCATCGTTTGTTCCGTGTCTAGTTTTGTGTTCTTTTGTGCGTTGAATCACAGTCCACGTATTATCGGATATCCATGGCTTACGGCCAGTGGAAACCGCTGCCTCATAGTCTTTTGCAGCCACGATTACCTTATCTTTGAAATAAATCCAAGCGCTCTCAGGGTCACTATCTACTTGGTCTAAAGAGAGAGCTTCTTCTAGGTTGTGTTGGAAGTCACTGATTTTTGATGGATTTAGAGACATGACTTTTCTCTGGTGTCTTCTTTTGGGAACTTTAAGACAGCTTGGGAACTTTAGCAGAAATCTGCTATCTGACACCGCAGTATTCAAATGGTAAGGTTTTTTTGACCTTACCATGATCAAATATTCGTTTTATATATAATATAATTTTCGTGTGAAAGTCCTTTGTGCTCGTTCTTGATGTTAAACTTTTCTGGATACAAAAATAACCAACAGCAAATTGAACAATTTTTTAAACAGACAGACAAGGTTTTTTCCAACCAATAAAAAACTACATAAGAAACAGAAGTATTTGATATCATAAATGGAACCCATCTCTCTTCATAGTGGTATTTTGACCTTTTTGACCATAGCTCCGAAGATGGCTTTATAAACCGAAAGCGCTCAGCTAAGAATTATTAATTTTACACACTTCAAAAGTACACTTCTCCCCCTTTTACCTGTATTATGTTATATTTATTAAGAAATGACAACATCCTTTTATGAATGCATTTTCAACAACCTTACACAAGACAGTTGGTACGGTAATTGGTCTATAATTTTCAAATATAGTTTTCTTTCCTTTTTTAAATATTGGGCAAACTATACCAACTTTTAAATCAAATAAATCTTTACAAATAATAGTTTCAATATTAGAGATTATGCTAGAAACAATACAAAATTATTATGATATAGGGAATTTTATCCTCCCCATTCTTTGAATTATTGTCAACACGTGATGACATTCTAAATATTGTGAGCTTCCTGTGTCCATTGGCTGCCATCCTGTGCCAGATGGACAGTTTCATATACGGATTTCCACAGCAGAGTCTTCATTTGGTCTGCACATCGTTTGAAGATTTTTCTCTTGGTCTTGTACGTTTATCATAGAACACGAATTTTTTGGGTAGCAGTCGATCTGGATGTCGATAAAAATGTTATAAACAAAGAACTTGAGGAATCACATAACAGCGATTTTTCGCAAAACAAAACATTTTTTTGTTATTTTTGGGTCATTCTAAGCAAAAAATGTTTTTACAAGTTTTTTCGTAGGATGCATAGTTTTCGACATAAACGCGGTTGAACTTAAAAAAAAACCGAAAAATTGCAAATTTTTGAACCCGAATAACTTTTAATTGAAAAATAAAATAGAAATTCCGCTTACCGCATTTGAAAGTCCAAGTCAAATTCTATCGATTTTGATTACTTCCATTGCTACAAATTAATTATTTTATTGTTAAACAAAGCTATAAAGACATAGTGATTGAATGATGTTTTCAATGCATTTCTCATTTGAAATCGAACGAGTAGGCGTGCATACAGACAATTTCTACGTAGATTACAGTTGAGTTCGCGAATCTTTACCCGTGCGTCATCATTTAAAGCATACGAAATAAGTCGATGAGAAGTCGGAAATTGAAATTTACTAAACACAACAACAAGTGACAGTAAGTGACTTGCTGTTGCGTTTAGTAAATTTCATTGTCCGACTTATCATCGTCTTATTTCGTATGCTTTAAATGATGACGCACAAGTAAAGATTCGCGGACTTAACTGTACGTACTTTAAAACGCATGCATTGGGCACGGGAAACACTATGTGTTTATGGCTTTGTTTAACAAATAAAAACTTAATTTTTAGCAATTCAAATAATCAAATCCGATAGAATTTGACTTGAACTTTCAAATGTAGTAAGCAGAATTGCTATTTTATTTTTTAAGCAAAAGTTATTTTGGTTCAAAATTGCACTTTTTCGATTTTTTGAAAGTTCAACCGCGTTTATCTCGAAAATTATGCATTCTACGAAAAAACTTGTAGGACCATTTTTTTATGATAATCACCCACTGAATACAAAAAATTGTTTTGTTTTGCGAAAAATCGCTGTTATGTAATTCCTCAAGTTCTTTGTTTATAACAATCTTATCGACATCCGGACCAACCGTAACCCAAAAAATTCGTGCTCTACGGGTCAAAATACATAAAAAAATTTGGGTAAGTCCATCTGAATTAAGGAGGCCTTTGTACCCCCCCCCTGGCGACAGGACTAACTCGATCACTAAAATTATTATCGAATTTTTGCCCTCGTGACACTTTGACATAATTTCACTCCCCTTCGGGTCGTGAAAAATTCGATAATTTTAGAGCTCTTGTGCAATTACTACTGATAGTATGCAGCCGTATCTCGTTCCGTTCGTTGTTTTGAACGCATTTGAATATGTCTGTATTCCTTGTACTTGACCAACTTTTTTTGAGTACAGATTTAGGCTTATACATATTTTTTATTAGGTTAACTATATGGCTCTTTACTCCGAAAGCCTTGGTTAATCTTCAAAATAGAGCAGAACTTGTATACAGGGTGATTGATTAGTGTGAGGAAGCTCAGTATATCTGTTATAGTAAAAATTACAAAAAAAAGTTATTGACAAAAATTGTAGGCAGCTTTAAACTCCACATTTTAAAATTAGCTACAATCTTACAGGGTGTTCCATAAAATGGTGGCAGACCAAACTTCTGTTTTTTTAAATGGAACACCCTGTATTTTATTTTAAATTTGAAATCTGCTTCACTTTCCCATCACAACAATGTAAAGTTTTATTATGTTATACCGGGTACTTAAAAAGTTATAGCCAATATTACCTGAAAATCGTATCAAGTTTAACTCCCTGTATAATTAAAAAGAAGTATAGGAACATTGATCTATTGCAGCCATAGTTTTTTAGTAATTGTTAAAAATTATAAAACACATTCGTTTTCATAATATTCGTTAAATTAAATACAGGGTAAGTCAAAATGCAAGTACATTATTTCCTTGGTAATTTTAAATAGAACACCCTGTATTTTATATCACTATCGAAAGGTACTAATATCGTACTTCAAATTTTATAAAGTACTCCCTATACCTAAAGTTATCAGTTTTTTAGATATTTTTATTTTTCTATCAAAGTATTAATTTGGTAGATATTTTAACGTTTACCAATAATTATTGTGAGTTGGCCATGATTGATTTGTCAGAAACTGACAGTTTGACATTATTGTTTATTAATTCAGTATAGGGCTTTTCATAGACTGTCATTTGTTTCGAGCTACTGTCATATGTTTTATAATCTGTGTATATTAATATTATACACGGATTATACGACATGCGACCGAAGCTCGAAACAAATTACTGTGAATGAAAAGCCCTATTGGCGTACACCGTAAATTAGCAATAATGAATTTTACTACTGATGAAATGGTAGATATGATCTGGATTTTGGGGGAATGCAATAAAAATTCATTACTATCAGCTAGAATTTATCATTAACGGTTTCCAGATAGGCGGTAACCGAGACAAGATACATTTGAAAAATTGGAAGATCGCTTTAACCGCATTGGTTCAGTGAATTATGAAAAACATGAACGAACAAAAACTAGTGTGACAGAGGAAAACGAAATTAGTGTGTTGATGGGAGTTACAGAAAACTCACACACAAGTATTAGGAGTATTTCCAATGAACAAGAACTTAGTTACTACTCCGTTCAAAACATTCTATCTAAAAACAAGATGCACCCTTAGCACATTCAAAAGCACCAATAATTAAATAATGATGATTTTCAGAAACGAATAGTATTTTGTGAATGGGCCTTAGAAAAAATTAATGAGCAGAGAGATTTTTTTGATTATGTCTTATTTGGTGATGAAGCTACATTCCATCGAAACGGTTCTGTTAATAGGCATAACTTTCACTACTATTCAACAAGTAATCCATACCACATAGTAACACCTAGTCAAACAAGATAGTCTCTAAATGTGTGGGGAGGTACCGTCGGTAACCATGTAGTACGACCATATTTTTTTGAAGATAATTTAAATGGTGAGATATATTTAGATTTTATCGTAAATTAGTTACCGATATTATTAGAAGAGGTTCCACTTAATATACGTGAACAAATGTGGTTTCTACATGACGGTGCTCCTGCGCACCACAACGAATTAGTACGTGGTGAACTTAATGATCAGTTTGGTGAAAGATGGATCGGAAGGGATGGACCGGTAAGGTGGCCCCCAAGGTTACCAGAGTTCAATAAAATGGACTCATTTTTTTGGGTTTACGTTAAGAACGGAGTATATAAAATACCTCCAACAACAAGAGATGATATGAAAAATAGAATCCGAATTGTATTTCAAAATATTTCTTTACAAATGCTTAGCAATGTAGGCAACTCTTTGAATGACCACTTTCAAGTATGCATAGATGTTTTGGGAGGTCATTTTGAACACCTTACGTTAAAATTACTGTTGTTTTTTTATTTTTTTGTGTTGTTATTTTTTTTTTAATTTTCCGTCGGTTATTTGTTATAAATTTTATTTAAAATAAATTGTTTTCTTTTCTGTGTCGGTATTTATCTACTGAATTAATAATTAATAATGTCAAACTGTCAGTTTCTGACAAATCAATAATGGCCAACTCACAATAATTATTGGTAAACGTTAAAATATCTACCAAATTAATACTTTGATGGAAAAATAAAAATATCTAGAAAACTGATAACCTTAGGTATAGGGAGTACTTTATAAAATTTGAAGTACGATATTATTACTTTTCGATAGTGATATAAAATACAGGGTGTTCTATTTAAAATTACCAAGAAAATAATGTACTTGCATTTTGACTTACCCTGTATTTGATTTAACGAATATTATGAAAACGAATGTGTTTTATAATTTTTAACAATTATTAAAAAACTATGGTTGCAATAGATCAATGTTCCTATACTTCTTTTTAATTATACAGGGAGTTAAACTTGATACGATTTTCAGGTAATATTGGCTATAACTTTTTAAGTACCCGGTATAACATAATAAAACTTTACATTGTTGTGATGGGAAAGTAAAGCAGATTTCAAATTTAAAATAAAATACAGGGTGTTCCATTAAAAAAAAAAATTTTGGTCTGCCACCATCTTATGGAACACCCTGTAAGATTGTAGCTAATTTTAAAATGTGGAGTTTAACGCTGCCTACAATTTTTGTTAATAACTTTTTTTTGTAATTTTTACTATAACAGATCTACTGAGCTTCCTCACACTAATCAATCACCCTGTATTGTGTTCCCTCGTTTTTTTACATTAGCTGTATGCAGTATGCTGTATTATGCAGTAGAGACCTTAGTTTGCAACTCAAAATAAAAATGTTTCGTTTGTATCTGTTTTCGGTGCTGCTGTATGGGGTGGAGACCTGGACCTTAAAAAAAGAAATAAGCGATCGACTTGAAGCATTCGAGATGTGGACCTACAGAAGAATATTAAAAATAAGTTGGATAGACCGAATAACAAATGTTGAGGTCCTCAGAAAGATGACAAAGGAAAAAGAAATCATGCACTGAACCAAAAAAGTACGTAAATATAATAAAAAAAAATATTGACTCAAAAACGGGGAGCATTAATTTTCGTCCAAATATCAGTATCATTGGTCCAATGTAAGTAGATACATTAACTGATGCTCAAAAACATTAATTTTTATGAATTAGTACGTTCATTCAATATACTTTCTAGTTAAGAATCAATGTATCGGTACATTGAATCAATGGATATCAATGTATATTTGTATATAACATACAAATAGTTAATAAGTAAACAAAATGACGACTACATAACTATTACAAATATTTACATAAATATTACAAATGTAGGTTGAAGCAATGATTTTTTGCCGATTCTTAAACTAATATTAAGTATCTATAAGTTTTAAAAAAACATATATTTTTAATTAACACAAACAACTTTTTATAATGTAATTTGTAAAATACTGAATAACTAAATATAACAGAAATAAATTCTTCTTATAAAATATATAAAAATATATTTATATGTATTATATAAAAAATGTATACCTGATATCGTGAAAATAAATACATCTACAATAACATCTCCATAAATACAACATCTCTCTGGGATTAATTATCACCACCCATACAAAAAACAAATGGTTGAATGGAATTTTCCTTTGATTTCAAATATCTAATATGATCTTCGACTTCTTGCGGGGTTTTCCCGATGTAAGAATGATTACTGGAAATCTCTGATGGTATACTTTATTATATTATATATTTGGTTGCCCAATAAGATCTTTTTTTTTACCATTTTATTAGTTCGTGTTCGTACAAAATATCGATGAAGAACCCAACGAAGAACTGCATGTTAGCCATCTACAATTTATATTAATAATTATTATAAAAAAATAAATCTAAATAGTGAACATAGTTGTATTTTTGGGTATCACTTTTTTTTTAGAAATATTTTAATTTACCATGAAAAAAATTTCTAGAGGTTGAGATGTTTATTTTGACTTTGATAGATAGGTACTACCGACTGCAAGAGTTAGTAATATTTTTCAAATATTTGCGGTTTAATCACCTAAAAATTTAATTTACTAATCTTTTATAACATTATACCATTCAGAAATATTTTCAAATGGTTCCTATTTTCTTTTACCTATGTGTCGAATTAGCTTTTGAAAAAATTTACAGAGAACAAAAATGAATTTATACTAGATATGGAGGATTGAATAATGAAATAGGTACTTATATTCCGTAATGTCTTCATGGGTAATCTTTTCAAATAAAAATTTATTTGCTTTATCCTTGATATGACCTTCACACCGAAGAAAGGAGATAATTCTTTCGAAATTGCTGTCCCATCCATCAATACGTCCATTTCCATTTCCAAATGCCACTCCAAAGTCCATATCAACCTGCAAAAGTGGAAATAGAAGAACAACTTTTTTTATAGAAATCCAACAAAATAATTTATAAATAGTTAAAAATATATGTAAATACATACCTTAGAAAAATCAACCAAATCACTAGTGCCAAACACCGCTCCTCAGAATCTGCAGGGTGACTGTCTGCTAGGAGGCTGCAACTGTTGTCACGTGATTTTTGTACAATAATAAAAACACTTATAGAGTTTTAAGAAATGTATCGGTTTATGTACAAGATTATTGCTACAATGTATTTATCACTGATTCAGGTATGTTACATTAATACAATGATTGCGTTACATCAAAACAATGTATCGAGTTATTAATCAAAGTCGAAAACATAGATTTAATGTTACGCAAATACTGATTTAATAAACGAGTTCGTAATTGAAAGAACACTGTACATTAGTGGAACGTTCTATATACATTAATTTAACCGAATAATCCTGATGTATAGTTTCATATATACAATGAACAAATTATTAGTATTATGAAAAAAGTCATTGGATAGATTAAACGACTCATTGGATTCACGATTCTATTCATTATTTTTTAATAAAAAGAATAACATTGTAATAATGAATATGGTCATTACTTAATGACTACGTGTTTATAGTATTAACTAAATTTTTATTAACATGAAGAGAAGTATCCATACTTACTCAAATGTGGTCTCGAGGTAAACCAATTACAAAAAACTCGAAGATGTACCACAAGGTTAACCTTGTGGTACATCTTCGAGTTTTTTGTAACTGGTTTAAATTTTTATTGAATCAATGTAAAAAAAAGTCAATAATTGGCGTTCATTGGTACTATGTACAATATTTTTTTCAGTGTGAACACGATTAAGATAAGAAAGTTACAATATCCCGGCCCCGTTAAGAAAGAAACCCATTATGAACGGCCGGCACGGCACAGCCCGGCACAGCCCGGCCCGGCACAGGACAGTCCAAATTTATTTGTATAGTTTTAAATGCAACGTAACCCATTATGAGCGGCCGGCTCGGCCCGGCATAGGCCAGCACGCAAACGGAACAGCCAAAATTCTCCGAGGAGAATAAAATCCGTTGAAGTCGAACGGCCTGATCGGCCAGTCGGCGCCAGTGCGTCATAATTGTTGGTAAAAAGCAGATATATTGTTGATTTTTTAATTGAAAACGCGTTGTTTCTTTTGAAGTAAAATAATATGGAAGAACTTTTCATTGAGAGTGTCAGAGAAGACCCATTTTTGTATGATGCATCGGACTCAAGTTATCATGATAGTAAGAAAAAGGACAATACATGGGTACAAATATCCGAAAATTTTGATCAATGGACAGGTACGTACATTATCTTTTAACCATGAATTCGTTTTTTTAACATGATGCACATTCATTAAAATTGTGTAGTTTATGTCTTTTAAAAACTTTTATTTTGCGATAGTTTTTAAAATATATATGATCATTTTTCCGGTGCCGTGCCAAGCCGGCCGTTACAAATGGGTTTTTGGACGTGCTGGCCTGTGCTGTGCCGTGCCGAGCTGTGCTGTGCCGGGCGTTCATAATGTGTTTCTTGCTTTATGAGAGGGGATAAATGAGGCGCTCAGAGTAACACTGGCCTAACCCACAAATTGAGCATTTTTAGATTAATATATCAATAAAAGCAGCAACATTAAATATACACAACCTCCCTCTATATTTGGCTAAATGACGATACATAATTTGTAGCGCCATCCCATAAGCATAATGAAAATACAAATGCAAAGATTACATTTATCTCAAAACTTCGTTTTTGGGGTTAGGCCACTGAGCGCCTCAAGTGTGTGTTGCTACAAACCATAATCATTCTTCTTCTTATTTTTATGTAGACATGACTCAGACTGTTTTTCAATGTGCCTCCAGTAAGTTATCGTTTCATCTTTTTCGTGGTCTTCCCACTGATCGTCTTGCTATTGGGGAACCGTCTCTCGCCATCCTTACTACCCTATTTGTTGTCATTCGGCTTATGTGGTCATTCCAGTCTACTGTTTTTTGCCCAGTTATTAATGTTATCCACCTTGCATCTACGTCGTATATCTGCAGTTCTAGCTCTATTCCACAGTGTCTTACTATCGATTTTTCTCAGTGTTTTCTTCTCTGCTGTTTCTAGCATTCTTTTTGTCCTTTCTGTATCAGGTCGTGTTTCTGCCGCGTATGTCATTATTGATCTGATGACTGTTTTGTAAATTCTGCCTGTCACTTCTTTTCCGATGTTTTTATTTCTCCATATTGTTTGGTTCAGGCAACCTGCGGCTCTGTTTGCTTTATTCACCTAATCTTCCACTCAGTGCCGGCGCTAGGGTATAAGGTGCCCGCCTGAAAAACTAGCACAGGCGCCCCCCCCCCCCCACACACACAGATACTCGTACAACCCCAGCCTCGGGAACATTATGTGTGTTCAAATGGAACAGTGAGACCCACATGTCCGAAGATCAAACCGGTTACACTGTGTAACCTGACCCCGTATCTATCTGACCCCCAAGCTGTACCACCACACCACCCCTCCTTATCGCAGTACATAACGAATAAGGAGGCTTTGTACTGAACGTTACCTTAGATGCCCTGGGTAATGGAACATCCTCTGTATTACTTTATGTGTTAAACCCCCTGATTTTAGGGGTAGCTAGAAGAGCTTTTCTCCCTATTAATGACTTGTTTTTGGACTTGTGTCCTAAAAATGTGTGTTCCGGGCAGCGACTTAAGTCGGTGTCCCACTATTCGCAAATGTACCCGGTAAATACATTTCGGTTACAGTTTTATTGGACCCATCATCTGACACAACAACTTCACTTTAACTTTTTTAAGAAATTGGCTAACGGTCGGTTTCAAAATCAGTTAAAGTGGACTTTAAATTTTTAGTTGGTACCTTTATCATTGCAATTCATATGGGTAAATGTCAACTGTAAAGTGAACTTTAGTTAATGTTCACTTTAAGTTGATTATGAAACCGGGCGGAAGAGAACTGATATTGTTTTTTTGTGTCATTTTTTCTTTTTCGGCTTTTTTTTTCGATTTGTGCCCTAGCTTCCTAGATAATTTTTTTTAATCCATTTTTATTTAACTAAATAAAAATAATAACTTAAGCGTAGATTAATATTAGTATGTACCTACCTACTGAGTACTTAACAAATATAATTTTATATTAATTGAATGCTAATAGATTCTTTAACTGCAGAGTACAACTTACAAACTATTCTGTATTATAATCACATGAAATAATACTAAATCTAAAGAGCTCTAAACTAAATTTAAAGTAAAATCTTTATTTTAAATATTATGTTTTTATGGTATTAATACTTAACTTGATACCTATTAATAGGTACATTAAATTAGACAGGCGTGGGCGGCAAGAAAAGAGTATCACAATAGATACATTAGATGATACAACACTAACAACTTGCAAGAAATTTGAAGAACATAAACAAAGCATTCTCATAGCAAAGTTGTTTGGTTGAAATATGATATCTTTGACCAATAAATTATATTACTACATGGTAAGAATTCTATGCGGCGTTGCATATTTTTGTATATTATTTGATATGCAAAACTAACGAACACAGATTAGGGTATTATGACGAAATTAAACCACATTTAACAAAAAAAAAATTTTTTTATTTTAGTATTTTACATAATACCAGCAGAAAAAATGATCATTCTGGCGCCCCCCAAACAGGGGCTCCCGCCTGCAATGCATCCCTTGCAGGCCCGTTATCGCCGGCCCTGCACTTCCACTTCTGTTTCGAGCTTTCCTAGATAGTGTGATGCCAAAATATTTAAACTCCATGACTTGTTATATATTATTTGACCCTCCAGCTCTAGTTTACACCTTATTAGGTCTGCTGTTATGACTATGCAGTTAGTCTTTTTTGGGGAAATTAACATGTTAAATTTTCTAGCGGTTATATTAAATTCGTGCAGCATACGTTGTAAATCATCTTCACCTTGAGAGATTAGTATTGCGTCGTCTGCATAGCAGATTATTTTAATTTGTTTTTTTTCTATTTGGTATCCTCTTTTTTTTTCTTACTTTTTTTATTATTTCGTCCACGGCCAGGTTGAACAATAGAGGACTCAGGGAATCTCCCTGTCTTATCCCATTGCCAGCTTCAATTGGGTCAGTTAGTTCTTCATCTACTTTTCCTTTATTGTGTTGTTCTGGTAGATATTTTCGATGGATTTAATTATTCCTAGAGGTACCTCTCTGGCGTACAATAAATGGATAACGTCCTTTAATTTGACCCTGTCAAATGCCTTCTTAAGGTCCACGAAACATAAGTATGCCACAAACCCTAATGCAGGGAAAAATACAGGGAAAACGACGTATTGGAAGAAGACGAATCTCCTAGCTCAACAATATAAGACAGTGGTATAATGGCAGTTCCATCGACTTAGAAGAGACGGCACCTAAAAAAGAAGTATAATATTCAATATCTGCTTACGCGTTCTTTTTCCTGATATAGTCCAGAGAAATAAGGTTTTTGTCGGGACACTTGAGCAGCCAGGTTGCAAATGGATTTTTTGGGTATTATAATATAGTATATTATACCTAATACATTATAAATACAAAAATTCCCGTCACAGTTCGGACGAGAAACTTAGCTATTAACAAATAAGGGTGACCAAAAATGGCAGTTTTTTCGTTTAAATCGATACCGGTAAAAATATGGTAATTATGTATATTATTTAGAGTATTCGTATTTTAGTAGATCAGCCAAGGTTTAGCACTCTTTGAATTTTGATCCGATCATTTTTTGCTTCGTAAATTGCAGTATAAGACTAAAATTTTAAAAATAGAAAAGGTACTATAACTTTTGCGAAAATAGCCTTAAGACTTTTATATTACAAGAAAAGTTGAGTCAAACATTCCGTATAATGCACAACCAATTTGAAGACGATTCGTCAATTAGTTTAGATTTTATTCAATTTGTTTTTCGCAAAGAGCTTTTTTTTCGCAATGTTATTCTTCAGAAAATAATAATGACATAGTAATTCTGTGTAAACCACATGCAAGAGGAATAGTTATATTTTCAAAGTGTTGAAAAAAATCATTAAAAAGTCGTTTTTATCACTCCGAAAAAAGTTTAGTAAAATAGAGTCATTTTTGGCTTATAAATAATTTGAATAGCTTTGTTAATATTGACAATATAGAGTAAATCTACTTTAGAATTTCAAAAGCTGGTATTTTTACACGAATTTTCAGAAAAAAACTTTTTGCCTAGTTTAATTATGCTCAAAGTTAGCAACTTTTATTATTTAATTCGCAGTTACTTCTATATTTTTTTCACGTATATCTTATAGGACGGAGGAGAGGTTTTAATCTATTTTTTATACCCATAAATTATAAGGGGGGCTGCCCTCCTGACATTTTTTTTTTAATTTTTTTGGACAAAATTGTCTACCTTAATTTTATATGATGTAGAATTAAAAAATACATACAACCCTTAATTTTCACTCTTTTATCACCAGTCCCTATTTGTTAATAGTCATCTATATATTTACATCTATATAATTCTCCTGTCGCAGTGTTAGTTTCCATACTCCTCCGAGACCGCTTGACCGATTTTTATGAAATTATATATGTATATTCAGTAGGTCTTAGAATCGGTTGTAAGCTATTTTTCATATCCCCGAGTGATAAGGGGAGTTCCCCCTAACATTTTGAAATGTTAGGTGGGGATGTGTGTACATAACGTACTCTATAAGAGTATGAGTACATACAAATTTAAAAAATTTTGATCAAAATCCATCAACAAGCTCCGGCGATATTAATCGCAGCATATGTTTGCAGAATCAGTTTCATTTTCTGAGTGCAAGGATTTTATTAATTCCCCTGCTCCGACCACGAATTAATTCCGTTCGGACGCCATTTTTAAAACTTTATTAACCACTCTGTTGAGGTTCAAAGTTTACTCAAACTTTTACACATAACCTATATATCTTCAACTTCAAAATGGCTCTAGTTAGGTTGCTTAATTGTTATAAACAAAATAGCCGTCAATTAAATAAAAAAAGTGGCTAACTCGGACCTTAATTAACCTAGGCGAAAAGTTTTTCTTTGTAAATTCGTATAAAAATACCAGTTTTTTAAATTTCATTGTAGTTTTACAAAGTCCGACTTGTAGTGAAAGTTATTCAAATTGTTTATAAGCCAAAAATGACTCTATTTTAGTAAAATATTTTCTGAGGATAAAAATGACTTTTTAATATTTTTTAAATGTGTTGAAAATATGGCTATTCTTCTTTCATATTGTTTTCACAGGATTGCGATATCAGTATTATTTTCTGAACATTAACATTGCGATATCTCTTTGCGATAAACAAATCGAATAAAATTTAAACTGATTGACGAATCGTCTTAAAATGTTTTGTTCATTGTGTGGACTGTTTGACTCAACTTTTCATGCAATATGAAAGTCTTAGATTTATTTTATGGATCTATTTTTTATGGCTCAGCATCAAACTCTGTACTCCAAAAAATCGAGAGGATCAAAAATAAGGCACTTAGGTTATGCACTGGTTATCTTCGTAGCACACCTATATTGGTCATGGAATGTGAGCTTAATGAACCTCCACTTTCATTACGCAGGGAATACCTAAGTGAGAAATTTATAGTTAAAACAGCGGTTAACGATAAACTGCTATTAAATAAAATTGTTCATTTAACCACCTCATACCTAACTCATTATTACTGGGAAAAAAAGAAACTGCTTTTAGTTGTGGAAAGCTTCCTCAACGTTTCTAATTCCATTGGCCACATACACCAAATTGAACAAAGCTCGTCTCGAAAGCTAAATTATGAAGATTATTTATCTCCAGTTAACTGTCATTTAAGTAATATTCGTGCGACAGACTTCCTTACTAAAATAGACCACCTTCAGTGTGTACAAAAAAACTGGGGGAGTTATCAGAAATTATATACGGATGGTTCAAAAATGGAAGGAAAAGTTGGATATGCTATATATTACCCACAAAAAAGTATAAAAATAAACAACAGATTACCTGATAAAATGACAATTTTCACAGCTGAACTCATTGCAATCAAAGAAGCATACAAAATATGTATTAATCAAAAAGAACTCAATTATGTTATATTTACAGACTGCCAAAGCATTGTAAAGACATTGAAATATAATGTACATAATTTTGCAGAAAATTATATCATCAGTGACATCATAGCAATGAACAGTGAAGCTTTGAAATCGGGCAAAAATATAATATTGTGTTGGATAAAAGCACACATTGGTATAAAAAACAACGAAATAGTAGATGATCTGGCTAAAAAAGCAACAACGAAGGAATCCACTCTGCATACTTATCAACTTCCTATGGGAGACATAATTTCTATTATGAGATCTATCAAACGGACGAAATGGCAGGAACAATACAATAATTCAGACAAAGGAAATTATTACAAAAAAATCCAGCCTACACTTCCCATCAAGACATGGTTTAATCAAGTTTCCAACAAAGGCTTTATCAAAACTATTTGTCGAATAAGAAGTAATCACTGTCTGACTCCAGTCTACAAAAGAGAAATAGGACTTGTAGATAATGATGAATGTTTATGTGGAGAGCTAGCTGATCTACAACATATGCTGTTAGAATGTCCTTTACATTTTATTGAAATATCAAACTTTTTTGCCAATCTAGTTCAAGTTAATGTACAATTTCCTTTTAATCTTATATACCTTTTACAATCAAACAATCTAGATGTTTATAAAATTTTGTACAACCATGTTAATTGTTTAAAATTAAAGCTCTGAGAAAAAAAGAAAAAAAAAAAAAATAATTAAATAAAATAAAAAGTTACTAAGATCTAAACCTCCGCGAGGTTGAATCGGGTTTAGGTCTTAGCGCGATAAAAAAATATACAAAAAAAAAAAAAAAAAAAAAAAAAAACTAAAAACAAAAATAAAAAATGTAATAAAAAAAATGTTAAAAAAAAATATAATAAAAAAATAATAAAAAAAACAGAGTAAAAAAAAACAGAGTAAAAAAAAACAGTAGTACTAATAGTTTTAAATTTAGATACTAAGCATATATTTTGTAAAAGAGAGAATTCAAAACACATTGACTGGCCAGTTGGTTGCTTAAACCAGTGCCAATAAAACATAAACACACACACACAGATTTATTTTCGCAAAAGTTATAACAAATTTTTCTTTTCGAAATTTTAGTTTTATTTTGCAATATCCGAAGCAACAAATTATCGGACCAAAATTCAAAAAGCGCTATTTTAAAGCTTGGCTTATCTACTAAAATAAAAACATAATAAAGAAGATATTTAATTACCCTATTTTTACCTGTAGCAATTTAAACGAAAAAACTCCCATTTTTGACCCTTATTTGTTAATAACTAAATTTCTCGTCCAAACTGTGACAGGCATTTTTGTATTTATAATGTATTAGTCATATAGTACCCAAAAAACCCATTTGCAACCTGGCTGCTCAAGTGTCCCGAACATGGTATATTTTTGCCTTATTTCCCTGGTGTAATACGAATTCGCGTTGTTCTTAGTCTGTTTCTTGAAGTAGAAAGTTCTTTAGCCGTTCACTGATTCTCTGTAGCAGGATTTTACTTGACTGGAGAATGAACGCAATGGTTCTTAATTGCTAAATATAATTAGTGGTCTTTTTGATGGACCGAAATAAAGGTTGATTCGCACCACTCATGAAGCCATTCACCTGTGATCCATATCACAGGTGACGTCTAGCTGGTACGCCATCGATCACTGGGTTTTTTTGTTTCGGGGGTCTTGTTTACTAATCGCGCAACAATGGGAAGTGTTAGTATCGGTGATATTTAACACTAGAGAACGGCGGCGTACGACGACTAAAACGACGACTAAAATGACGACGAAAACCATAATGGAAGTAGTGCCATATTATATTCTCAGAAATAGTAGGTACATGTGACTTACTTACTTACTTTCCGTGTCCGGAACACCAACAACTTTAAATTCTGTATTTCCAATGGTTGGCCACATAGATGGCCCTGTCATTTGCTATAATTAAGTCTTGTTCTGTGCAGGTCTCTCTCATCTCTGTGCATGATAGTAGATGCCGGCTGGTCTGAACCGCGCCACAGTCGCAGGTATCGTCCTCCTGGTATCCCCATTTTTTCAGGTTACTAGCACAACGTGAAACGCCGGTTCTTAGTCTGTTTAGCGCTTTCCAAGTCGGATACGGTAAATTGTGTCCAGCAGCCATTTCCTCCGAGGGAGGAAAATGTGTCGCAGTAGTTGACGCTTGCCATAGGTGTATTCGGCGCGTCTCTGGCGCTTCGGGGATGGATCTTGATGTTTTCAGGAAGCTTTTCCGAGATCTTAGTCTGCTTGGCTGAGTTTGGTGGTCATATAAGGGGTGTCTTCGGTCCGTCTCCTGCTTTTTCCGTTCTACCTCTGACGTGACCTTTCTCCTGATTGGTGGTGGAGCAATTCCAGCAATGGGGTATACCTCTTCGATAGGTGTCGGTTTCAGGCAACCCGATATTATACGGACCGTTTCATTTAGAGCCACGTCGACGTTCTTTGCGTGAGCAGAGTTTGCCCATACTGGTGCTCCAAACTCCGTGGCCGAAAAACATAATGCCAAGGCAGAAGTGCGGAGAGTGTGTGGTTGTGCTCCCCATTTTGTGTTAGTTAGCTTGCGGATGATATTATTTCTGGCACTTACTTTCTTCTTAACATCTTGACAGTGGTATCGGTAAGACAGAGTTCTATCCAGACGGACGCCAAGGTATTTTGGCGTCTTGTTGTGTTCCAGCATCTGACCACGCCATTCCACCTCCAGCGACCTTCGGGCATGCTTGTTTCTCTGTTTCTCAGGTGGAAAACACATACCTGGGTTTTTGTGGGATTGGGTTTCAGATGGTTTTTATCATAGTATAGAGCTAAGTCTCCCAGGGCATCTGTCAGCTTCACTTCGACTTCATTGAAGGTTCTTCCCTGAGCTGCCACCGCTGTATCATCAGCGTAAATAAATTGCCTTGTTTGTTGGTGTATGGGTATGTGTATGGTGTACATGTGACTAACCAATTATTGAAGTGCACTGAAAAGTCGAGCTTGAATCTTTAGTTCCGATTTAGTTCAGAAAAATAAGAAAAATAATATCCTGTTGGTGACACAACCCCCTCCAGGCCGAAACCAAATTTTTTGAGTAGTGTGGACATCTATATTAATAACCTATATGTTTCCTGCAGCCGATTTTGATGATATACATAGTTATAAACAAATGAAGATCAAAACACGGCAAATTTTCGCCTTTTTCGTCTATAACCAAAAAGTTAAGTACTTTAAACAAATTTGAGAGTGAAAAACTCATAAATCGTATAAAAAACTTCAATATGGCGTTCGCTGAATATGTCTATCCTTATTGGTTGCTTAGAAAATTGCAAAATAAATCATAAATTTTGAGTTTTTATAAATATTTATAAGTTATGTAAAAATTAACTTAGAACGTTCTCATTGAACGGAATGCTGAGACTTCTGGTGCTTAAATCATACCCTAAATTTCAAAGCAATTGGTCAAATAGTTTAAAAGGTATTTAATTTGTTTATCCCAAATTAATTTTTTTGCAACGTTACAAGTCAGAAAATGATGAAGTTACACTAATACTTTCGATAGTTTATAAAAGAAGAAGATTTATACTATTAATTTAATTAAAAAAAAATGACAACAAATAATTGTGAATACTGCAAAATTATTTTGCAAAAACATGTTAATTAACAAAAGGGGGGGCTAACTTCGTCCCTGATTGTCTTAGGATACTTGTTTTTATTTCTAAATGTGTATAAAAATTCAATCTTCCCAAATATGAAAAAAAATTTTTTTCTACGGGTAACGGTTAAAAAGTTATTCTAATTGTTTATAAGTCAGCAAAAAATCGTCGTGTTTTTGCAAAATAATTTTACACTGATTAAAATTACTTTTTGTCATTTTTTGAAGATATTCTTCTTTAGCGGCGAATCGATTGAGGGTAAAATTTGATTAATCCGCGCGCATGCGCACACCGACAGTATGGTATTAGTTGTTATACGGGCTCTGATTGGGTGTTGAAAATTTGAAATGATCTGTCAATAATTGTTCAATATGGAGGTTATCGGTAAACAAAAATATTGTATAATATTAGTTTTTATTGATGTGTGGACAGAAATAAAATCAAATTTATAATTATAGTGACTTTTTAAATAGTTTTGAAAAGCCGCAGGTACGTAATTCTAAATGTTTCAGTTTGAAATACCTAATAGTTTCAATACCTATCTATTTGGAAAATGTAAACAAAATAATGTAGTTACCTATTAGTAGGCAATGCTTTAATTTACATAATCTGATTACGAACAAACTTTCTACAAATCTTCATCTCATATATCGTTTTCTTACTCTATATTTTGTTGTATTTTATTTCGACAAAAATCAAACTAATAATTTCATTAAATTCATATAAATTTATGGTGTAAACGTTTAGTTTGTATATATTCCCACATGACGTATAGGAGAGTTTATTGCAGTTTGAAATGGCGTCAACTTTCGTACGGCGCGGTAGACGTGAAGTGGGTTCAAGCTCCAAGCAAATTATTATTTTTTTATTTTTTTTATAGATTTTATGATTGTAAGTATATTATTATATAATTTTTGAAGATATTCTTCTTTTTTGAAAGTGGTAGATAAGAAAGTTAGTTTGATTTTTAAATAAAATAAGTACAAATAACCTTTTAAGTATATTTACTTCGTTTAAATTACCTATTATATAATAGAAGAATATCTTCTTACGTGCGTCAAAGTACACACATATTCTTTTTGTAATTACGTCAATAGTATTTAATTAAGTTAATAGCAAAAAAAATGAATTTGGGACAAACATATTAAATAACTTTTAAATTATTTGACCAATTGCTTTGATTAAAATATAATTTAAGCACCAGAAGTCTCAGCAATTCGTGTAATAAGAAGGTTCTAAGTTAAGTTTTACATAAGTTATCATTATTTATAAAAACTCAAAATTTATGATTTATTTTGCAATTTTCTAAGCAACCAATAAGGATAGACATATTCAGCGAACGCCATATTGAAATTTTTTAGACGATTTATGAGTTTCTTACTCTCAAATTTGTTTAAAATGCTTAACTTTTTGGTTATAGACGAAAAAAACAAAAATTTACCGTTTTTTGATCTTTATTTCTTTATAACTATGTATATCATCAAAATCGGCTGCAGGAAACAAAAAGGTTATTAATATAGATGCCCATACTACTCAAAAAATTTGGTTTCGGCCTGGAGGGGAATGTGTCACGAGAAAAATTTTATTTCTCTGGACTAATTTTCACGTCATTTCCGTTTAAACAGTTATGACCGAAAATTTGGTCAAAGGAACTCAAAATTAGTGAAATTTTATATCAATCGACGCAAAGTTACACGAAGAGGTCAAATATCGACTTACGGTTATAATTTATACTTTCTGTGATTATCAGCAACGTATTTTCACCTTATTTATAATAAGAAAGTTTTTACGGCATCTTTACTCCTCTGTTTATATCAGTAATACGATCACAGTCATGATAATGAGACAAATTCATTTCACGTGTTTTTAAAGCAGTAAGAGACGATATTGTGTGAAAACACATGGAAAAGAGAATTGACACTAAACCGTAATATCCCACCTCATGTCCTAATTGGTTAGAAGATTGTGCTTTTGTGTTCGAATCTGTCTGAATTCTAAATTTGGCCTATGCAATAACGAGTGAATAAGGGCTCTAACTGTTCCATTTAATCTACTATACAGTGGCATCGGCTTGAATTGACATGCCGTTTTTCTTTATTGGAAGTTTCCGATTTAACAAACAATATTAACGGAAAAAGAGCGATCCAGCAGGAGCGCCTCCAATACAATTTATAGCAGATTTTTATTTCGATTGAGAAAAATCGTACACGAAACTTATAAAGTTAATTAACTTCAGTTCTTTGACGGTCCAATAACTCAACCAACGCGTCTGGATTGTCTGTCTCTAATGTAACCGTTCACGTCCAACTTTGGTAAAGTTAACTGCAGTTTTGGACAGCCAAGTATTTTGCTGCTCGTCCTTTAGACGTGAAATAAATAAATTGCCGTGTTTGCTAAAAGACAAATTTAGATAAAATCGATAAGCTATAAAATAAGCTTGAAACTTATGTTGGTTTTAAATATTTGAATCTAGTTAAGGCTCCACTAAACTCAAACAAAAGAAAATAGGTATCAGTTTATGACAAAAGATATTACATACACCTTTCCCATATTTACTATCTTCTGTGCCTGATTTTATTCATATTTGACAATTGTCAAATTGTCCCCTTGTCTCTGTCGCTGATTATAATCTAGTAAAGTTATCAATTATTTTGTTCCAGTACGTGTTATAGTTATTAAGGTAGCAAGGGTATTATAAGGATAAAATAACGCTTGAGGTCAATAGTGTATATACCGAGGGCCTATGGCCCGAGGTATATACGTTAACCGAAAGCGTTATTATCTATAATACCCGTGGTGCCTTCATCGTTTAATGTCCGACTAAATTCTTCTTTATATGTAAAAAATTTGAATGAATTTTTAATTAATTAATTTTCAAATAAGTACATTTAGCCGCAATAGTCGTAACGTAATTGTGGTAACCATAGTTTTACAGTCAAACCTACCATATCCTGATCAATGTGGCGACAGACTGATCCGGATATGAAAAAATCCGGTTATCAAGGCCACTACTTGTTTTATAGTCTCTGAAAGGTTTTCTCCTTCATACATTCCAGTAATCAACGCGTCAATATCTTTCGTCGATAGACACGTTTTATAGATTCTATAATACATTATTTCGCCATCTTTTAGTTCTTCTTTTAGTGCGTTGTCCAACAGCAGGACTGCCTTTCTCGGTAGATTTCGGTAGATCCGGACGCAGAACCGTTCGGATATGGGGAGGTCCGGATATGACAGGTCCGGATATGGCAGGTTGTACTGTACTTAGATTTTTATTTGCCAACTTAACAGTATTTAACTAGTTATTTAAATTTAACGCCCAATGGCGTTATTTTTCAAAATATTCGAAAATTCAAAATATTTCAATATAAATGACCTAGGGCATTATATCATATTTAACTGACTTTGAAATCATGTTATTATTTGTCAAATTATACAGGGTGTCCCGAAAAGATTGATCATGAATTATACCGTACATTCTGGGGTCCAAAATAGTTCGATTGAACCTAACTTACCTTGGTACAAGTGTGCTCATAAAAAAAGTTACAACTCTTTGAAATTACAAAATGAAAATCGATTTTTTTTTTCAATATATCGAAAACTATTAAAGATTTTTTATTGCAGACGGACATGTATCATTCTTATACCAGAAACATCTTAAAACAAAATAATTATAGTGAAATATTTCTACCCCATAAAAAATTTATGGGGGTTTTGTTCCTTTAAATCTCCCCAAACTTTTGGGTACGTTCCAATTAATTCATTTTTGTGGCACCATTAGTTAAACAAAAAATTTTTAAAACTATTTTGTCTCTTAATATTTTTTCGATAAGCCATTTTTTATCCAGATACGGTTTCTTTTTTAATATACTTACTTACATAAAAATTTTCTGTGGGTTTTGCTCCTTTAAACCCCCCCAATGTTTGTGTACGTTCCAATTAAACTATTATTGTGGTAACATTAGTTAAACACGGTGTTTTTAGAACTTTTTTGTCTCTTAGTCTTTTTTGATAAGTCACCATTTGTCTAGATGTGGCTTCTTTTTTAAAATATACCTAAAAACGTAAATTATAAATAAATTTTCAGATTATTAACAGGTCTCTATAATCTTACTCCATATACAGGGTGGTCCTTAAGTAATTGTACAAAAAGAAACAGTAGATTCTACACTCTAAAATATTACGATTTAACCCAACTTACTTTAATAAGATGTTGATATTAAGAAAGATACAGGGTGAAAAAATTAAACTTTTTTTTTTAATTATTATTGAATATTTCCTGACAGGTATGAGATAACAACATGAAGTATTCGGTATGTGGGGGTTTTTTCGGTAGAGAAACTAAATTCCTTACCAAAAATTATGTATTGCCCAGAGGGCGCCACATATGCTTTTCAGCACTCATTTTTTTACGTTAAATTTTTTTATCCCTTACTCTGTATAATTTTGACATTAAAATTTTTATTCTCCTATTAGTTTTAAAAGATATGATAAAAGATATTATATTCTCCTATTAGTTTTACTTAAAAAAGGTTATTATTAATAATATCGTTGTAGTTAAACCCGAAAAATAACTTAAAACCATAATAATTGGGCCAGTTCTCAAATTTATGTCATTGCATCGCAGAAATTTGCGATACATTTTTGGATAATTTTATGGTTTTAAGTTATTTTTCGGGTGTAACTACAATGATATTATGCTAAAAATGATGGTGTATTGCAGATTTAAAATACGTTTATCTCGAAAACGGTTGAGTTTAGGGAGATGAAAGAAGTATACCTTTTTTAAGTAAAACTAATAGGAGAATAAAAATTTTAATGTCAAAATTATACAGAGTGAGGGATAAAAAAAATTAACGTAATAAATGAGTGCTGAAAGGCGTATGTGGCGCCCTCTGGGCAATACATAATTTTTGGTAGGGAATTTAGTTTCTCTACCGAAAAAACCCCCACATACCAAATATTTACCATATATATATACCCACATACCAAAATACCCACATACATAATATATTCCACATACCAAATATTTACCATATATTATAATATATGCTAAAAATGATGGTGTATCGCAGAATTAAAATGCGATTATCTCGAAAACAGTTGAGTTTAGGGAGATGAAAGAAGTATACCTTTTTTAAGTAAAACTAATAGGAGAATAAAAATTTTAATGTCAAAATTATACAGAGTGAGGGATAAAAAAAATTGAACGTAATAAATGAGTGCCGAAAGGCGTATGTGGCGCCCTCTGGGCAATACATAATTTTTGGTAGGGAATTTAGTTTTCTCGGCCCAAAAAACCCCACGTACCAAATTTAATGTTGTTATCTCATACCTGTCAGGAAATATTCAATAATAAATAAAAGAAAAGTTTAACTTTACCACCCTGTATCTTTCTTAATATCAACATTTTATTAAAGTAAGTTGGGTTAAATCGTAATATTTTAGAGTGTAGAATCTACTGTTTCTTTTTGTACAATTACTTAAGGACCACCCTGTATACAAATATGTGGTGGATTCGACAATTATTCAAAATATCTCGATAAACGCTGGCTTATCGAAAAATTACTAGGAAGCAAAAAAGTTTTAAAAACAATGTGTTGAACTAATGGTAACACAATATTAATTTAATTGGAACGTACACGAAAGTTTGGGCGGGTTTAAAGAACAAATACCCCATAAAATTTTTATGGGGTGCACAAATTTCACTTAATTTTTTTTTTAAGATGCTGCTGCTATAAGAATGCCACATGTCCATTTTTATTAAAAAATCTCTAATAGTTTTCGATATATGAAAAAAATCGATTTTCATTTTGTAATTTCAAAGGCTGTAACTTTTTTGTGTGTGCACTAATGTATATAGGTATGTGAGGTTCAATCAACCTATTTTTGACCCCAGAATCTGTGGTATAATTTATGACCATTCTTCCCTGGAAACACTGTATATGTATATCAGTCGGGCATTAAGGTAATTATTACATTCCTCTCCCTTTATTGAAAATCATGGGCATCGAGTATAGTCGAAAGTAGTTACCGAGATAATAGCTATTTGTATAACAAGGGAGGAAAGTCCTACTTTTCCTCCCGAGAATGAAGTTTACCGCCCGACGCGTAGCGGAGGGCAGTAATCATTCAAGGGAGGAAAAGGCACTTTACTCCCATGTTATACATATCGTTTTTGCGCCTTCCTCAAATAACAAGTCATTTTTTCATTTTTACTTAATTTATTTATGTAACTACCCAACACAATTTATTAGAACTAAAACTAACAAGTAGGTACAATATAACTGTCAACTGTAAAATATAAGTTAAATTATTAATGTAAACATTGTTAAATCAGAATAACAATTTACTGTGTTTTACCATTCTGCAAAATACAGAGTGTTTTTAAATAAACGTTAAAATGTATAGATACTTACGTAATAGAATATAGATATTGTTCAGGGCGTCAATAGGTTATATTTCATGAATGAAATACCATGACGTCACTTTTATTTTCCTCCTTAGGGAGGGAAAGTACAAGTTTGCTCCCTACAATCAGGTCCGGAAAAGTATACTTTCGGTAGAGGTAGGTGGAAAAATATATTTAGAATATGGTGATCAACGTTTTCTTGAAAAATCGACTCCCAAACAACTTAAACTGCGTACAATGCGTCCTACATAGTAGCCTTGTCTGTAAACACAGTCATTTTAAAAATTAGGAATTTGAGCGATTTGATGAAGAACCGATTGGCAAAAAAGCTTAAAAGAATTAGTTTGTAGGTAATAGAGCTTGCACACGTTGGATATGAAATGGATACAGTTGATGTTCTTTAAGAATTGTAAATACAGTGAAGATGCTTACATTCAATATGTTAGCAATTTTTCGATGACTTGCTTCAGGTAATAAAGGCTAACGTATATTTCTGAAAAATATATTGTAATTTACCGTTTTTTATATTGCAAGAACAAAAACAATAAGCAAAAAAACCACTTTTTCAAAACAAAATACAATTATTATCATTTTTGGTAAATTTTTTTAACACTTTTACTGTCATTTACTGGTAATATCCCTTTAATAACCAAATTTACGATACAATTTCTGTTTTTTATCATCTTCAGGGTATCAAGGTATTATTATTTTATTTATATTATATAATATTTAATATTTATGTTATATTATACAATAATATTTATATTTTTATTTTTATCCTATCAAGGTAAGCTGGAATCAAAATAGTCGTCACTCTGTGTTTGCTCTTATTATTATTTTTTCTCTTCACCTCCTCCCAAACGTTCTATTCGTACGATGTATTGATGTAAAAGATGTCAATGTTTTATTGTCATTTTAGATGTCATTATTTTATTCAGTTGAATCAAAGGTAAAGATACGTTGGAGTCCTTCAATGCTTTTATGTTAAAAAAGTCGTTATTTTGGTATACATGCTAGTTGGCTTCAAATGACGCCGCATTAATATTAATAAATAATAAATGAAAACCGGATTATCTGCTGATAATTCAGTTCTGGGAGAATGAGAAAAGGTACTATTGTGAGATACTTTAGTTTGATTTACATGACGTACCGTATAGGTATATAAATACCTTTTTCCTTAAAGTTTAAGAAGCGACTGGCGTATTGCGCAATAGATCTGTCTTCTGCGAAGCATACTGCCAAGTCCAACATTATATAAATAGGTCTGGATCCCGCCTATGAAAAAAAAGTTGATTAATAACAAGCTGAAAATTTGTTAATAGTTTAAGGGTGTCTAGTCGGATAAACTTTGATATATGGGAACTCTGGAACAGGGGCATTTTTAATTGTGGAACAGGTTAAAAATTTGGAACGGTCACACCACGAAAACGGCTCATTTATTTTGTCCGACAGAACAGACTTAAACTCTTCGAACAGAGATTAAACTCTCATGCAAAAATCAGTCTGCTATTTATCACCAAATGGGCGTTTTAATGAGTGGAATATGTAGAATATGTCAAATGACAGGAATTATGACAGGTGATAAATAGCAGTCTGATTTTTGTATGAGAGTTTAATCTCTGTTCGGAGAGTTTAAGTCTGTTCTGTCGGACAAAATAAACGTGCCGTTTTCGTGGTCTGACCGTTCCAAATTTTTAACCTGTTCCACAATTAAAACTGCCCCTGTTACAGTGTTCCCATATATCAAAGTTTATCCGACTAGACACCCTTAAGCTATTAACAAATTTTCAGCTTGCTATTAATCAACTTTTTTTTCATACGCGGGATCCAGACCTAAAACTGTCCTAACGATAATCAAAGGAATTTTTTTATCCATATTTTATGGCGGTTTAAGATTAAAACAAACAAAAATCAATATTTAAAAACTATGTTTCAAAAATTTATTTTCTGCAGATATGCCGGTTTGGTTTCACAGCGACGAGTTATTGCAATAAAACGACATAAATTATACACCATGTAATTGACGGCTCCTTAAACTTCATAAATAAGGGTGATTGATTCCATCAATCAATCAAATCACTCGATATAAGAGCAAAAAAAATTTTGGATTTCCGATTTGTCTGAAAATTGGTATATAGCTTCTGCGGGACGTAAAAATAAGATATTTTAGGTAAAAAAATCTTCTTCTCCTTTTTTTCTCAAAATGTTAGTTTATGCAATTTTACAGTGTTTTGGTGTTTATTTAAACAAATTTGCATTTTCTATCGTAAAGTACAAATGGAAAACATAACATTTTAATAGAAGCGACTCAAAAATGACATTACATGGCATTATAACAAGTTACTTTGTTTCAAAACAAGTTTTTGACCAAATTTTATAGTGTAGAAAACGTTAAAATACCGTTTTTTACATTTTTCTCTCCATTCCCAAAATACATCATAATCGATTTGGCTAAAAACTTGCCCAAAGATAGTCAAAACATAGGACTTTAAGTGGTGAGAAGGATTTGAATTACGAGTATATTACAATACCAAAAAAGTTACATGCAATATCATAGTCAAAAATATAGGCGTCTACTGTAAGTAAAATTATCACGAAAATATCGACCTCACGGCAAAAATTTTTAAAAAGAAATTGTAATAACTGTAAATAGGATTTATTTGGAACAATTTCAGTTTTTACCATTTTTGTCGAAAAGGTAAAAATGGCGTAGATATTGAACAAAACAGGTTCTCCTTTAAAATCAAGATGGCGGCTAACGTAACGGAGGAATTCATTCGTAAATTTTAAATTTATGCTACTATTGACTTCCCCAAAGATACAAAAATAAAATTTTGGGCAGCTGGACATGCAAGGTCAAATGCTATTCCTACTGGACTGATAAACTTTTGAGTCTGAGATTACTGCATGTAACTTTTTTGGTATTGTAATGTAATTCAAATCCTTCTAACAACTTAAATTCTTATGTTTTGGCTATCTGTGCGCAAATTTTCAGCCAAATCGATGATGATGTATTTTGGAAATGGAGAAAAATGTAAAAAAACGGTATTCTAACGTTTTCTACACTATAAAATTTGATCAAAACCTTGTTTTGAATTAAAACAACTTGTTATAATGCCATATAATGACATTTTTGAGTCCCTTCTATTAAAATATTATGTTTTTCATTGATACTTTGCGACAGAAAATACAAATTTGTTTAAATAAACACCAAATCACTGTAAAATCGCATAAAATAAACGTTTTGAGAAAAAAAGAAGAAGATTTTTTGACCTCAAATATCTTATTTTTACGGCCCGCAGAAGCTTTATACTAATTTTCAGACAAATCGGAGATCCCAAATTTTTTGCCTGAGTAATTTGACATGGAATGTACAATAAATATTTTGTATCAGAGTTTTTTCAGCGCACAGATTAATTCTAATCTCTTCATTATCCAGATTGAACGCCACGTGATACATAAATTTGAATTATCAGTAATTGAATATTCTGTTTATAAAATCCACCGGAAAATATTATGGAATTACAACGGATTATAATTTATTTTCAATTATTATTGGCCTTTATTGTTATGAATCTTTTGTGCGTTGCTAGAGCGCACATTTTAAACACATGCATTATATAAATTATTAAATAAATACAGTATTTTATTCCATAATGTTCATTTTAGCGGAAACTGCAAAATTAATTAAAAAGTTAAATAAAATAATAAAATAATTAATGCTGTTTTCATCCTCTAATATTTTATTTACTTTTGTGCAATCGTATAACTTTAATTTTTTGAAAAGAGCAGTCAGGTTGTTCTTTTTCTTTGGAAATATTTCGTATACTTGTATGTGGATTTTCAGTAACTGCCAGCAACACATTAATTTCGTTTTCTCCTGTTACAGTACTTTTTGTACGTTCGTGGTTTTATACGTAACTGAACCAGGGCGGTTAAACTGATCCTTTAATCTTTCAAAGCTTGCTGTTGTAGGTTGTCGTCTTTCAAGGAACCGTTTATGTTCATAATAAATTGTTACTAATAATAACGCATTTTTATTGCACTTCCCAAATATCCAGCCAGATCAACCATTTCCTCAATAGTCAAATTCATCTCAACTATTTAATACCACAATAATAGTTCTTTTTTTTATGCTTTATTTAACAATCAGAATACATTAGCATCCTATAAGCTAAAGTGTTGGCTTGGGAGCTGGGCCCCTCATTGGCGTGAAGGGACTCCCTCCAATGAAGGAGTCCTAGATAGTCTTCATGTCAGCTGACCATAATCTCTTCAACCTTCTGGCAATTGGAGCTTGTACTAGCGGCTGTAATACTGCGTTGGGGTGTGTTTCCATTTTCTCGTGGTGTTTGTTGTACCTATCTTTAATGACATCTGTGATGAATGGAACCTTCAGATCTTGTAATGTTACCTTCATGTGAACCTTCATGTAATGTTAAATTCGACACGAACCAAGGTGCATCTGTAATCATACGTAGTATTTTTGACTGACTCCTCTGGATGATAGCAATATTAGATTTGCTTGCACATCCCAGATTTCGATACCATACATCCATATTGGTTTGATTATGGTGTTGTATATCAGCAGTTTATTTTCCAAACTTAGTTTTGATTTTCTACCTATCAATCAGTAGAGTTCTTTGACTTTCATGTCTATTTGTTTTCTCTTCTTTGTTATGAGCATTTTCCAAGTAAGTTTAGAGTCTAGATGTAAACCGAGGTATTTGGAAGAGTTGTTTTTAGAAATAATTTTGTTATTTATGTATACTGATGAACACTGATCTTTTCTTGTAGTAAAGTTGACATGGACGGATTTAGCCTCATTTATTTTAATTTTCCATTTTTTTTACCCAATTTTCTAGGTTTGCTAAGTCATTTTGTAGGATGTTGGAAGCTTCTACTGGATCTTGGTGAATTGCTAAGATGACGGTGTCATCCGCAAAGGTTTTTATGACAGTGTGTGGAAACGTAGGAATATCTGATGTGAATAATACATATAGAATGGGACCCAGGACACTACCTTGCGGAACTCCGGCCTTGATTGGGAATTTTTGCGAATAACAGTTCTATGATGATAAACTGTAAGTTTCGACAATTCGGTCGTGGCTTTCTTAAAATTTGGAAAAAGTTAGACACCTGTTAATAATTTGCTCTAAAAATGAAAATATTTTGAAAACTAATAAATTTAGGCATAAGGAATGTTATATAAAAATTAAAGTACGGTAATGTAATTTTTCAATAGTGATATAAAATACAGGGTGTTCTATTTAAAATTACTGAGAAAATAATGTAATTGCGTTTTGACTCACCCTGTATTCGGTATAGAGAAAATTAGCAATATTAATCATTCCTGGAAATTTCGACAATCAATAAAAACATATGGCACCAAAAAACCATGCTTGTTTTTATTTATACAGGATGTTGAACTTGTTAGGGTTTTCATATAAAATTGGTTAAAACTTTGTACATACCCTGTATAACATAACAAAACTTTATATTTTTGTGATGGTACAGTTAAGGAGATTTCGTTTCTAATACAAAATAAAATACAGGGTGTTCTATTTTAAAAAACATGTTTGGTCTGCCACTAGATTATCGAACACCCTGTAACATTCTAACTAATTTTGTAATATGAATCTCAAAGTAGTCTACAATTTTTGTTATTTACTTTTATTGCTATCTATTACTATAGCGGATCTATTGAGCTTTACCCCACTAATAAATCACCCTGTATATCACCAACATAATTTCTGTCATTTGACATGTTCTACGTGTCGGACTCATTAAAATGCCCAATATATTTGTCGGACAAACATTTTTTCATATATTATATAAAGCTGGCTATTGAATAAACTTAAAAACAACCTTCTACTTTTCACAATCATAAACTTGTCAGGATGACAAATTCCCCAATTAAAATGACGTTCCACAATTAAAACTTCCCCTGTTCCAATGTTCCCATACATCAAAGTTTCTCCGAATAGACACCGTTAAGCTATTAACAAATTTTCAGCTTACTAATAATCAACTTTTTTTTGAACGCGGCATCCAGGCCTATATGAAATAAGTAATCAGCTGAAAATAGTAATTTTAAAATTCATTTTTTTAATACATAAATCAAACAAAGTACATACCTCACCGAATTTAAAAATTTAAAGACTAGCGTATAGGAAATTGAAAGGGCTTTTAAAGCAATATTTTTTAACCTACCATTGACATTAAACATGTGTAATAATTCTTGTAGCGTTTGAAAAACTCCAACATTAATTCAATATCCTATCTTAAATATTTTAAAGCCGTCCCTGTTTGAAAGTTTCAATTTGTTACGCAATGTTGGGAAAGTACCTATTTCCCCTTGAAAAAATTATTGGACTCATCCCAAACTTGCAGAGTTGCATCATTAAGGGCGAATTTAGCTTGCAATTACGCGGTAAGTACGCAGAAGAATTCTCGAAGGTTAGGTACCCCGAAGGAGAGAATCAGTCCCACGGTACCTTTTCGCTTGTGTGTTAGCCAGCAATGTGGGGCTCATCAAAAACCATTATTTTGCCGGTAATAAGGTTGTATTGTCGCTATGTGAAGTTGTGTGAAGGGTTGTAACCTGTTGAAAGTACTCGTGGAGGATTTCACCCATGAAATTGGATATTTACGGTGAAAATCGGGTACTCCGTGTAGGTTGTACGACGCAGTACAAATGAATTGCGTAGCTGATGGCCGGCCTTGTGTGGTGAAGTTCTATTCCTGTTTCCATGTTAGAGTCCCCTGTTGATGTCCCAGTGAGATGTTTATTTCCCAATTTCGTCCTGTCTCCATTGTCTTGAGCCTGTTTTCATCTATAAGAAGCCCTGTGCCCCACCCAGTGATGAGAGAGGGGTAGATTGACACATGAAGATGAAAGTCTTTGCTTTGTTGATGGTACATGAAAGGTACAGTACTATTTTGATTGTAAATTAACAGTGAATAAATTCCAAGTGGATAGTAAAATTAGCAGTTGGTAAAATTTTAAATTCTTTTTTATGAAAATATTGTGCTTTCACAATGGTAATTTTTGGCAGTGACATTTGACAGCAGAATGACAAATGAAATTTGTAGGTCAAATCTTATTTTGGAATACACTGCTAACCAAAGTTAAAATTTGTTGTATTGATAAAAAAATAATGTAAAGTTGAAGATTTTTTTGTACTGAAGTCATGTAAAAAAATTTGTATTTGTTCATCTTTTATCCTGTAGTAAAGTCATTCATTTCCTGTTTAAAAATTTTGTTTTAAAAAATAGAGTTTGAGGTTCAAAATAAATGTTTTTGAAAATGTACCTATTTTATTTTTTATAACCCTTTGGAAAGTTATTAACCAGATGTCTAATGCAACTGTATAAGTTTTAGAGTAGATAAAAAAAGGAATTTGCATAGAAGCCAATATTGAGGATAAAAATAACCCGATTAATCCCAATAGAGAAATCTCCGATGAATGTCCCCCCAATTGGTACCCGTAAGTACAGAATATGTCCAGTAAGCACTCAGTAATGAACTGGAGGATTTATTTCAAACGGCGTCCATTTTTAAATAGTAGAAAAATCCTCCAGTCTGTGTAAGTATCCTTTGCTTATTTGGTTATGGTAGTTAGTCATCTTTAAACCCTCTCATCCCCCCTAACGATTCCACGACCCGCCACCAACAAAACCTGAGCTGCCGTCTCGCAAAGAAGCTTTATGTGCTTGCTGCTTCTACTTTAGCCCATTTCGACCTCCCAGTATCTTTGTAGTTAGTCTTATCCCTGTCCCCATCTGAGCAGACATGAAAACGCTTCATCCTTAAGGGTGAAATTAGGGTGGTTAGGGCTTAAATTAAATTAAGAGAAAATACTGGAACAATGTGTCCCACTTTAATAAAAAATTGACTTGTAGCTGGGTTTTTTATGTTGCCGTGGTTCTTGATAATGCCTCGAGATGATCCAGCGGATTATATTTACTAATTCCCACTCTATGGTCTCCTACCTTCTCATCATCCAATATAATATATGAATAAGTTTAAATACAGTCCGTATTGGCTTGGGAGCTTGGATACCTGGTCTCTACTTACTAGTTCGAAAGATTCTCTTAGTCAGCAAAATATTCCTGTATATTTTTTACTGCCTACATCTTTAAATGTTAGATATAAATAACTGCGCTTCACATAAATTCGAAAATAAATTTGAGCTCTCCAAAATAATTACCTGTTGCAGAAGATTTCCCCTAAACAGTTTACAAAATAAACGTTTAGCACTTCATGATCCAAACATAATTTTCATATTTTAAAACAATAAATTTGACACAAGCAAGAAGGATGAAATGATTTCCTATCATTTCCGACTCGCTGTTGCCGGTCGTCAAGGAAAACTTCAACGAACTTATTTGAATATTTATGCTTCGGAAAGACTTTCATCTAAACCCTTAATATAGCATTTCAAACTTTTATAGCATTTATATAAATTGAAACAAGTTTCTCATATTTCCGTTAGTTTTATATGTCTTGCTTTATATGTCATGACATTGGTAGCAATTTAAAAGAGCTTTAGCGTTTCATGGCAATGGAAGTACATATATAAGATAATGGCGATTTTAAATTTGTCGATATTTCTTAGTTAAGTGAATACTGTAAACAAATAATAGACCAGTAAGGATCTGCGAAAAAACGTCTATTTTTGGATGTAAGAGGTGGACATTCAGATTTTTGCAGGTAAAGTTAGGTGACATCTTCAGTAATAATAATTGACTTATGCTCCTTCTCAAATATGACCGGAACATTAATAAAAAAATTAAAATATTTAAAAATTTTAAAAAACATCGATTTTTTTCTGTTTTTTTGCTTATAACTTTAAAACGATTCATTTTGGAACAAAGTCGTACAGAAATAAAATAAAGATAATTGAATTTTGTATAATATACGACTGGTAAAAAATGTCTTAAGGTATTACCTTTTCTGCAATATAGCAATAAATACAAAATAAGGGGGCAAAATAAGTCTGTTGCTATTCAATATTTTTTAACCACTTTGATGGCATTTAGAACCTTAGTAATACGCTTAGGAAATTCTTTGTGACATACTTAAATCGTGTACCAAATTTCATTAAAATCGACCTAATAAATTTTGCATAATAAATTTGCAATCTAAATGTTTTTAAAAAGTTCAAATTTTTTAAAATCTTTCTGAACAAAACGTAGACCATTTAGAACTTGGCTAATTTTTTTACATATAAGGAGGTGCTCTACCTATCTAATACACTTTACAGAATTAAAATCGGATTATTTAAGGGGCCCCAGCAATGTTTTAAATTTATAAACAATTCTTTGGCTTATAAATTAATAGCTTTGTTTAATAATAAAAAAATTAAATTTTAGCAATGAAAATAATTAAAACCGGTATAATTTGACTTAAACTTTCAAATGCTGTCAGCAGAATTGCTATTTTATCTTTTAATCAAACCTTATTCGCGTTCAAAAATTGCAATTTCTCGATTTTTTGAAAGTTCCACCGCGTTTATCTCGAAAACTATGCATCCTACGAAAAAACTTGTAAGAACATTTTTTCCTTAGAATGCCCAAAAAATATAGAAAAATGTTTTATTTTGCGAAAAATTGATTTTATGTAATTCCTCAAGTTCTTTGTTTATAACAATCTCATCGACATCCGGATCAACTGTTACCCAAAAAATTCGTGTTCTACGGGTCAAAATACAAAAAAAACTTGGGTAAGTCCATCTAAATAAGGGAGCCCGTAGCACCCCCTTCTGGCCACAGCACTAATTTGTTTATAAGCCAAAAAATTGTTTATAATTTTAAAACATTGCTGAGGCTGCTTAAATAATCCGATTTCAATTCTGTAAAGTGCATTAAATAGGAGGAGTACTTCTTTATATGTAAAAAAATTGACAAATCTTTGTATATTCTAGTTTTTGTTGTGCAAGATTTTAAAGAATTTTAATTAAAAAAAAAAAGTTTAGATTGCAAAATTATTATGCAAAATTTAGTAAGTCAATTTTAATGAAATGTGGTGTACAGTTTTAGCACATTACAAAAATTTTCTAAGCGAATTAGGAAGGTTCCAAGTGTAACCTAAATGATGGAAAATCATTGAATCATGTCAGGCTTGTTTTGCCCCCTTTTTTTTATATTTATTGCTATTTTGAAGCAAGGGTGATAAATTAAGGCATTTTTAGCCAATCGCATCTGATAGAAAATTTAATTATATTTGTTTTATTCCTATAGGACTTTGTTCTAAAATGAATAGTTTTTAAGTAATAAGCAAAAAAATTAGAAAAAAAAACGAAATTTTTTGAAATTTTTAAATGTTTAATTTTTTTTATTAATGTTCGGGGCATATTTGAGAAGGAGCATAAATCAATTATTATTAACGAAGTTATCACCTAACTTTATCCGCAAAAATCTGAATGCCACCTGTCACATCCACCTAAAAACAGATCCTTACTGGTCTCTAAATAACCTACTTATTTTTTATGAATCATAATAGACCAGTAAGGATCTGCAAAAAAACGTCTACTTTGGATGTGAGAGGTGGCATTCGGATTTTTGCAGATAAAGTTAGGTGACACCTTCAGTAATAATAATTGACTTATGCTCCTTCTCAAATATGCCCGGAACATTAATAAAAAAATTAAAATATTTAAAAATTTCGAAAAACATCGATTTTTTTCTGCTTTCTTTGCTTATAACTTTAAAACGATTCGTTTTGAAACAAAGTCGTAAAGAAATAAAGATAATTGAATTTTGTATGATATAAGACTGGTAAAAAATGTCTTAAGGTATTACCTTTTCTGCAATATAGCAATAAATACAAAATAAGGGGGCAAAATACGTCTGTTGTTATTCAATGTTTTTTAACCACTTTGGTGGCACCTAGAACCTTAGTAATTTACTTTAGAAATTCTTTGTAACATACTTAAATCGTGTACGAAATTTCATTAAAATCGACCTAATAAATTCTGCATAATAAATTTGCAATCTAAATGTTTTTAAAAAAGTTCAAATTTTTTAAAATCTTTCTGAACAAAAAGTAGACCATTTAGAAGTTGGCTAATTTTTTTACACATAAATAAGTGCTCTACGGATCTAATACACTTTACAGAATTAAAATCGGATTATTTAAGGGGCCCCAGCAATGTTTTAAATTTATAAACAATTTTTTTGGCTTATAAACAAATAGCTTTGTTTAATAATAAAAAAATTAATTTTTAGCAATGCAAATAATTAAAACCGGTATAATTTGACTTAAACTTTCAAATGCTGTCAGCAGAATTGCTATTTTATTTTTTAATCAAACGATATTCGCGTTCAAAAATTGCAATTTCTCGATTTTTTTTAAAGTTCCACCGCGTTTATCTCGAAAACTATGCATCCTACGAAAAAGCTTGTAAGAACATTTTTTGCTTAGAATTATCCAAGAAATACAAAAAAAGTTTTATTTTGCAAAACATCGATTTTATGTAATTCTTCAAGTTCTTTGTTTATAACAATCTTATCGACATCCGGATCAACTGTTACCCAAAAAATTCGTGTTCTATGGGTCAAAATACATAAAAAACTTAAGTAAGTCCATCTAAATAAAGGAGCCCGTAGCACCCCCTCCTGGCCACAGCACTAATTTGTTTATAAGCCAAAAAATTGTTTATAATTTTAAAACATTTCTGAGGCTGCTTAAATAATCCGATTTCAATTCTGTAAAGTGCAATAGATAGGTGGAGTACTTCTTTATATGTAAAAAAATTGACAAATCTTTGTATATTCTAGTTTTTGTTGTGCAAGATTTTAAAAAATTTTAATTAAAAAAAAAGTTTAGAGTGCAAAATTATTATGCAAAATCTTAGTAAGTCAATTTTAATGAAATTTGGTGTACGATTTTAGCACATTACAAAAATTTTCTAAGCGAATTAGGAAGGTTCCAAGTGTAACCTAAGTGATGGAAAATCATTAAATAAGACAGGCTTGTTTTGTCCCCTTATTTTCTATTTATTGCTATTTTGAAGTAAGGGTGATAAATTAGGACATTTTTAACCAATCGCCTCTGATAGAAAATTTAATTATATTTGTTTTATTTCTATAGGACTATGTTCTAAAATGAACAGTTTTTAAGTTATAAGCAAAAAAATTAGAAAAAAAAACGAAATTTTTTGAAATTTTTAAATATTTTGTTTTTTTATTAATGTTCCAGGCATATTTGAGAAGGAGCATTAATTAATTATTATTAATGAAGTTATCACCTAACTTTATTCGCAAAAATCTGAACGCCACCTCTCACATCCACCCAAAAACAGATCCTTACTGGTCTATAATAAGAAATTTATTGTAGTAAAAATTATTTTAAATAGAATCATAGGAATATATATTACAGACCAGGGCATTTAGCACAAAATAAATCGATTTTTAAATATAGCACCTAGAAACTTGCAGCTTTATGCATTATATTAAGAATGATATGAAGAAAAACTCTACTATAGAAAAATGGGTGGAAATGCATAGTTCATCATATTATTGGTCATTTTCAATAATATCAGTCAACTCAGAATTAATCAGGTCTTCCAATATTTGTAATACATTTTGACAGTCAAATTGCCAGGTAAAAAAACCAAGCCACCAGTCGATCAGCAGAAATACCAGCCCATGCATTTTTGAGGTTGCTATGGATGCACCTAGTGAAAAGTCCTGTGGTTTTAATCAGACTAATAAGGACAATTGCGACGATAAGCAGACCATTTATAAAAAAAAGTGTAGTCATAGGAGAAAAAAATATTAAAGCGAAACTCTGGATCGATCACTGCTCGCTGACTGATTATACAGGGTGTAACAAAAATACAGGTCATAAATTAAACCACATATTTTGGGACCAAAAATAGTTCGATTGAACCTAACTTACATTGGTACAAATATGCCTACAAAAAAAGTTATAGCCCTTTGAAGTTACAAAATTAAAATTGATTTTTTACAATATATCGAAAACTATTATAGATTTGTTATCGAAAATGGCCATGTGGCATTCTTATGGTAGGAACATCTTAAAAAGAAATTATAGTAAAATTTGTGCACCCCATAAAAAATTTATGGGGGTTTTGTTCCCTTAAACCCCCCCAAACTTTTATATACGCTCCAATTAAATTATTGTTGTGGTACCATTAGTTAAACACAGTGTTTTTAAAACTTTTTTGCTTCTTAGTATTTTTACGATAAACCAGTTTTAATCGAGTTACGGCTTCTTTTTTAATATATTTACATAAAAATTTTATGGGGGTTTTGTGCCTTTAAGTCCCCCAAATGTTTGTGTACGTTCCAATTAAGCTATTATTGCGGTACCATTAGTTAAACACAATGTTTTTAAAACTTTTTTGCCTCTTAGTCTTTTTTCGATAAGACACCTCTTATCGAGATATGGCTTCTTTTCTAATATAGTTCAAAATATATCTCAAACTGTAATTTATAAATAAATTTTCATATTACTACCAGGTCTCTTGTCAGTATACAAATATGTGGTGGATTTGACAAATATTCAAAATATCTCGATAAAAACTAGCTTTTCGAAAAAGTACTAAGAGGAAAAAAGTTTTAAAAATATTCTGTTTAGCTAATGGTGCCACAATAATAATTTAATTGGAACGTACGCAAAAGTTTGGGGGGTTCAAGGGAACAAAACCCCCATAAAATTTTTATGGGGTTCACAAATTTCACTATAATTTCTTTTTAAGATGTTGCTGCCATAAGAATACCACATGTCCATTTTCATTAAAAAAACTGTAATAGTTTTCGATATATCGGAAAAAATCGATTTTCATTTTGTAACTTCAAAGGGCTATAACTTTTTTTGTATGCATATTTGTACTAAGGTAAGTTAGGTTCAATCGAACTATTTTTGGTCCCAGAATATGTGATTTAATTTATGACCTGTATTTTTGTTACACCCTGTATACGGGTGTCAAGATAGAACGAAAGCATGCATTGTTTCGGATTAATTCAAACAAGCTTATTCTCCTAAAACTTTTTTTTTAGTTTATATACATGTTAAAGTAAAAAGTTCCTTTCACAGATTTGGCCACTAATTTTTTATTAATTGTTTAAACAATAACAATTTTTTTGTATAAATAATTTTAAAAATATCGCTTAATTCATCATTTTACCTTGTTCAAATATTTTTTTATTCTGTTTTTGATTATGCTGAATCCGAATATGGCATTACAACTTGAAAATTCTTATACAGAAGCTCTTATACAGTATGTCTGCGTAGTAAGGAACCGAATGGAAAACTTGTTTATTATCAATTTTACGAAAAAAATTATTCTCCATAAAATGCTCTGCCTAGTCTAAAATCTAAAACTCAACCAGCATGGTTCAAATGGTTTTTCAACTGTTAGAATGACTAACTATTACTCTCTTATTTGATTACTTCCAGTAATTATTTATTCTTAAGCCAACGAGACAAGTAATATTTTTTAAACTACAAATTGTCATTAAACTTCATTAGTCTGTCTATAGGTCTGTCAAACGGAAACTTCAAACTGTTGAGTTTATCAATCTCCTTAATACTGAAAAAAGATCAAACAATTCAATAAAATAACTTTACAAAATACGTCCACCGGAATAATAGCCATTTCCTAATAGTTACATTGATAGGATATGCAGACGTACGTTTCACTTAACGTTTGGATTTAACTTGTTTGCAAAAATCAATCATTAAGTTTGTGCTAAGATCTGATGGAACAACTGTGTGTTGAGATAATAATACTGTCAAACATTCATAGTCTAGTTTTGTTCTGTATTGTTTTGTTTTCCTTACCGCGTTTTTATAGATTTATAGGACAATTTAATTAGCTAATTTAAATTTTATTCCCATTAATGCCACCCTCTTCAAAAATTATGTGTATATTATACGCCACACCTCTATTTACCTACTAGACCTTAATTTGCTAATTGAATAAGAAACGATTTTTCCTGAAACCATTGGTAGTTGCGAAATGCCGGCAAGACCATTGAATGTTTCAGGTACATTTCAGAAATTAAAGCTCGCGCACTCAGAGCACCGTCGAATAGGGATGGCGGTATATGCGACCGGATTTCACCCACGGACGGCTTCAAAGACTGCGAAATCGCTTCATGTCGTAATTCACACTCGAACTATTCTCAGTAATTTTACCCTGAAAGAAAATTACCTCGAGCTTAGAGACGGGAGGGATACTCACTAGGTTTGCTCGGCTGCTAGCTCTCCTCCGACTTCACCTTACAAATGGAACGTAAATATGATCGCAGTAATAGGTAACATTACGTATAGCTTTTGTTAATGAATTATGTGCTACTGACAGCGTACTCTGCGTACTAAACTATTAACAGTTCAACGTAACGAGGTCACGTTCCTATAGATAGATTCGTAATATCATATAGATAGATAAACATTATCATTACACAGAGTGAGTTTTATGTATGGAAACCTTTAATTATCTTGGAAACGGCTTGCACGATTGTTATAGATTTTAGTGGGTGAGGATTTTCTAATGCGGCTGATATTATAGTGGCAATTATATTGTTGTCAGATCTTCCGTTTTTCTGGACATCTAATGAACTTTCTTATTTCAAATGGAACGCCCTGTATATTTTTTACGTTTTGAAGTCCTTAATAAATACTGATTATTTTCATGTTATATTACCTATACCTAAATGCCATAATTTCGGAGTTATTGCTTTTTTTTCTCTGATTCTGGCTTTGGTTTATAACTAGAACCTTTAGCCACGTAATTGTATAACTTATCACTAAGTCAGGGGAGTAATGTGTAGTGTGTGTGTTGAGTAAGTGTCTTGTTACTTTGCAAAGTCGACGTCATTGTCTTTGCAAAGAGACGCTAATTGTTTCCGAACATCTGCGGTCCCTCCGGTGAGTACCCAAAATTATTGCTATATTTATTAAAAAAAAAAGAATGTGTGTGTACTTTGTACGCACGTAAGAAGTTATACTTCTATTATATGATTTAAACGAAATTAATATACTTTTTATTTATATTTTGTTTAAATATTAAACTAATTTATACTTACTACTTCTCAAACATTTTTATTAGAACAGTACCAAAAATTAAAATGATAACAGAATAAAACACACACAAACACATTAAACAAGCCACAAATGATGTCTGAACATTAATTGTCGAAAATTTTTTTAACTAAATACGTATTTTCTGAAAATACAATTATATAATAAATATACTTACAATCATAAAATGTATTAAAAAAAAAACAAAAAAGAAAGTTTCTATTGGGACTCGAACCAGCGCTGATTGGGACACTATGTGTCATTATTTACGAAGATCGACTAACTAAACGGATTAAACTTGTGATATTTTGATATTTTGAAAATTGATCAAATTATTTTAATTTTGAATTGAAATGATTTAGAATTGAAAAAATACAACAAAACATAGAGTAAAAAAACAATATATTAGGTGAATATTGATAGAAATTTTGATGGTAATCAAATTATATAAATAAAAGTATTACATACTATGTATTTTGGCAGATCAAATAGGTAGGTTTATACCCATGATACATTAACAATTATTACGTACCTGTTGCTTTTAAAAACTATTTAAAAGTCACTACAATATTATAAACTTTTTTGTTTCTGTCCTCACAACAATAAAACTAATATATTATACATTTGTTTACCTTTACCTTTACCTCCAAACCACAGCTGCCATATCGGATAATTTTTGACATGTCATTTGAACATCCAATCAGAACAAAGTAATAATGCGCATGCGCCGGGCTGGTAGGTTTTAACATATAAAAAAATCACCCTCTATCGCCGGTAAAGAAGTATAACTTCAAAAAATTTAAATTATAAAAGTTTTTTCGGCCCGGGTCGATATTATTTTAGGTTCTTTAGATCATTGGGAACAATACAAACTTTTTATAATTTTTCTCTAAAATTAATCGTTTTCGAGTTATAAACAATTTCAAACTGAAAAAAAAAAACGAAAAATGACGATTTTCAAGATTCAAAAACACGAATAAAAATATTATTTTTGAAACTACGAAGTGCTTCAATTCAAGTTCAAACATTTTTTTATCAGCTACCGATAAGTCATTTGGGGTTGTTTTATTTTAAAACATTGTTTTTTAGTTATTAATGTTGCCCGATCGCCCGTCCTGTCATAAGCGCTTCATTAACAATTAAAAAACAAGGTTTTAAAATAAAACGTGCCAAAATTTTTTATAGGAGGCTGACAGAAGAAGGTTTGAGATTGAATTTAGGTATTTCGCAATTTTTAAAAAATTATATTTTATACTTGTGTGTTTGCACCTTGGAAATCGTCATTTTTCGTTTTTTTTTTCAGTTTTAAATTGTTTATAACTAGAAAACGATTATAAAAAATGATTATTGTTAGAGAAAAATTACAAAAGACCTTTTTTATTTTTAACGATCCAAAGAATCTAAAATAATGTCTACCCGGGCCGAAAAAATTGATTTTTATAATATTTTAAAATTTTTTTTTTAAAGAAATGTAGCAATAATGTAGCTCGTGGTTAGTGACTCGTTCAAGTCCTTTCAACTATTATAGAGGAAAGGGCTTGAACGTGTCACTAACCACGAGTGTACGTAAACAACTTTGAACAGCCATATTATCTTAACCAATTTTTTTCTTACAGAAAAACAAAATCAAACTAGCATAATTATAAAAGCAAAACCTACATTTTTTTACTCTTTGAGATTTTTCGTACATTACTTTTTGAGTTATTTAAAAAAAAAGAGCATGTTTCCAAAATTTTTAGAAAGATATTGCTTTAAGTGTGAAAAACAATTCTTTTCAAAAATAAGAACTTCGAACCGATCATACTTACAAATCGTATACCTAATACACATACATTTAAAGTAAATGGTAAAGGGGAACCAATTCATTTTATTTAATGTGCTAAAAGAGGACGATTTTCACAATTTTTTTTTACAAAAGAAAAGAGGTCATCTTGTTTTGAGCGTAACTCGTTTAGTTTTGATGCTAAAAACTTTTATAAAAAATAAAAGTCAACTTTTTTAAATACGTTAAAAAAATTTAGTAGGTTTTTCCTGAAAATTTCTTAATTTTTCGGTTATGTTACGTTGAAATTTTCGATTTGGAATTTCACGAATAAAAATATATTTTTCATGGGCAACAATTTTGCTTTTTTGGGTTTAGGACGTCATTAATAAACCATATTTTTCGTTTTTTATAGACTTCATTTTTTGCTAAGAATATTTTTTTCGATAAAATATTTACTTTTTTAGTTATTTGCGAAAAACCGACTGAAAAGGTGTTTTTTTGTCGAAAAATAAACATTGTCGATCGCAAATATCTCGAAAAGTATTTACTTACGTAAAAAACTCTGTAGAACAAAAGTTGCTTAGAATTAGTCAGTTTATCCATATCCGGACGTATTTTAAACGCGCGTTTTTTCACCCCCGAGAAGGGGTGAATGTCATATCCAATTAAAATCAACCAACGGCACAAGTTAAAATTTGAAGTGGAGGGTAAGTAGAACTTAAATCTAAATTTTCATGCAATTCGTAGTTGACCCTGAAATTACACTCCAAACGGGTTACGTGGTTACAAATGAATTATACAACTTGTCTTAAAAGTAATAAACGTAATAATTTTAATATTATATAAATCAGACGGAGTCCGGACAAAAAATCCCCAGACAAATAATCCCGGACAAAAAATCCCCACAAGTTATCCCTAGATAAAAAATCCCCGGACAAAAAATCCTCGGACAAATAATGCCCGCACAAAAATCCCCACAAAAAATCCCTGACAAATAAATCCCCACAAATTTTTTTTGGACAAAATATCCCCACAAAAAATCCCGGACAAAAAATTGCCAAGAAGTATTTGCTGTCGAATAGTTCTGTAAAAGTTTTCCCGAAATTTTACCAAATCTCGAATTCCAGTTCCTTGCTGAAAACTTTAAATTTTACATGACAAAAGAATGTGAGTTTTATCCAAAATCGTGGTAGGTATGGGGAATGAGCTAAGGCCCCGTTCACATGACGGGCGCTTTACGCGCGTTTTGATAACGCTCGATTACAACTACATACATTTTACTGAAGACCGTTCACATGCCAACGCGTGTTTTAATGACCTAAAACCGTTCACATACTAACGCACGTTTTAGTTCATTAAAATGGGCGTAGGCATGTGAACGGTCTCAAATAAAATATGTGTAGTTGTAATCGAGCGTTATTAAAACGCGCGTTAAGCGCCTGTCAAGAGAACGCATTCTTAGCTCATTCCCCATATATTCCATGATTTTTGAAAAAACTCACACTCTTTCGTCATGTAAAATTTGAAGTTTTCAGCATGGAATTAGAATTCGAAATTTGGTAAAATTTCGGGAAAACTTTCAGCAGCAAATATTTCTTGGGGATTTTTGTCCGGAATTTTTTGTGGGGATCCAAAAAAATTTGTGGGGATTATTTGTCCGGGATTTTTTGTGGGGTTTTTTTGTCCGCGGATTATTTGTCCGGGGATTTTTTCTATAGGGATAATTTGTGGAGATTCTTTATCCGGGAATCTTTTTCCGGGAATTATTTTCCTATCTTCAATCAGACATCACTCAAAAATGTCGTTTGACTACTATAATAATTCGACAGGTTGGGAAAGAAACTAACGAATAACAATAACAAACAACATTTTATTCAAAAAATGATAAATGAAGTAAACGATTAAGGTAAATTAGTAGTAATATTACAACAAATTTTCAAACAATTAATAAGACAACTTGTCTAATTATAAGAAAATGATAATTAAATTAATGTCCGACTGGTATATTATTTGACAAAATAATGACAAGATTTCGAAGTCGGTTAAGTATGATATAACGCCCTAGGACGTTCTTTTGAAAATATTAAATCCTAGGGCATTAAATTTAAATACCTTGTTAAATACTAAGTTGACAAATAACAACTTAAGTAAAACTATGGTTACCACAATTACGTTACGACTATTGCTGGTAAATGTACTTATTTGAAAATTAATTAATTCAAAATTCATTAAAATTTTTTGCATTTAAAGGATAATTTAGTCGGGCATTAAACGTTAAAGGCACCACGGGTATTATAGATAATAACGCTTGCGGTCAACGTATATCCCTCTGGCCAAAGCCCCTCGGTATATTGACCTCAAACGTTATTATCGTTATACTACCCTTGGTATAAATTAAAAAACGTTTTAAGGCAAAAAAATGGTTATTTCACTTTGTGTGATTGTTGACAAAAAGAAACAAACCAAAAAATCAACTCAAATTGAAAACAAGTTTTCAATTATTTGTCATCAGCTATCCCTTTTACAGTGCATTCGTAAAGTGTGGAAACGGTCTATTATCTTACGACTTAATTATTTTCAGAGTTAAAGCTCTGACAGGTCGATTTTTATTTTTAAATTACGATTTTTTGACGTATAGTACATAATAGTGACGTCATCGATTTGCGCGTAATGACGTCATCGATGATTTTTTTTAAAAAGGAATAGGGGTCGTGTGGCAGCTCATTTGAAAGGTGATTCAACTCTATGTTCAGTAATATAAACAGTAACATCATTATTTATAGAGAGTGGCCAAAAAATAATTTTTGAATTAAAATAATTGACGAAAAAAGAAGAATGTATGTAATTTATCTCACTCAAAATACATTTTACTGATACCATGTATAATAAAAAAAAATGTCAAATTTAAATAATGTCAAACAGCCACACACCTGCCTCTTGACAGTTTGAACATTTAATTTAAGCGGAAAGCAATGTTTATTTGTCAAATAACATTTTTTTTTCTCTTTCCTGACAGCAGTAAAATGTATTTTGAATTAAATAAATTACATATGTATTCTTTTTTTGCGGCAATTAATTTAACTCAAAAATTATTTTTTGGCCACTTGATGGCTAATGATGTTAATGTTTATATTACTGAATAGATAATTTAATCACCTTTTAAATGAGCTACCACACGACCCCTATTCCCATTTAAAAAAATCATCGGTGACGTCATCACGCCCAAATCGATGACTTCACTATTATGAGATTTTTCTTCAAAAAAATCATAATTTAAAAATAAAAATCGACCTGTCATAGCTTTAACTTTAAAAATAATAATTAAGTCATGAGATAATAGACCGTTTCCACAATTTATGAATTTGTATGTATACCTGTTAGAACTTTCAAAAACCAGTAAAAGATTATTACGTGAAATCGGTAAACTAGGTTAAATATCAAATTGAGTTCTGGCAACATTGGCGTACCTGAATGTGTATACTTTCTTGACAAACAACGGTTATAAGATGTTCGTACGGCGCGGCGTGTGAATTCGTAAAGTGCACATTCATCCGCAGTTAATATTTTACGTCTCGCCCGCCGCTATCTTCGTGCACCTCAAATTTTACGCTAGAGCTTTCGTGTTTGATACAATGAAATCTGCAGAACATACAACGATCTCGATAGGGAGAAGTTTTTATGTGAAATCCATTACTTTTAAGACCTCGTTTCTGTTCTAAACATACACTTTCAATTGCTTGTTTGTTTTCTTTTTGCCAATAAAACTGCTTTTACTTCGGTTAGCGCACAAAACACCCTGTACGTGCTATTAACGTTGGACGTTTTATACGACTTCTACGGCAATATACCCTGGCAGAAAGTGTAAACGTGTTTACGGGTCACATTCAAATGGTTACCTTTCCAAATTAAGAATTTCGTAGAAAAAGGGGCCATATTGATCTATTTTCTTCAGGTGAAACCGGCAGGTGTATTATACACTGCGCGGCCTAAGTTGGGGATGTGGTTAATAATAGGATATTCATTATGTATTTTAGAAAGGAAATACAATGTTGCGGTGTTTTATTGTTTCATATATGGTCAATAGACCTCTAAGCATGAAGAAACAGCGGAGTGCTACCATTTAAAGGGGTGCGTTTTTGAGAAAGGGGTGAATTCTCATGCAAACTCTCATGCAAACATCAGACTGCTATTTGTATTTCAAAAAATTTGATATTTTTTGGGGTGGAATTTGTTCTAGATATATTTCATATTTTAAGGGTTCTTAACCCTTAACTGGTCCGGTACTGTAGCAGTAGCGTAACTGGTCCGGCGTCGTCTGCGAAACTACTCTTTTCAAGAAAGCAAAACAACACTCGAAAATAATTTTTTTATTAAGAGTAAATGTTACAAACATACCTTGATATGTTTATATAAAAGTGAACGTATTAGATTTGGGCATTATTTTTGTTAAGAAAAAAATATTAAAATAAAACTGAAATCCGCATAAATATTTGAGAAAAAGTACATAGTTTTGTAAAGTAAATAAAAAAAATATAAAAAACAACATGAAAAAAAAATGTATTGCTAGGATAGATGTTCAAACTGTACACTAAACAAAAAACTAGGTAAAATAAAAATCGATCAAAAATGTTTGTTTCCAGCATCAGTCAAACTTTACCTATTTTATATGCAATTTTTACATAGGTAGTGGTTTTATACATCCCAAACAAACAGGCTTTTTTCAACTCAAGCACAGGTATTTTGTCATCCTGCGCTTTCTACAAGGACATAAACTGCAAATCTTGCGCTTTTTCTAAAATAAGAACATCCTCTTGCTCTTCTTGAACTCCAAGTATGAGCACAAAAAAGTGACACAAACGGTCCGGCGTCGTCTGAGAAACTACTCTCAACCTAACTGTTGCGATAACTTTTTAGGAACTGAGAGAAACTTGTCTCAAATGGACCCACTTGTCAAGCTCCAATAGTTTAAGGATTAGATAGAACGACTTGCCTGTGGGCGGTGCCAATTTCCAATAAAAAATAATCAAAATGATTGAATCGTCTGTCAGACGACGCCGGACCAGTTAAGGGTTAAAATGATAATAGAAAATGTCACAGAGCATGTGAAAGTAATCTCTTAGCGCCGGACTCTACTTACGATTTGTAGTCGCGCGATTGTTTTGTCGCGAAAATTGAACACATTGTTTCAAAGACAAGTCAATCCATTTGCGACTAAATAATCGTGGGTTGACTTTTATTTGAAACAATATGTTCAATCTTCGCGACAAAACAATCGCGCGACTACAAAATCGCAAGTGGAATCCGGCGCTTAGGGTAAGAACAGAACAAGTGGGTCGCGGTGTAGGTGGAGGTCGCGGTCGATGTTGATATCCAAGTGAAACAAACAAATTGTAGTGAATGAAAGAGAACAGAGCTGGTAACTCGCGGTGGTTTAGCTCGATGCCATCCAGGAGGTTTACACCGATGCTTTTAAAAATAAAAAGAGTTTGTTTTACATGGATATCTACTGCGCGGCCTACAAGGATGCTTCCCTGTGATTGGTCCGTTCGAAGCCAAGTTTTCATTACCTGCGCTATGTGAGTTAACACTTTTTATATAGGTAATCCCTTTTTTGTATTCAGTTTATTTTTGAATTTCTAAAGTAATTAAATTCTATAGCTGCCATAGAACTAGACATGAATTTGGGACAGCCCTTATAATCAATAATTAAGTCAAGCATTTGGTTATAGATTTTAAGCCGATTAATCCACGAATGAGCTGCTTAAGGATCAGGGGCAAGTTCTTTAATATAAGTCTTATTAATGTACATGCCCCAACAGAGGACAAGGAAGACGAAGAAAAAGACGAATTCTATGATGAATTAGAAAGAGCATATGACAGTTGTCCCAGAAGTGACATTAAAATAGTAATCGGTGATCTGAATGCAAAAATCGGAAGGGAAGATATATATCTACCGCACATCGGTAAATATAGTCTCCATAATAATACCAATTCGAATGGACACCGAGCAGTCACCTTCGCAGCCGCAAAGAACATGATCGTAGGAAGCACATGTTTTCTACACAAAAAAATACATATGGGAACTTGGACCTCGCCCGATGGATTAACGAACAACCAAATTGATCATATGCTCATTGATGCTAGACATTTCTCAAACTTGATGGATGTCCGGACCTATCGAGGCACGAATATTGATTCAGATCACTTTCTAGTTGGCACAAGAATTCGAGCTAGAATCTCAAACGCGAAGAAGGAGAGAAGTACCAAAACAACGCGCCTTAATATTGAACTCCTCAAAAATCCGCAAACGGTAGAAAGGTTTCAAAACTATATCGAAACTAACTGCATAATTAATGAGAATCTAACAATCAACGAACAATGGGAAATTGTAAAAATAATATTAAAGACGCAGCAAATAATATTCTAGGGCCAGAGAAACTACCATCACGCAATGACTGGTTCGATGCTGAGTGTGAGGACATTACAAGAAGAAAGAACGATGCATATAAACATATGCAGCACAGGAAAACCCGAGAAAAACAACAAAAATATAAAGACCTTAGAAGAGAAGAGAAGTGCATTCATAGAAGAAAAAAGAGAACTTATGAAAATAGAATACTAGAAGAACTTGAGGCATTAAAACAGGAAAATCAAACAAGAAAATTCTATAAAACTCTGAATAATGCAAGAAAGGAATTCAAACTAAGGCTAAGACTATGTAAGGATAAGGAGGGGCACATACTCAATACAAAAGAAGAAATATTGAAAAGGTGGGTGGAACACTATAAAGAACTACTTACCATCGAAGTAGAAGATCCAAATCAACCGAACCCAAGAGCAACCAACAATACACCATTAGAGCCTCCATCAATTCAAGAAGTACGGGATGTAATAAAACACCTAAGAAATAATAAATCTCCAGGAAGTGATGGTATGTCCGCGGAACTTATTAAATATGGAGGTGCTACCCTGACTAATCAAATAAATAAAATAATACTAAGAGCCTGGAATGAGGAACAAATCCCGGAAGAGTGGTGTCTTGGAATCGTTTGCCCGCTACATAAAAAGAGTGATCAATTGGAATGTAGAAACTATAGGGGAATAACCCTCCTTAATACAGCTTACAAAATATTTTCGAGCATCTTATATGGTCGCTTAAGTGCATATTCAGAGGAGCTTCTTGGAGAATATCAAAGTGGTTTTAGGCCTGGTCGATCAACAACAGACCAGATCTTTGTGCTAAGACAAATACTGGAAAAAACCAATGAATTCAATATCGACACATACCATCTTTTCGTAGATTTTAAATCGGCCTATGATAGTGTCCTAAGAAATAAATTGTATGAAGCCATGGATGAATTCCACATCCCTGACAAACTGATAAGATTGGTTAAGGCTACAATGCGTAAAGTCCTTTGCAAAGTCGAAATACAGGGTGAACAATCACAGGCGTTTGAAACGAATATTGGGCTGCGACAGGGAGATGCGCTGGCGTGTCTCCTCTTCAACATAGCTCTGGAAAAGGCGGTCAGAGATGCCCGAATAGACAACAGAGGAAATATTTTTAATAAATCATCCCAAATTTTGGCATATGCCAATGACGTGGACCTAGTTGCCCGCACAACACGCAAACTAGAAGAAATGTATACCACCTTCTCAAATGCCTCAAAAAATATGGGCCTGACAGTAAACGAGGAGAAAACTAAGAGGGTGGCATCAACACCCAACAATAGAGCCATAAACATCGGTCACCAATTCTCTGTTGATTACTCTACCTTTGAAGTGGTGGACAAATTCACATACTTAGGCTCCCTGATCACCAAGGAAAACGTCATGACAGAAGAAATCAAGCGAAGGATAATCCTAGCGAACAAATGCTATTTTGGACTGAGTAGACGTATGAGAAGCAGAAACTTAAGCCAAAAAACAAAAATAACCATATACAAAACCCTTATACAACCAGTGTTGACATATGGATCGGAGACATGGACCATCTCCAAGGCAGATGAAAACCTTCTGCTTATATTTGAACGAAGGATCCTGAGAGGCATATTCGGTGGCATCTGTGAAAATGGTATTTGGAGGAGAAGGTACAACTACGAGGTATACCACAGATATAAACATATATTTGGTGGAAAAGACGTAGTATCTCTTATAAGAATAGGACGACTAAGATATGCAGGACATCTAGCAAGATCACAGCATAACAACCCTCCTAGAAGAATCCTTATGTCACAACCTGTGGGAAGTAGAAATAGGGGTAGGCCAAAACTTAGATGGAAAGATGGTGTAGATGAGGATGGGAGAAAAATAGGCGCAGCAAACTGGCAACGGTTGGCAATGGATAGGACTGACTGGCGTAATAGACTTGGGAAGGTCGAGGCTCTTTCATAGGGCTGTAGCACCATTGATGATGATGATGAAAGTAATTAAATTCAGTAAATTTTTGAAATATATAGGAGGATCTGATTATTTACAGCTGACATTTCATCACTATCATCACTTGACTCACACAACATCGCAAAAGCACAGTCCTTTTGTCATTCAAATTTCATTAAACTACTTCATTTGATAGTGGTTCTAGCTCGACTGAGAGCGCAGGTGACCTCCTTGCTATGTGCTGTCGACATCGACCGCGACTTAAGTAGTAGGATCCACCGCGACCTACACCTCCACCTCAACCCACTTGTTCTGTTCTTACCCTTAGGGTTTTCTAACTAGGCGTATCAGAAAGTATGGAAAATTTTCTACAAAAAACGTTGTATAGGTTTGTTTTCATATCAAATTTTAACCATGTAAAATGACGTTGAAAAATGTGAATAGTATAAAAATTCGGTGCTTATAAGCATAGACGTATGAAGACTGATGAAGATGTATTTCCACTACGCATGCTGTTAATAATTTTATTATGATGTTCTTCGTCAATGTTCAAGTACGGTTTTATTGAGTTGGGATTGTTATGCCCCGTAATTTTTATAAGCTCTTGCTCTTGAACACCACTTTTGGCCAACCAACTGACCGCGGTCGATCTATTGGAGTGATTAGTAATTTTTTTTTCCTTGGTTTTCAAGCCAATCGCTTCGGCAGACGTTTTTGTCCAATTTTGAATCATATTTTTTCCAACGGCATATTATCATACCAATGATCATTTTCGGTTTTCCAGTAACGATTTGTTCTTAGGAATAATCTATCCGTTTTAATATTTGGGCCCCTTTTTGATAACAATTTTTTAAATAATCTGACAGGTCATACGTTACTGTCGTTGTTTTCTATTAAAAATTTGCTGTCAGTACACCTTCTTGAACCACCTTGGCAAGTCTTGCTGAATACAGGGTTATATTGTACTCGATTTGTTACAGAACCATCGTTATTTGTTTCAATACGAAAAAAGTCAATCAAACAAGCAGCAGCTTCCCCACCTCGCCAAGCTAATTCTACGGCGGTTATGTCATATAATTTCCGTTGTAGCCCTTCAAGGGTGTCTTCTTTCCACAAATTTATCATTTTTGTTATTTCTACTGCATTCAATGCCTCTGAACTTTGTTTCCTTTTACAGGGATCCGATTTTAGTTTTCAACTTTCATTTCCTTATAATACTTTTCTTGTAAAAGCTTACTTGTTAGGTTCCACATGGTTTTGACAGTAGCTTCTTTAAACTCTGTACCACCTTTTCTTCTCATGTTCACAGCCCAATCCTTTAAAATCGACGCCAATTCTTCCACCGTCCGATTTCCATCTAATTCATATTTTCTATCATTGCAAAAGTCCATAAACGCTTTCCATACAAATTTTTTACTGTAAACGGTATTCTTTGGTATATTTGATTCGATAATTTCATTAATATTCTCATCAGTATTATAAGCAAATCGTGACATTTTGAAATATTGAATATTTGAAATGTCAAAATCGAAATGAAACGAAATGTAGGTATCCATAGCTACATGATTGAGTGAAAACAGCCCATGGGATCTGTTTTCAGTATAATGTTGGTTTTATTGGTTGTATTCAATCAGATGACCACAAATTAATTGATTTCATTGGATTTCTAATTGAGCAAAAAATTTTCAGTAGTAATAACCCAAGGACATTAATAATTGTTTGAAAAAATTTTATAACAGATTTCGAAAGCTTGTTGCTTGGAAACAGACCGACGCCGTAGGCGGAGGTCTGTTGCCTGTAAGCAACAAGCTTGAGAAAGTTGTTAAAAAATTTTTGAGCATTTATCAATGTTCGAGGGTTATTCGGATAGAAAAATTTTTGCCGGTTATCAAAAAAAAAATACAGAGCAAAAACAATTTATTTAAATGTGCAATTAACAATTCTTCCACCGTCCGATTTCCATCTAATTCATATTTTCTATCATTGCAAAAGCCCATAAACGCTTTCAATACAAATTTTTTACTGTAAACAGTATTCTTTGGTATATTTGATTCGGTAATTTCATTGATATTCTCATCAGTATTACAACCAAATCGTGACATTTTGAAATATTGAATATTTGAAATGTCAAAATCGAAATGAAACGAAATGTAGGTATCCATAGCTACATGATTGAGTGAAAACAGCCCATGGGATCTGTTTTCAGTATAATGTTGGTTTTATTGGTTGTATTCAATCAGATGACCACAAATTAATTGATTTCATTGGATTTCTAATTGAGCAAAAAATTTTCAAGAAAACAAAACAACACTCAAAATTAATTTTTTTATTAAGAATAAATGCTACAAACATACACTGATATATTTATATAAAAGTGAACGTATTAGATTTGGGCGTTATTTGGGTTAAGAAAAAAATATTAAAATAAAACTGAAATCCGTACAAATATTTGTGAAAAAGTAGATGATTTCGTAAAGTAAATAAAAAAAATATAAAAAAACAACATGAAAAAAAATGTATTGCTAGGATAAATGTTCAAACTGCAAACTAAACAAAAAACTAGGTAAAACAAAAATCGATAAAAAAGGTTTGGTTCCAGCATCATTCAAACTTTACCAATTTTATATGCAATTTTACATAGGTAGTGGGTTTGTTAATCCCAAAAAACAGGCTTTTTGCAACGCAAGCACAGGTATTTTGTCATCCTGTGCTTTCTACTCGGACGTAAACTGCAATTTTTGCGTTTTTCTAAAATAAGAACATCCGTCTGATTGTCCTCTTGTTCTTTTTGAACAAGAAAAAAGTAACACAAACGGTCCGGCGTCGTCTGAGAAACTACCCTCGACCTAATTGTTGGGACAACTTTTTAGAAACTGAGAGAAACTTGTCTCAAATACACCCACTTGTCAATCTCCAATAGTTTAAGGATTAGATATAACGACTTGCCTGTGGGCGGTGCCAATTTGCAATAAAAAATAATTAAAAATATTGAATCGTCTGTTAGACGACGCCGGACCAGTTAAGGGTTAAATTGTCCGACTATGAAATCTACCCATTATTTTTTCGGACAGCAGTCATTCTTTGTAAGGAATTGTTTACTTAATTAAATGGCGTTTTTGTCGGAAAGGTATTTATCACTAGTCACTGTCGGACTACGAACACTTCCCATTAATTTGGTCGGAGAGAATTTCCATTTGATTTTTTAAGATTTCATTAAACTCTCATGCAAAAATCAGACTGCTATTATTAACCAACATGATTCCTCTCATTTGACATGTTCTGCGTTTCGGACTCGTTAAAATGCCCAACACTATTGTCGGACAACCATTTTTTCATATACATTAGGTATATTAATGTAATTAGGCTATTGAATAAAATTTAAAACAACATGCTATTTTTCACAATCATAAACTTGTAAGGATTATCATTTTCCACAACTAAAACTTCCCCTGTTCCAGTGTTCCCATGCATCAAATTTTGTCGGACTTGACAACATTAAGCTATGAACAAATTTATAGCTTGCTATTAATAAACTTATTTTTGGGATTTTAGGATTTTAACAAATTTTTTGAAAAGTATTAATGTTTGCATTTAAATAAATCAGTTATACACCCAGTTGCAAATTTACAATCGGTTTCAATAATCCAAATTGAACTTTCCTTGCCAGACACTGGCATATCCAATTCTGAATTGATAACTTTTAGTTGGTAATAGTTTAAAGTTGATTGCACTTCAGGGTAGAACCTGAGTGCTAGTTCAACTTCCTGTTAATTTAATGTTTTGATTTCTGAGCTAAACTTTCTGTATTTCACAGCTAGTTTCAGAACTTAAATTGATTATTCATATCAGCCTAAGATACTTTTTGCTAGTGATAAATATAATTTATCAGTATATTTGCTTGCAGTAACATTATTGCTTCTTTATTTTGAAATAAAGATTAAAACAATAAATCCTTCATGTTTGCGCGAAACGTATGTTTATCTGTGACAGGTATTAATGTATATGGGAAAAATTATGAAATAAAAAATGTTTACCGGTTTTTTTGTACATAGAGATATCCATAAATTCACTGGGTTTAAGAAAATGGGTGAGTCACAAAGTTTCACAAGAAAAAAGCGAATATTTCCCGAAATGAACGATAGATCTAAAAACTAAAAAATACGTGCTCAATATTTATCAAAAATCTATCGAATAATACCAAACACGACTGCCACGAAGAGGGTGGGGGGTAAATTTAAAGTTTTTAATACGAATCCCGCGATATTTCGCGAAATGAACATCAGATCGAAAAACTGAAAAATAAACTTATTCAATATGTTTGAAAAATATATCGAATAGCACCAAACACGACTCACCACGGATGTGGGGTGGGGGGTTACTTTAAAATTTTAAATGGGAACCCTCATTTTTTTATTGCAGATTCGGATTCCTTACGTAAAAATAAGTAACTTTTATTTGAAACATTTTTTCGAATTATGGACAAATGGCGCTATAATCGGGAAAAACGATTGTTGAAAATGGAAAATTAAATTAAAAATGGAAAGTCTCCACTAAAATGGAAAACTATTTAACTTTTTTTGGTTTTAGAACCTACTTTTCACAACCCAATAGGTCCCCAAAGCGCTCGAGTGACTGCACATTTAGCATACTTTCCTCCCCTACTATTAGATAATTCAGACAAGGAAAGCACATGTCTACTCTATTCCTGGAGACTCACCATTGATGGGCCCAGAAAATCAAAGAAAAGATCAAGAAAAGGGAGAAACTGTAAATGTAGGAAACGGTATATGGAGGCCTATCTTTAAAGTGTTAAATTGGTACCCTGGCTACGGGCGGTCGAGAATTATTCTGCATTTGGAGAAAATTTTTACCTACAGTACACATATAAGATACCACATATCTTTCCAAATATTATCTAATGTACCTATCCGCATTAAGGTTACCTCTTTCTAACATAACCAATCTAGATGTGCTTCCTAAATAATGCCTCCTCATACCATTATTATTTCCACCATGAAACTGTATCTACCCTATGAGGGAATCAATATTGGACGTAGCGGTCTTCAGGCCATTTTCACACTCTTTGACAACAATCATAAATCCGTCGTAAATATGTCCAATCTTCTTGAAGGCACTTGAATTCTAAGAAACCTATTTTCCACGACATTTATTGCCCTTGGTGTTAGGTGTCCAGTTTTCCTTGAGTAAGATAAGTAAGACATTTTTGTAAAGAACCGAGTATTGTAAAGTTTGTTTAGCAGTAAATGGTTGATTTCAATGGTCAATACTTGTACTGGTACTTCAATAGTATAAAAGTCCCGGTTTCAGGTAAAATTTAAGTATGTTTGAATGTTTGTTTTTCTATATATAGCAATTAAAATAGATTTAATTTATTTTAAAACTCATTTGAAAACATTAATTTCGGGTATATAAGGCGAAGCAATGTACAGTATAGTCCCCGAGTCTTTACCCGTGCGTCATCATTTAAAGCATACGAAATAAGTCGGAAATTTACTAAACCCAACAGTAAGTGACAGAAGGTGGGTATTACAGCCACATTTGAAGTAGCTTAATAAATGCTTTTATTATCATTGATTAGTAGTAAATAAATATAAACAATTAAAAAAATTCGATAACATATTTTCTTTTTGTTATTTTATTCACTGTGGCGAAACATTAAACACAAGCATTCCTTAACTGTGTCAACAATGAGGTTATTTGTACGTTGTCAAAATTTATCGTAAAATAACATAAACTTATCATAAAATTTCTAACTCCAATATAAAATTAGTTGTGAAAACAACTGTTTGTATAGGTACTATAAAAAATTTCAAAATGCAAAAATTCGACAAAATAACAGCAAAAAATTCAACAAAATGAGCCACAAAAGTAAACAAACCAAAACGTCAGAAACTGTACTTAAAATGTGTGAAAACATCCCCAATCGTCTATCTTTGTACATATCTCTTTTTAATGCACTGAGCGTAGATCGTTTATAAAAATAACATGTGTTTTTACTTAATAACAGGCGGCAGCTGGTTTGTCATTAGTTTCATGCGTGGAAGAGAATGATGCTAGATAAATAGTATGTGTTTTATCTCGCCAGGTATTAATGACGCACGGGTAAATACTCGCGGACTCAACTGTATTTTACATCCGTGTTTTGGTTTTTGTCGTCGTAATTACTGTAAATTTTGTGGATCATTTGCTTTATTATGGGAGTACCGTCTAGTCAGTGTTAATTGTCAAAAGGATAACTCTGTCTACCTCGATTGCTTATCGCTCCGGACCGGTCTTTACAATGGGCCAAGTCATATAAATTTAATAATATTTACGACCGAACTAATTGAAGTCAACCATTTACTGCTAAATAAACTTTACCCACTTTGGGGAACGCATTTCTTCGATATATCGAATAAAACTCCCATCAATATGAAGATCAACAGCTTGCGCTACTTGATATGGGTAAAGTATTCTTTGTACTCTTCTGTAACGTGAAAAAAGCGGCCAACAAAATATCAAAAAGTGTATTAAATATATAATATAATACGCATTATTTTACAAATATTTGAAATAGCGAGAGTACCTTACAAAAAGTTCCTTTATCTACTCTATCTCATATTATGTATAAGTTTTTAGTTTGTGAAAACTGTCATTATAGATAAGAGTGCGTGAAGGATTTAGAGTGTGCGTGAAGTAACAATGTATTTTAAATGGGATTTACTTTTTCGCACTGTTTTTGGCACACTTTCATATAATCGAATATCCTTAACTTTCGCGTTGTCATGGTGATGACATTGTCAGCAATGAATTACGACAAATGTTTTGAGAGTTTTGTGGTTTGAAAGAAGTTTTTAAATGTCAAAGTTCTAAAAATTGTAGAATAGAAATGAGTTCGAGTGACAAAGAGTTACAGTTTTTTTATTTGTTTATTGTAGATAAAATATTGTATCAAACTGTGCGTGAAGTACTTTTTACGAACTTAAGCGATGTATAGCACTCGCACCGCTGTCGCTTGTGCTCTAAATATCGCGTGCGTTGGCAAAAAGCATACTTCACGAACTGTTTCATAAATAACTATTTCAGACACAAAAAAATCACTAACTTAAAAAACGGATGGATAATGGCAAGCTATTATATTTTGATAAATATATTTAATTATTATACAGGAAAATTCAATAAAACTAAAATGAGAAAACTTGGGTAAAATTTCGAGTACACCGTTAATTTTGTAGAGCAATGTAATTTTTTTGTACTATGCCAAATATTAAAATGGTCTTTGAGAAAATATTGAACCTATAATCAACATTAACATTCGTCCAGCTTGTTATAACAATATAATCCCAAGATCATGTTTGTTGTATTAAGTCAATATTGCCAAACCATTTAATTTCAGAAACCACCAATACTCGATTATTATGGTTTTGTGTTGGCTTTAGAGATTTCTCAATATTGGTTTAACACCAATATTTGGTAAAAGCAAGATTTAAAACCCGAGTTTCAAACGGTTTGATAGAAATAAAAATGAAGTTTTTACGAACTGAATGTTAAAAATATTGGATCTAAATTACAACGGTACGCTTTAACATTTATGGCATTGAGTTTTTAATTTATTTGATAAATAAATGTCTATAAAGATATACTCTATTTGGTTTCCAACCATATACTAGATTGGTTTCTAGAGTCCCTGGCCAAATTATTATGACCACATATGATTTTTACAAAAATCAATTATTCCACTAGGTACATTTTGTTTAAAAATTATATTTAAATTTAATTTTCTTGTGTAATGTTAATGTTATATATATTATATAATATATATTAAATAATATATATTATATAATATATTATATTTAATAATAAACAGTAATAAACAGTTGAAAATATTACATATTTATAGGTATATTTTTTAATATTTTGTTGAGCTCCTGCCCTTAATCCCATAGAAAGTGTTTGTTTGGGAGCTTTGTAAACGGGAAATTTCTAATGATAAATTGAAGCAAAGTTAATTTAAGTGCTTTCAAACTATGCCGCCAAGACAAATACTTAGCGGTAATCAAAGTTAAAGCCGTAATCAACAGAATATTAAAAAAATGTAATATGATATTTTCAAATGTTTATTGCTGTTTATTATTAAATATGATATACTTAGTTGCTTCATTTTCTATGTTTTTATATTATATTATTATATTATATTATATTATAATATATTATATTATATTATATTATATTATATTATATTATATTATATTATATTATATCATATTATATTATATTATATTATATTATATTATATTATATTATATTATATTATATTATATTATATTATATTATATTATATTATATTATATTATATTATATTTTTTAAGGTTTTTGAAGCTGAGTATTACCATAGGATGTAGATATTGTTATATGTTATGAATCAGCTGCTGTTCTGTACTATAGGCAATGTCTTCGTCATCTGAGATCATAATTTCGTCTTCTGCCTAACAAATGATTTTATTCGTTTTCTGCCAAGTTTGGATCTTTGAGCAGCATTTTTAATTGCTATTTTACCCAATTCTAACGAAGAAAAAGAACGAACTTACAACACATCTGCTAATATAACACATTCAAAATCTTTTATTAGATATACAGGGTGTTTTATTAAAAATTGTCCGTATAATAACTGGAGAAACCTTAGCACAAAATACGAAGATTTAACCTAAAACACTTAAATAAAATATTCTTCCTTTCCGAGATACAGAGTGCATCATAAAGGATGCGGAGGAAATTAAGATGAGATAATTTTAAATAATTCACAACTCATCTGCTCAGCGTGGTAAAAGTTCCAACAAGAAAGATTCCTTAATACTCCTACAAAAAAGTAAATGAATTAAAAATGTATAAACATTTTCAATTTCTATGCAACACGAAAATGCAGCAGCTGCATGATGCTTTCTTTAAATCGGAGAGTGCAGGAAGAGTCTATACCGGTTTTGGAGGTCTTTTCCCCCTCATATGGGACTACTGATGAGGGGGAAAAGACCTCCGAAACCGGTATAGACTCTTCCTGCACTCTTCGATTTAACCAGAGTATTATGCAGCTGCTGAATTTTCGTGTTGCAAAGAAATTGAAAATGTTTATACAGTTTCCACTTGTTATTGAGTTGATAAAAAATGAAAAAAAAATCATTAAAGCTCCTTTAAGAGGATCGGTACGTATTTTCGGCTGCAATGCTATTCAAATGGGGATTCATTTTTTTCGAATCCTGAGAAAACTAATAAGTATTTTTTAAAAATTTAAACGCAGAATGAAAGATCACGTTATTAGCGAGGGCCGAAAGTCCCTGAGAACTTCTATAATGTTTATTTTAATAAGTTACAGGGGTGAAAAGCTAAGAGAAAATTTAGTGTGATTTTTAATTTCAAATATATCATTCAAAATAAACTTTTTATTTATTCTAAGGGACTTTCTGCCCTCGGTAATAATTTAGTCTTTCATTCTGCGTTTAAATTTTTCAAAAATATTTATTGGTTTTTTTCAGGATTTGAAAAAAATAAACACAATGCCGTGGTAATATTTTCCAAATCTATCTTTGTCTTACAACGCACTCAGCCGAATATAATATTGTCAGAATATATTGTCAGTCAGACACTGACAATCAGTGACAATTTTAAATATTTGACATTGCATTGGGAATATGTTGAGTTATTGATTAAATATTATTGAAATATAGTGTATTTGATAAATAATTGATTTAAGACGTGAATTTAATAAAAAGTTATTTATTGTGTATTATTTGTGGAAGATCCAAGCAGAGAATACAAAAGGATAATATATTCTGTGATCCAAGTATTTTGTTGTTAAAGATGTTCAAAATTGTAAGCGTTCCATAACAATATATTATTAAAAAATCACTTTAACACTTTTCCTCTTTTCTCGATTGAGCATTAGTCTTTGTTGTACAAATAAATTATTACAATCACTGAATACATAGTTAGTGAAAAAATTATCACATTTATTAACTGAATTAATAATTTCCAATTATAAAAATAACAGTCATCCAAGAACATTCAAAACCCATCTCTTTAAATTAATGATGATATTTTCAAGTAGAATGACCTTCTACTAATGTTTATATATCCATACCAGTGTGAATTTTACTACACGTAATTTGCCGTGTAAAGACAGAAAAAGTAGGGATACACGTAAAATATTTGCGAATTATGTACCCATAGCCTTAAGGGTGGAACTTTTTCGAGACATATTCCCTAACACTCCATTACCATCGGAACCAGTGTTAACTCAGTGGGGTAGATGGTTAGATGTAGCTTTATACTACGCCGAATACTTCGAAAATTTTAAAAGCTTCGTACTGGAACTTAAAGAGACTGCTAGCAAATCGATAAAATATTGTCAGGATGTTTTAGGTGAAACATAATTATAAAACAATCTTGCTTTTATCAAAAGCAACTTTTGTTCTGTGAGTGAAACAATAAAATATTTGGAGAAACAGCAAATGTCATTAGTTGAGTCGATCCAAATAATAAATAGTTTTGAAAAAAAGATGGAAGCTATCCCTGGAAAAATTTGTCAGATAACATTAACAAAATTCAAAGATGTATTAACAAAAAACGAAGGATTTCAAAAGATGAAGAAAATATTGTCAGTTTTAAATTGAGAACACGTTGAAGATATAAATATGGATCCGGCAGTAGTGGCAAAGTATAAAAGGCTAAGGCTACGGCTCCACGGGCTGGAAATTGACGCTAGCAGTAGCCGCAAAACGAATTTAAGGTTCCGCAGAACGGAATAGGAATAGCCGAACTGTACCGACTACGCACAAGTCCTGTAGTCGGTACAGTTCGGCTATTCCTATTCCGTTCTGCGGAACCTTAAGTTCGTTTTGCGGCTACTGCTAGCGTCAATTTCCAGCTCGTGGAGCCGTAGCCTAAGGCTTCACGGGCGACAAATTTACACTAGCAGTAGCCGTAAGACGAACTTAAGGCTACGGCTCCACGGGCGAGAAATTGATGCTAGCAGTAGCCGTAAAACGAACTTAAAGTTCCGCGGAACGGAATAGGAATAGCCGAACTGAACCGACTACGCACAAGTCCTGTAGTCGGTACAGTTCGGCTATTCCTATTCCGTTCCGCGGAACCTTAAGTTCGTTTTACGGCTATTGCTAGAGTAAATTTGTCGCCCTTCGAGCCTTTGTCTTAAGTGTGCAACGATAACCAGTGTGGACGTTGAAAGAAGCTTTTAGACATACAAAAATGTTTTGAGTGATAGGTCCCAAATCTTTACGATGCAACATTTAAATGAATAATTGGTTAGTTCATGCTTTAAACAAAAATGATATATTTTCCTTCATCTAGCGTGTCGATAGAAATTAGGTTAAAGTATTTTTGTTTCAGTTATCCATTTTTTTTGTTTATTCTATTTTATTATTAAATTTTTAATAGGTCTTTACTAGTTCTTAAGCTAAGCCTAGAGATACTTATATATATTTTCTTAAAAAAAAAACAGTTTGCAAAATTTATATGCTTATTTTCATGTTCTTTTTGTATAATTAAATGCTTTTTCTCGTAAAATTGTTATGCTTTTTAAGCGCTTTTTTTGCGTTTTTTTATGCTTTTAAATCCGAACTTTAATTATTACGCTCTATTGATTATGTATGATTCATTAATAATACTCGTATATTTTCTTGTTAGCGGTTTAAAATATATGATAAATGTGTATCAGCAGAAGTTTTTCTGTAATTTCTATTTAAAAGAGGAGATTTTGTAGATCTTCTGTGAAAAAATACCAAATCAAATTGCTCTTAATGATATAAAAACCAAATGTCTAGACTAAAAAAATGTTAAAAATATAAACATTTAGCGACCTAAAGATGTTATTATAAAGACGCAAAAAGACACAAAAGCAGCGGAAGCAAAGAAATACATAAAACGATCAAACAAACATTTTTTTTTAGATACGGTTGTCACTAATTGCCTGCAATCCGGGAGAGATCGTCAAATTTCGATTAAAACAGAATTAGATATCGCATATATGCATAACAAGTGCGTGAGGCAGATTCTCCCTTATCATCCCCAACATCCCTCTACTTAAGCGACCCTTACTTTCCACACGTATATCTGTCTAAATGAAAAAAAAAATCGGGAAAATTCTTATTTGCCTTGTAGTAGAAGAGCTTAACTTGAATGCGCCAACTAAAATCCCCTCAAATTGCTTTCACGTTGGAGGATTATTGGATTGTTGTGCAGCATTAGTGTTGGCTCTGATGAACAGGTGCCCAACTGAGAAAATGAATTTGCTTAGATGAACACTGGATAAACGAAAGGTTTATACAACATTTAAAATTTAGTGCAGCAAAAGCCACAGATCTTTGTGATATGAACATGCTTTCAGTGGTTTTACTTACAGTTTATACCTTTAAAATATTATACTGATAGCAAAAAAATTAACACTAGAAGGACAGATATTGTATTAAATATGTATTTATGGAAATATACATTATAATATCGTTATTATAGATATTATAGATATTATAGATATTATAGCTATTATAGATATTATAGATATTATAGATATTATAGATATTATAGATATTATAGATATTATAGATATTATAGATATTATAGATATTATAGATATTATTATAGATATTATAGATATTATAGATATTTTATAGATATTATAGATGAAGGGCACAGGGCTTAAACCATGAAAGTCCAAAAAACATGGTTTGTGTGATTTATATTTTTTTTTTTTTGGTAGGACTTCGCTATCTCTTTCTTTTTTGGCTTATCATACATTTACTAAAACCATGCAAGTCACAACTTATTTGAAGAAAATCAATCGTCGAACACGGCTTAAACATTGATATTCACAGTGCTGCAATGTTGAAACAATGAAAGTCCACAAAAACACACTGTCAAAAAAATTAGGTTAGAATTTTTCTTCTTCTTCTTCTTCCTTTATTGGGTTATATCCCTCGGGATAATTCGCCCAGCTTACACCAGGGAAATACTCTTGTCTTGCTCTGGGCAATCGAATATTTCCAAATATATATGTTAAAGCCTCAATTTTTTTAAATATATATTAGCAGGAACATCTATTTTTATATTCATAGTATTGTTTTGTCAATTGCGAGTATTACTGACGATTTTCGTAAATCCTGTTATAATACACAAAATATCACATTAAACTAAATAATATTATGGAGTGCACAAATAGCAAAAAGCGGAAATCCACTGGGCGAATGAGGGACGTGGTGAAAAAGCTTAACTCTTATTTAGAGTGTGACCGCAATATGGTTTTCATTAATCAAAAAGCAAGATTGAGTTACCTAGTGAGTGGGCACAGCATATTAGAGAGTCTAGAAAGAAACCTAAACCATTCAATGTCAAGGAATGTACTACAAATCATTTTAAATCTTGGACTGAATTTCTGACTCATTTTTACAAAAAAAGTGTCCCTTTGGAAGCAGACCTTCAAGACAGTTGAAAATTGATGTTAATCATGGACGGTTAAGAGGAAACAGTAACGATCAACAGGTAGTAAAAACGCGTTCCAAGATTGCGGCTGTAATTTTGAATATTTTTCGAGATACTTGGCACACGTATCCGTAATATAATAAAGAATGGCGGTACAGAGCCCAATTTAAAAAATATATTAATATGTGGAAATTACTCTGTAATTAAATACAATATTAAAAAAACGAGCCTGTACCGCCATTAAGAAGAACAAAAAAATACACTTTCTTCAAATAAAGTTTTTTATCCGATGCCTACATTTTGTGTCATTTTGTGTCAAGGAAATGATTACTAGAAAGAGAAAAATAAAGGAGAAGTGGCGAAGAAAAAGAATACCTGAGAACAAGACAAAATTAAATAACATCAACAAGGAAATTTAACTACAATAATTGCATAATGTCAAAAATAATAAAATACATGAATATCTTACAGGTTGATCAGCAAACGCAGATAGTGAATACTCCCTTTGAAAGGCCACGAGAGAAATCAAACACCCGAAACAACAAATACCACCAATACGGAACCAAGAGGGAAACTGGTGTAGAAATATTAAGGAAAAAGCCGAAGCATTTGCAAATCACCTCACTAATGTATTCCAGCCACATCCCATTGAAGATGGTGACACAGAGGAGGAAATAAGTGACTTCCTGGAATCGCCCTACCAGATGGACTTACTCATACAAAAAATCACCACTAAAGAAGTTAGAAATATTATCCAGCATGAAATCAGTCCAAAAAAAACTCCAGAGTATGACCTGATCAACGGGAAAGTACTGCAGCAATTGACATGCAAAGATCTGAAAATGATAACGCAATTATTTAATGCAATATTTAGGCTAGGTTACTACCCAGGACAATGGAAAGTTGCTTAAATTATTCTCATACCTAAGCCAGGGAAAAATAAAACTCAGGTGACTTCATACAGACCAATAAGCCTGCTACCTGTTCTATCAAAAATCTTGGAAAAACTTCTCCTTAAACAATTATCCCCAGTTATAGAAGAAAGGAATCTAATTCCCCAATACCAATTTGGGTTCAGAACACAACACGGAACGATAGAACAGGTACATAGACTGGTAAAACACATCAGAAATGATCTAGAAAATAAAAGGTATTGTTCTGCTGCATTTCTAGAAATTGGTCAGGCCTTCGACAAGGTATGGCATGCTGGTATGCTCTTTAAACTAAAGAAAAACCTTCCCCATCCATTTTATCAAATTCCAAAAAGCTATATTTCCAACCGACATTTCCTAGTCAAGCAGGATAATGAATACACAAGCCTAAGACCAATAAAAGCCGGAATACCACAGGGAAGTGTCTTGGGACCGATATTGTACTTGTTCTACACTGCTGACCTACCCACAAGTAACAGAACAACGTGTGCAACTTTTGCTGATGACACTGCTGTACTAGCCTCTCACCATGATCCAAATGGAGCATCCAGATCCCTTCAGAAAGACCTTAATAATATACAAAGATGGCTTAAAAATGGAAGATAAAGGCGAATGAGAGTAAATCCACCCATGTAACATTCACCATGAAAAGACAAACATGTCCATCTGTAACACTAAATGAAACGTAACTCCCATAAACCGATACTGTGAAGTACCTAGAAATCCATGTCGATAGGAGATTAACTTGGCAAAAGCACATTTTTGCAAAAAGAAAACCACTACGAATAAAATTCCATAAAATGTACTGGATCATCGGTCGTAAATCTCAACTATCTCTTGAAAACAAACTGATGATATATGAAACTATATTAAAACCAGTGTGGACCTATGGTATCCAACTTTGGGGGACAGCCAGTCAAACTAACCTAGAAATACTGCAGAGATTCCAGAAAAAAATCCTTAGAACAATGCTGAATGCCCCTTGGTACGTGCCAAACTATGTGATAGAGCATGACCTCAATGTGCCATCCATAAAAACAGTAATAACAGAATATTACAAAAATTATTCTAAAATACTAGAATCTCATCCAAACGAGTTAGCCAGCAACCTCACTAATGACCACAATGATGTACGACGCCTGAAGAGATTCAAAGTAGTGGACCTAGCAAGAAGATTCGAATAATCTGTAATAACTAAACTTATTTTAACTTGTTTTAATTTAATTTATGTAAAGAGGGTGATCACTGGATCTCCCTCTACAGGTCAAATTGTTCAATTTTTGTCAAATAATTTACCAATTGTTCTTAGTTAAGGACAGATTGTAAATATTACAACATTAAAAAAACATATTGGCACAAAAAAAAATAAAAATAGCATATAATAAACATAAATATTGACAGAAATGCGCAAAATGGAAAGGTGGGAATATCGTATGACAAATTACCAATACGAAGAAGAAATAATGGATGAGCTTAAATGGAGTATACCAAAATTAAATGCCGTCTGTTTCGATCTTGTCCCTGTTGCATTCAATTGCTATGGCAACGGCTTAGATCGTCATGCATCAGTCCAACGCGTTGATGGATGACCTATGCTTCTGTACGCATTATCTGATCTTCTTTCCAGTATACGCTTGGTCCATCTGTTATCTGTCATTTGAGCCATATGACCTGCCCAATTCCACTTCCTGATTTTCGTGGTAGCCGGCGGTTTGGTATCTTGTCTCACAGTGAAACGCCCAACATGGCATGCTCCATCACACTTTGAGCCACATGGATCTTTTGCACTGTTCTCCTTGTCATGGTCAACATTTCCGCTCCGTATATCAACACTGGTAAAACACACTGATTAAATATTTTTCTTTTAAGACATATTGGTTTACTGGACGATTTGAAAAGCTGGTTTAACTTGCTGAAGGCTGTCCAAGTCAGTCTTATACGACGTAGAAGCTCAATGATTTGGTAATCTTTTACTGGCGAATCTCGTGACCATGGTAATTATATGCAATTACTTGGTCTATGGATATTGTTCCTGCGAATATATCTTCGCTGATTACAAGATTTATCATCATCGGTATTTTAGATATATTTTAAAGCTTATCAAAATTTAATAGACTGTTTACATATAAAAAAAACATGCTGTTAATTCCATCTCAATTTTGGTTACAAATAAAATTTCGTACAAAATTTTAGGTGGTTCTAGCATGTTACCAGTAAAAATCTGCTTTAATATCTGGAAAAACTTTGGTAATTTCACCTGGATTTCGCGAGATATAACTTCCGCAATTTCGTCACTTACAGCTAAACAAATAAATCAAGGAAACAGAAACAGCCATTTTATTATCTTCAGATTTATATCTCATATCGTAAAGCGGTCCGAGCTTCTAATTTGATTTTATAGTGGTAGTAAAGCTCATTATTGTTTAAGGGCATATTAGACTCAAAAGGGAAATTGTAAGGAGGAGAAACTAAGTGTAATTTGGCACGAGATGGCCGTTTTATAGACAAAAGACAGTGTAGTACAGGAGCCTATTAATATACTTGAATATTTTATTAATATTAAACACGTACTGAATAACTTAATAGAAAAAATCCAGGTTGCCAACATCAACATAACCTAATTTTTTATTTAAGGGATATGTTTGTAAATATTCAGTGGAATAATAGGACTCCTTCCATTGTTATGAAGAACGTTAGCGTTTAAAAAATATTGTGAAATTTAAATATTATAATACTTGTATAGGGTGAGGCAGATAAAGGGCCTATTAGAAATATCTCGAGAACTAAAGGCAACTGAATTACGAAAATTGGAATAAGGGAGTTTTGAAGACTGATCTATTTAATTAAAATATTTTCATCTATTTGGTACTTCCGGTTATACCGGAAAAGGCTTATAGCTTCATTTTTTTAAATGGAACACCCTGTATATTTTCACATTTTTTGATTCTCCTTGATTTCTTCTTTCTTAAAATATGAGGTTTTGTAACATTATACAGGGTAGATTAAAAGATAATTACATTTTCTTATTAATTTCGTAGCAAAATTAACACCCTGTAGGATTGTAGTAATTTGGCGTAATAAACTCTACTAATGTTCAAATAATCTTTAATATAGTCTACTATTGTTAACAATTATTATTATAGCTCAATTTTTAATTTTCGTACACAGGGTGGGTCGAAACTCGGAATGAGTATTTTCTGAGTTTTCTTAAATGGAACACCCTATATTTTAGTATTTTAATGAAATGATATTTCATGGTACTTTTTTACTTCTTAACACATTGGCGGACACGCTGTCATTTTATACACGTATTTCTATGGAGTAAATGACTTCATATGCAGTCATGACCGCGAATGTGTTAAGCATTCCCTGTACCCAACTGATTTAATTTGTGCTTAATTGTTAATCGCACCAACAATCATAATTTCGATGGTATTTTGATAGCTCAACGATTATTGGCAATTTTAAGTATTAGTCTAGATTAATATGTATTTATTTCCAAAAAATTATTTGTGATTGAATATTTTCACAGCCAACCTAATACGATTTCACGTATTTTGTGTTGCAAATAATGTTTGGCTTGAATCACCACTAACTAACAAATTAAAGCAGTTAGGTATAGGGAAGACTTAAAAAATTAAAAAGTACCATAAAATAATATTTCATTACAATACTAAAATACAGAGTGTTCCATTTAAGAAAACTCTCCATTTAAGAAAATACTCATTCCGAGTTTCGACCAACCCTGTAGACTAAAATGAAAAATTTAACTATACCAATACTTCTTAACAATAGTAGACTATACTAGAAATCATTTAAATATAAATTGAGTTAATTATGTCAAACTACTACAATCCTACAGGGTGTGAATATTGCTCCGAAATTAATTAGAAAACGAAATTATCTTTTAACCTACCCTGTATAATATTACAAAACCTTATATTTTAAGAAAGAAAAAATGGAGGTGAATCCAAAAATGTAAAAATGTACAGGGTGCCGTATTTAAAGAAACGAAGTTACAATAAACTTCCAGTATAACCGGAACTAGCAAAGAGACCAAATTATTTTCATTAAATATGTAGTTCACACCTTAAAACCCATGTATTCCAATTTTTATGATTTTCTTTCTTATAGTTCTCGAGATATTTCTATTTGGCCCTTTATCTGCCTCACCCTGTATTATATCTTTTGTGCATCTACTTTGAACTTCAGCTTCAACTTAATTATGAAATAGTAGTAGAAATAAGTAGGCGGTTCTATGCAACCGCCAGCTGGGTATCTCATTTACAGCTAGAATACTTAAGTGCTATGTTTTCTCCACCTTGCTTTATAGTGTTGAAGCCTGGACAATGACAGAAGCAACACAAAAAGTAACAGGTGTTACTGAAAAATGCTCAGAATATCCTACATGGGCCATACGACAGATGCGGAAGTCTTGCGAATGATGAATAATGAAAGAGAGCTTATGCTTATAATTAATGTTGCCCAAATGCAAGACCAAGACGAGATTTAGACAGTCTTGGTCTTGATCTTGCGCCAGTACACCTGGTCTTGGTCTTCGTCTTGGTATTGCGCTCCCGGTATTGGTCTTGGTCTTGCAGTAAGAGTCTTGCAAGTCTGGCAGTTGCCGCAGAGAGGTACATTTTAAGCTTGAATATGACAGCCTTAGTAATGACTAGCCAAATTAATAAATATCTAAACAACTGACACCGGGTGAGGTTTGAACCCACGATCTAAGTGATACCTGCCTATGTTCTAACTAACTAAAGTTAAAACTACCTCTTAAAATCCACAATAGCAATAGATAGCTTTAGAGCAATAAATAAATCATCAGTTTGTAAGAAAAATTTCAACACCACTTATTTGGGAAACGAAGCATTTGTAAAGTAAACGTTTATGAAGCAAACTGTCATTACTTTTTTGTGCAGAATTAGGTACTCATTAAAGTTTGCCATACTTATTTAAAAACATCCTGTATTGATGAAAAACATGGCTAGTTAAAAAAGTACCTAACTTTTTTATTTTGATTGGTACAATGACAATAATTGACCTGTCATATTTATAAAGAATAAGATAACATATTAAAAAAATCACTTAAATTGGACCACAGCTTTAGGAAATTTGAGACATTAAAAATGACCCGTTTTTAAGATGGTGTGTTAATTTCTTGGGGAAGTGTATATAGTTAAAATAATATTTCGGTATTTTGTTCACACGATATCCGGCATCTGTACTTTTGTCTCGTATCATTATCTTATGAAACTTTTAAATAGTTTTGTTTTCTAACAAAACTGTTTTTAATAAATAACAAAATTTCAAATTTTGTTTAGCCGAGTGACCTCATAGCACAGTCCACATAAACAATACATAATAGTCTTACCATAATATGTATACCGATAAAATTTCTGGTGTTTGGATTCCTAGAAAATTAATAACGAAAAAAATGAATTACTTATATACTTATTAAGTATATCTTCTATTAGTTAAGGTGACACAATTTTTAAAAAAATTGTATACGATATTCGATATTACTGTATGGGAAACAGGAATGTTATGTTATGGTTAGAAGACGACTATTCTCAAAACCTGGACAATTAGTTTCCGAGCTGCTGGGAAAGTATTTACAAAATATTTTATTTTTACGTTATAATAATGACCTCTTAGTACATGTTAAATGTGTCAAGTGTTTTTTAATGGATATTTTAATTCGCTATATATATTTCTGGTATTGTTTGTAATGCGCATAAATCCAATTTTCAAAATTTTTTTTACAAATTTTTTTGTTTCTCATAGACTATCTAAGGTTATAGCTGAACTTATATACTCCCTAAAACGACCCTCAGTTCTAACTGCAAGGCGCAAGAGTCTCGCAGGCTTAGTCTTGTTATTGCTTAAGTCTTGCACGGTAGGTCTTGGTCTTGGTCTTGCTAAAATTAGGCGGACTTGGTCTTGGTTTTGGTCTTGCGAAAACGCAAGAACAAGACCAAGACTGCAAAACCAAGACCGATTTTGGACAACACTACTTATAGTAAAGAACAGAGAACACAATATTTTGGTCAAATCATAAGAAATCAAAAGTATAAACTGCTCCAACTTATAATCGAAGGCAAAATCAAGAGCCAAAGGACTGCAGGAAAGCAGGAAGAAGACTGTTGGCCTAAAAACCTACGACAATGGACGAATATGACCTCCATAGAAATATTCAGGCGGCTGCAAATAAAATTAAACGCATAAGGCACCGTAAGATGAAGAGTGGAAATAAAATTCTTTGGACTTAACTGTCCAGCTATGAAAACCTCGGTAAAAAAGTGAGGGATCAAGTACAAAAAGCAAACGGAGTAGCAGGATGCCGTAATACCACTACACAGCGAGACCCACATATTAACACTGAGGAAAAGTCAAGAAATTATAAAGCCAGTGTAAGATGAATCATGACATATGTGTATCAGAAACAAGACCTGATACAGCCACAACCAATGACGTATAATAAGTAGACTCCGATTACTTTAAAAAGCAGGAGCAATATGATTACTTCGCCGAGGTAATTTTGTTTATTATTTTCGTACGAAGTATGAGAAATCATTAACTAACTTGACACGATCGAAGAATTTTTAAAACTCTTGTAAGTTATTCTTGAAATGTATGTAGAATTCTAAATAATTTATCCTATATTTTTAATGTATGATATTTTATCTCCTGTATACAACTTTTCTTAATAATTATTATTATGAAAGCGAAATAAAAGTCTCACGTATCCACAATAATTATGATGAAGATATAGAAGATAAAAGGACGACGGATTTATATACGAGGAATAGATCAAAATCGGAATGATTCATTTGCCTTAACTTTTAGAGACGTAGAAGAGACTATAAGAACTTTCGACGGAAAAGACGATTATCACATAGGAAAATGGATCGCTGAGTTTGAAGAAATTTCCAATCTAATGGGATGGAATGATTTGCAAATGCTAATTTTTGTTAAAGGATCGCTAAAAGGAATAGCTAAACTGTATATACAGTCAGAGATAGAAGTTAATAGCTGGAAGCTCTTGAAGAAAAAACTGACAACAGAGTTTGAGAACAAAATAAGTAGTGCCGAAATACACAAAATGCTGATGAATAGAAGGAAGAAACAAGGTAAAAGCGTACAGGAGTACTAAAAATGAGAGAAATCGGTAGCAGAGGAAACATCGAAAATAAAGTTATCATGCAATATATAATTGAGGGAATTATGGACGACCCTGCTAACAAAGTAATACTATATGTATTACTACTATATAAGAATTAATTAAAAAACTAACGACGCAAAAGTCAGTTAAAACCGAGACGCATAAACAGACGTGGACGAACGAGGAAGTAAGACGAGATGAAAGAAGAGCGCCTCAAAGTAGGTATAAAAAGGAAGAAAAATGTTTCAATTGGAAGTCAGGGACACAGATCGAAAGATTGTCCTGACAGAGCCAAAGGAGTGAAATGTTTTAAATGCCATCAGTTCGGACATATCTCTTCTAGATGCAATGACAGAGAAGAGGAACCATCAATTTCTTCACATGTAAATGTTATTAACTTGGGGTATAAAAACTCGGTAACATTGAACGTTGGAAAATTATCACTACGTTCATTATTGGATACAGGAGGTGAAATCAGTTCAGTACGAGAGGATATTTTTGAAAATAATTTTGAAAAAATATATTCTTTCACAAAACGTATTAGATTTAAGTGGATTAGGAGGTACGAGAGTAAAAATTAAAAAAAATTTTAAAAAGTTTAAAAAACTATTTAAATGGAATTCATTTTTTTCGAATCCTGAGAAAACTAATAAGTATTTTTGAAAAGTTTAAAAGAATAAAAAACTACGTTCTTACCGAGGGCCGAAAGTCCCTGAAAACTTCCATAATGTTTATTTTAATAAGTTACAGGGGTGAAGAACTAAGAGAAAATATAGTGTGATGTTTAATTTCAAATAAGTATCTCATTCAGAAAAAACTTTTTATTTATTCTAAGGGACTTTCGGCCTTCGAAAATAATTTAGTCTTTCATTCTGCGTTTAAATTTTTTAAAAATATTTTTTAGTTTTTTCAGGATTCGAAAAAAATGGACACCATGTCTGTGGAGATATTTTCCAAATCGAACATTCACTATCTTTTTCATACAACGCACTGAGTCGAATAGAATAATATGGTGACAAGACAGTGACAATTTTAAATAATTGACAATGCATCGAGAATATTTTGGGTTGTTGATTAAATAATATTGATAGTGTATTTGATAAATAATTGATTTAAAACGTGAACTTAATAAAAAGTTATTTACTGTTTATTATTTGTGGAAGATCCAAGCAGAGAATACACCAGGATATGTTCTGTGATCCAAGTATTTTGTTGTTAAAGATGTTCATAATTCTAAGAGTTCCATAGTAACAATATATTATTGAAAAATCACTTTATCACCTTTCCTCTTTTCTCGATTGAGTACTAGTTTTTGTTGTACAATATATAAATTATTACAATCACTGAATACATAGTTAGTGATAAAATTATCATATTAATTAACTGAATTAATAATTTAAGCAATTATACAAGTAACAGTTATCCAAGAATATTCAAAAGCCATCCCTTTAAAATTAATGATGACATTTTCAAGTAATGTTTACATATCCATACCAGTGATAATTTTATTACACGTAATTTGCGTGTAAGGACAGAAAAAGTAGGGATAGCCGTAGAATATTTGCGCTTACACTCTTAATTAAAACTGTAAAGTTCAGTACACCAATAATAATTATTGTGGCTCAATCCCATATAAGCATAATATTTAAACATATTTTTTTATAAAAATTCAAAAACTAAAATTATACCCATAAACATTTGCTCTCTGACTATATTGTTAAAACGAATTGAAGCATACGGTATTTTAGGTCATCCTTTATATTTAAGTGCTTTTTTATTTTTCTGCTCTACCACATGGTTCATAGTAATTTTGCAACGTTTTTCTTCAAAGTTTATTTCGCTATTATTAGTTAAACTGGTTGGGATGGTGAAAAGAAAACGAGGAGCCGATGATGAAACATCGAGGTAATCTTCAGATTTTTTCGTAATATGAGAGCTTAAGGGATAAATATGGTTTTATATTATGTAGACAGATATTAGTTGGTTAGATTGAATCTGTGATTTAAAAATTCATATGTGTTTTTATACTTTACGGTATTTTTGTTCCTAGATGATTCGAATGATTAAAGACCAACAAAGTATTCTATTAGGTGGATTAAATAATAGCTTTAGACAGTGAATATAAAGAGACCAAAATTCTAAATAAACCAGGGCATTTAGAACAAAAAATACCAGAATAAATTGAGTTTTAAATACAACACTTATTAGGCGAGCGGCAGCAAACCCTAAAGTTACCCACAAAAATCAACTTTAAGGTGAATGACCAATGTTGGTCATTCTTCATGTTTTCGAGGTCGTTGAATCCAAATGTGAAGAGTATTTTTATCTATAAGTGGGGAACATGTTCAAAAATTAAATTTTAGGCAAAAATGCGAAAAATCAGTTTTGATGATTCTTTAAATTTACCACGCCATATCATTGGTCGCTGTAACTATTTCCTTTTGAAAATTTTACGGTGTCATCTTTGAAGTATTTAGATAACAATGGTATTTGTCTAACATGTTTGGATGAATTAAAAGAGGAGTTGTTAATTTTTAAACATTTTGTCGTCAGATTTAGTCAGTTTCATGTTTACTTAAAAAAGTTAAGTAACAAACTTTTTAGTTTATAATTTTAATTAAAACGGCATTAAAGCAAAAGTGATGAAGTCCAAATATGCAATAGAAAAAAAGTTATGTGACTTTATTGACGAGTAGTACTCCCCTCCCTCCCAAAAAAGCTTATCTCTCGAGATACCGACTACGGTGTGATGAATGGATAATTTTGAACATATTTTATGTCTTTGTTGGTGCTGAAAACGCAAATTCGGTACATTTTGAATTTTACGTGGGGGATTCTCAAAATCGCAATTTTACCCTAAAAATAAAAAAAATGTAATCACGTTTTTTTGCGTTTAACTACTCGCTACAACTCTGTTCCGTTTTAATATTTTTTTCTGAAATTTCTATAATATAAATTTCTTGCCTTTTTAAAGACAATGAGACTTGTTTCAATATTTCCCTCTTATTATAATAAAAGCTGTTTTTATAAATGTTTTTAAGTAAAAGGTGCAGATTCCTGAATTGTAAAGTTTAATCGTAAAAGTTAAGTGACAAAATTTGAAATTTAGCTTTTTAATCAAGTTTTTGTTAAAATAAAGAGTACAAAGAACAAAATTTTTTATAGAAAAAAATGGTGCAACTTTTAATTAACAAAACGTGATTTCATTTTTTTTATTTTTAGGGTCAAATTGCGATTTGGACAATGTTCCCCCATCTAAAATTCTAAATAAACCTTATTTTCGTTTTCAGCACCATCAAAAACATAAAGTATAATCAAAGTTAGCCATTCACCACCACCTTGGTCAGTATCTAGAGAAGTAAGCGTTTTTTTTTTGAGGAGTGTCACTCGTCTATAAAATCACGTATTTTCCTGTTGCATATTTTGTCTTGAAATTTTCCAGAAAACTTCTTCATAAGTCACGTTTTAATGTTGTGTTGATTAAAATGTAAAACTGAAAAGTTTGTTATCCAACTTCTTTAAATAAACATGAAACTAACGAAATCTGACGAATTTTTTTTTTTAAATCAACAACTTTTTTTTAATTTGTATAACCATCTCGGACGTATCTCATTGTTATCTAAATTCTTCAAAGAAGACACAGCAGAAGTTTCAAAAGGAAATATTTATAGCGACCAAACACTCAACGAAAAAGGTACGTAATATCAATAAAAATGTTAATTCAGACAACAAACGCAATACTTAAAATTTGTCCAATTCTTGGTTTTATTGGGACAACAAAACGATGTTCATCAATTCATTATTTTCGTTCGTTGAGCTAATGTATTGCCTTTATTGAATGGATGAACATTCATTATGTATACCATAATATCACTTTATTGGTATTACGAACTCTGTTCACTGAGTCAACAAACACTATTTATTGAAACAACAACGTCGTTAATTGACCGACGAAGACTATTCGTTGTGTCAATAACAGTGTTATTTCTCCTAACGTATTTCGTTTATTTCTACAATTATTTCCGTTTATTGTTACAATTAATTCCGTTCACTCCCACAATAAATACGGTTTTTCTTACAAGCAATAATTCTATTCATTTTTACAATCAGTTTCGTTCATGCCTACTATGAAATGAACGTATTTTATTTTAATAATTACTAAATGCAATTGCCCAATGTACGAGTATGATATTAATTGATTAATAATAATTTTTAAATCCCCCTTTTTTGTCCTTAACCTAAAGGACTTTACACTGTGTGATTTTTCATATGATTTCACTTATACAGTGTATTGGAATAAGTGTTACACTCCCCCCACCCCTTATTAACTTATTTATTTTTAGCACATAAGCAAAACGCAAAATAATCAAAGTATATTATAACATCAATGTTTCGAACTTTACACGATCTCTCTTCAGGTGACAGGCGCGGCGTAACTTTGATTTTTTTTAATGGGAAAGTACGTCATGTGACAGCTTATTTAAAAGCGTTTGAAATAGTGATTCCAAAAATGTATAACACTTTAATCCTTTGTGAGAGCGCAGGTGCAAAATTTCGATCGAATTCTTTTTAAACGCATTCATTTTTTTTGAATTCTGAGAAAACTAATAAGTATTTTTGAAAAATTTAAACGCAGAATAAAACATTACATTATTACCGAGGGCAGAAAGTCCCTTAGAATAAACAAAAATTTTCTGTTGAATGGTATGCCTATTTGAAATTAAAAATCGTACTAAATTTTCTCTTTTTCTTCCCTGTGACTTATCAAAATAATCATTATAGAGGTTCTCAGGGACTTCAGACCCTCGATAATACTGTAATATTTTATTTTGCATTTAAATTTTCAAAAATAATAATTAGTTTTCTCAGGATTCGAAAATAATTAATACATTTAAAAAGAATTCGACCGAAATTTCACGATAATAGACACACAAAAACTTCCTTCTACTACGGACTACACTTGAAAACGAAATGCAATTATTATTCGGCACTTCGGTAACACAGAGAAGCTAGGGGTATCAAGATAAGGAAAAGCCGTTAACTTTCAAATGGTCAAGCAAAACATTTATTGTCTCAACAACTACGATTATTGTCGCAATGCACGCATTGATTGTGGGTATTAAATGCAGTAGTAGATTGATTAATGCATTCGTTGTCACAACAATCAATTTACATCTATTCAATAATCATATATTACTCTATATTAACAACATTTGTACATTGTTTTAATGAAATCTGCACGTTGTCACGATAAACCAAGGTAATTGCTTGTCATCTACGAAATCAAGAAAATGAGTTGCTGCCAGAATTAACAGTATTTATTAAATATACGAAACTGTTATTGGCTGAATAAATTGAGTGTTATTGATTAATATACTCTAGTTATTCTCACAATTATTATTCAATCATTGTGACAATAACCAAATACATTCGTCAATGTTTAAAAGTTCGTTGAAACAACAAATTAAATTGTTGTGACAACGAAATACTATTCAGTAATCACTGTTAATCAATATTACGAACTAAATTTTTTTGAGTGAAGATTCAGCGAGGTAAATATGAAAAATCATCAAAATTTATTTTTCGCATTTTTGCATCAAATTTGATTTTTGAACATGCTCCACCAATTCTAGATTAAAATAAACTTCATATTCGGATTCAGCGACCTCGAAAACAGAAAGAATGACCAACTTTTGCCATTCACCTCTCAGGTCACTTTTTCGATTTCCAAGCCTCAAATTAGAGGTGTGCCGCTCGCCTATATCGACTTACAGTTTTTTGCATTGTGTTCAGGATGATGTCAGGAAAATAGTTTGCAATAGAAAAATGGGTGGAAATGCATAAGTGCATTTACAGTGCATAAAATCATAAAATGTAACCAAAAATGCATAAAAATATCAAAATTATTAGTATATTAAGGGCCAATTTTTTTAGTCCTGGGTTTTTTGGTCGCTAAACATAAATACGTCATTAAATCCGACACCCGGAGTACATCCAGCACACGTCATCTGAAATATCGAAGGTTTTCGGAACAAAATTATTGCAAAGATATTATTTGGAGATTTTTGGGGTCCCTGAACATGAATACATCAAAATAACGTAGCACCGGAACACTTCATACCCACGTTCACTGCTAAGGTATGTCATTTTCTGGATTTTCGATGATTTTCGGCACTAAATTAATGAAATATATTTACTCGGGGGGCTATTGGAGTTGCTGAACAGGAATTTGCCATCAGAACCGACCCCCAGAGTATCTAGTGGGCAGAGTCTTCAGAATTCCAAATATCGCTTTATCTTTTAGAACAAGTCGAACTTACACTCAAATGAGCAGCAAGCATGGTCAGAATCCAGAATGATCTTTCAAGACCAGACAGGGTGATGAACTATCGTATCTTTTATTTAACCTTTAACAAATCTGTGCAAGTTATCGGATATACCGATGTCATAGACATCAGAACTAGGTCCACAGATTTTATGATCTATGTATTTCGTTCATTAAGAGCCTCTCTACACTGATAATGAGATTAAATATAACTGCCCAAAAAATTAAATATATTTGTTAAGCTGTTAACGGACCAGACGGAATACAATCAGAATCTCTTAAACTTCTTGATTATGAATCTTTACGAATACTATGCAAAATCTTCAATAATATCTATGACACAGGCAATATCCCAAAAGATTGGCTAGTTTCAGAATTTATTGCCTTACCAAAGAAACAGGGAGCAAAAAGTGCGGAGAATATAGGCTAATAAGTCTAATAAGCCATACATTAAAATTTTTCTTAAAATTACACATCGTAGAATATACACCCGTGTTGAGCTGCCCCCCCCCCACTTGCAAAAATTAAAAAACAAATAGCCCTGATTTATGAGCTATTTATGAGCTCTCATATTCCGCAAACTAAAATTTTTGAGCTCGTTCCACTGAGCAGGAATTTGATACTTTAGTGGGGGGGGGCTGAGTCAGCCCCCCCCCACTACTTAAAAATAGGAATATTGAATCGGTTTTTGCGGCCGAATTACGAGCTATTTATGAGCTCTTGAAATTATATAGTTTCGATTTTTGAGCTCATCCCCTTCACCCCCAAACAACCCTTTAATTGATTTAACTTAAGAGAAAAATGCTGAGAAAACTTAAAATATATCGTATTGCGGATATAATTCCTATAGCTTATATACTCTAAGAATAAACTATTAAATCACGTGCATTTCGATTATTGAGCTACAACCCCTTCGCAAGAAAACCACCCTATCTTCCCGGCTTAAGAGAAAGTTGTACTTAAAATGCATTAAACTAATTATTTGGCGACTATATATCATTGAATAATTTATAAGCTTCCAAATTACGCGCATTTAGATCAGTAAATTGCAATTTATTTTGTATAGTGCAGTCACTGAAGGTAAAAATCAACGATTACCTTCAATTTCGGTGAACCTTCATCGATTTTCACGAAAATTGATCAGTGGTTAGAGGATACGTCAAGAAACAAAGGTGACATGGTACCACCTTGCGCCTTTACCCTGAAGGTGGATACCGCCCCTTCTCGTGGGTGAAAATTATTTTATTAAAAATAACTGCACAAATCAATAAAAGAACAAATTAAAAGCAAAATTTATTATATAAAGTTAATAAAATAAGCCAATACTTTTTAAGTTATTAAAGATCAAAGATTTGAATTATTCGTGAAAAAAATGCATGTTATGAAGCGGTTTTTCGTAAATCACTGAAAAACTGTAAGTTTTTACAAAAAAAAGTTAATAGTAGTTTAATTCGTATAGCTTATATTCTAAGAATAAACTCTTAAATCACGCGTCTTTCGATTATAGAGCTACAACCCCTTCGCAAGAAAACTATCCCATATTCCCGACTTAAGATAGTTGTATTTAAAATAATTTAAATAAATTATTTGGCGACCAGATATCGTTTAATAATTTATGAGCTCGCAAAATATACGCATCTCAATTATTGAATTGCCATTTTCTTTCTATAGTGCAGTCACTGAAGGTAAAAATCAACTATGACCTTCGATTTCGGTAAATCTCCATTCATTTTCACGAAAATTAGTGTGCGGATTTTGATGCTATCAACTTTTTCTGGAGCTCATTTTTGATAGGTATTTCTAAGTACTTTGACAAGTATTTAGTACCTAAGTGTTATAAAATGCATCTCTTTCCCGTTATTTAAGCTTGAATCCTTAGATTTGAATAATCGCAGAAACAATATACATTTAATTACCAATAACTTACTTTAAATCAACATTAAAAGGTTTTTCAAGTAAGCAATTTATTATATTTTTTATTAGCTTGAATTTTAGTGATGAACACTTTTTTGTAAAAACTTACAGTTTTTGAGTTATTTATGAAAAATCGCTCTAAAGGCCTGGCTGAAAGACTTCGGTCGATGGCCTTTTGGTACATTGTATCAATAAAGTATGTCTCTCTCTCTTTCTCTCTCGCTTTAAAGCATGCATTTTCTTTCACAAAAATTAAAATATTTGGTCTTTAATAACTCAAAAAGTATTGATTTATTTTAATCACATTATATAACAAATTTTGCTTACAATTTGTTCCTCTCTCGATTTGTGGGGTTATTTTTAATAAAGTAATTTTCACCCCCGAGAAGGGGTGACATATACCCCAGGTTAAAACCCCAAGTTGTTATTGTTAATTCGTGAAAATGAATGGAGATTTACCGAAATCGAAGGTCATAGTTGATTTTTACCTTCACTGACTGCACTATAGAAAGAAAATGGCAATTCAATAATTGAGATGCGTATATTTTGCAAGCTCATAAATTATTAAACGATATGTAGTCGCCAAATAATTAATTTAAATTATTTTAAGTACAACTCTCTTAAGCCGGGAATATTGGATTGTTTTCTTACGAAGGGGTTGTAGCTCTATTATCGAAATACGCGTGATTTAAGAGTTTATTCTTAGAATATAAGCTATTCGAATCATAGGCGTAACCAGGGGGGTTTTGGGGGTTGTAACTCCCCATTGGGATGTACTTTGAGCTCTATACGCTTAACACCATAGCCCTCAAAGACCTTCCAGTAGTTGTAACCCCCCCTTTCAGGTAGTTGTAACCCCCCTTAGGATCATCCTGGTTACGCCTATGATACGAATTAAACTACTATTAAGTTTTTTGTAAAAACTTACAGTTTGTCAGTGATTTACGAAAAACCGCTTCATAACATGAATTTTTTTACGAATAATTAAAATCTTTGATCTTTAAAAACTTAAAAAGTATTGACTTATTTTATTAACTTTATATAATAAATTTTGCTTTTAATTTGTTCTTTTATTGATTTGTGCAGTTATTTTTAATAAAATAATTTTCACCCCCGAGAAGGGGCGGTATCCACCCTCAGGGTAAAGGCGCAAGGTGGTACCATGTCACCTTTGTTTCTTGACGTATCCTCTAACCACTGATCAATTTTCGTGAAAATCGATGAAGGTTCACCGAAATTGAAGGTAATCGTTGATTTTTACCTTCAGTGACTGCACTATACAAAATAAATTGCAATTTACTGATCTAAATGCGCGTAATTTGGAAGCTTATAAATTATTCAATGATATATAGTCGCCAAATAATTAGTTTAATGCATTTTAAGTACAACTTTCTCTTAAGCCGGGAAGATAGGGTGGTTTTCTTGCGAAGGGGTTGTAGCTCAATAATCGAAATGCACGTGATTTAATAGTTTATTCTTAGAGTATATAAGCTATAGGAATTATATCCGCAATACGATATATTTTAAGTTTTCTCAGCATTTTTCTCTTAAGTTAAATCAATTAAAGGGTTGTTTGGGGGTGAAGGGGATGAGCTCAAAAATCGAAACTATATAATTTCAAGAGCTCATAAATAGCTCGTAATTCTGCCGCAAAAACCGATTCAATATTCCTATTTTTAAGTAGTGGGGGGGGCTGACCCCCACTAAAGTATCAAATTCCTGCTCAGTGGAACGAGCTCAAAAATTTTAGTTTGCGGAATATGAGAGCTCATAAATAGCTCATAAATCAGGGCTATTTGTTTTTTGATTTTGGCAAGTGGGGGGGGGGGCAGCTCAACACGGGTGAATATACAAGCTATGCGAAGAGGGAATACAAGACACACAGTTTGAATTCTTGGAAGACGTAGGAACCAGAGATTCACTATTTAGTCTACAGGTTTTATTTCAAAGATAGAGATGTGACTTACGATATTTACACCTGATTTGTGGACTACCAAAAAGCATTTGGTACAGTTTAACACCGAAGAATGATGGATGTTCTAACAAAAGCCCAAATGGATGATAAAGACCGACGTATAATACCAAAATTTATACTGGATCCAATCAGCCACAATAAGAACGAATCTTGGAGGTGAACCAACGGAAGCGATACAGATTCTACGAGGCGTTAGACAAGGTTGTATACTTTCACCTATATTATTTAACCTATGTATATTCAGAGGAAATATTTAGTGAAGCCTTGGAAAATTACGAACATGGAATACTTCTAAATGGAGGACGTCTAAACAACATCCGCTATGCAGACGACACCGTTATGTTTGCAGACAGTTTTAACAGTTTACAGCAACTAATATACAAAGTAAATGAAGCAAGTGAAAGATTTGGACTTCAATATCAAAAACTAAATTTATGATCATCAGCAAAAATAAGATTAGAGACGCCCAACTACGTATCAGTAATACACCAGTGGACCGAGTAAAACAGTATAACTATCTTGGAACAATAGTAAACGAACAATGGGATCACTCACAAGAAATAAAATGTAGAATAGAGAAGGCTAGGAGTGCATGCAATAACATGGCCAAACTCTTAGCCACAACCTTAATCTGGAGATAAAAATAAGGCTCCTACGATGTTATATCTTCTCAATGCTGTATTACGGAGTTGAATCCTGGACACTCACTGAAACAATGGAGAAAAAACTTGAAGCCTTCGAGATGTGGCTATACAGGCGAATCCTAAGAATATCATGGACGGACAAGATAACCAACAAGACCGTATTACAAAGAGTGGACAAAGAAAGAGAGGTGATGTATACCATTAGAAGAAGAAAGTTACATAATGAGAAACGGAACTAAACAGAGATTACTGAAGGTAATCCTTCAAGGTAAAGTATTCGGAAAGCGAGGAATTGGGAGAAGAAGAATATCATGGTTAAAGAACCTGAGGAAATGGTTCTCCACAACAACAACTAATCTATTTAAAGCATCAGTTAATAAAATAATTATTGCCAGAATGATCGCCAAGATTCGAAACAAATAGGCACTAAAAGAAGAAGAAGCTGTTAAACTGCTTAAGCGTTTTGAGCGCAAAATCTTAAAAAGAATATATGGAGGAATAAACGAGCAAGGATTGGATGAACATGACGTTGTAATATTCATTAAGGAAGCACAAGCACTTAGCCGACGTCAGTTGACCAGGATGATTGTTTGAGATTTCGTGTAGGGATTCTTCATGTTCCCGGAAGGTATCAGGAAGCCTCGGCTTTAAGCCTTTACAATATTACAATTTAAGAATTCTAAATATAACCACTGTTTGGTTTTGAGGCTATTTTGCAAGTACGTGAGTTCACTGATGATGGACTGATAAGTCCGAAAACGTTCATTCTAAACATGCAGTTCGTTTGGCTTTTTAAGATTTTTAATAAAATTATATTATACCTACTACTAAGGAGTTTCTTTACTTTGATGTTCTAGTTATTTATTTATTTAGCGTATGGCTTAAGTATATCACAGAATATATTTAGATTTATGCATTATACAATGCATCACAAACAGATGTCCAATTGTTTTATATATTCGATTGACCCTTCGGTTGCCATTACAAAGTCTATAGGGTCGCCTGTGTATGCTCTGCGTGGGCAGTCCTGAACAATGTGACTGATCGTCTGTCTTGCAGCGCCGCAGTCACAAGAAGGCGAGGGGAGTTTACCCCATCTGTGGAGGGAGTCGGCGCATCTTCCACAGTTTGTTCGAATTCGATTAAGGGCTGCCCAAATCTTACGGGGACGTTCAAATTCGCCAGGTTTCCCTATGATGTCCGGTAGACTATGGTAATGCGGATCTGTCCTACTTTCCCAATCTTCTCTCCATCGGGTATTTAAGTCAAAGTTGGATTGCTGCAGCGCTTGAGCAGATTGTAGAGGGGGTAACCTGGATCGGAGACGGTTTCCAAGAATATCGGGGATGTCGTTGTGGACTAGAAGCTGGCGACTGTCCATTATTTTATTATATTCTTTAACCAATGCATGTTCGCGGCGTAGGTTGGGTGGTGCTATATTACTAAGGGTAGGTAGCCACATTGAAGGGGTGGGCTTAATTGTGCCTGTTATCATACGCATAGTACGGTTTAGTTGGGTGTCGACCAGGTGGGTATGCCTGCTATTTAGCCACACTGGAGCACAGTATTCTGCCACCGGATATATCAGGCCAAGAGCAGAGGATCTTAATGTTGATGCTGTGGACCCCCATGTAGTGCCGCAGAGTTTCTGTATTATATTGTTGCGTGTTTCTAGTTTTTAGCTACCTTTGTCTCGTGCCAACTCAAAATTTAATACTTTTCCCATCTTTTTCGTTATCTTGTCAGTTTTTAGCGCACTTGTCACTGTAGATATTCGGCAACAGTTATTCTCTATTTATAGAGTCGAAAAATGTAATAACGCAGATACCAATTTTGCGGTTAGTTAAAATTTTGTTGTTTAAAATTAATGAAAATAATATATCCCGAAATATTTTATTTTATGGTATTCGCAAAATCCTATTACTCGTTTTAATGAAATACATTGTATGATGTTTAATAACTTGTCATAGCTTTACGAGATTTTATTATCTATGAACAGATTGATATTCAAACAACTTTTGCAGACCTCGTTGTCGTTTCATGGTTTATTAAAATGAATGAATTGTGTATAAAATTTTGATAAATTATAATATCTATCACTCATTCCTCAATTAGATGGTATATTAACCTTTAACTACCCGCGCATCAAGTTATAACATAACTACACGCGTGGCGTACTTTGTACGCCACAAGAAAATACACTTAAAAACAGCGGATTTGTTTAATTTTGTTTGAAAAAATACACTTAGTTGTTTGTTATAAACCTTATTCGGCATCAGTGAATACTTGGAGTTCCTTTTCAGTAAGCCAATTGGGATTTATAACTGGAATCATGGAAAAACTGGATTCCATGATAAATAAAATTACTAATAAAAATTTTTTTTAAATGTGATTTTTTACAGGAGAAAAAGTATTGTTTACAAAGAAATAGCTATTTGTATAACAAGGGAGGAAAGTGTAACTTTTCCTCCCGAGAATGAAGTTTACTGCCCGACGCGTAGCGGAGGGCAGTAATTATTCAAGGGAGGAAAAGGCACTTTACTCCCATGTTATACATATGGGTTTTCCACCTTCCTCAAATAACAAGTAATTTTTTCATTTTTACTTAATTTATTTATGTAACTAACCAACAAAATTTATTAGAACTAAAACAACAAGTAGGTACAATATAACTGTCAACTGTCAAATATAAGTCAAATTATTAATGTAAACATTGTTAAATCAAAATAACAATTTACTGTTTTTTACCATTCTGCAAAATACAGGATTTTTTATAAATAAACGTTAAAATGTATAGATACTTCGTAATAGAAAATAGATATTATACAGGGCGTCAATAAGTTATATTTCATGAATGAAATACCGTGACGTCATTTTTACTTTTCCTCCCTAGGGAGGAAAAATATTTTCCTCCCTAGGGAGGAAAAGTACAACTTTGCTCCCTACAATCAGGTCCGGAAAAGTATACTTTCGGTAGAGGTAGGTGGAAAAATATATTTTTTGCCATAATGACTAAAAAACAATTAAAATATGTACTTATATTACGACTTATAATAATATAAGTCCACCACCGGAAACAACAAATAATAAAATGTAAATTACGATCTTTCCAGAACGCCGATTATAACGAAACTAAAACCAAATTGTAAAGCACATTCCAGTGATAGGTTAGAAAAATAAGCAAGGTCAAAAATTAAATTTTTAAATATATTTCCAGTAGAATTCTTATATCTGGCGTACAAAGTACGCCAGCGCGTGTAGTTAAAGGTTAAATCGATTTATTCAGGTGTTTTAGTGCTAAATGCCCTGGTTTATAGGACTGAAAATATAAACTCGTGTGTTTTCTTGTATAAAAAATATTATTAAGAAATAATCGAGTACTATCTACTAGGTACCAGTTGACCAACCAATTACTTATTGAAGTTATAAAATAAAAATGGTTCATATAGCTGAAAAATATCGTATTGAAATGTTACCGATGATCGGTTACAAGTAAATGAAGACATGGTTCTAAGTACATAAATATGTGCCATTTTCCATTTACATATCATATATTATGGGGGGTTTACGAGGGGGTTTATAAATATGTGTAATTTTTCATTTACATTATTATGAGGAGCTACGCGGTTTTGGGGTAACTGAATACGACTACGCCAACACAACCGACCCCTGAAGCACCTGGTGCCCAGTTTCACTGCTAAGGCACGTCATGTGGAGGTTCGAGGGTTATCGATAGCAGATTGATGCAAACAGATCCATCATCATCATCATAAGTGGCTCGACAAACCGTTGTGTATCTTGGCCTGCTCACAAAGAAGTCGCCACACCTGTCGATTCTTGGCAACTTCCCTCCATCTTCTGACCCCTAGAATGCAAACAGATTACATTGAGGATTTTGGAGTCGCTGAACATGAATACGCCGCCAGAACCGACACCCGGAGTACCTAGTGCCCAGTGTCACTGCTAAGGCACGTCATCTGGAGGTTCGAGGTTATTGGTACTAAATTGATGCAAATAGATTACATACTTGGACGTTTTTGGAGTCGTTGAACAAGAATACGCCATTAGAACCGACACCCGCAGCGCCTGGAGTCTAGATTCAAGTCATTTTCTGAAGTTTCGAGGGATTTCGGCACTAAATTGATGCAAACATACTAAACTAGGGGTTTTTGAAGTTGCTGAACACGAATATGCTATCAGAACTGACCCCCCGGAGCACCTGGTGCCCACAGTTACTGCTAAGGCATATTATCTTATGGAGTTTAGGGGTTTTTGGGCACCAGGTGCATCGGGAATCTGTTCTGATGGCTACAGTTGTTCAGCGACCCTAAAAACCCCCCAGTAATCTGTTTGCATCAATTTAGTGCGGAAATCCCTCGAAACCTCGGATGACGCGCTTTAGCAGTGAACCTGAGTACTAGGTGCTCCAGTGGTCGGTTCTAATGGCGTATTCGTCTTTAACGGCACCAAGAATCCTCAGGTGAGTAACACAATTTGGCCCTTATTACACTTATTTTGACATGTTTATGCACTTTTGGATGCATTTTGTGCACTTTAAAGTACAACTATGCGTTTCAACCCGTTTTTCTATTGTTGACATTTTTCCTGATATCATCCTGAATATAATGCAAAAAGTTTTAAGTTTCTAGGCGGTATATTTAATAATCGATTTATTTTACGCTAAATGCGCTGGTCTATTATTAGACTTAGTGCAGTCACTGAATGTTTTCACCTCCGATTTGTTGAACCTTCATCGATTTTCATGAAAACTGGTGAGTATTTAGAGAATAACACACCAAGAAACAATAGTGACATGATGCTAACTTGTGCTTTTAACTTGGGGGTGGATGCCAAAATTTTATTCAAATTAGCCCCTTAAATCTGTAGAGAGACAAATTCTAAGCAAAATTTGTTATATCAAGTTATTAAAATAAATCAATAGGTACTGCTTGAGTTATTAAAATTCAAAAAATTTTATTTTCGTGAAAAAAAAAATGCATGGTTTAAAGTGTTTTCATAAATACTTAACTCAATATGTTTTTATAAAAAGTTTTTTCCGCAAATCGCCAGGAAATTTTGACATTCCTGTCAAAATTTCTTGAAGAAAAAGTCAGGACTTCCTTACTGTAAGGAAATGTCATTTCCTTACTGTAAGGAAATGATATTTCCGTACAGTTGTTAGTGTTCTACATAAATGATAGAAAAGTTTGACAATTCAACCTCAATACGTTTCCATAGTAACCCAAGTAATTTTATTAGGAATTTCAAAGCACCATTTATTTGGGAATAAAATTATTGCGTTTTTTTTAAATCAATCAATATCTGTCGAATTTTAAACGATTTGCGGAAAAATAGTATGTTTACCTCGTAGGAAAAGCCACATTCCTGGACTCTGTGTTGCTAAGTCTCGGCTTGCGCCTCGACTTAGCAATCTTCACAGTCGTCCAGGAATGTTAAGCTTTTCCTACCCGGTAAACAATGTACTATTACTGTCAAAATTGAAGCTAATAAAAACAATAAAGTCAATCCTCCGAAAACCTTTTAGTTACCTAATTGAATGTATAGATTTTTTTGGCGAGTACTCAAATTAATATTTAAGCTTAAATAAGGGGAAAACTGTGCGTTTTATAAAATATGCTTATGTAACACTTATCAAAGTACTCAGGAACACCTATCAAGTGAGTTCCAAGAAATTGACGGAGTCAAAATTAAGCAAGTTATACTGAAAATAAGAGGACCACTTCGATTTTCTTTCTAAAAAGTGAAAATCAAACATACGTCATTTCTACAAAAAATCAAATTTATAGTAATCATTTAAAATACCTCAAACATTTTCATCGGCGTAGAATTCAAATTAAAAAAAAATATGATTTAAAAAGATCAGAATTTTTCAACTTTTCGTAAATTTCATTTTCTCTTGAAACCTAATAACGCAAAAAATTGTGAAGGAAGAAATTTGAGTTTTTTCTTAACAAATTTTTTATTTGTTTTTTATTTTTGTTGGATAAAAAATAACCGAGATAAAATTGTTTAAAGCATAAATTGGACTGGAAAAACCATCTAATCGGTGCCCTTTAATTTTTATTTAAAAAAAATGAGGAATTTTAAATAATATTACGATTTTATACCCTTAAAATTACCTTTTAAATGACCTGATATCGTAAAAAATTAACGAAGTTATTTTAGAAAAACAATACCATTTTTTTGCATAAATTTTTAGAGCATAAATTTTTAAAAAAATTTTACCATACATTTTGATATCAACTACTTCTGGAGCTGACTTGATAGGTATTTCTGACATGATGTGTTTAACAAGTATAATATTAATAATAATAATATCGTATGGCATTTTTGCCGGGGAGATCCTTTCGGACAGTTCCGGCGCCATTTACATCTTTAACCCTGTTTCAAGTAACTAGTGCCGATGTACACTAGCCCAGGGAAACCGACGGCTTTACGTACTCCCTGAGGCACGGTGAGACGTCTCGTGTCATTATTGGAAATGAAAATGGTTTGTCTTTGGCGGGGCTCGAACCCACGTGCACTGGCGTATGAGACCAGCGAATATGCCGTTACTCCACGGCCGCTCAATAAGTATATTAATGTTATCAAATGCATCGTTTTCCCTTTATTTGAGCTCGAATACTTAAATTTGAGTACTTGCCGAAAACAAAAATACATTCAATTACCTAAACTAACTTTAAAATTTAAAATTAACATCAAAAGATTTTTCAAATAAAAAATATATTTTTTTAGATTTTAGTTTTTGAGTTATTTATAAAAAACGGCTTTACACCATGCATATTTTCACGAATAATTAAAATCTTTGACCTTTATTAACTCAAAAAGTATTGATTTATTTTAATATTTGCAAGTGAAATTGGAAGTAGCGTAGTGACAAGAAACATGGCATAACATGTATTATGTGTCGTCGTACTTGCTTGCAAAGTTTCATAAGTATCGTCTTTTTGGTTTCAAGGGTATTTACTTGGTTCCATACTTTATCCTAACCCTGTATAAATTGATATTATCTAAGATGTTGTGGACATTAAAAATGTAATGCTATAACTTAACAGCAACTTTATAATATGTTATTTTTATTTAGTACTATCCAGATTTGCGGATCACTCCTTTTATACTCTTTTTTATATAGTTATCACGGCTATTGAAAAATTTCATTTCGGGTTATGGGTTAAAACTAATGGCTAATAACTCATAGTTTGTGCTCTCGCCAGCACTGTGATGATTGCTTTATGAAGCACTTTTCATATTGTATATGAGCCATATTTCCATTTTCCACCTTTTTTAGCAGCTCGTTGTTGCTGAATCTAAAATAGAAGAACGTTAATAAAACCCCGAATCCTAAAAGTAATTTTATTCTCCCTTGTAGTTCATTGTCGCACCCCGGGGAAAAGAAATCCGAAACAACAAACAAAAGAGATGCAATAAAAGTTAGGCTATTCCTTCAAAATACCTACAATTTACAGAACTATTTCCTTATTTGAAATTTTATTCGAATGTTGGACTATAAAACACCGGCTATATGCGGAAAATGCCATAAAAGTGTTATATGTCTTCAATCAATAAGTTTTAACGAGGTTTTCTTTGAAATTTTATTTCCCTGTCCGACAAACACTTACAGGGAAATATCTACGTTTTCAAATATTTTGATTATGTGAATTTGGGTATATCGCTTAACTGGACGCCGACATAAAATGCTAAAAGAATTTTTCACAACATAACTTTCAAGCATAAAGTGATAAAGGGACAATAAAAATGTTAACAATATTACTTGGAAAGATCCCGATTTCAATAAAAATAAATATAACATAACTTGGGGTTAAATATATCGGGCGTTGGAAATTTTTATTTATCAAAGAGCTTAACAGATTTAAAACCTAAAAGTACGTACAATATATTTGTATATTTGATGATATTTTATTCATATTTGGGGATTTTTTTACTTTTCAGAATAGTTTTGTCTATTATATTTTAAAACTATTTTTTTTTATTGTTATTTATAAGTAAAGATAATATACTTAGTGTTGTGGAGTTTCCTATACAGTGGAACCCCGTTAACTCGGATTAATCGGGACTGACGCCGATCCGGGTTATCGAAAATCCGGGTTAGCCGGAGAATATGGTAAAAATTAATAAAATACGGTATACTTACAGATAGTTGGCGTATTCCATGACGTTTTTTCTATCTATCCAGCCAACCTTGACTCGCAGTGAAATTTGGTTCACAATCAGGCAATATTTTATTCAGCTTGAGTGCTGATTCTTGAATAATTGGTCCAGACACTGGTAAACCGCGTTCCGCACAAAACCACACATACAAAGCATCGTCGAGAGTTCCATTTTTGGCTTTATTAGCTTTGCACCGATTGTCCAAACTGTCTTTTGTTATCATTTTGAAACAAAATTCTTCGATTTTAGTTCTATTTTTCTTCCAATCCGATACTGTAGATGTACCGACACCATATGATGCTGCAATTGTTTTTAAAGATTCGCCTTTATCAATTCTACCTAATGCTTCTAGTTTCGTTTCCATTGTCACTACATTTTTACGTTATGTTGCCATTACGTAGACAAAAAAACACGCAAACACAAAATCTGAATTGATTTACGAACGATTACAGAACGGAAGCGAACAATACGACTGTACTACACACAATACGGTCTCAATCGCAACGATGTTCTTCTTCTTTAAGTACCGTGCCCAAATTTTTAGGCGTGGGTAGCTTCCATAACAATTTGCCGATATCGTTCTCGATCTTGTGCGGCATGTAACAATTGATCTGCTGATAAGCCAGTCCATTGACGAAGGTTTCGGAGCCATGAATATTTCTTTCGACCAATTCCCCTTTTTCTGTCGATCTTTCCATTGAGTATTAACTGCAGCATCCTGTATCTGCTACCTCTCATTAGATGCCCCAGATATTCAAGTTTTCTCTTTTTGTTACGATGTTATGTTATTTAATAACAGTGAAGACCATTGTTTAAAAACGAATTTTTTAATAGTCTTTTAGTCTTTTTTAAACAATGCTAAGACAGTTTGAAATAAATAAAAGATACTACAGGTGCCTGTTGTTTTCGATAACACGACAATGAATGTCGTGTGGCATGAGTCATTTTTACTATCGTATATGTAGTTCAAATTACACAAATACCCATTATCTCTCAAATATTATATTACATACATTTTTATTGTTGAAATGTTTGTCTGATAAAAATCAGTCCGGGTTAGCCGGACTTCCGGGTTATCGGGGGCCGACTTATCGGGGTTCCACTGTATTTTAAATAATAGTATGTTAAGATAGGAAGGAATAAAATGTATGCCGCACTGACCTCGTTGGGCATACTCGCAAAATTGATTAGGATTAGGTTGGTACGAATGACTTTGAATTTATAACATATCTTCTTCGAAATTATGCTGTATGGAGAGGATCGGATGAATTTGAAGTGAACCTAGGCGATCCGTTATCCACGGTGCTTTCTAACTCTACGGTATTGGAAACAAAAATCAGAAATAGCCGAGTTAAAATGACTGATGCCATCTTTAACAATGAACATCGATGTCTGGCCTTCGCTGATTGTCTTACTATTCTAATGAAAGCAAAAAAAGAATTAAGAAATGTTATGAATAGATTAGGAAAAAGGTAAAATATTTTGATTTAGAAATAAACCAGGAAAACTCCTACCTATGTACTTAATACTCGGATATACAGAGTAAAAAAGAGTTTGAGTTATAGTTTTATATTAAATAAGGCAATGGAATATAACTTCGAGGGAGTGGCCCGTTTTACGTATCTGGGGGTATTATAGACGAGAAAGGTCAGTATAATATAAGAACTGAATTCCAGATTGGCAAAGGGAAAATAGGGTGGGGAAACTAGGGGTAAATAGGTAAAACAATGGGGAAAATAGGGTAACTGAGGTGAACTGAGTAGCTGTAAATCCGATACAGCCAGTTTCAAGTTCGGAAAAAGGAGGATGGATAGAGCAGTAATATCTATATAAAAAGCGATAAATTCTTGTATTTTGGTTGCTTTTTTGGAAGCCATCTCTTAGAAAACAGTTGCATATAATTGGCTTATTGTACGTCTTGTGTTAAGATAGCTATTTTTATTACGTTTAAGTTAAGAGGAAGCACTGGGACTCGTATATCCCGTTGCGGAGTACTAGTAGTACACAATCAAGACCACGCCAACGTACTCATTACCAGCACTAACCTAGATAGCCCCCTCACCCACTCCTGCCCTCCACTCCCACGTTGGTGTCACCAACAGAGGTATAAGTAGGTTTCGTTCAAAAAACAATCCTCTACATTCTGCAAGAATTCAAATTTAAAGGAATTCCAAGATATCCGATCGTTGACGAGAAATTTGGGAGAAGAATCCATTACTTGGCACTTGAAATATGCCATGTATTATAAGCTAGCCAGAGGGTTTCGACCAACCAAGACGAATTTGGGCCACGAATAAAACCAAATTGTGGCAGGTGTTCTGACTCACTTTTCAAATGGGAAAAATACCCTTTCCAAATTGCGATTGCGGTGCGAAAAGGGCGGTTAAATAGGGCTTCTCATTCACAGTCATTTGTTTTGAGCTCTTGCACAGATTATACAACATATGACAGAAGCTCGAAACAAATGACAATCGATGAAAAGCCCTATAAGTAGTTGATGAAAGTTCAATCAGATCCTACAATAGCAATCCGCCCGATTTCATAGTGGCCACCAAAAGGCAAATTGAATATATTATTTCGCACCCCCAGTAATATAAGGGCTCAACTCAAAATTTGTGTTAACTGTGATTTTGAATGATATGGGCACAAAATGAAATTAAATACCCGTTAGCGTTGACAGAGGGAGAAAAAGAACATGAATTGTTCAGTAAATATATTTATGCCTCTCTCTTACTTTACCCGGCTATCTCTGGTTTTTACTGCTGCAAGGAAGCAATCAGTAACATGTCTTTCTCTGACGAAAATCCTGGTTAGTGTGTGTTTTAATATTTTGTATTAATATAGAATAGTTTTTAGTTGAGCCGTTATATTACGCCAAATATAATAAGTAAATGGGTCTAATTCATAATAGATCTTTACTTTGCATAAACAGTGGCAGGGTATTAATAATATAAGGGATCAAACTTAAACAGTTCCTTGTCTCTGTTAAAGTGCAACCGATATATTAAACAATTGTGCATTTAATGATAGAAGTATATGTATAATTTGGACCACATATATTGCACATATAAAGGTTCAAATTTAGATATGAGGCCATCTCAGATTTTGCCTTTTACAAAAATGGCGGGGATTTAAAATGGCGACTATACATTGTGACTAATAGCACGATAACTTTTGAATGAGACTTCAGATTTCAACCAAATTTGGTATATAGGTTCTTTGTTTGATGTATAAGATCAAGGTATTGAACCGGAAAAATCGGTTTACCACAAGTTGTGTTTTTCCTGGTTTTTATGTAAAAATATGCTGTTTTTTTCAATTCCTTCACTCTGTATGTATTAATGTGTCAAAAAGTTAATACCACCATTGAAAAGTGCATAAAAATATTTTTTAGGAAAAACATTTTCGTTATGTTAATTACCATTTAATAAATGACTATCTTCACATGTACATAATATATGCGGCAGATTCGTGCAAATATTATAAGAATTATTGTGCATTTAGTGGTAGAAGCATATAATTTGGATTACATATACTACACATAATATAAAGGTTCAAATTTAGATACGATGTCATCTCAGTTTTTGTTCCTTTTACGTTAATGGCGTGCATTTAAAATGGCGACTATACATATGTGACTAATAGCACGACAACTTTTGAACTAAACGTCATATTTCAACCAAATTTAGTATATATGGGTTCTTTTTTTGATGGATAATATCGAGGTCTTGAACCGGTTTACCAGAATTTGTGTTTTTACATGTAATAATATGTTGTTTCTTTTTCAATTCTTTCACCCTGCATATATAAATTTTTCAAAAAGGTAATGACGCCATTAAAAAGAGTGTAAATATTTTTTTTAGGAAATATTTTAAACTGTTCAGTTGTGTTAATTACCATTTAATAAATGCATAACCTATGTTCACATGGACCTCTGAGTGGCAGATTCATTTTGAATGCCAGCCATTTTTGTAAAAGAGTAAATCTGAGATGGCCTCATGTCTAAATTTGAATCCTTGTATGTGTAGTATGTGTGGTCCAAATTATATGCTTTTACCATTAAATGCACAATAATTCTTATATTATTATTTGCACGAATTTGCCGCACATAGGTACCTACATATGAAGATAGGTTATGCATGTATTAAATGGTAATTAATATAACTAAAGAATCCAAAATACCCCTAAAAAATATATTTATACTCCTTTCAATGACGTTATTACCTTTTTGAAAAATTTATATATACAGGGTGAAAGAATTGAAAAATAAACAACATATTTTTACTTAAACAAAAAACAGTAAAAACACAAATTCTGGTAAACTGATTCTTCCGGTTCAAGACCTCGATATTATTCATAAAAAAAAAGAACCTATGACATCATATGACACATATGTATTTTCGCCATTTTGAATGCCCGCCATTTTTGTAAAAGGAACAAAAACTGAGATGGCCTCGTATCTAAATTTGAACCTCTATATCGCACACCTAGTTCAATAGTGCCACAAGTGCAAAACACAATATTCTCGAGAAATGAGCAAAACGTTCTCTAGCAAACGCGTTATGTCCTGTAAATAATTTATTTTGAGAATGACTGGCTTAGAAATTACAATTTAGGTAGCATATTATACAGTTATTCGCTGGATCTTATTACAATTTATTAAAAATAAAACGTTATTATGATTTTGATAGTTATGGCGATATTGTATTGTGAAGAAAGTCATTTATAAAACGATACCTAGGAGATACGGCGGCAATATAATGAAAAAAGCAATTGATTTTTGCAGTTGTGGCGGTATTGAAGTACGTCGGTTGTATTGTGGCAGTGTATATTATCGCCACATCTCCCAGTTATGGCCATATTACATTTTCAAAACCTCCAAAAACCCTACAGTGAAATACCGAAGTAACTTACTTTATACTTATCCAAAACAATATTTTAGTTTAGACTGTATTGAATTAGATAGGCCATTATATACGCAATATTTTACAGCCTTAACCCAAAATTCGAATTTTTGCAGTTGTGGCACAATTGAACTAGGTGTGCGATATGTGTAGTATATGTGGTCCAAATTATGTGCTTCTACCAATAAATGCACAATAATTTTTATAATATTTGCACGAATCTGCCGCATATAGGTACATGTGAAGATACGTTTTGCACTTAATAAATGGTAATTAACATAACTAAAAAGTTAAAAATATTTCCTAAAAAATATTTTTACGCTCTTTTTAATGGCCGTGTTAACTATTTGAAAAAATAATACATACAGGGTGAAATAATTGAAAAATAACAACATATTTTTACATATAAACCAGAAAAAACACAAATTCTGGTAAACTGATTCTTCCGGTTCAAGACCTCGATATTATTCATCAAAAAAAGAACCTATATATCAAATTTGGTTGAAATCTGAAGTCTCCTTCAAAAGTTATCGTACTATTAGACTAACTTGAAAGTATTTTTTTCAATTACATGTAATTAATGGAATTTATTTATATTAATTTTTTTTCTCATCGCTATTTATAGTGCAATTATCAGATAAAAAATCTGCCAAATTTTCCATTGATAACTTAAATAATAAGCATGTTTTTTGAAAACATACGGGTGCGATGTGTGAACTAAATTTTATTTGTAATAATTTGTAAAAACTCAACTTTGATGTAGCCATACGCTAAATAAATGAAAACACAAAAACAAATAAAAACAAAGAAATAAAATATTTACTAACACTGTCCTAAATGTTGCCTCTTCTCTGTTCCGACACTTCCACCAATTGAGTAATTACTAACCTCCAACGTCTTTCCAGCATCTCGAGAATAATCAATCAATTAGAAGGATCTCCTAAGATACAGTTAAGTGCCCTAACTCGAGCTTCTATCTTAGCTTTGCTTAAGTGTAAATTGGGTTTTTTCCATCACGATTAGAATTAGCATCATTATTTTCAGAGAGTGCTCAACAATTCGCTGTAATCTCGACCGACCACATACTATGTGCTAACTCCCTTAGAAATTTAAGCAGAGACGGACTTTCACTTAATGTTCACGATACATTGATCCAAAGTCTGTTGTCAGGAATTTGACAAATGATGGAAAATGAAATAACTAAACTTTACATTCAAGTTTAGTAAAATTTTAGGCCAAAGATTGATTAGATTCCAAGAAAATTTGTTTTATTATGCAAACTTCTCTTTGTTTATTTATAAGGGTCTATAGATAGATAGACCTTATATTTATGGTGAGTGTTTGACATTTGTTTTCTATCATTTCGATATTCTTTCTGCACACGTCTAGTTTGCATTTCGGCGCAGATGTTTGAATTTCATTTTTTCCTGCAATCGTCCTCGTTTGTTTCTTCGTGGTGCTATCCATTTCTAGATCTTTAAGGATATCCTTTCCTCATTCATATGTTGCAGATATCCATTCAATTCCAACTTCTTTTTAGCTAAGTTGTCCAGTATTGTATTCTTCACCTTAACTTTTTCCCTAATAGTTTTCTTCCTTGGATTGCTCAGTAAAATTAAACTCAGTGTATCATTTCGGTTTTGAAGTTTTTGTGACATTTAGTTTGGTTTATAATATAATGAAGTGAAGAGAATAGGGCTAGAGATAAACCAGCACGAAACAAAATACATGACGTTAGGGAAGGACAAAACAACAACTCAGAAATATCTAATAGCACATAACCATAAATTTTAAACTGCATCCACCTTTAGCTACTTCGGGGTAACAATAGGAAAAACCGGAAAAGAGAGAATAGACTTGAGAGAATAGAGTTTTCTGAAAGGCCAAAAACATATGGAATAAAATAAATCTACTGAGAAGCAATACTCTGAGTAGAAGAACAAAAATGAACCTGCATAATACGACCTGGTATTACATATGAGCTGGAAACAATGACGGCTAATAAGAAAGAGGAAGATAGCCCTCTGAAATTTGGAAGAAAAGTAATAAGAACGATACTGGGTGACAATGTAACAAGAGTGGGAGAAATTAGAATGGAAACATGTCAAAATTGAAGAATTAAAGAGAGAAAATATAGTCAGATACAACCTCTTCGTTTAGAATGGATAGGACATATACAGAGACGCCCACACTCAGATCGGTTGTGAAGAATTACTAACTGGACGGTACCCCGTCAAAATAGCCCCGTCAAAAAAGCTCCGACAAAATAGCCCCGACATAATATCCCGCACACAAAATAGCTCCGACAAAATAGCCTGCAGACAAAATCGCCGCGGAATAATAGCCCGCCGACAAAATAGCCCCGACAAAATAGCCCCGACAAAATAGCCCCGAAAAAAAAAGCTCCCTTCAGAATTCATCATGAAATAATTCCTTAAAAATACATTTTTTCGGAAATGGTAATTATCCTCTATTCAGATGTTTATCTTAACCACATTAAACAAAAATTGTCTTTTCAGAAAACTCGAGTCCTGTCTTTCCTGCCTCTTGGAAGTTTGAACAATAAAGTTAAGCAAAAATCAATGTTAATTTATGATATAAACATTTTTTTCTGTTTTCGGGGAACAGTAAAATGCATTTTAAATTAAATAAATTAAATACATTCTTCCTTTTTGTCAAATAATTTAAATTAAAAAAAAAGTTTTTGGACACCTTGTATAAATAATTATGTAATTGTTTATAAGAGGCTGTTTTAGCCGGGGCTATTTTAGCCGGGGCTGTTTTGACCGGGGCTATTTTGTGTGCGGGCTATTTTGTCGGGGCTATTTTGTGTGCGGGCTATTTTGTCGAGGCTATTTTGTGTTGAAGCTATTTTGACGGGGCTTTTTTGACGGGGCTGTTTTGACCGGGCTATTTTGACGGGTCACGAACTGGACACTATTATGGCCCAGGTGTAGAAGTAGATGGCTGGAAGACGTAGAAAAAGACAATGAATGTTAAATTATTGTAAACTATTTTATAAAAATCATAATTATCAGTATATGAGCATCCTGGAGGGAAACCAGTCTAGACTTCTAAAGTCCGCTGATGTTCCCCCAATCTCTTCTTTATTTTCCATAGGAACTGCCTACAGAAGGCGTGACGCAAATTCCAGTATAATTATTGACTCTTGCCTTACAACTACATAGTCTATTAATGATTTCTGATAAAGAACTGGTTTTGTATATGTATATGTATGTATCTCCTTACATCTAAAGAAACCATTACACATTCTTCACGAATAATAGGTCACATAGGTCAATCAGTTTCTTTTCATTATAATTCAAGAGATTTTCCCGATATGGGCCTTCTGCTTAACATGCCCTATCAAGTCCCCTCGACGTTGGCGAAACTGTCTCTGTTTGGAGCTATTCTAAATAGTTGTTCGGCTTTCTTGACTCCTGTCCACTCTATGATATTCTTCAACCAAGAGGCCTGCTTTCTACCAATTCCTCTGCGCCCTTCGATTTTACCCATCATAATAAGTTGAAGAATATTGTATCGGTCTCCCCTTACTACGTGTCCAAAATAGGCTACCTTTCTATATTTGATATTATCAAGCAGTCTATTCTGGGTCTACTATTTTGTTATTATCTTTTCTTCCACTTCTTGCATTAAGGAATCCCATGAATATAACTTTTTTATAACTACTTTTTTGTTTCTTGTCCAATTTATTCGAACTGATCTTTTTCTTTTCCTTTATGATCATCAGTGGAAGCATATATACTCATATTCTTCTTCTGAACGTATGCTTCTATTATTTTGTTTCCTTGACAGTTTCGTTATTTTTCTTTAATTTATTAGTACCGTCGTCGTTACGTCCATTTTTCGTTGTTTTATTTCCATAAAAACTTCTTGTTTGTGGTATTGTTTATACTCTGTACGTGTCCCTTTTCGCTAATATCTAATTTAATGTTTAAAAATAGACCTGCTAAAACCAAATGATGGGTATAGAATCAAAACGTGCTTTCTCCTAAATTTTTATTTGTCACAAAACGCTAAAAACTTGTAAAAAACAAGTCCTTAAAATTTAAGTTTCATATTATAGAATTTGCCAATAGAAATTGGTATTACATACTTAATGAAATACAACTCTCACAGATAATTAAATAATTAGATTTTTTGTTTGGAGAAAGCGAGTTTTGAAGCATACTTTTGGAGAAAGCAAGTTTTGAAATAAACTGATTTGGAGAAAGGAAGTTTTGGAACAAATTTATTTGGAGAAAGCAAGTTTTGAAACCATTCCTTGTTTTGAAGATGAAGTTTTACAACTTTTGTTTTTTTTTGCTTATCTTAATACAATCACAGTAATCAGTTATTGTTTGGTGTTAAGGTAGATTTCGAGTGCCCTGAAACTATAGTGAAATTATTTAGATATATCTGGCGATTGTAGCATGTAGCCTGATCTGGTAGCTTTGGCGAAGGCTAGTTTTTCTGACAATCGAATGATAATAGAATACTTTTGCTTCTCTCTTTCAGTAAGTCATAACAAGTGCCAGACTGTAATTTGTATACCCTTTTCTAAGTCAAGAAAAGAATTATGCAAATAATTATTACTAAAGTTGATAGCTAATTACAGTAAAAAAACACTGACATTGCATTAGACAAATAGAGTGATTATTTCTGAATAAGTCCCCTCCACCCACTTTAAAAACCTCCTATTGGTAGTTCGGAGAAAGATATGTTTTATGCAGAACTGTCATAGGAGAAAGACCAGTTTGATTCAAAAATTTTTAACATTTAATTTATATTGGATAAACCTAATTTGAGTCAAACTAGTTTTTGAATCGTATAGGGTTCAACAAGCAGATTCAGAAAATATATACAACCCAATTTCGATCATGGATGGAGAAAGCTAGTTTTGATTTTATACCCCTCAATTTACATATGACATTATATTACAATTTCACCTTCGGTATACTGTTAATTATAGTAGCATTAGTAGTATAGATGTTGCAGTTCAAGTTGATTATCCAGTTTGAGTTGACTTTTCCTAGTTCGAGTCGACTCGAACGGCTGGTTTTAGTAAAAGTTGATTATAAACATAAAATGAAGATTTTTATTCAACATTTACTAGTAAAAGTAGACTCCAACTAGTTAAAGTATACTCTTCCCAATGCCATTTAGTAAAAGTTGATTGTGATTCACACAAACAACCGATTCTAGGAATTAAATCCGTATCGTCGCCCCCGTTAGGTAAATTATTCCAGTTCGATTTTTTTGCGCAAACTTACACAAAAAGAAGTTCTTATAACGAATCCACAGGGTGTCAGGTGCTACCGTAATCGAAAAATTGGTTAAACAATTTTTTTAAACAAATTCACAAAAAAAAATTCACTTTGAACATTTTTTTTACATCATTAATTTGGGTCATTCGGAGCAAAAGAGGTCTTTTGTGATTTTTCTGTAAAATTTATTGTTCTCGAGTTGTACGCGATTTAAAATTTAAAAAATGCGAAATGACCATTTTTAAGGCTTAATAACTCGATTAAAAACTATTATTATGAAAGTCAGAAAGTCACCAAATCAAATTTTAACGACCCCCCTACAAGGTACTGAAGAAATATTTGTCATTATTGTATTACTAAGCTGTTATTTTTAATTATTAACAGTGAGCGCTAGGGGCGTATTGAGGCGGCTGTCAATGTGAGTGCGACTGAGATGCACAATTGGACGGTCGGAATGGAGGATTTTACTCGCACTCACATTGACGGCCGCCTCAATACGCTTTTAGCGCTCATTGTTGATAATTAAAAATAACAGCTTAGTAATAAAATAATGACAAATATTTCTTCAGTACCTTGTAGGGGGGTCGTTAAAATTTGATTTGGGGACTTTCTGACTTTCATAATAATAGTTTTTAATCGAGTTATTAAGCCTTAAAAATGGTCATTTCGCATTTTTTAAATTTTAAATCGCGTATAACTCGAAAACTATCAATTATAGGGAAAAATGACAAGAGACCTTTTTTGCTCGGAATGACCAAGATAATCTAAAAAAAATTGTCTGGAGTGAAATACTTAGTTATTTATAAAACAGTTTATAAAAGAGTTTCATAAATATTTTGTCTACCAAAAAACCAATAAAAAAACTGCAACTCTTCGTCACTGGAATACATTCCTATTTCAAAATTTTTTAGAACTTTGACATTTAAAAATTCAAACTTCTCTCAAACCACAGAACTGTCAAAACTTTTTTTGTAATTTATTGCTCACATGTCATCACCATGACAAGGCGAAAGTTAAGGATATTTGATTATATGAAAGTGTGCTAAAAAACAGTGCGAAAAAGTAAATCACATTTAAAATACATTATTACTTCAGGCACACTTTAAACCCCTCATGTACTGCTATCTATATTTACAATTTTCACACAATAAAAACTTATACGTAATATGAGGTAGAGTAGATAATAATTATTTTTGTGAATTTGGTTAACAAAAATTGGTTAAACAATTTTTCGACCGCGGTTCCGCCTCACACTGTGTATTTGTTATAAGGATGTATTTGTTTGAGTAAGTTTGTGCAAAAAAATCGAATCAGAATAATTTATCTAACGGGGGCGACGTTAAAGCCTGGACTAATAAGTAGTTGAAACGGTCAAAACAAAAAGACGCACACTCATCAAAAATGCACGTGAGATTAAACTCGTATAAATTGTATAATCTACTTTTACTAACAAGAGTTAGGAAGAGTCAACTTCAACTAGTAAAAGTTGATTTAAATTTTTCAAATCAACTTTTACTGCTCGTTTCAGTTGGAGTTGACTCGAACTAGGAAAAGTCAACTCTAACTAAGAATCAACTTGAACTGTAACATAGATAAATACATATATAGACATGACTCTGTCTGTTTTTTCAATGTGCCTCTAGTAAGTTGTCGTTCCATCGTTTTCGTGGTATTCCCACTGATCGTCTTCCTATTGGGGAACCGTCTCTCGCCGTCCTGACTACCCTATTTGTTGTCATTCGGTTTATGTGGTCATTCCATTCTATTCTTCTGTTTCTTACCCGGTTATTAATGTTAGCCACCTTGCATCTTCGTCGTATATCTGTACTTCTAGCTCTGTCTTGTAGAGTCTTACCATCGATTTTTCGATGGAGATAAATACATAAAAATACATATTATGGAGATAAAGTTCCAGACATAGAAATAAAAGAAGGACAGGAGTCACAGATGCAGTTGAAAGAATAGCCATCGCTAAATGGGCTTGGCTCATTGTTACCAGATTGACGGATGATAGATGGACCATAAAGATTCTGGAATAGCGACCAAGACAAAAGGCACATCGAAGCAAAGGACGACCGTCGACTAGATGGAAGGATGACATAAAGCCTCCTCCTCCTCCTCCTCAGTCGTTTCCTCATTGCTTAGTGTCGTGATTCTCTATAATACGAGCCACCATCTCTTTCCATGGGCTTCTGTCCTGAGCTTCCCTCATGGATTCAGAGAAAGTTTTTCCACTGGCTTTCTGTACTTGATCCGTCCATCGAGTAGGTGAGCGACCTCTACTTCTGCGCCCTTTAACGTTTCCCGAAATTATAAGTCTCTCAAGATTATCATCCCTTCTTCTTGCAATATGGCCGAAAAATTTTAAGACGGTGGAGAGGCAAATAGAGGAAAGTCGAATCTGAATTTTAAGCTCTTGGAGGATTGAGTGATTTGTTCTATGTTCCGTCCATGAGATCCGAAGCATTCTTCTCCAGCACCACATTTCAAAGGCGTCAATACTATTTCTGTCGTCCGATTTCATTGTTCATGTTTCGGATCCGTAATTAAATATGGGAAAAATTAAGGCACCTACTAATCTTATTTTGGTGTTCTTCGACAAGGAGCGAACTTTCCAGATTTTCGATAATCGACTCATAGCGTTTTTGGCCATGCCTATTCTCCTACGTATTTCTGTTTCACAAGATCCTGTGTTACTGATGTAGGATCCTAGATAACTGAACTCGTTAACCACTTCAAACTGGTCTAAGACTCCTGTTGTCTGTAGTGATATAAAGCGCATCACCATAAATTGGATGCAAGAAGATCAAGACAGAGATAGGTGGAAAATATTACGGAAGGGCTACGTTCAGCAGTGAACAAATATGAGCTAATTGGTTATGATCAGTAGTAGGTATGAAATTATCAGCAGTAATTACACGAGAGCTCTAAAATTATCGATTTGTATCCCGAGTGACAGTTTGACATTTTCATTATGTCTCACGAGGGCAAAATAAATCGATAATTCGAGCTCGAGAATAATTCGGTAAGATTGTTTCATAAATAAAACTCTCTTTTTAAATCATTTTAATTAATCTTTTATTGATATCTTCGCCTGAATATTTGCTAAATTTTGTGTTTTCTGACAAGTTGTAAAATTGTCGTTAATGTCACTTAATGTATTTTTGCGTAGCAACATAGGGCATCTGACGTAAAATACTTGACGACGGGAAATTATCAAAAGTTGTCGGGTATAATATCACAAGAGAGTGAGAATAAATTGACAATATTGCTACAGTTTTTCGAAAATTTGTTGTCTGGCTATTGCCCAATGACAACAAATTTGAGGAAAAACAAAGCATTATTTTCTTATTTATTCTTAATGTCGTGTGATATTCGTAAGCTTATTTTTTAATACTTACATATAAAATTCATGTCTTTGTATAAAAACAGTCTAATGTGACACACATTTTTCAACTTGTCAAAGTGAAAAGCACATTTTAGCAAATATTTAGATGGAGATATTAATAAAATATTAGTTAATTTATTTATAAATACAGTTTTGTTCATGAAATAATCTTACCGAAGTAAATCAAGCGCTTAAATATGCCTATTTGTGTTCTCCTCGTGACAATTTGACATTAAATGCAGAACTAAAAGTATATTATCGATATTTTCTTAAATGTGACAGTTGTCAAAACTAGGAAACTGGTGGCAATTAAACAAAAACAATCTACTCAAAAAAATATATCCCTAATTTTCTACAGTAGATTATTCCCAGTATAATTTTAATCTGATTGGACAGAATTATACACGTGATTAAAAATCTTACTATAAGATTGGAAGTTATATTGGAAGTTCTACACCAATTATTTGTATATATAATTTTAAATTAGACATTATAAACGTCAGTAAAAAATACAGATATGTGACGTTAAATGTGTTTTTGATCGTTTGAACTATTCATAGAAAATTTGTACTTTTACAAAATGGTTTTATTTTCAATAGTAAACCTTCTTTCCTTTCCTTCAAAAACTGTATCAAACTCCAATCTCAACAAACTGGTATATATTATTAAAACGACATATGATAAATGTCATTAGAGTATAAATCTTCTTCTTTACGTGCCATCTCCGCGACGAAGGTTGGCAATCATCATTGCTATTCTCACTTTCGACACTACAGCCCGAAAGAGTTCAGTTGAGCTGCATCCAAACCATTCTCTGAGATTTCTCAGCCAGGACATTTTTCTCCTACCTATGCTGCGCCTTCCTTGAATCTTTCCCTGCATGATTAATTTTAGGAGTTCATATCTGTCACCACGTGTTATACAGTGAGCACGTAAAGGTTGGAATTAATTCATTTTCTCGAGAACGGACAACATTGGACAAAAATCCCGAAACTGGTCAATTTTTATTTTTAAATTACGACTTTTTGGTATATATATCATACTAGTGACGTCACCCATCTGGGCGTGATGACGTCATCGATGATTTCTTTAAATGAGAATGGGGGTCGTGCGATAGCTCATTTGAAAGGTAATTCAATCGTCTATTCAGTAGTATAAATATTAATATAATTATTTATACAGGGTGCCTAAAAAAAAATTTTTTTGCATTAAATTTATTGACATAAAAAGAAGAATGTATGTAATTTATTTAATTCAAAATACATTTTACTGCTCTCAGAAAACAGAAAAAAATGTTTATTTGAAAAATAATAATCATCGCTTTTCGCTTAAATTAAATGTTCAAAATGTCAAGAGGCAGGTGGGTGGCTGCATTAATATTGAATTTAAGCAAAAAACAATATTTATTTGTTAAATAAACATTTTTTTCTGTTTTCTGAGAGCAGTAAAATGTATTTTGAATTAAATAAATTACATATAAATTCTTTTTTTATGTCAATAAATTTAATTCAAAATAAGTTTTTTTATACACCCTATATAAATAATTATCTTAATGTTTTTACTACTGAGTAGAGAAATAAATTACCTTTCAAATGAGCTATAACACGATAACTATTCTCATTTAAAAAATTTATCGATGACGTCATCACATGACGATCAAAATGAATTTATTCCAACCTTTACGTGCTCACTGTATGACCCAAGTATTGAAGTTTTCTTATTTTGATGGAATCCAGTATCTCCCTGCTGTTCTGTATTCTCCTTAGTACTTCCTCATTGGTTATTCTGTCTGTCCAGGAGATTCTCAGCATTCTTCGATACGTCCACATCTCAAATGCTTCCAATCTATTGAGGCTTTGTTTATTGAGAGTCCATGTCTCCACACCATACAAAATAAGAGAAAATACATAACATTTTAGTACTCGCTTTCTAAGATCTAGGCTGAGGTCTCTACTACACAATATTTGTTTCATATTAGTGAATGCACTTCTAGCCTTTTCTATTCTAATTCGGATTTCTTTGGTATAATCGTTTGTTTCACTAATGTTCGTCCCTAAATAGTTATAATTCTGAACTCGTTCTATCGTCTTATTATTTACGTGTAGATTGATGTTTCTAATATTTTTCTTTGATATAACCATGAATTTCGTTTTCTTTATGTTTAGTGACAGACCAAATTCTTCACTTGTTGCAACAACCTTATTTAAAATTCTTTGTAGATCTGTAATAGTTTCTGCTATTAGTATTGTGTCATCGGCGAATCCAATTTTACTTATGGGTAGGCCATTTATTTTTATGCCTGCTACGTCATCTTCTAAGGCTTTTTTGAATATAAATATTTTTCCTTTATTCCCTGGCGACGAGCTGGGCAAATACCCAAGTAGGTGGAGGTCAATAAACTAAAGAATAAGAAGAAGAATATACGTAAATATAACCATAAACGGAACCACATAGTTAAACTCTGTGACGTCACGGGTCGTTTGAACTATTTTAAAATAAAGAAGACTTTAAATTTGTACTTCTAAGTACAGCAGAACCTCGATTAACCGAGGTAGTTGGGACCGAGAGTACCTCGGATACGGCAAAACTCGGATAACACTGAACGTAACCTAAATATAGTACAATATAAACACGATTGTTAGGTTAACATAAAAATTGGGACAAACACACATTGTTTTGGTTTAAAACGCGTTCAATAATACATAACCTTAAAACAGTTGAATCTCAAATACACTACATGTGAATCAATTATCATTTTTATAATTTATAAAATTCATTAAAAATTATAAAATTCATATTTACTTCAGGGCGCATCTGTTTTGAGATGGACGTTGAGAGGTGAATCAAATTTTTTTGCAGAAATTACTTGAAAATAACTCAAATAATAATATTTGAGTTATCCTCCCACTCACAATGGTCCGGAACATTGTTTTAATAATCAAAATGTCAAAATATGAAGGAAAAATTCGATTTTTTATTGGTTTTTTGAATATAACTTTATAACTATTCATTTCTGAAAAAAGTTGTACAAACATAAAAGTTGCGTAATTAAATTTCCTACCATAGACAATAAGTTAAAAATTTTAAAAATAGTCACCCTTGTTGCAAAATAGCAATAATTTCGAAAAAAAAAACCATACAAAAACAAGTATTCGAATTTTACGTTTTTCAACCATTTATACTACTCTTAGGATTTTGATGTTTTACACAGAAAAACTTTATGATATAGTTAAACAACACTGTAAATTTCATTAAGATCGGTTTAATAGATTTTGCAAAATAAATTTTGAAATACAGCTTCCGCAAAAAAATTCATTTTTTTTAAATGTTGCAGCACTGAAAATAAAGCAGATAGCAAGTTGATTTTTTTTTGCTTATAGAAGTATACTGTACCTTTCATTAGCAATTTGCAAAATTAGAATCGATTAGTTACCACGGCGTCAGGAAATTTTTTAAATAAACATTAATTTGTTGGTGCTACGCCCAGGACAGCGGTGATCGATTCACACAAGTTGATTTCCACCAAAATTTCTTCCAATCTTTATCAAATATATTATTTACTTACTCTATATTTTGTTGTATTTTAATATTTGAATTCCACATAAATCAAACTAATTTTATTATTGTTTGTGAAATATTGTTTAAACAATTGCATATGTTTAAAAATAATAAACTTTTATTCTCTAAGTTAAAAAATATGAACAAAGAAAGTTTTTGCTAAAAAAAGTGTTATTTCAAAGGATAGAATATGTGCTTTTATTTTGAAATAAACAAATTTATGTATTTATGTCGAAATGTAATAAAAATTAAAATGTATCAATCATTATCAAAGGTCATTGGAATGCCCAATCAGAGCAAACTATCGGCTGTCCTGCGCGTAGCATCAATTAATTAATGTTTATTTAAAAAAATTCCTGATTCCGTGGTAGTTAATCGATTTTAGTTTTGCAAATTGCAAATGAAAGTTACAGTACACTTCTATAAGCAAAAAAAATCAACTTGCTATCAGCTTTATTTTCAGTCCTGCAAAATTAAAAAAAAAAATGAATTTTTTTTGCAAAAGCTGTATTGCAAAATTTAGTTTGCAAGATCTGTTGAACCGATCTTAATGAAATTTACAATATTGTTTTACTGTATCACGTATCACCCAAGTTTTTCTGGGTGAAATATGAAGGTCCTAAGTGTAGTATAAATGGTTGAAAAACGTAAAATTCGAATACTTGTTTTTGTATGGTTTTTTCGCAATTATTGCTATTTTGCAACAAGGGTGACTATTTTTTTAAATTTTGAACCAATTCTATATTGTAGGAAATTTATTTACGCAACTTTTATGTCAGTACAACTTTTCTTGAAAATGAATACTTTTAAAGTTATAATCAAAAAACGAAGAAAAAACTCGAATTTTTCCTTCATTTTTTGACATTTTGATTATTTAAACAATGTTCCGGACCTTTTCGAGAGGGACAACTCAAATATTTTTATTTGAGTTATTTTCAAGCAATTTCTGCAAAAAAATTTGAGTCACCTCTCAACGTCCAAATGTACTAATATTTTTATAGATGCGCGCTGGTCTAATTAGGATGGCCTTGGTTAACCCGGAATCTCGGTTAACCGGAAATCGGTTAACCGAGGTCCTACTGTATTATGAGTTTTTGAAGCGTGAAATTTTGGAAATATCGTTTGTATACAAAACTGAACATTATTATGCAATAAAAAATGTGCAAGTTCCCTATTGTAAACATTATTCAATATTTTGATGAAAAAAATTGCATAATGTGTAATTTTTATATGTAATAATGTTTTATATGTAATACAGTCGCCAATTTCCTATTCATAGTTTACTAATCAACGACTTTTCATTCTAAGATAATTCTTAATTAACTTTATTCAATACCGAAGCTTTAGATTTAATTTAGGCTTAGTTCGACCCTGATGGCTACAAAGTCGGGAGGTTTTCTATTGTGCGGTTGCTACATTATTACCATCATCTGTAATTCCTATAGTTGGATGGACTCTACAGAGATTCTATATTTGTTCTTTTGGCTTTGATAAATCTTCAGGCTTTAACGTGCACTCAGACAAAGCACACCAACGTGTCATTATTTCGATAAATGGGAATAGTTGGAACACTTTTAAAATTTTAAGGGCTGTATCCGATTTCAAGGTTTAGATTTATAATAGAAATTATTTTATACTGACGAGAATAGAGCAAACTAAAATTTTCCTACGACAAGAATATTACAAGATTAGTTATTTTCGTTTTTTTATTTCGTTGAGATCACAACCCGAAGTACCTCTCAAAATGGTTTCTTTTAATGGACGCCTTTCAATGAGCGAAAATTTATTTTCCTAGAGAAATTGACTTTCTCTATGTTTTTTATTATTTAACCCTTATTCGGGCAACACATTTTACTTACGTAACCGGGCAACTCGGGTCCGTTGGGCCCACCACTGTTCTTGAATGTAGGTACTACTATTCATAGTTACCCATATATTTCTATGAGTAGGAGAGGAAAGTATGTTAAATGTACAGTCACTGGAGCGCTTTGGGGACCTATTAGGTTGTGATTATTAGGTCCTAAAACCAAAAAAAGTTAAGTAAAATTTTCCATTTTAGTAGGGACTTTCCATGTTTAATTTAATTTTCCATTTCCAACAATTGTTTTTTCAGATTATAGCGCCATTTATTCCTAATTCGAAAAAATGTTTCAAATAAAAGATACTTATTTTTACGTAAGGAATCAGAATCTGCGAAAAAAATGGGGCCTCCTATTTAAAATTTTAAAGTAATCCCCCACCCCACCTCCGTGGGGATCGTGTTTGGTGCCGTTCGATAGATTTTTCAAACGTATTGAATAAGTGTATATTACAGTTTTTCGATGTGATTTTCATTTACAAAATATCGCAGCATTCGTATTTAAAATTTTAAATTTACCCCCCACCCCTCTCCGTGAGGAGTAGTGTTTGGTATCATTCGATAGATTTTTCACAAATATTGAGCACGTATTTTTTAGTTTTTAGATCTATCGTTTATTTCTCGAAATATTCGCTTTTTTCTTGTGAAATTTTGTGTGTCACCCAATTTCTTACGCCCCGCCCAAATCGTCAGATTTTTAAAATATATACACTGTTTTGCATGTACTTGACTTACCTTATACAGTAGACTCGCGATTATCCGAGGTATCTGGGACCGTGACTACCTCGGATATGGAAAAACTCGGTTAACACTGAGATTGGTTATGTTGATAGAAAAACACGTAAATAACCATAACTGTGGATATTTTAGTCACAAAACTAATAACTTTTACTCTCTATAAAAGATAAAAACATTTACATTATTAATATAACTGTTTAAAAAAATATTTGATTGATTTTTGCGTAAGCTTCATTCCTGTTTTTGAGGCGGCGATGTTGCGCTAAAGTTGAAAGTTGTAACTCACCAGTTATGACTTTTGCCTCGGTTAACCGAGGGGCTCGGATAACCGAGACTCGGATAATCGCGAGTCTAGTGTATTATCTTAATCTGACGATTTCGAGTTTTTATAAGGATAGATTTTTTTTCGGTCCCCCCTTAACGAACTGCCCTGTGTTTTGCGTCAATATATGGTAGATGTACATTTTTAGGGTACAAGGTTTCTTTCCTTGTAATAATCTGACGAGCTCGAGTAACTGCAAAAATCGCCGATTGGGCTCTCCTTTCATAATGACACAATCTGGAAGAACAAACACCTAAGACAAGACACAAAAGCAAGAATCTATAAAGCAGCAATTACACCTATATTCACATACACGGCGGAGACAAGACCTGATACATCTAAAACAAGACGACAACTAGAAACAACAGAGATGAAAATACTCCGACGAATATCAGTGAAAAGTCTGTTGGATAGGGAGAGAAGCGAAAACATAAGAACATCATGCAATGTTGAAGACATAAATGGATGGGTGACAAAACGGAAACAGGAGTGGAACGAACACATTAGTAGAATGACAGAGGATAGGATAGTACGAATAGTACGAGATAAGCCACCAAACGGACGTAGAAGTATTGGTAGACCAAGAAAAAGATGGTGAGATATCTTAAACAATTTAGGAGGCTAATATTGAAGCAGAAACAGGTTTTAAAGCCTACATACAAGAAGAAGATGAAGTTATATTAATCGTTTTTAACAATAGTAGACTATGTATTATATTAAAAATAATTAAAACATAAATAGATTTTTTGATGTCAAATCACTCAAATTCTATTGGGTGCGAATATTGCTACTAGATTAATCAAAGAAACGTACGTATCTAATTATCAGTAGTAATTGCACAAGAGCTCTGAAATTATTGAAGTTTTCCCGATTGACACTTTGACAGTTTTAATTTCACGAGCCGAATGCGAGTGAAATTATGTCAAAGTGTCACGAGAGCAAAAATTCTATATTAATTTCAGAGGTCGAGTGCAACTTGTTGCGATTATTTCATGAATAAAACTGTTCAAAACCAAAATTTTATTGTAATTTATTTATGTAAGTACCATTAAACACACAGTTTTTATAAATATTTGACGATTGAAAGTCATCACTTTTATAATTTTTAAAACATTAATTGTCATTGAATGTATTTTTTCGTAGCAACGAAGGGCATCTGACGTAATATACTTAACGACGGGAGATTATAAAAAATTATTGATTTAATTCAGATTTCTGTAGCTTTCTATTGGTCAGAATCTCCTATGAATGAAATAATCATTTAAACTACCTTGTATGATATTAACAAAACTTATATTTTAGCAATAAATAGCAATATCACAACTAAAAGATGGCAAAACTCCTGGACCTGACAATGCATATGATGAACTCATAAAACTGTTTAATACCGACGGTACTCAAAGCCTAACAAAAATATTTAATGACATATATTTGATCGAAGTAATACCAAGTATATGGCTGAAGCCGACATTTATTGCTTTACCAAAGAAAACAAAATCCGTATCCTGCAGTGATTTCTAAACCGTCAGCTTAATGAGCTATATTTTAAAATTATTTCTACAAATTATACATCAAAGGATATAGACTGTGCGAAGACAAAATCAGCCGTACACAGTTTTGTTTTCGGAATGCATTGGGTACGAGAGAGGCTCTCTTTAGTACACAAGTGCTATTTTAACTATGTAGAGACGTAAATTGCGATATTTATGCATGCTTTATTGATTGCCATAAAGCGTTCGATACAGTAAAGCACGACAAGCTGATGGAGATACTAACCAATATTGGAATAAACTCTAAGCAAATCTTTCAAGGAGTGGATGATATTGAAGACGAAATTAGAATTAACGGAGAATGTATCAATAACATAAGATATGCAGACGACACGATGGTATTCGCTGACAGTTCTGAAGCCCTCCAGGATTTAATGAACAGAATCACAGAAGTCAGCCAGAAAAACGAACTTTCACTAAACACTAAGAAAACAAAATGTATGATGATCTCTAAGAAGGAACAGCAATTTGGACGAATCAATGTGAACGGTCAACAAATAGAAAGAGTAAAAACATAGACCTACCTTGGTACGAAAGTCAATGAAAACTGGGACCATTCCATAGAAATCAAATGTATTCAAAAAATGACTAAGTTATTCAAATGTCATGATTTATCATTGCCCATAAAAGTCAGGTTACTGCGATGTTATATCTTTCCTATACTGTTGTACGGAGTTGAGTTGTGGACTCTCACAGACGCCACCTGCAATAAAATTGAGGCTTTTGAGATGTGGCTTTATCGCCGAATCCTGAAGTTATCTTATACCGACCACGTTACTAATGAGGGTGTTTTGCTGAGAATGCAAAAAGAAAAAGATCTGTTAACCACAATAAAAGAAGCCAAAATCGAATACCTCGGTCACATCATGAGAAACAGCGAAAGATATGGACTACTGCAACTAATCTTGCAAGGAAAATTGGAGGAAAAACGAGAACCAGGAAGACGAAGGATTTCGTGGCTGAAGAATCTACGCACATGGTTCAACACAACAACCACAAGTCTTTTTAGAGCAGCAATGTGCAAAGTACAAATAGAAAATGATATAAAAACCTTAAAAATAAAAAACTGGAGGAAAAAAGCACGAAACAGATCAGAGTGGAGAAGAATCCTGGAACAGGCCAAGACCCAGAAAGGGCTGTCGAGCCAATGATGATGATGAATGTGCAAAGTACAGATTGCCATGATGGTCGCCAACATCCGAAACGGATAGGCACTACAAGAAGAAAAAGATATTTTAAGAAAGAAGACATCGTAGAAAATCAAAAAATTTAAAAATATACAGGGTGCTCCATTAAATAAACATAAGTTTGTATCACAGTGTCAATACCGATGTCTCTGTATATTCGAAAATATTTTCAAATTATAGTCTCGTCTAGGACCCAACTTTTACCTTAATACATTTTTTTGTACTTCTTAAGACAAACGAGTAATTTAGGCATGGCGGTTGTTAACAAAACACCGGTTTTCGGTTAAACCGGTCTTTTAACTTACGGTTTAACCTGGCGGTTATAACCGGTCAAAAAAACCGGTTATTCCAAACACCGGTTTTAGGTTTTTTAAGTCAATATTCAATACCCAATAAGTTACAACGTCACATTTACATTGCACTTTAGTTTGTGATACTCTATATACAGTATGTCCCTGTAAGTTGTATCCATATGGAAAACTTTTTTATTATTAATTTTACGAAAAAAATTTATTCTTCATAAAAAGCTCTGCATGGTGCAAAACCTAAGATTCAACCATCAGATATCAAATTTTATGAATATTATACGAGGTATGTCAAAAAGTTTGAATTTCACTCAAGAGAAAGTAGCTTTATTTTTCACAATATTGAAAATTGCTATTATGAAAAGTTGTTTGGAATTAAAAACTATATTATAATATGCAATTACATCCTTCTAATTGAAAAAAAATTTTTTTTGAAAAATTATGGATAACTAACATTATTTTCAGTAATTTTAATTCTAATAACTCTTTTATTATTAATTTTACGAAAAAAGTGATTCGTAATAAAAAGTTCTGCATGGTATAAAATACTCTAAAACCTAAAATACAACCATCTTATGTAAATTTTATACGAGATGTGTCAAAAAAGATAAATTTAGAGCAAAATTAAAGTACCTTTATAGTTCAAAATATTTCAATAAGAAGAATGTAATTACATACTGAAACATGGTTTTTAATTCTTAATAACTTTTCATAATAACAATTTTCGATATTGTGAAAAATAAAGGTATTTTACTCTTGAGCCAAATTCATATTTTTTGACATACCTTGTATAAAGTTGATAAAATTTGACATTAGATGGTTTTATTTTAGGTTTCAGACAATGCAGGACTTTTTATTAAGCATCACTTTTTTCCGTAAAATCAATAATAAAAGAGTTACTTATCAGAATTGAAATAACTGAAAATAAGGTTAGTTATCCATAATTTTTCAAAAAAAAATTTTTCAATTAGAAGGATGTAATTGCATATTAGAATATAGTTTTTAATTCCAAACAACTTTTCATTATAGCAATTTTCAATATTGTGAAAAATAAAGCTGCTTTACTCTTGAGTGAAATTCAAACTTTTTGACATACCTCGTATAATATTCATAAAATTTTATATCTGATGGTTGAATCTCAGGTTTTGGACCATGCAGAGCTTTTTATGAAGAATAACTTTTTTTCGTAAAATTAATAATAAAAAAGTTTTCCATATGGATACAACTTACAGGGACATACTGTATATGCATAGTTCAATATAAAATCTCACAGTTTTCGATATATTGGAAAAAATCAATTTTCATTTGGTAACTTCAAAGAGCTATAACTTTTTTAAGTGCTCATTTGTACTAAGGTAATTTATGTTAAATCGATTTATTTTTGGCCCAGAATATGTGATTTAATGTATGACCTACCTTTTTGTTACACCTTTTATAATAATAAACAAACCCAATGAAAGTTTCGGATCCAAATACTACCAAATAATTTTGAAAAATAAAAAAGTAGTGAAATTAGGTACTTATTTATAAGAGTATGAACGTAAAAAATATGAAGTAAATAAGACTATAACTTGTATACGTGTATAGGAATTCTAAAAACAAAAATATAACACCAAAAATAGCACAACTAGTAAAAACAAATAATGAATCATTGTTAAAATTCTGAACTGGATGTATTATTATTGTCCTAAATATTTTTGCATATTTGTTGTATTTCCGAAAAAAAATCACATTTTATACAAGATACACAAAACTATTTAATTTTTTTTATTTTTTTAAGTGATTCCACAGATACACAATAATTCCATTGTGTAGGTATAGCATTTATTATAAATATTACAACTATAAACATTATAATAATATGACTTCACATTCTGCACAGCACACACCTGATTGATATTGATACTAATATATCTTTTAAGAGGAAAGGAACATTTTGACGCCTGTCAAAGTTTTCAATGTATTTTAAATGTAATAATTTTTTTCGAATCTTGAGAAAACTAATAAATATTTTTGAAAAGTTTAAACGCACAATGAAAGATTACTTTATTACGGAGGGCCAAAAGTCCCTTAGAATGAATGAAAATTTCTTTTGATAGAGATATTTGAAATTAAAAATCACACTACATTTTCTCTTAGGTTTTCACCCCTGTAACTCATTCAAATAAACATAAAAGAAGTTTTCAGGGATTTCGGCCCTCGATAAGAACGTAATCTTTCATTCTGCGTTTAAATTTTTCAAAAATACTTATTAGTTTTCTCAGGATTCGAAAAAAATGAATCCCCATTTAAATACCATTGCAGTCGAAAATACGTACCCATCCCCTTAATATCTCTTTTTAATAGGATCCCCAATTCAGCAAACATGACACGCTTATTCTCAAATTCATCAAAATAGTTAGTTCAGCTTATCATATTTCTTAAACATATTTCAGTGAGCGTGAGTGTCATTAACGAATATAAACATTAAACAAATCAATATCATTGATGAATTTAAACAACCAGTTTTTTTTTGTCGGAATTCATTATGTTTTTATTATCCAGTAACTATTAAGGTTTCATTATCTAAGGTAACTTATCCGGTTTTTCACCGGTTCTTACATTAAATAGAAAAACCGGTTATAACCGTGATAAAAAACGACCGGAAAAACCGGTTATTGCGAAGTAAAAGAACCGGTATTAGCTTATAACCGGTAGGTTTTTCCCATCCCTAGAGTAATTGGACTTCATCGCACTAATGCCGCACCCTGTATGATACTCTCAGTATACAATTAAGATATACATAACTTTTATATCTCTGAAAATGTATATAATAAGTGACTCAGAACAAAATGTTAAAACAAAATATTTCTCAAAAATTATCTGCTGGATATGATTAGAGGCCTGTCCTTAAAATTAAAAAATGTGCGGTAATCAGAGAAATGCCGTCCTCGAGGTAATCTCCAGAGGTAGGAAATTCATCTAGATGTGCATTTCCCTAGAAAGTTATCGGTTCATCTGGCTTTAGCTTCGCTTCGGGGATTATGAATTGTAAAAATTATGGCGTATCTTGTATAATACGGGGAATATACCACTAAATATAAATATATTGAATTATATAAGGTAAAAAATTTTGTTGGATTTTTTAATTTTTTTTTTGTTATCGATAATAAAAAGTTTTACGAGACAAAATTTTTGTTATTAGACCATGACAGATCAGTAAAAAAACGTGTATTTTTGGATGTGAGAGGTGGCATTTGGATTTTTGCAGATAAAGTTAGGTGACACCTTCAGTAATAATAATTATTGACTTATACTCCTTCTCAAATATGCCCGGAACATTAATAAAAAAAAATTAAAATATTTAAAAATTTCGAAAAACATCGATTTTTTTCTGCTTTCTTTGCTTATACCTTTAAAACGGTTCGTTTTGGAACAAAGTCGTAGAGAAATAAAATAAAGATAATTGAATTTTGTATGATATACGACTGGTCAAAAATGTCTTAAGGTATTACCTTTTCTGCAATATAGCAATAAATACAAAATAAGGGGGCAAAATACGCCTGTTGTTATTCATTGTTTCTTAACCAGTTTGGTGGCACTTAGAACCTTAGTAATTCGCTTAGAAAATTCTTAGAACTTATTAAATGGTCTAGTGAATTTCATTATAATCGACCTAATAGATTTTGCATAATAAATTTGCAATGTAAATGTTTTTAAAAAAGTTCAAATTTTTAAATCTTTCTGAACAAAAAGTAGACCATTTAGAAGTTGGCTAATTTGTTTACATATAAAGAGATGTCATATAAAGAGATATAAAGATATATCTAATACACTTTACATAATTAAAATCGGATTATTTAAGGGGCCTCAGCAATGTTTTAAATTTATAAACAATTTTTTGGCTTATAAAAAAATAGCTTTGTTTAATAATAAAAAAATTAATTTTTAGCAATGCAAATAATTAAAACCGGTATAATTATTTGACTTAAACTTTCAAATGCTGTCAGCAGAATTGCTATTTTATTTTTTAATCAAAAGGTATGCTCGTTAAAAAATTGCAATTTTTCGATTTTTTTAATGTTCCACCGCGTTTATCTTGAAAACTATGCATTCTACGAAAAAACTTGTAAGATCATTTTTTGCTTAGAATTACCCAGGAAATACAAAAGAAATGTTTAATTTTGCGAAAAATCGATGTTATGTAATTCCTCAAGTTCTTTGTTTATAACAATCTTATCGATATCCGGATCAACTGTTACCCAAAAAATTCGTGTTCTACGGGTCAAAATACTACTAGTACATAAAAAAACTTGGGTAAGTCCATCTAAATAAAGAATCCCGTAGCACTCCCTCCTAGACAGAGAACTAATTTGTTTATAAGCCACAAAATTGTTTATAAATTTAAAACATTGTTGAGGCTGCTTTAATAGTCCAATTTCAATTCTGTAAAGTGCATTAGATAGGTCGAGTGCTTCTTTATAATATGTAAAAAAATCATTGTAGGCTCTAGTTTTTGTTGTGCAAGATTTTAAAATTTTTTAATTTTTTAAAAAAAGGTTAGATTGCAAAATCATTATGCCAAATCTAGTAAGTCAATGTTAGTGAAATTTTGTGGACGGTTTTAGTACATTACAAAAATTTTCTAAGCGAATTAGGAAGGTTTCAAATGTAACCTAAGTGATGGAAAAACATTGAATAAAGACAGGCTTGTTTTGCCCCCTTATTTTATATTTATTGCTATTTTGCAGCAAGGGTGTTAAATTAAGACTTTTTAACTCATCGTATCTAATAGAAAATTACTTATCTTTGTTTTATTCCCATACGAGTTTGTTCCAAAATGAATCGTTTTAAAGTTATAAGCAATGAAAATAGAAAAAAAAACGAAATTTTTTGAAATTTTTAAATAATTTTTTTTTATTAATGTTTCGGGCATATTTGAGAAGGAGCATAAGTCAATTATTATTAACGAAGTTATCACCTAACTTTATCCGCAAAAATCCGAATGCCACCTCTCACATCCACCTAAAAACAGATTCTTCCTTGTCTATATATGCATATAGAAAATCTTTAATTTAATTCTCAAGAAAAACATTTTTTCTCTCAAAATACAGCTGACATAAAGGTAAATGTAGACACCATTAACTCATAAAGGTAAATGTAGATCCCATTGATATGCGGATGATACTGTCATCTTAGCCGAAGATAATGGGGATTTCCAAAGGCTGGTGACCAGAATAAAAGACACAATTTATGAGAATATCGAAAACTTAATGAAATAACGTGAATTTTTTCATAAACGGAACCAATGTCGAACAAGTAGACCAATATGCATTAGGGTGGTTCGAAAAAAACTGTTTTTATATTTCAGATCGCTACAGTGCGCAAAAGTTGCCATTGGTATAGACTTGAGAAAAGCACTAGTTATTATTTTTTTATTAATTTGTCTTCCGGTCGCGCAATACCATCGAAGTTAGCAAAAATTGTGAAAAACCTGAATTTTTCATATATTTTTTAACAGGCCAGATGGTTTTTATTGCGTTCCTATACCATGAATTAACTACTAAAAGTATGTAAAATCAATATAAATGGACTTATTATACATTTGTTTCATATCTTCCGGTCGCACAACATAATACAAAATGAGTAAAATTAATAGTTTTTGCAAAATTTCAAAGTTTGACTGTTTGGTACAATTTAATCATACGACTTTTAGAGATGGTGTAGTTTAATTTAATTACGATAATATATTTAAAATCCAAGCATATAATATAAATTTTGATATTCAAGTGGAATTCGGTCGCGCAGTTTCGTCAAAAACAGCAGACTACCGAGAGACGAGGCGAAAGTGACGAATGCCAGCGAAGCGCGCGCTACCACAAATAAAGATACATGTGGAATACCTCTATAATAGTTTTGTGTATCTTGTATAAAATATGATTTTTTTTTCGGAAATACAACAAATTTCCAAAAATATTTAGGACAATAATAATATATCCAGTTCAGAATTTTAACAATGATTCATTATTTGTTTTTACTAGTTGTGCTATTTTTGGTGTTACATTTTTGTTTTTAGAATTCATATACACGTATACAAGTTATAGTCTTATTTACTTACATACTCTTATAAATAAGTACCTAATTTCACTACTTTTATATTTTTAAATTATTTGGTAGTATTTGGATCCGAAACTTTCATTGGGTTTGTTTATTATTATAAAAGGTGTAACAAAAAGGTAGGTCATACATTAAATCACATATTCTGGGCCAAAAATAAATCGATTTAACATAATTTACCTTAGTACAAATGAGCACTTAAAAAAGTTATAGCTCTTTGAAGTTACCAAATGAAAATTGATTTTTCCAATATATCGAAAACTGTGAGATTTTATATTGAACTATGCATATTTATAGAGTATCACAAACTAAAGTGCAATGTAAATGTGACGTTGTAACTTATTGAGTATTGAATATTGATTCAAAAAACCTAAAACCGGTGTTTGGAATAACCGGTTTTTTTGACCGGTTATAACCGCCAGGTTAAACCGTAAGTTAAAAAACCGGTTTAACCGAAAACCGGTGTTTTGTTAACAACCGCCATCCCTAAGTTACTCGTTTGTCTTAAGAAATACAAAAAAATTTATTAAGGTAAAAGTTGGGTCCTAGACAGGACTATAATATTTGAAAATATTTTCGAACATACAGGGACATCGATATTGACACTGTGATACAAACTTATGTTTATTTAATGGAGCACCCTGTATATTTTTAAATTTTTTGATTTTCCACGATGTCTTCTTTCTTAAAATATCTTCTTCTTCTTATAGTGCCTATCCGTTTCGGATGTTGGCGACCATCATGGCAATCTGTACTTTGCACATTGCTGCTCTAAAAAGACTTGTGGTTGTTGTGTTGAACCATGTGCGTAGATTCTTCAGCCAGGAAATCCTTCGTCTTCCTGGTTCTCGTTTTTCCTCCACTTTTTCTTGCAAGATTAGTTGCAGTAGTCCATATCTTTCGCTGTTTCTCATGATGTGACCGAGGTATTCGATTTTGGCTGCTTTTATTGTGGTTAACAGATGTTTTTTTTTGCGTTCTCAGCAAAACACCCTCATTAGTAACGTGGTCGGTATAAGATACCTTCAGGATTCGGCGATAAAGCCACATCTCAAAAGCCTCAATTTTATTGCAGGTGGCGTCTGTGAGAGTCTACAACTCAACTCCGTACAACAGTATAGGAAAGATATAACATCGCAGTAACCTGACTTTTATGGGCAATGATAAATCATGACATTTGAATATCTTAGTCATTTTTTGAATACATTTGATTTCTATGGAATGGTCCCAGTTTTCCATTGATTCGTCCAAATTGCTGTTCTTTCTTAGAGATCATCATACATTTTGTTTTCTTAGTGTTTAGTGAAAGTTCGTATCTCTGGCTGACTTCTGTGATTCTGTTCATTAACTCCTCGAGGGCTTCAGAACTGTCAGCGAATACCATCGTGTCGTCTGCATATCTTATGTTATTGATACATTCTCCGTTAATTCTAATTTCTGCTTCAATATGGAGAATAAAAATTATGATTATTGATAATATAATGATAATCACAGATATTATCTTGTCTTCATTTGTATACATTTTGAAATCTTGAAAACGGCAAGGATTACCTGCCGAAACGTCGATTATAAATATAAAAATAAAAATTACTTCCAATTTTAACCTTAATCATTGAATCTAAACCCAGGAGACACTGATTTGTAATGTATTACGGTTCAAGAATAGTACATTGTTTACCGGGTAGGAAAAGCTTAACATTCCTGGACGACTGTGAAGATTGCTAAGTCGAGGCGCAAGCCGAGACTTAGCAACACAGAGTCCAGGAATGTGGCTTTTCCTACGAGGTAAACATACTATTTTTCCGCAAATCGTTTAAAATTCGACAGATATTGATTGATTTAAAAAAAACGCGATAATTTTATTCCCAAATAAATGGTGCTTTGAAATTCCTAATAAAATTACTTGGGTTACTATGGAAACGTATTGAGGTTGAATTGTCAAACTTGACGCTTATAAATTTAATTGCTGGTGTTCTCGAAAGTAAAATGATAAGTGATGATGAAATTTCCATTCCTGGGACTCCTCCAGAGCTGGTTGAGGCAGTGAATACTGCTTCATTAGAATTATTGCCAAAGAAATCAAGAGAAAAGTACGAAAATGCATACAGACGTTTTATGGATTATCGCATGAGTAAAAATACGAGTTCTTTCTCAGAAAATGTTGTAATGGCATACTTCCTAGACCTTTGTTTAAAGATGAAATCTTCAACATTATGGGCCAATTATTCAATGCTGAAGTCAACCCTTGCACTTAAACACAATGTCGATATATCTACATACTCAAAACTTCGTTATTTATTTAAACGGCAAGCTCAAGGTTATAGGGCAAAGAAATCTAAGATTTTAACGAAGGAGGAAATTGAAAAATTTATCCAGGAAGCTCCAGAAAAAGAAAATTTAATGATTAAGGTAATTTACAAGGTTTTAATAGCAATGTGTTTTCTATCATTTATGTAGAACACTAACAACTGTACGGAAATATCATTTCCTTACAGTAAGGAAATGACATTTCCTTACAGTAAGGAAGTCCTGACTTTTTCTTCAAGAAATTTTGACAGGAATGTCAAAATTTCCTGGCGATTTGCGGAAAACTATATTATTATATTATTATAAATATAATATATCTACTATATCATTATTGTATCACAAATTTGCTCACCTCTAAGATGACAGAACATAAGGGAGAGCTTAATTAATTATCGGATAGGCACTGCCACTATCTATTTTTTTTTCAAGTACTAAAAAAGTAAATAATCATAATGTCTCTAACATTTTAAATGAAATCCACGAGGAAAATAAACTTCCTGTAGCTGGCTGTATACCATAAATCACAAAAATACCAAGTTTCTTGTAAAAGGTATATATTAAAATACCCTAAATAAGGGTCACAATACAAAACGTTTTCGGATTAAGGAATCCATCATCAGTGTTTAAAAGCCCTAAAATTAAGTATAACCTAATTAAATGAGATAAAAGTTAAAATTGACAGAGGTTTTCAAGAACAAGAGGTCATACTTACAAAATTTGCATGCCTGAGCCACCAAAATGTATCGGGTAAAAACCCTTTAAATGTAAATAATAAGGATGTTTTACATATTTATATAAAATTCATTGGATGATATAGATAAACCTGAATGTTACCCAGGGCAACACAGGACTCTCCCCACGTGGTTGGAACTTTTTTTGGAGAAAACCTCACATATTGGATTTCAATGGCCAACTGACTGAAGTGAATTCAAGAGCAACCCAAAATGACATTAAGAACTGTCAATGTAACCTAGTTGTAATATTACTTCAGCCTCGGTCCCTTACATTTAAAGGGTTTTTACCCGATACATTTTGGTGGCTCAGGCATGCAAATTTTGTAAGTATGACCTCTTGTTCTTGAAAACCTCTGTCAATTTTAACTTTTATCTCATTTAATTAGGTTATACTTAATTTTAGGGCTTTTAAACACTGATGATGGATTCCTTAATCCGAAAACGTTTTGTATTGTGACCCTTATTTAGGGTATTTTAATATATACCTTTTACAAGAAACTTGGTATTTTTATTTTAAATGAACTTCTACTGTAGTTATTTAAAAGTCTCTTTATTAAAATATTGCAGAAAAGTGTTATTCCCTAACGCTCTTAATCAATAGCAGAATCCGCAAATTCCAAAAATAACTCAAATAACATTCAGCATAAGAATTTTCCTGAAATATCTAATAACACATTACAAAATTAATGTTCGTCTTGTTGAATTTGAAATTTCCCGGAGCAAATTTGCATTAATGAAATTTGGAGTTTGTGCTGAAACAGTGAGAAAATCGATGGTTATACTTTGGTTTTATGAAATATGGTCTGTATACACACCAGCCGACGCATTTTGCATAATACTGGAGCTTTGTATAACTACTTCGTTTCATAATTTATGGCTATCCAAGAAATTTCTACAGATAAGTTTACTGAAATTAAAATTATTATTGTTAATTAACCGTCTTTGCAGATTTGTGATTTATGAAAACGGGAAAGGAGAAGATAAAATGATATTCGAGTTTAGTTACTTATTGCTTAGTTTATGCAGAGGGATATTTATATACCTCTATAAGTACACATACCCTTATTATTAAAAGCAAAGTAGATTTTACGATGTATCTCTTGACTTTTATAACTCTCATTTTTTTTATTTCTTATTCCGTTTAGTATGATAATTATTGCTCTATAAAGTTTTCCTAATATGTCTTTTTTTGCTATTCTTCTACCGTCATATAAGCTACTATTGATCGCCTTAATTTAATAACATATTTTTAAGTATTATTACAACTTTCGAACTATACAGAGCGGACTATTTATATTCTTCTTCTTTAAGTGCCGTCACCTAATCGGAGGTTGGATATCCTCATCACCATTTTTTCTCTATCTACCGCTGCTCTGAAGGGTTCTACAGAACTGCATTTAAACCGGTCCCTTAAATTTTTCAACCGTGACACTCGCCTTCTTCCTATACACTTTCCTCCTCCTAACTTTAGCTGTATTACCAGTCTTAGCATTTCATATCGCTGTCGCCTCATTGCATGCCCCAGATATTGTATGTCTTGTTTTTATTGTGTTTTATATTTTATATTACGCTGTACTCAAACTGCCGTCAAACGGTCGTGCACTATAAATGCCGTTAACAGCTATGACATCAGTGTTGTGATGCGTTTTACGGCATTTTCTTCGGCTGCCGTTCGCTTGGAGGCTCAGTGCCGGTTTAACCTAACTTCGGGCCCTGGGCGCTGACTATTTAGGGGCCCCCTTAATTGTTATTCGTTGACAGTTTTTTAACAAGAAAACACATGTATTTATTATAAAATCCATCCTTTTTTTAACCAAACAAGAAGAATAGCAAGCTTAAAAAATATTCCAAAAAATACATTTAAAATTATAAAAAAAAAACAGAAATTTACACAAAACAACACATGACGAACAAAAAAATATATTCTAAAAATACATACTTATGACAAAAATTAGATCACCTTTTTTCTTGACTAGGCATTAGCAATCTGTCATATAATACTATCACAATTCAGTTGCTCCAGGTCTTCATTTTCTATAATACAATAGTGATATGCATCTAGATTTTCTTGACCCTAATCTGGCGTTAAATGTATTATTATTCTTTTTAAAGCCGAAAAAGACCGCTTGCCTGCGGTAAAAAAACTTTTAGTAAAGATAAAATATTGGGAATTGTTGCCTTTACAATCTTTACATTCTGGATGACACCAAATTTTATAAATGTTTATTTAACTTTTGGCATAATGTTATAGAATGAGTAATTTCATTATGCAAGTTCTCTTTGGTTTCATCAACATCTTTTTTATATTTCACACATAAAGTACTCATTGACATCTTGACTGCTTCTTTATCTAGCGTAGAAAAAAGCATGTAACAGCTGATGTAACATCTTTGTAGCATTTAATTCTCTTTAAATGTTAATTTCCCCAAAAAAGACAAAATGCATGGTTATAACAGCAAATCCAATAAGATGTAAATTGAAGCTAGAGGGTCAGATAATAGAACAAGTGATGGAGTTTAAGTATCTAGGTCCCACACTATCTAGCTACGAAAGGCTCGAAGCAGAAGTGGAAAATCAAGTGAATAGAGCAAACAGAGTCGCAGATTGCCTGAATGACACAATATGGAGAAATAAACATATCGGAAAAGAAATGAAAGGCAGAAATTACAAAACAGTCATCAGACCAATAATGACATACGCGGCAGAAACACGACCCGACACAGAGAGGAAAAAAATATTGCTCGAAACAGCCGAGATGAAAACCCTCCGAAAAATCGATGGTAAGACACTATGGGGCAGAGCTAGAAGTACAGATATACGACGGAGATGCAAGGTGGACAACATTAATAACTGGGTAAGAAACAGAAGAATATAATGGAATGACCACATAAGCCGAATGACAAGAAATAGAGTAGTAACGACAGCGAGAGACGGTTCTCCAATAGGAAGACGATCAGTGGGAAGACCACGAAAACGATGGAACGACAACTACTAGAGGCACATTCAAAAAACCGGCAGCCATGTCTATACAAAAAGAAGAACAAGAAGAAGAATTCTCTTTAAAAGATCTTGAATCTTGAGTAATATTGTGGCCTATAACTGACCTTTAATTGTTTCACTTTCACCTGCTTCATCAAAAAATGTTTTCCCTTCTTTGTTCTTTGAAGGTCAGTTGTATAGAATATGTTTGAGATATCGTCGTCTTCGCAAAAAATATTTTTGGCTTCTATTCAATTTCGCTTAACATATTTCTTACGTCTCCAATAAATCTCAAAATAGGTGTCATTAATTCTACTCGAATTGACACAAGTCCACAGTTTCTTCGCGTTCACGTTTTGCTTGTTGCATTAACTCGTTCCACAGTTTTTGTCCAAATCACTGTCAATGGAGCTATCTCCAAGGTATCCGTTTTATTCTGTAATGTCTTGGCTTCATTTTAATTGCTAATTTTTCGTCTCTGTTATTGCTTAACTGGAAAACATAGGTTTTATGGATCCCTTGTTTTTAACTACAGCATTTACAGCGTCAAAAGTTTCTAAGTTTTGATTTTATTACTTCCAAGAACTCATTTCAAATTTGGTGAGACACATAGTTAAATGAACCCTTTCATTTATTCGCATTCCGTTGTTAATGTTCATCTAACAAGTAGTCAAATTTAGCCTAATATACAATTTCCCTTATGACGACTCGTTAAATCGGCATTGGATCAACGGAAAGCTATTCCTTCTACTCTTCTTAGGATGTTTATCCAATAGTCAGCTTCGCGTTCTATTTGCTCTTTGAAGGCAGCGTCTTTAACTCCAATTATTGATGATCTTGTTATTAATGTAACCATAGAGTTCAGATGAAATTTACTTTCTTCGTGATATTTGAGAAAATTATTCAAATGTTTCCAGTGGGTTCATTCAAAATCAGTTAAACTATTTTTTCAATTGAAAATAATTTGCACGGGTAACAATAAACAGCTTTAGCACTTGCGTCGTATATTAACCAATCTCTCTTTTCTTTACCTCCATTGAGTTTTCCTCTATAAAAGTTGCTTCCATTTAATCTTCTGCAATAAGCTTTGTCTCCATCTTGATACATTCTTTTACAATTTTCTAAGGAATCAATGCTTAAAAGTTCATAGTTTTTATAAAGTCATCAGTCTTAAAATCAGACCATTTCGAAATCGCAGGTATTTCGTCGTCATTTTTTCTATTTTGTTAAATATGTAGATTATTTAGCGGACTATACTTTTTTATTAATAAAAGGAACGGGCACTACGGGCCCCTCCGGGGCCCGGGCCCCTGGGCGCCCGCCCCAAGCGCCCAGTGCATAAACCGGCACTGTGGAGGCTGGCAATCTTAGTATCAATTATTAGTATTAGAAAATTTTCTTATAAACGAAAAAGAAAACAAAGTGAAGTATTAATCGTATAGTATAGTTGATCCAAAAGATGGCATAACCCAGACATCCAAAGTGAAAGTTATCCTTCAACACCAAATTGTTCTATATGGTCCATACAATGTCCAGAAAAAAGTCACACCATTTTGAGCGTCGCGTTTGGGGGTGAGGAGGGAGAAATCTGCAAATTCGTAGTTTTTTACGTTTTTCGCCAATATTTCTAAAACTATGCGGTTTAGCATGAACAACCTTCTATACAAAATTGTTCTACATTAAATTTGAAATAAAGAAGGCCCGATGCATAATCTTTCTAAAATGCATGGTTCCAAAGTTACGGAGGTAGTATAGTATAACTGGTCCAAAAAAAGGTCTAACCCAAACATCCAAAGTAAAAATTTTCCTCCAACACCAAAATGTTCTATCTGGTCCATATATTGTTCAGTAAAAAGTTATACCATTTTGAGCGTCCGGTTTGGGAGGGAGATGGGAGAGAAGCCGGTAAATTAGTAGTTTTTTTAAGTTTTTCGTCAATAATTCTAAAACTATGATTTAGCGTAAACAATGTTATATACAAAAATGTTCTACAGGAAATTTAAAACAAAAAATATTCTATACGTAATTGTTATAAAATCAACGGTTCCAGAGATACGGAGGGTGAAATGTCGAAGTTTTCGATACTTTTTATATTTTTTGGGCAATTTTTATGATATAACTATACCAAAAACCGAGACATCCAAAGTTAAACTTATCCTCCAACACCAAATTGTTCTACATGGTCCACATAATGTTCAGAAAAAAAGTCACACCATTTTGAGCGTCGGGTTTGGGAGGAGAGAGGGGAGAATTCGAAAAATATGAAAAGTATCGAAAACCTCCATTTTCACCCTCCGTAACTCTGGAACCGTTGATTTTATAACAATTATGTATACAACCTTTTTTGTTTTAAATTTTATGTAGAACATTTTTCTATAGAACATTCCTTACGCTAAAGCATAGTTTTAGAAACATTGACGAAAAACTTAAAAAAACTACTAATTTACCGACTTCTCCCCCATCTCCCCCCCAGACCGGACGCTCAAAATAGTGTAACTTTTTACTGAACAATATGTGGACCATATAGAACAATTTGGTGTTGAAGGAAAACTTTTACTTTGGATGTCTGGTTTAGGCCTTTTTTTGGACCAATTATAGTATCCTACCTCCGTAAGTTTTGAAACGTTCATTTTAGAAGGGTTGTGCATAGGGCCTTTTTTATTTCAAATTTAATGTAGAACAATTTTGTGTAGAAGGTTGTTCATGCTAAACCGCTTAGTTTTAGAAATATTGACGAAAAACGTAAAAAACTACGAATTTGCAGATTTCTCCCCCCCCAAACCCGACGCTCAAAATGGTGTGACTTTTTTCTGAACATTATGTGGACCATATAGAAAAATTTGGTGTTGGAGGATAACTTTCACTTTGGATGTCTGGGTTTGGGTCTAACTATACCATACTATAAAACATGTTTTAATTATGGGTAATGATAAATACATAATTAAATTAGTCTTTATTTATTGTAAAACCTGTTGTAAACTAAGAAAAAAATTAATTATAGAAATTTAATCCTTTCTTTGGAATGGAACCCTGGATTTATTTGGAAATGTTTTGGGGTTCCTTTTCTCTTTTTTTGGTAGTACTCTTGCTGTCAGTGATTGTGCTGAGTTTGAATTGACGTTATTTCTAACGCATTTCTATCTAACGATGCCTTGAATCGTACATGTGCTGGGCAATATTCTTTGAATGTCCAAGACTACCGAATGCTTTTCCCACCGCTCTCGAACTTCCTTCCACCATGATTGCAAGCATAAACAAGTTGATAATAGATTAAAGAACTTTCTATCGGCCTCTTAATTTTACTGCTTGCAATAGTACGTGCCAAAACGTGGTAAATGTACTTTCTCCAAGTTACGGGATGGCGTGCTTTGCATCGGCAAATGAGGAAAATGTATCGCCAACTTTTAACAACATTGATATACCAATACCTAACCTAACTAAAAGTACCAATATTTATAAAATGAACGGACGCTCAATAATGACACTTACCTAATTCATTCAAGTTTTCCAAATTCAAACTTATCATTCCCACAATAATTAACAATTAGTTACAAATATAACGCTTGTAACTGTATACTGAGACGGGCACTATAATAAAATAAGAGAATCGTCAACTCGTGCATTAACTCACCACGTGTATTATGCTGAACTGCAGGTGAAAGCGAACGGCAGCCGAAGAAAATGCCGTCAAACGAATCATACGAATGACGTCATAACTGTTAACGGTATTATAGTGCAAGACCGTTTGACGGCAGTTTAAGTACAGCGTTTATATTATTTGCTCATTTCTCGCAATACTTCCGTGTTCGTTTCCTTCTGTGTCCATGCTATTCTAGGCATCTTTCTGTAACATCATATTTCAAATTACTGTAGCGTATTTATGTGTTTTGCTTTCAGCTTTCAAGTCCATATTGCAGTATCGAAAACAGGTAGCATCTCAAAGCTCTTACTCTCAGTTCTAATCTAAGGCCTGTGTTGCAGATATTTGTATTTAGTTTTACAAACGCATTTCTTGCTATTTCTATCCTGGCTATGATTTCTGTTATTTGATCATTATTGTCTGAAATGCAGGTTTCTAGGTATTTGTATTTATCAACTTTTTCTACCTTACAGTTCCCAAATGTATACTTGTTTACATATTTGTTTTCTTAATTATCATGTATTTGGTCTTTTTTATGTTCATTTTATTCCATATCGTGCACAAAAACTGTTTGTTTTGTTTAGTAGTAATTAGAGATGTTCAGCAGAGCTTGCCATAATCACGGTGTCATCTGCATATCTTATGTTGTTAATAGATCTTCCGTTAATTATTATTACTTCACTTTGAGATAGTAATGCTTCCTCAAAAATAGTTTTACTATATACATTAAATAATAATATAGTATTGCAGGAAATACATTCCTGCCTAAGACCTTTTCTGATTTCAATTTCTGAACTGGGTTCTGTTACAATTTGTGCTGTTTGATTCCATTAAAGGTTTGTTATTATTTGCAAGTCCCTGTTGTCTATTTTTTTATCTTTAGAATTTCGACTACTTTGTCAAATACTTTTTCAAAATCAACGTAACAATCATGCACATCGACGTTCATACCCATGCATCTTTAAGCTATCACTTAAAAGCAAATAACGCTTACTCTCCCTTACGTCTCCCTAGGGAGACAAAGTACTTTTACTCCCTAGGGAGTAAAAGTAAAAGTGACGTCATGGTATGTCATCGATGAAATAACTTATTGACGCCCTATACTTAGTGTGACCAACTCCAATTGAGACGAATCCGGGACAAGGCTGAAAAAAATACCTGAAATCCGGGACTTTTCAATGAAAATCGGGCCATTTATTTTTCAGAATTAAAATACATTTTAAAATACAAGAAACGAAAAAAGTTCACCGTTTTAGTTTTCTTAAAACTGTATTACCACGCAAGATATAAAATGCATGCGTTTTGGATGTGGTATTAGTACATATTACACTTTAGAAATTGTCGACTTTTTCATCCCACCAATTCAATTTGATGTGACTGCTTAGAAGAATATCGTATCCAAAATCTCATAATAGAATTTTACCAAAATGTTAAAAATTCGGATGGCCCGAAGCCTTGTCCGGGACGCCGGGACACCACTTCGAGATTCGGGCCATGTCCCGGATTTTTCGGGCTAGTTGGTCACACTACCTAAACTATATTCTATTATGGAATTATCTATAAATTTTAACGTTTATTTAAAGAACACCCTGGTGTTTGGAAAATGGTGAAAAACAGTAAATTGTTATTTTGATTTAACAATTTTTACATTAATTATTGGACTTCAATTTATAGATTCATCCAGTTTTCAAATTTATGACAGTTATATTATACCTACTTGTTAGTTTTAGTTATTTCATTAATTTTGTTAGTTATATAAATAAATTATTTAAAAATTGAAAAATGACTTTTTCGACCTACCTCTACCGAAAGTATACTTTTCCGGACCTAATTGTAGGGATCAAAGTTGTACTTTTCCTCTCTCGGGAGGAAAAGTAAAAGTGACGTCATGGTATTTCATTCATGAAATATAACTTATTGACGCCCTGTATAATATCTATTTTCTATTATGTAAATATCTATACACTTTAACGCTTATTTATAAAACACCCTGTATTTTGCAGAATGGTAAAAAGCAGTAAATTGTTATTTTGATTTAACAATTTTTACATTAATAATTTGTCTTATATTATTGACAGTTGACAGTTATATTGTACCTACTTGTTAGATTTAGTTCTAATAAATTTTGTTGGTTGGTTACATAAATAAATTAAGTGAAAATGAAAAAATTACTTGTTATTTGAGGAAGGTGGAAAAACCATATATATAACATGGGAGTAAATTGCCTTTTCCTCCCTTGAATGATTACTGCCCTCCGCTAGGTGTCGGGCAGTAAACTTCATTCTCGGGAGGAAAAGTAGCACTTTCCTCCCTTGTTATACAAATAGCTATTTATTTGAGGTAGATGGAAAAATCATATATGTATAACTAGGGAGTAAGGTGCTTTTTCCTCCCTTGAACAATAATTTTCTAGGGAGGAAAGTTGCTCCCGTTTATACAAATAGCTATATAATATTTATTGTCTGTAATTGCAACAAGTGCTGAAAGTTTTTTAATAAATTATATCGTTATTCACCCACACAAATTAAAGAATATTACACGTTAGAAATCTTATATCAAAGCAGCCTATGAAGCTATTTGAAATATAGTGTTATTGATAACGACATTTTAATGTACCTGTGAAAAACTTATGAAAACCTTTCAATAATTACAGAAGTTTTCCATTTTCATCAGCACATCAATAACAAGCATCTCCGCCCACTTCATAATTATTTCCGCCTTCATTTCTTCAGAAATACAGTGTCTTTTGTAACTAATGGTCTCCTTCTATTTAGTTAATTCAATATTATTATCGCTGTAAATTATTTCAATTACAACTTTTACTAAAACGCGTTGGAAATGTTCTAGTTTATAAATTTTTAATTTTAAATTGGCAATTTTAGTTGAGCTATTAGGCTATTGATTATGTATTTTAGAAAGGAACTACAACGTTACCGGGGTTTCATTGTTTCATATAGTCTAGGTACTTCTAAATATGAAAAACCCGTGGAGTGCTACCATCTAAAGGGGTGCGTTTTTGAGAAAGGGGTGAATTAGTCCCTAGGCACAGGGCGAATTAGGGTGAGTTCTATGCAACTTTTGGTACAAGCACGTCTACAGAAAAATTGTTCCAGGTTTTTACTATCGAAACTTGATATTTTAAAGTCAAAAATATTTTTTTTACAAAAATATATTCAAAAGAAAAGCAATAGAAAACACGAAAGATAGCAATTTTGTCTTTTTCACCAAGTTCCACGGGGATATATTTATAGGCATCCAAAAACCTTTCATCCTTCCTGTTTAAAATTACGTTTGGTAGTGATTACCTCTATGATTTATAGTTGCCAAAATATGATTTTTCAAAGTTCGCCACTCACAGCGATTTTGGCCCATTTTGCATGTTACTTCTCAAAGATTGTTCAGTAACCTTCTTTTACGTAGCTTTAGGTATAGGTAATGTTACAGAATTTTATGAAGAATACGATGATTAAATTTTCAGTGCTCCTTCATTAGGAAAATTTTGTAAAATTTAGATTTTCTAATTTTTGATATTCAATTACGCCCTCTAGCGGTAGACCCACAATTATGAAAATAATTTCCAGGCTTTTCCCGAGGCAACTTTTGTTATATTTTTTTTCTCAAAGCTGTACTATAAACGGTTCCTGAGATATGCTTGAGAGCCATTCTTACTGGGACACCCGGTACAATAATAGCAAATAAAGCTTATTTTAAAAATGAATAACCATTTTCAATTTCGTTGCAAAACGAAAATACAGCCGAACAATATTCTAGTCCAATCAGAGAGTGCAGCAAGCACCTCTACCGGTTTCCAAACTTATTAGTCTCTCATCAGGAGGCATATATGCTGCTCTCTCTGATCCAACCAAAACAAACACCCAGCGTACAGTCCCGGATTACAACGATCGAAATGGCATAGATGCCCTAGCGGCAACTGCTAGCAAGAAGACTAAGTTTTCACTCTAATGGCATATAAAACAACCTAATGCTATTCTACATCCCACCGGAATAAAAAACAAAGCTTATTTTCTTTACTTTAAAATGGTGTATTGCAAAAAATTCTAAGACTATTTTTAAACAAGATAAGTTCTTTCAAAATGTGACATACATACATGCAATAGGTCCCACTAAGTTGGGTTCATATGGAAAACTGTTTTATTATTAACTTATGAAAAAATCATTCTTTATAAAATGCTCTGCATAGTTCAAAACCTAAGATACAATCATCAGATATAAAATTTTATCCATAGTGTACGAGGTATGTTAAAAGATATGAATTTCGTTCAAGAGTAAATTACCTTTATTTTTCACAATATAGAAAAGTGTTATTAATAAAAGTTATTTGGAATTAAAAAATATGTTACAATATGCAATCATATTCTTCTAATTGAAAAAAAAATCAAAAACATTTAAAAATTTTTTTAATTACCGATACCCTTGGATATCCTACGGATATCTTGTTTAAAAATAGTCGTAGAATATTTTGCAATACACCATTTTAAAGTTAAGAAAATCAGCTTTTTTTATTTCACAATGTATATACATAAATGTACAAGAAAAAAGTGATGATGAGAAATTTAAAAAATGATCATTAAAAGTATAAAAAAGTTTGAAAAAGCATAACTTGCTTAAATAGAGACGTATAGTCTTATACAATAGACCATTTTAAAGGTAATTGACTTCCCTTTCTACTAAATGTACCATTATAAATATACACCTAAAAATGAGTAGAAAAATGTTACAGAATATTGTTTGCGAAATAATGGGGAAAATGGCCCAAAAATGCTGTTAGCGGGTAACTTTGAAAGATCCTATTTCGGAAACTATAAATCCTAGAGACCCTCGCCGAACTTCGTTTTAAAGAGAAATTCTATAATTTGTTCAGACTATGAGCGTTGATCGATAAATATACAAGTAGGTATACTGGTATTATATATTTATCAATCAACGCATAAGAAGCCTATCTTATGCTATTCTTGTACATTATACCATTGATTGAAATTGTACAAGAAATAAACAAAGAAAGTATGACAACACTGTGACTGGCAAACACTCAGATACCAAACAGCAAATAAATTAAAGTTAGGTTCAATGCATACGCGTACAGCATGTATAAATAAAAAAATATATAATTCTCTAAGCACATAACACCACAGATTAAAAATTAAGCAGCTACAAAAAGCGCTTGTGTCAAGCACAACTCCGATATCGAAATCTCATTTCGACAGAGTAGATGCTGTCGAAGTGATTTCTATTCACTATTACAATTTTAATTCCGACGTAGTTATGGAATACCGATTTGGACTATTTCTATTCGAGTTGGGCACTTCTATTCGATTTTACTTACTTCTATCATCGAAATGAGTTACAGAATAGGCATGATTGTCGCCAATTCTATTTAATGCATATTCGGAAGAGATCCTAAAAAATCTTGAGGGTGAAACAGCTGGAATAAAGGTAAATTCCTATTAGTCCAGAGAAATAAGGTTTTTCTCGTGACACATCCCCCTCCAGGCCGAAACCAAATTTTTTGAGTAGTATGGACATCTATATTATTAACCTATATGTTTCCTGCAGCCGATTTTGATGATATACATAGTTATAAACAAATGAAGATCGAAAAACGGTAAATTATCGCTTTTTTCGTCTATTACCAAAAAGTTAAGCACTTTAAACAAATTTCAGAGTAAGAAACTCATAAATCGTATAAAAAACATCAATATGGCATTCGCTGAATATGTCCAACCTTATTGGTTGCTTAGAAAATTGCAAAATAAATCATAAATATTGCGTATTTATAAATATTCGTAACTTAGGTAAAAATTAACTTAGAATCTTCTTATTACACGGAATGCCGAGACTTCTTGTACTTAAATTATATTTTAAATTTCAAAGCAATTGGCCAAATAGTTTAAAAGTTATTTAATTTATTTTTCCCAAATTCATTTTTTTTGCAACACTATAAGTCAGAAAATTATGAGGTTACAATAATACTTCTGACAGTTTATGAAAGAAGAACATTTATACTATTACCTTAATTAAAAATAAATAACAAAAAGTAATTTTAAACAGTGTAAAATTATTTTCAAAAACATGTCCATTCTTTGCTTACTTATAAACAATTAGAATAACTTTTTAACCGTTACCCGTAGAAAAATTATTTTTTCATATTTAGAAAGACTGAATTTTTATACACATTTAGAAAGAAAAACAACTGTTCTAGGACATTTAGGGACAAAGTTAGCCCCCCCATTTTTTTAATTCACATGTTCTTGCAAAATTATTTTGCAATATCTATAATTATTTTTTGTCATTTTTTCTAAATTAAATTAATACTGTAAATTTTCTTCTTTCATAAACTATCCAAAATATTACTGTAACTTCATCATTTTCTGACTTACAGTGTTGCAAAAAAAATTAATTTTGGATAAACAAATTAAATAACTTTTAAACTATTTGACCAATTGCTTTGGAATTTAGGGTGTAATTTAAGCACCATAAATCTCAGCATTCCATGGAATAAGAAGGTTCTAAGTTAATTTTTACATAAGTTATGAATATTTATAAAATCTCAAAATTTATGATTTATTTGGCAATTTTCTAAGTAACCAATAAGGATAGACATATTCAGCGAACGCCATATTGAAGTTTTTTATACGGTTTATGAGTTGATTACTCTCAAATTTGTTTAAAATACTTAACTTTTTGGTTATAGACGAAAAAAGCGAAAATTTACCGTTTTTTGATCTTCATTTGTTTATAACTATGTATATCATCAAAATCGGCTGCAGGAAACATATAGGTTATTATTATAGATGACCATATTACTCGAAAAATTTGGTTTCAGCCTGGAGGGGGATGTGTCACCAACACGATATTTTTTTTCCTTATTTCTCTGAACTATATTGTAACCTTAGATATGCGCATGACACTATTAACTTAGCTAAAAAAATGTAAGGATCGAGACTATCCAGCAAAAATATGGAAAGAGGGTATCAAAGCTAACCTACAAATCATGAGAACAAAATGTTGATTTGTGCTCCACAAAGGGTTTCAGTATATAAAATGTAAGTTGGGTAATAGTTAGTCAATTTATGCCATGGGTACATAATTCGCAAATATTTTACGGCTATCCCTACGTTTTCTGTCTTTACACGGCAAATAACGTGTAGTAAAATTCACACTGGTATGGATATGTAAACATTACTAGAATGTCATTCTACTTGAAAATGTCATCATTAACTTAAAGAGATGGCTTTTGAATGTTCTTGGATAACTGTTATTTGTATAATTGCAAATTATTAATTCAGTTAATAAATGTGATAATTTTTTCACTAACTATGTATTCAGTGATTGTAATAATTTATTTGTACAACAAAAACTAATACTTAATCGAGAAAAAAAGAAAAGTGTTATAGTATATTAAGTATGGAGAACGGTAAGGGTTTTATACCGATCGAAGACAATTGTTTGGAGGAGGAGCGGAACGACGACTCCAATTATTTTCTGAGATCGGTTACCCTTAACGTTCGACATACTTATAACGTTTTTTGCACGATTGATACAATTATAAATTATAAAATTAAACATTTTCGTCATATTGACTAGTTTCATTCATTTTATCAAGATAGATACTTTGGTTATATAAGCTAGTTTAGGTAAAAGAACTACTCTAATGAAGATTTTTTCATAATTTGTAGGTCGCAATGATATTGGGAATATCTGGTGCCTGTAGAAGAGAATAATTATATAATATTACTACGAATGACATCCAACAAACCGATGGTTTAATGATTGTAAAAGTACCCAATACAAAAACGAACATCCAGCGTACTTTTACAGTCGTTAATAAACCAGACGATAAAATTCCATATTTATAAATTCTGCAAAATAAATTAAAATTAAGAGATTTATTAACTCGACGGTAAGTGAATTACTTACCGTCGAGTTGGAGTACTTACCGTCGAGTTGGATTACTTACCGTCGAGTTGCTAGTAAATGTCACCTACTGACGTAAAATCTGTCACGGTAAACAGTCAAAAATGATCAATCGTGCAAAAAAGTAATTTTTTAATAATATTGGTACTATGGAACGCTTACAATTTTGAACATCTTTAACAACAAAATACTTGGATCACAGAATATATTATCCTGATGTATTCTCTGCTTGGATCTTCCACACATAATACACAATAAATAACTTTTTATTAAGTTTACGTCTTAAATCAATTATTTATCAAATACACTATACAGGGTCTCCCAGACTAATTTAGCCACGCTATATCTCTTAAACGAATAGAGATTTTCGAATGGGAAAAAAAGTGGTCTATTCTAATTGTAATATACTTTAATATGGCGTAGAGAAAATCATCCCCTAGATATTCATCCCTTAGTTACAACCCCTAACTTTAATTTTTTTAATAGCACCCTGTATATTTTTTTATAGTTTTGGATGTGGTCTTCTATCGTCTATTCAAGATATTTTTTGAAAATAAAATCGGTTGGTAAATAACCAAGAGAATATCAGTTTAGTTTTGTTAATTATGTGTCCCAGACTAATTTATCCAGGCTATATTTCTTAAACGAATAGAGATTTTCAAAAGGGACAAAAACTGATCTATTACATTTGTAATACAGTTTAATATGGCGTAGAAAAAAATTATCCCCTAAATATTCATCCCTTAGTTACACCCCCTAACTTTATTTTTTTTAAATATCATCCTGTAAGTTAGGGATGAATATTTAGGGGATGAATTTTTTCTACGCCATATGAAAGCGTATTACAAATGGAATAGATCAGTTTTTGTCCCATTCGAAAATCTCTATTCGTTTAAGAAATACAGCCTGGATAAATTAGTCTGAGACACACAATTAACAAAAATAAACTGATAGTTTCTTGGTTATTTACGAACCGATTTTATTTTCAAAAAATATGTTGAATAGACGATAAAAGACCACATCCAAAACTATAAAAAAATATACAGGGTGCTATTAAAAAAATTAAAGTTAGGGGTTGTAACTAAGGGATGAATATTTAGGGGATGATTTTTTTGTACGTCATATTAAAGTGTATTACAAGTAGAATATATCACTTTTGTCCCATTCAAAAATCTCTATTCCTTTAAGAGATATAGCGTGGCTAAATTAGTCTGGGACACCCTGTATATAAATATTATCAACAAATCAAAATATTCCCGATGCCATGTCAAATATGTATTTAAAATTGTCACTGATTATCACTGTCTGACTGACATACTTCTCACAATATTCTATTCGTAGAGTGCATTGCAAGACAAAGATAGATTTGGAAAATATTACCACGGACATGGTGTCCATTATTTTGGAATCCTGAAAAAACTGATAAATACTTTTTAAAAATTTAAACGCAGAATAAAAGACTAAATTATTACCGAGAACCGAAAGTCCCTTAGAATAAATCAAAAGTTTATTTTGAATGAGATATTTGAAATCAAAAATCACACTAAATTTTCTCTTAGCTTTTCACTCCTGTAACTTATTAAAATAAACATTATAGAAGTTTTCAGGGACATTCGGCCCTCACTAATAACGTAATCTTTCATTCTGCGTTTAAATTTTTCAACATTATTTATTAGTTTTCTCAGGATTCGAAAAAAATGAATCCCTATTTGAACAGCATTGCAGCCGAAAATACGTAACCATCCTCTTAACTAATTCATTATTTTGTGGAAAAAACATATTAACTTACATCAAAATACAATCAAGTGTAATACTGTTTGAATTGTTACTGAAAAATATCTTACTTTATTTCAACCACTTTTTTGTACTATGAATTGCTCACCTGAAACAAAAGAAAAAACAATTATTCCCACAGTCGTATTAAAAATAAAATTTAAATATAAAAAATGATTTACTATGCGATCACTAACAGGAGAATTTTTCTGTCATCATTGCATGTGGTTGTTTTTTAAGACACATCACATGCTATGATTTTTCTGATGGTATTTTTAAGTTAAATTTGATTTCATGTTATCTTCCAATAAAATCGTCCCAGCAACGCAACCTAAAGATACTGGCAATATCATTTTAAAGTCATCCACTTTAAAATGTATATTATATGTCATTCTCAATATGAAGAAGTCATATAAAATTAAATTAATAAAGAATTTCTTACCAAGCAACAAAAACAAAATTTGTTTACTTAATTAATGTTTTTAGCAGTAACACTGGTAAAAGCCTTAAAAACTTTGTGTAAAAAAAACAAAGATGTTGACGAAATTAAAATTACATTATTAACTTCCGCAGGACCAACCTTTTAGTAGAAACAACGAGAACCAAGGAGGGTCAATAAACGTCCACACATAAGTTAATCAAAAACGTGCTTCTTTATTTAAATTCATTTAAAAATAACACTTTTATATTATTCCTAGACGTTAATGGAACAGTTAAAAGATACGAATTGATAATTTATCCAGGGTCTTCGGCTTCAGTGAAATTGGGATCATCGTAGGATACAGAAACATTTTTGACTTCTAGCTGTGCTTACCGCATACATACTTACATTTTGAACAAACTATAGTTGTTTTTGCCCACTTATTGGCCTTTTTTCTTTTAAATTTTGCTAATTTGACACATGAATGATATCGTCTCTTTCCAATTTGGGACAGCGGCGGATCCAGCATCGTTAAGAGGGTTGGCCGATTGGCTAAAATGAAACTCGTATCGAAGAACTGAAAAATACCTATTCAGTAATTTTTAAAAATCTATCGAATGACACCAAATTCGACCGCCTACTCCAACCCCTAGAGGTGGGGTGGGGCTCAATTTAAAATCGTAAATGGAAACCCCCAGTTTTTATTGCAGATTTGGATTCCTTACGTAAAAGTAAGCAACTTTTATTAGAGACATTTTTTCTATTCTATAGAAATAGAATAATATAGAAATAGTCTGTCACGAGAAATACACTTCCAAATAAAAAACTAAAAAACACGTGTTTAATATTTTTCAAAAACCTATCGAATGACACCGTGCCATGTTTGGTGGCATTCGATTCGATAGGATTTTGAAAAATATTCAACTTGTGTTTTTTGATTTTTCATTTGAGAATGTGTTTCTATAGATATTAAACAATTTCTATAAATTACCCATGGTATCACGATAAATCGTTTTTCCCATTATAGCGCCACCTATCCAGAATTCGAAAAAATGTCTCGAATAAAAGTTGCTTACTTTTACGTAAAGAATCCAAATCTGCAATTAAAACTGGGAGTCTCCATTAAATATTTTAAAGTTACCCCTATCCCACTTAGGGGATCGTGTTTGGTATCATTTGATAGATTTTTAAAAATTATTGAACACATATTTTTCATTTTCTCGATCCGATGTTCATTTCGCGAAATATTCAACGGCTCCGCTACTTTTGGGTTGGGACACCCAGACACCCTATATGTAAAGTTGACGAAATAAAAATAAATATATGTAGTGAAGTATCATTAAATTTTAAAAAACCTACAAAATGAGACTTTATACCTTAACAACTTACAGTAGTTTCGCAAATGTAATAATGAATTAACCGAATGTAATTTTCAAAAAATCAAAATACTTTACTTTTTTCAAGGCAAAAAAATTCATGTCGAAATAGTTTTAATTTTATTTCGTAATGGGAAAGTACATTATGTGACACCTCATTTAAAATCGTTTGAAATACTGATTACAAAAATGTATAATACGTACATGCGCAACATTTTGGTCAAATGCTTTTTAAACGCATTAATTTTCTTTCGAATCCTGAGAAAACTAATACCAGAATCTTTGAAAAATTTAAACGCAGAATAAAATATTACATTATGACCAAGGGCCGAAAGTCCACTAGAATAAACAAAAAGTTTCTTTTGAATGATATATTTGAAATTAACACGCTGGCATACAGAACGTCTATAGACGTCTAATTTCCATTGATGTAATGTGACACAACGTCTATAGACGTTGCATTTCCCCTATTCTACTTTGAAAAATACAATATAGTGTCACAACACTTGCTTATAGATTTGACGCACTGTCCGTCAACGTGTTAAAAATTATACTCAATTTTCTCTTTTTTTCACCCCTGTAGCTTATTAAAATAAACATTATAGAAGTTTTCAGGGACTTTCGACCCTCGGTAATAAGGTAATCTTGCATTTTGCGTTTAAATTTTTCAAAAATACTTATTAGTTTTCTCAGGATTATAAAAAAATGAATGAATTTAAAAAGCATTGGACCGACATTTTGCACAAGTATTGCCTATACATTTTTGTAATCAGTATCTCAAAAGCTTTTAAATGAGGTGCCACATGATGTACTTTCCCATATCGTTGATTGGGAAGAATAGTATGATAAGTCAAAAATGGTTCATTTTTAGTTTATATCAACAAACTACTCAGAATGAATGGATCTATTATGGAGAAAAGTATTGTAAGTGCAGTTTAAACGACAAGCACTAGAGAGCTCTGTGACCAACTATGGCATCTCCCACTTCCACACAACCGGTGTGGAGAAAACTCGGGTAACTCAGTTGTCTACAGTTCGTGCTAAGCTTAGGTCATTTTTATTTAATCAATACTATTATAAGTCAAAATATTAACACTGCTTGCATCTTATTAGTGAATATTTTTGGAGCAAGAGAATTATATTTCAAAATATCATACTCTTCTTTAACAGGTAAGCATTTATTTTTATTATAATTTTGGTCAGTATGATGATTACAAATAATATGATACTCTTGAATAAAATAAGTACACCTGTGGGCATTTTATCTTTATTTAATTTTGAGTTAACATAGTTTTGAATATAATTTTGCCCTAAGTATAACGTGATATTTTTAGTTAACATTTTCTTCAACATAATTTAACTCAAATCCAAGAAATTATTTCGTTTTATCATTATATTCCTTAAAAAATTTTTGTCTTACTAGATACTTAATAACGCATTTTTTTTTCACATACGCCGGAGAAAAAATTCGTGTTTGCACGTCCTTCTATATGGCAACTCTTTGCATTAACTCTCAAGTAATTGAGACCATTTTACGCAAACAAAATAATGAAGTAAATGGAATAATACAGGCAGATAATCAAGGTAGACATGAAAAACATAGCAATGTTCCTGAGGAGTTGAAAGAAGAAGTGTATAGTCATATTCGATCTATTCCTCGAATGGAGAGCCACTGCTGCCGATCTCAATCCAAGAAAGAATACATTGAAGAAGAAAAAACTATTGCCGACCTGCACAGAGCACAGAGCAAAAAAGATAAGTGTGGTTTTTGCCAGGGTTTTACTAATGCTTCCGAGGTAGAAAGACAAGAACTTCAGGAACAGTACAATAACCATATTGAAGACAAAGAACTGGCAAGAAAAGAGAAGGACATGGATACAAATTCTTCGGATAAATTGACGCTGTTTATGATATGCAGGTAGCATTCCCATGTCCACAAGGGGACTCGTCTTCTTTTTATTATGTATCAAAACTAAGTGTGTATAATTTAACATTGTACGAGCTTAAAAGCACGGAAGCAATGTGCTTTATGTGGCACGAAGGTCTTGCTCACAGAGGTGCAAATGAAGTGGGTTCGTGCGTTTGGAATTATTTGCAGTCTGTGAACGCCAAAAATACTGAAATGGTAGATGTATTTTATACTAACAACTGTTTCGGACAAAATAAGAACTGCTTCGTATTTGCTTTATACATCTATGCAGTTTCTATTCTGGAAAATATTAGGTCCATAACCCATAAATTTTTAATTAGTGGTCATACTCAGAACGAGGGAGACCACGTTCATTCTGTTATTAGAACGTTCAATTTATAGAACATTATAGTGTTATAGAACGTGTACGTAGCAGATAAATATGTAACATTGGTTAGACAAGCAAAGAAGCATGGAAATCCATTCAATGTACATGAAATGGGTCATGAGAATTTTTTTGATCTAAAACAACTATCAAGTGATATGGGCATGAAGGATTCTTTTAAGACGGAAGAAGGTGGGTCAGTGCCTCTCTCAGGAATATGCTTTTTAAAAGTTACCAAAGAAAATCCTAGTCACCTGCTATATAAAATGTACAAAGAACAGGAACTTAAAACCATAAAGCAGGAAACCCATTATGAACGCCCGGCACGGCACAGCCCGGTACGGCACAGCACAGGCCGGCACGTCCAAAAACCCATTTGTAACGGCCGGCACAGTACGGTATCGGAAAAATGATCATTTGCCATGGTGGCCCTGTCGGAAGAAGAGGTTATAATAGTAAGTGAAATTTGAGATTGAACAGACGAAAATGCAAAATTACGATGGAAATATCGGTTTTGGGTTCACGAAATATTAAAAAAAGAAGAGAATATGGCGATTTTTATCATCTTTACCCGCATAAAGATGATCCAAAATTTCTTAAATATTTTCGAATGTCTCAAACCAAATTTTATATTTCCATATTTCAAAACAAACAACGCGCTTTCAATTAAAAATTCAACAATATATCTGCTTACTACCAACAATTATGACCCACTGGCGCCGACTGGCCGTTTAGGCCGTTCGACTTCAACGGATTTTATTCTCCTCGGAGAATTTCGGCCGTTCCGTTTGCGTGCTGGACTGTGCCGGGCCGAGCTGGCCGCTCATAATGGGTTACGTTGCATTTAAAACTATACAAAAGAATTTGGACAGTCCTGTGCCGTGCCGGGCTGTGCCGTGCCGGGCGTTCTTAATGGGTTTCCTGCTTTACACGTTCTTCAAAGCAAACGACGACTTCCATCAGCACGTGACGTTACTCTTAAACAAGCAAAAAAGAAAGCTGGCCTGCTCTCTTTTTTTGAAAAGAAAAAAATGTAGCGGTTTTGCCACAATACTATAGGGATTTTTACGCTAACTTGTAGAAACTTTCATTTTTTTTAATGGGAGCCCCAATTTTTTGTTTTTTATATTGGTATTGTACTATAACTGCGATTTTTTTCATTCATTGTTGTTTAAACTCTATTAAAACATTTATACTGTTCCGTTTTATTTTCCCTAATAACCTTATAATTGTGAAATAGTACAAAATTTTTATAAAGAAAAGTATTACAACTCAAAATGGGGATGAAAAATATGAGTTGGGGGTGGTATATGGATTGGATGTAAAACCCATATTGTCAGTTAATATTGTAAGTTTTAATTATTCTGATGAAAAGGATATTTAATATTGTATTGCTTAAGTAATCCGATCTCGTAACCCATCTCAATCTTTAATTGTCTTTTCTGTAAACTTAATGTTTTTGAAATATCATACTATTCTTCCCAATCAACGATATGAAGTTTAAAATTTAATTTATTACCATAATTTTATATAATATGTGGATGATTGCATCCCGCGACATAAATGACTATCTATCGTACTCGTGGAGAAATACTTCTGTCAAACGTGATATAAAATAAACTTATATAATATATAAGACATACTTTCATGCATATAAGACATACCTTTTTCCATAAAACTCTCGAAAGTAGAATTGGTATTTACTGCATGACTTGCATAAATCGCATGACTTGTTTTGAATGCTCTCAGAACTTAAATTTGATCCAAGATCAGTAGGTCTCATAGTACGATCTATCTGATAAGATGTACCTTGTAGATTTATTATCATCATTACTATTAATATTATCACCCAAACTACGTTGATTTAAAAAAAATAATCAGTTATATTGCGACATTTGAATTTTTTACTTTTTAAGTTCTCGGTAGAAGTTTCTGATTCCTTTCGTTTATTTGACATCTTATAACTCTTCGTAAATAACAAACTATATTAATATAAAAAAAGAAGAATAAACTCCAAATACTAATAATCACGCTAACAATTTACAAACTAAGATCTGTGATCTGTATGAATCAGTATTAGAGGTGTTACTTGCATCGATACCCAAAATGCACTAATTACTAATAATTAATAAGGGTGTTCTTTTTTCGTGGTCAGCATATTATTATTTATATTTTCGGCGAATTATTATAGTTTTTGCTAGACGCGCAATTTTCGAGAGATTTTCGGCGAATCTGTTATCTGCATACAAACGATTTTATAATTATACCTACGTGGAGATGTTTAAGTTGCGTTCACAGTATATAGGATTAAATATTTTTTTAAATATGCTTATTGTGATCATTTTTAATTCTTAATTTATAAGGATTATAAATTACTCATTTCCAAATACACTGGCGTCACTGGCCCGTTTTAGCCAAGTCCCATACTAATAAAATATATTTATATGTAATTCATAATTCATATAATATTGTAATTTTGACATGTATAATTATCCATTTGAAAAAATAAGTAAATGTTTTTGTAATCTTTATATTATAATAAAAAAAAAATAAATCACTTGGGTTGAGAGGGGGGCCGATCGTCCCCATCGCCCCCCCCCTGGATCCGCCACTGGTTTGGGATGGTGTTGAAGGTATTCAAGGGGATTATTTATAGTCCACTGTCAAGCTTTTATAAAAGTATGAGGAAATGAATTAAATTATTGAAATGCTAATTATGCCATTCATAGAGCAGTAATACGCCGACAACTACTAATTATTTGAGATTTTTAGGAAACAAAGGTATTTAGAAAATCGGATGTAATACAATGTTGTGGATACTTTTTAGCCCTCCTTGGACCTTCTACGGTTAAAGGAGGAGAAACCATTTTCCATAATGCATTTTGAAGTGATGAAAAATGATACATTTGTAAAATTGTAAATAATTACCGGAAATGAGTTTAATTTTGCTACCCGAGGTTTTTGCGGTCATGTAACACGAACACCATAACGATGATGGTCTACCAGGCACCTGGTGTCCAAGATGAGCCTCGTCTCCTGAAGTTTTGTGAAAATTAGAGACAATATCAATGCAGACCCTTTACAACGTGTATTTGGGATGGCTGAACACTAATATCACGTCAACAATGGTCTGCCATGAACCTGATGCCCATAATCGGTCTCATCTGGAGTTTTATGAAAATTCCATACGAAATAAGTGTAAACTCATTACTCGGACGTTTTTGGGGCGCTGATCACGAATATCATGACGACGATCAATACTCTGATGCTTTTGTGAAAACTAGATAAAAAAAGAGGGTTTTTTGGGGTCGCTGATTAAGAATATGATGGCTATGGTCTCCGAGTATCAAATGGTGATATTTGTGATTGTAGCTCCGTGATATTTAAAACTTTCCACTATTTTAAAGTTATATGGGTACCTATATTGTAACATATTGTCCTGTTCTATCTCGTCTCTTTTGTATGTCCTTTTTATGTTAATGGACATATTTGGTTTTTTAGTTTTCTCTTCATTGACCCTTAAATTTGGTTTCCTGTACATCCAATTTACTTAAAATCGCCTTCACATTGGTGACTGTCTTTTTTTCATTGTCACGTGTCAGTGTGATCCGCGTATGTTTGGTAGTAATCTTAGTCCATTTACAGTCAGCATTTCTGTTTCAATTAATGCTGTCGGTTGTTACTTCTTTCTCAAGGAAGATATTAAAAAGAAAAGGTGACAGCGTGCCTTCTTATTTCAGGCCACTGTTTATTTCAAACAATTTTGAGAGTTTGCTACCTATCCGTACTCTGGATCTACACTTACAGCCATTTACTTATATTTTAACAAGCTTGATAAATTTTTTTGTAACTGAAAATTTCTTATTTGCTTTGTTTTTGTTATATATTATTATGTCTATCTTCTCTTCGGCCGTATCCATTTATTTTGTTCTTGGTAATCTTCTTCATCAGAAGGCTTCTCGATCTACTGCTAATTGGAGAATTTGTTAGGCATTTGGTATCTAAGTTCATACACAAATGTTTTTTAGGAATAATATCTGTTTTTTTTTCTATACCTTAACAAACTTCTACCTTGCCTTTAACAATTAGTTGTAGTAGTCTACATCGATATTCCTTCAATATTATTTGTCCCTGATAGAACATATTCCGGTGTTTAACAATATTTAATAAATCTCTAGCTTGTTGACCCTTCTTAATAGTTCTTCATTACTATTCAGTTTCCCGTTAGTTCCCTGTAATAACAGGGATTATGAAGAAATCTGGATATAAGAAAATATCACTAAACACTAAACACTAAATACTGACTCTGTATGGTCTTTTGCAAAAATAAACATGTGGAATGTTCCGGAAATTAGAAAGTTAATACAAAAATGATGGTAGTGCAATACAACTTTTACTGTTAAAGTATACTAGAGTTTAAGCTTAGCTCTGAAACTGTCTATTAAGTTTCTAGTTTAGTGAGTACAGGTTTAACAGGGTGATAGTGTCAAGGATGTAATTATAAACTTTAAAGGCTTTGATACGGTTTAAGCATTTGCAGTGTTTCGAGTCTCTTGATATGTAGTTTGTTAAACTTTCGGTTAGTTCTAATAAAACTGTTAAATAAATGCATGACCACGCTCTTAACGATAAACGAAATTCTCTGTGTGCTCAAACTGTATGTAAATACACATATTGGGCAAATCCCAAAGGACAGTCTATATTATAAAGTAATACATTTAAGTTTAAGTGTCTTCAACATGATATACAGACCAGTACTTACATACGGGTGCGAGTCTTGGGTATTAACAAGAAGTATGAAGAGTAAGATCCAGGCACTGGAAATGAAATACCTAAGACGAGTAAAAGGAGTATCAAAAAGAGACAGACTAAGAAATATAGATATACGAGCGGAGCTCAAAACTAAACCACTCCTAGAATACATCGAAGAAAAACAGCTGAGTTGGTGGGGCCACATGAAAAGAATGAGAAGAAACATACCAGTAAGGAAAGTATGGGAAGCAAGAATTCAGAAAAAAAGAAACAGAGGCAGACCATCAGAAAACTGGAATACAACCATTGCGAAGATTATCCAAAAGAAAGGGAAAACCGTAGCAGAAGCAAGCAGACTGGCGCAGGATAGAAAACAATGGTCAAAGTTTGTGCACACGTGAATAGACATTAGTCCCGACACTGAAAAGTAAAAGGGACTTAAAAGACTATATATATATATATATATATATATATATATATATATATATATATATATATATATATATATATATATATATATATATATATATATATATATATATATATATATATATATATATATATATATATATATATATATATATTTATTTTTAGCATCTCATGACGTCCCCCCATGTTAAACTGTAGTCTCTCGTGGCGTCCAGGTCTTCGTGGACTCCGATATACGGTTGCCACGAGGATTTTCTCTAAAATTTATCGCAGGTGAAAGGTACCACTTCCTACAATGCTTGAACAAAATATTGGCCGGATGTCCTCAGACACGTTATCTGTATAATAATATACACACTACTTGGGGCAGTTGCCGTCAGGCGCGCCACGTTCGCTTGCTGTATATCTAAAATCACTTTAACGGTTTTGATGACGTCCAAATATATATTTATTCATTTTAAGGTTGTCGCGGAATCCGTATATTTCAGTTTATGTCCTCATGGCTTCTACTACGCTGTTGCCACCTCAAATGTTGGTATTTAGACTTCGGATATTTTTATAAATGATTATTGTAGTATTTTAACCAATTATTGTTGTGACAGATTAATGATATTCTCTTTGTATAATTAACAGTGTATTTTTTTACTGCAAGAATAAAAACAATTAAGAAGTATGTTCATTAAAATTGATGAATTTATCATAACCAGTTGCCGAAACTGGTGGTCTAATTGCTCAATTGTAACATATTATAGAAGTGTTAGAATTTAATTTTTAATTCTTTATTAGGAGATCCAGATTTAGAAATTAGAACAACAAATACATTTAAAGAATATAAATATCTCGAATCTATATTATCTAAAGAAGGCAAAAGAGACATCGAAAACAGAACACAGCAGGGCAAAATAGCGGTAAATATTCTAAGCTCTCTACTATGGTCTAAAGAGATAAGACAAAAAACGACAATCTATCGTACCTTGGTAGAGCCTATTATGACTTATGGAGCAGAAGTTTGGCAGATCACAAAAAAAGATAGAAAGAGAATAGAAGTAGGTAGTAGAAATAGATTATCTAAGGAGAGCGTGTGGTATATAAAAGATCGCATCAGGAAGGAGGACAAAAACTGTATATTCCAGTGTAGATAGAATTGAAACAAGACAACTAGTGTGGTATGGTCACGTCAAACGAATGAATGAAGGTAGATGGCCAAAGAAAGCTTTAAATTACATACCACAACAAAGAAGAAGAAGGGGAAGGCCTTCAGTTACCTGGGAAGAAGATGTACAGTACATCATGAGAGATAAAGCCATCAAAGAAGACGAATGGATGGACAGAAAAAGATAGCGGTCGAAATGCGAGAAGTAGCAGAGGCTATAGGAACCTCGCTTATAGATGTATAGATATAATTATTTATTACAATATTTTTAATAATTTAATTTTTCTATTCTCATACTATAATATATCAATTATAATGTCACCACCTGTATCATAGATATAATCAGATAGATCATTAGATAGAACTAAAAACGCAGGACGAACTTCTCCAAGAAGTAATTACATAAAATAATGCCCTCTATTCGTAACGGAACATCACAAGAAATATGGGAGACTTTTAAACATTGTGTAACAACACCAACTGATCATCCAAAGATAAATAATCCTGTGAAACGGAAACACTGGATAACAGATGGAACCTTTCAAATCATTGAGAATAGAAGAAATCTTTGTCAAAGTGGTATGCATAGTGAAAGGAAAAAAGCTAGTTTAAGAAACCTCAATAAAAAAGTAAAGCGAAGATGCAAGGCAGATAAAAAAATGTACTGTCAAAGTATATGCAAAGAAATTGAGAGACATGATCAGAATAATCAGCCGAGAGATCTATTTAGAAAAATACGCTACTTAACAAGATACTTCAAAGCCAGAACTTGGGCCATTGAAGACAACACTGGAACTCTGAGAACAATCAGAGAAGATATAGCAGAGACATGGAGATCGTATTGCAGGTACCTATATAAAGATGATTAACCCCAAGAACCTGTTAACCAAATATTTGATGAGGTAGAAGGAGAACCTGATATACTTGAAAATAAAGTAAGACTAGTGATCATTAAGCTTAAATATAATAAAGCACCAGGTCCAGATATGATAACAGCAGAAATACTCAAAGCCACAGAAGAAACTGGCGTAAGATTACTTCATCTACTCTGTAACCAAATATGGCATTCTAAACAATGGCCTGAAAACTGGACAAAATCTACAATAACAACAATTCATAAAAAAGGCAGCTTCCATAAATGCGACAATTATAAGAACTATTTCTCTTATATCACATGCCAGTAAAATAATACTAAATATAATCAATGAGAGACTAAAAACATTCCTTCAAAGAGAAATTCCACAAGAGCAAACTGGATTTACCAAAGGTAGAGGTACTCGAGAACACCTGTTGAATATAAGACAGCTAATCGAAAAATATAGGGAATTTAATATTCGGATAATAAACTTCAAGGATATTATGCAAAAACTGCAAACAAAATTATAGGGATGAAAAAAAAAGAGAAAAGAAATGGATAACCGGAGACACATTGTACTCCAGGGAAATAAGGCAAAAATATACGTTCGGAACACTTGACCGGCCAGGTTGCAAATGGATTTTTTGGATACTATATACCTATTACATTATAAATACAAAAATGTCCGTTACAGTTCGGACGATAATTTTAGTTATTAGTAAATAAGGGTCAAAAATGTCAGTTTTTGAATTTTGGTACGATTATTTGTTGCTTCGGAAGTTGCAAAATAAAACTTAAATTTCAAAAATAAAAAATTTGCTATGTGGAAACCACATGAAAAAGAATACTTATGTTTTCAAAGTTTTTAAAAAAATAATAAAAAGTCATTTTTATCATTCCGAAAATATTTTAGTAAAGTAGAGTCATTTTTGGCTTATAAACAATTTGAATAACTTTGTTAGTATTGACTGCAAACTAAATTAATCGATTTAGGGATGGGAAAAACCTACCGGTTATAACCTAAAACCGGTTTTTTAATTCGAAATAATCGGTTTTACCGGTTTTTTTGTCCCGGTTATAACCGGTTTTTTCTTTTTAAAGTAATAACCGGTGAAAAACCGAATAAGTTACCTGTGGAAAAAAAATTTATTTAGAGAAAAATTAAGAAATTTCTATCTATCTTCGATCTCAATCATATGTATTATAAATAATATGCGAAGTAATAAGTAATTAACCCAAACAACCATAATTCAACTTTTATTTACTAATAGAGAACTGGACGAAATTGTCACATCAGCTTTTATGAAACAATTTTGGGAATAGTTATTTAGTTTTAGATGATAATATAGTTACGTAAAAAAGTAAGTGATCTGCTTGAAATCGATATTCCAACCATCATCTAAAAATTGTTTATACGTGAGTAGTTGAGACTTGAGACTCTTGTATGAAATGTGAATACGATTAGGAATCTCCAATATGTAATTTTTAAATATTAGGAAATAAAAGGTAGGTATTATACAGAGAGAGTCTGTAAAGTGGAATAAATTCAATATCTCAAATACTAATTGTTTTTTTGGAAAATGCTCAGACCCGTCGATTAGTATTTCAAATTGTCCTTTTTGACATTCAATAATAATGTATACAGGGTGTCCCAATTTAGAGATATGACGTCATCGTCGATTTTCTTAAATGGCAACACTGTCATTTTGATAGCTAATTTGATAGGTTTTGTAAAGTTATACATAACTGCAAAATATCAAATTTTTATTCTCTACCATTTACAAGATAATAGAAAATAACAAAGTTATATCTGTAATTTGGAATATATTCAATAATTAAAATACTAACTGTTTTTTTGAAAAATGCTCAGACCCGTCGATTAGTATATCAAATTGTCCTTTTTGACATATAATAATAATATATACAGGGTGTCCTAATTTAGAGATATGACGTCATCGTTGATTTTCTTAAATGGCAACACTGTCATTTTGATAGCTATTTTGATAGGGTGTGTAAAGTTATACACAACTGCAAAATTTCAAATTTGTATTCTCTACCATTTAGATGATAATAAAAAATAACAAAGTTATGAAAAAGAAGTAATCAACTAATAATTGAAATTAATTATTTCAATAAATTAAGCAAAAACTCATAATGTTGCCCTCAATTATTGTCAAATTTTCAATGGGCAACGTTATGAGCATTTGCTTAATTGAAATAAATAAATTCAATTATTATTTGATTACTTCTTGTTCTTCATAACTTTGTTATTTTTTATTATCTTGTAAATGGTAGGGAATAAAATTTTGAAATTTTTCAGATGTGTATAACTTTACACACGCTATCAAAAGAGCTATCAAAATGATAGTGTTGCCATTTAAGAAAATCAACGATGACGTCATATCTCTAAATTGGGACACCCTGTATACATTATTATTATATGTCAAAAATGACAATTTGATATACTAATCGACGGGTCTGAGCATTTTTCAAAAAAACAGTTAGTATTTTAATTATTGAATATATTCCAAATTACAGATATAACTTTGTTATTTTCTATTATCTTGTAAATGGTAGAGAATAAAAATTTGATATTTTGCAGTTATGTATAACTTTACAAACCCTATCAAATTAGCTATCAAAATGACAGTGTTGCCATTTAAGAAAATCGACGATGACGTCGTATCTCTAAATTGGGACACCCTGTATACATTATTATTGAATGTCAAAAAGGACAATTTGAAATACTAATCGACGGGTCTGAGCATTTTCCAAAAAAACAATTAGTATTTGAGATATTGAATTTATTCCACTTTACAGACTCTCTCTGTATAAACGTATTAAAAAATATAACCTACTGAAATTTTTTGATGGCAATAGAGAAGCAAATAATGAATTGGTTTATCGAATTTATTTTTAAGTAAAATATAAGTCATTTGGATATTTTTCTAAACTTGATAGATCCAAGGGACATTCGGTAGATCGGGTAGGATCATCATTTTTGAGAATATCCCAATTATTGACAACGCACTATACGCCGAAGCCGTCTACAACGAGCGACGAATAAAATTTTTATAGGTTGAATTGGTTGGGAAATTTTTCGGGAGGAAAACTGAGCAAACTAAAGTGCAATATAAATGTAACATAATAACCTATTTGCTTTTGATTAAAAAAACGAAAACCGGTTTTTGGAACAACCGGTTATTTGACCGGTTATTTGACCGGTTATTGACCGGTTATAACCGCCAGGTTAAACCGTAAGTAAAAAAAACGGTATAACCGAAACCCGGTTTTTGTTCAACAACCGCCATGCATCATCCCTAGACTTTAGGATTTAAAAAGCTGGTACTTTTACATTATTATTGTATTATCGGTTTATAACCTTCTCCGTCTTCCGATACCCGTTCGCCATTCCTCTCTGTCCGCACATTGATCTACTTACAGACCTCTTTCATCCATGGCTTTGTTTATTCATGCCTGCCAACTTTTTCTCTGTCACCTCTTCTTCTTCTACCTTGCGGTTTCTAGTTTTGCACTTGTTTTGTGATTCTATCTTCATGCATTCTTTGTACGTGACCCAACCATCGTAGTTTATTTCATTGATTTCGTCATTTATTGTATGTGTGACCTTCATTATTTCTCGTATCCGTTCATTGGTGACATGTTCTCTTCTTGATCTTCCTGCAGCTCTTCACCAAAAATCCATTTCAGTGACATCTAACATTTGTTTTGATTTTTCCTTCATATGCCAT